>NC_088183.1:0-600000 GCF_028769735.1 Zonotrichia leucophrys gambelii
TGTTCTTCACACAAGCCTCAGAATTAAGAACACTACCAGCCTCTACTAGCATTAATAATATGCATAGTAAGTGTTATTAGTATTAATATTTGGTTAAGAATTGTTAGTGTTAACACTGGTAGTAAGTATGTTAGCTGGTATTTACTGTGAAGCTCTGCTCTCCCACAGTATGACAAGATCCTGAAGCTGTCCTCGGGTGCACAGTTAGGTGAGCACTGCTGTCCTTACCACGATCCCCCGATGGAGCCATGCTCCAGAGATGGGCAGCAGTGAATCTGCAGATGCCTTCCCAAGGTGACAGAGCTCACCCTCCTTCCCATCTGCAGTCAGGGGATGTGAAGGCAACCATTGCTGTCCTCGGCTTCATCATCTCCAGTGCAGCCAAGCACAGTATAGACAATGAGTCTCTGTCAAGTGAGCTGCAGCAGCTGGGACTGCCCAAAGGCAGGGGAAGCCCTCAGGGTGGCTCCGTGAGCCAGACCTGCTGGGATGTTGCTGACAGTTCCCAGCCCTGCCTTCTTCACAGCCAGATGGAGGGCAGGCTGCCTGCTGTGCTGTCCTCCATCACCTCCCTTCTGTACCATCAGTCCCTGGGGGCTCCTCAGGTGCTTTGGTGGATTTGGCAGCTGCAGGTCTGGTGTGAGCAGAGGGATTCTTCTCTTGTCTCTCCTCATAAGCAAAGCATGCCAGCCAGTTGTGCTGTTTTACATGTGACTGACCCACAAAATTGCAGGAGACTGAGGACTTGTAACAGGTGCAGGACAGGTTCAAAAGGAACTTGGGACAAAACCTCTGTCTTTGTCAGTCCAAAGGGACAGCAGAGCTCACATCTGCTCACAATAATCCTCTGGAGAGTGGAGCACTGTTTGTATGGAAAGATGACTGGGGGTAAAATCAGAGGAAACCGAGAAGTTACATTTGTATCCTAACAGGAGCTATAATGGGACAGAAATTTTAGGGTAAAATACAGGCGCTGTTCCCAGGATGGAGCTGGGTTGGCATGCTCCCCAATGATTCCCCATACAACCATAAGGACCTGCTAAGGGGGGGTGGAGTGGAATGGGGCACCATAACCAGGCTCTGCCAAAATCTTTGCAGAGGCAGCAACTCCATGGTACTTTGAAGCTTATTAACTGCATAGCAAGGGCTATTTGGCATGTGTAGGAACACTTTCCAACCGAGCGTCTGAAGACCAATTTAGAGGAGGCACCTCTAAGTCGAAAGCCAGCCAGACCTTATGTTCTTAGCACCATTCATTTAGAAGAAATCCTGTGACATTTGCAAATTTAAGAGGTGACACCCCCATTCAGACCATGGCTCCTGGGTGTGAACAGGAGTGCGAATAGTGCTTTCAACAGCAAGGAAACCTGCATGCCCTAGTGTCTCAAGGTCACTTCACCTGAGAGTCCAGAGACCCAAATCCAGCCAGAGTCCTAGTTGCCAGACAACTTCTGCTATAAGAAATCCTTCAAAGTGTGCAATTCTAGGAGTGGAAATCCTACAGGAAACACGAGGCTTCAGGCTCCAAATGGGATCTCTTTTCCACACAATGGAAAACTCAGCAAGCCCTTCTGGCAAGACCAGTTCACAGGAGGCCCACAGTTCTCAAGGGCCAGGGCCAGGCTTGAGAGATCCGACTCCATGGAAGCTTTAATCTGAGAAAAATCCTGTGATATTGGTACTTTTAAAAGGCAGAATGACACATTTAGACCTGGCTGATGCTTTGGAGCGTGATTCTTTTACACAGTAAATAATGATTTCATTCCAATGTCTATAGGTCACTTTGGGAACAGCCCCTGAAACCCAAGACCAAGAAGAGCCATACTTCATGGCAGCTGCCATCTGGGAGGAATCCTGTGACATTTGTGATTCAAGAAATTGAACCCAAAATTTCAACAGCTGATATGCAAATGCAAAAGACTGCTGTTTTCCTGAGATAAGAAATACTTCAAACCTAGCATTCTGAAGGAGTTCAGAATGCACACCCAGGACTGCCATGCCCCCTAAAGTGCTACCTCCTGGCAGATTGTCTCTATGGTAAACCCTGTCACACTAGAAATGTTAGGAAGCAGAATCCAAACTACAGCACAAGCACCTGTAAGGAAAAGGTACCTCTGTTCATGAGATAGAATAACTTCCACCCGAATGTTTCAGAGTAAGTTGACATGAGGGCTTGTGGGAGGCCAAGGCCACCTACACCTCTACTTCCTAGAACCGCTGGTGTCAGAGGAACACTGCGATGTTTGCAGTTTTACAACTGGAAGGAAAACTGGCACTGGGTCGGGGGGCGGCAGTACCGCTCTCTGTCCACAAGGCGGCAGCAGTGCCACCGAGCTCAGGCCGGGGCTGCGACGTACATTGGGGGCAGGTAGAGAACTGAGGCAAAAGTTGCCGGAGAACCCTTTCTATTCCCTTCAGCCCCTGCAGCTGTTCTTATGCTTTCAGGGCACTTGATTGGTTCATTCCTAGATAAAACTTATACCTTTATTTTCAAAACTATTACCCATCTCTAGTCCGAGTTTCCTACATTCCTGTATACAAATGAGTGGATAGAGAGAGGGTTTCTTTCCAAATGAATTTAGAGATAAATTCCTTTTCTTTGCCAATACCTATAAAAATGAAAAACTTGACAGGTTTTAGTATTCTACACCCACCCCTCCCTGTGAGATTTCTGGCAGCTTTGGGTCCCTCTGGGAGACGGCATCCAGCATGTCATGCTGGACTGTTCTAGAGAGTAATTTTCAAATGTAAGCTTAGCAAAGTTTGAATTGACTTGTCCAGAGAAAAAACCTACAAGTGAACACCCACACCTCCCTAAACAGGCCAAACAAGCCCCTGGCAGCTACCAGAATCAAAGCACAGTGGATGTTTCTAATACAGGATAACAATATCACCTTTTGTTCTCTCCAGTTTGTTTTCTCTGCAGCCATATTTCCTGCTTATGATTTTTTTAGTCTTTGTATTTTTTGGATAACTACACTTGCCAGATCCTCAGAAGCGTCACCCATTTTCCAGGTGGCTGGAGAGAACTGCAAATGGCTCTCACATAGTTTGAGCTAGTTCTGTAAGGTCTCAGGGTGAATTTCACCAGATGCAACCAAACTGGGCAACTCCCCGGAGACAGAAGGAACCCAAAGCTTGTTTTACCCAAAGCTTGGGTAAGCCCAGCTCCAGCAAATACTGAGGAAACAGACATAACAGGGTAAAAAATAATAACACTATTTCTTTAATCTTGCCTTTTTTTTAATTCAGATGAGCAAAACAATGAAGGAGAAAGTGAAAAACTCACCATTACTGAACATTTAATCATCTGTAAGCTGACCATCCTTAGCATAGAGGACTCCAGAGTTAAAATTCATCGATCCCTGGGAAATAAAACCAAATATTATATGACAAACAGTCAAACAGAAGACGGAAAAATTTGTTTCCTCTACGGACTTTCAAGTATGTATCTTTGTATATATCCTACACATTAGAACATACACTTTATACCATCTCCTAATACATAATAATTTACCTTTAAACTTTGATAGTATAGTGTGGAGAAATGGCTACATGATAGAGCTCACGTAGACATTCGCTTGTTAGCCGACCAGGAGCTGGGAAAGTACCGAACACAGCTAGTTTGAGTTTTTTTGCACCTGCAAGATAGCGTGTCCCTGGGCCTAGCTGGGTATGATAACAAGTAGACAGAGAGACGTGGGAAATAGGGAATGTAGGCCCAAAGGAATGAGGAAGAGTTGATGGTATAGTTTAACCAATAGATCGCTTGGCTTACAGAACATTCATAAGCTTATTATGTGCTGTATAAGTGTCTGATACTCTCTGCAATAAACATAGCTTGCTGATCTCATATTGAGCGTCCGAGCCTTCACTCACCAAACAGTACTGCATAAAATTATTAACTAAAATTGGTGATCTATTATTATTAAGTTGTGCTTAAAGTTATTTTTGCTGTCATGTTCAAAACAACTTTTTTTTTTTTTACTGTAATGAGCAATTGATTTCAAAGTCATCATAAGCCCATCAAAATACAAAGCTCTATTCACTGGACAGGTCTGTGAGCTAGAGGTAGTTAGGCTTGTACTTACCTCTTACTCTTCATGAACCAATCAATCCTGTAAACAAAAACAGTATCTTTAGCCCACTCCTATTAAAGATTCTACAAGGATGATGGTTTTATTTGTGTTTACAAGTTTTGATTTGAAATGGCCAGTTCAATGGATAAAGACAGTTTAAGTAGTATTACTTTACTCTTACTGTTACTATTATTATTGGCATTAGTATTATTATTATCAGCTACTGGAAGAAACAAACCAGTAGTATCTATACTTAATTACCTCTATTTCCAGAAAATAAGAAATAAAAAGAACCAAACAAAAAAAAGTCACTTCCTACCTTTTGTATCTCAGGATGATGAATTTCTCTTGGGCTCTTCTCCAATTTATCAAGACTCATAGCACTGAAACATAAATGAAATAGGGCTTTATGGAAGGGCAAGTGCACATTTCAAGGCTGAACCACCAACCGATTCCAGTGACAGCGGTTACAAAATGAATCGTCCCAAGGGCCTCTGTTAAATGGAATGTTTTGTGGAACTATTTCTTTCCCCAAATACTAACTTCCAACACTTCCTAAACTTATTTTGCATTTTAAAAACAGAAATTAGTAAGACTCTGTGTGGAGATCAGGTTTATTTCCTTCTAATGGACAGAGCTCTGTTCCATCACCCTTCACTTCGGCTCTACACAGAATCACAGTGAGCATTTTAGGAGGGCTCAATAACCAATTCTATTTCTCTCTTTTCCTAGTTCTCTCTCTTCTTCAATAATTCAAGGCAAGTCAAATGAAAAATGACAAGTTCAGCAACAAATTCACACTTTTTCCCTTTGTCTGGTCAAGAAGAGGCTTTAAAACCACTTATTGCTGCCTTCAACAATTAAGACTTGCAAAACCATTTTTACATGTCTTATAGGTTTATCATAAAAACCACAGAACGCAAGCTCTGAATTACAGGAAAAGGTACACAGGCAAATATCTAAACTGATCACTTATTTGTAAACACATACCTTAATTCAGATTTCACCCAGAATGTTTTTGTGGGACTCTAAGGGAGACATATTTTCTGAGTACCCTGTAAACGAGAAAAGCTAGGATAGATTACAGGACATACCCACTTTTTCTGCATATTCAAATAGAATTATTAATAAAAACAATTAAGTCAAAAGAGAAGGAAGAAAACCAAGGTAATTTTACTCACCTACATTTACTGCCAGTTTAGAGAAACAAAAAAGTCGTGGGTGCTACAAAGAAAAAAAAATTGAACCATAAATGCCTACAGTAGAATTTTAAAAAAAGTGCTTGGTTAAAAGAATTTCATGAAACATTAAGTACAAAAAAAGTCAAACTAGTATCAGACCTGCCTATTTTCTCACCATTGCATAAGAAAATCCTAAAAGCAGTATAAAGTCACTGCCTAAAACTGATCATAGGATGTAACAAAAAACAATTTAGGGCATTTGCTAAACTCCAGCAGCCGAGCTGGCCCTACCAAATCTGTATGTTTATACATACAGCAAACAAAACCAAAATCCAAGTAATACCTATCAGAAGTCTATTAAAGAAACCTATTGAAATTAATCCCACCTCAAATACAAACCAACCCATCCAGAAAGTTAGCTTCACTCAAAAAACAATTTACACAGAGTTAATAATACCAAGAAATAAAACAACACACCATATACCACCAATTAATATAATTTATGATATATATCTATACTTAGATATCTACCTTTATTTATATTTATAATTTTTATAATAAAACCTCTCCTTATTACCATATAAAAACCAAAAAAACCCTTTATTTTAAACTATATTAAAACATTTTTATATTTATATTTTTGATATTTACATTCCTAAGTGGTTGTATACTATATTATATTTACTATTATATATTACTACATTATATTATATTTACTATTATATGTTCTACACTTAGATATAGTATATATATGACATATAATAAGACATATACAGTATAATTAGTATCATGTATTTTATTGATTTCTATTATTGTGTTTTGGTATATTTACATACATCGTATATAAATGTATATATTTATATACATGGTATATATTTATAAACATTTTTCCCTTTCCATTTAAAATAGAGTGCAGCGATTCCCTGTCACCCCTAAGAGCCTGGAAAAGGCAGGTTTACCTTCAATCAACACCCTTGAAACTGCAAGTGAAGGGGGATCACCCCCAGTTCAAACACAGACAATAATGAAAGAGGAGTTACTTCTCTATGTTTAATTTATTTTGTTTAATTTATTTTCTCCTCATAAGCTCCTTTTTTTTGTTTGGTTTTTTTTTGTTTTTTTTTTTTTTTTGTTTTTTTTTGCTTTGTTTTACCCTGGGGGCACTGGGGAGTGATTGGCAAGGTGAAATTCAAAAGGGGAAGGACAAAAGTCCCCGCTCCAAACGCACACGGGCTCACCTGTTCGGCTGCTGCTCCCCGGCACAAAGATTCGTCCCTCGGCACCTCCTTTAAGCGATGCTTGGACGTATCCAAGCGCGAATCCGGGTGTTCCCCCAGACCCTGTGAGAAGCTCTCGCAGTCCTTCCGTGAGACAGCGCCGGGAGCGCCCCATAAACTCCACGACTCAGCAGCTCCATGCAAAAGGGAGCTGAGGCACCCAGCGTGACCCCCCCCGCCCGTCACCCACCTGCTCCTGCACCGCAGTGGGGCTCCCTCTCCTGGGGACCTTGGGATGCCCCAAACGGCATCAGAGCCCCGAGTCTTCACCCCCTTTCCCTGAGCCCCAAAGAAGGCACAGAACGAGTCCGACTGCCCCGGACAGCAGCGCAGCGCTTCCTCCAAGCCCTTTGCACACGTCCATCCCCGCAGAAAGGGATTCTGCTGCAACAAGAAAGCGGGGCGGCCCCCAGAAAGGCCGAGGTTCCTCCCCAGCCTCGCTGTCCCGGGCCAGGGGCAGCGAGAGGGAGCGGCACAGACGGCGGGCACGGCGCGGCACAGAGCGGGGGCCGCTCTCGGCGCCGTGCCGGGAAAGCCGCAGCTCCGGCGCTGTCCGGCGGGGCATTTGACCGGCACGGGGGGATCCGCCGAGAGCCTCCGGCCCCGTGCAGGGACTCCTGCAAGGGCCGAGGGACGCCGGGCTCCGGCCCTCGGGCCTTTATTCTCCGGCACCCCGAGCCCCGCGGCTGCGCGGCGAAGACGGAAAGGGGGCACGGGAAGAGAGGAACGAGAGCAGGGCATGAGAAAGGGCAGGGAGGGAGGTCAGACTGTGGAGGAATGCGGGAGGGAAAGGGAAAGCCCGGGAGAGGGCTAGAGGGAGGGTGGACAGAGGAGGGAGAGAGGGGGAACAGAAGGGAGTAGCGGGTAGGAACAAGACAAGAAGAAGAGCCGGGGACAGGGAGTCGGGATTGGGAGGGAGACGAGAGTAGGGTCTCGGGGACAAAGAAGAGGAATACGAGGAGGAAGAAAGAGAGGTAGAGAGAGGGACAAGCGGGAAAGCCTCACAGAGCCCCGGCTCCACCCCGAACCCGCCCTGCCCTGCGCGTGATGCTGCGCTCGGCGAAGCTCGACTATTATCGGCTGCATTCGCCTCTCCGGCTCAGCTCGGCTCGGTTCGGACGAACTCGGAGCCGCTCGCTCTGCTCGGCTCAGCTCTGCTCGCTGAGGGCGGCGCCGCCTCCCGCCCAACGCGCACAGCTCGCTGCGCTCCTGCTGCCGAGTCCCGCGCGCGGCCCGGCCGTCCCACGGACACCCCCCACGGAAGATTAGACAAAGCAGTTTCTATGTTAAACCCTTTTTATCCCATAAGGAGAAAACTTCTCTACCTCCTTCGTTTACTCATTTTTCTTCTTTGATGTCAAAATCAGAGTTTCAAAACCCTACTCAAGTACAAGACTTACAAGACTTTAAAACACATCATAAATAGTTCTACAACCAAAACAAAACAAAACTAATAAGCAACACTAACTAAAACCACACATCCAAATACAGTGTTTATCAATCACCAATCCTAAAAATCCATTTTCTACATACGTTGTTAGTATACCTCTTAACAACTAACCTTACCCCGCACAAAATTTAAATTGTAAATCAAATAATCCAATACATACCATAAACTTAAAAAACAATTTATACACTCTTACCCAAATTACAGTTAAACCACAAAAATTAAAATTACTAAAATCATCACCAAAAAATACTTGTATAATATTTAGTTACCAAAAAACTCAAACAAAAAACCACAAAAAGCTTACCTCAAAGTATCAAAACTATTATTTAAAACAATTAACATTGTTAATCAACATAATAATACATAAAAAAATACATAATCACTCAAACACAAATTTACTCCTCAATAGCAATTCTCACAGGAGTGGTGAACCGAGTCTGTTGGCCAGTTGCTGAGGGGGTCTCAGTGTAATACCAGTGGACCACCTAAAGCACACAAACAAGAATGGAGGCTAAGAGTTGCACCAGAAATCGAGAGCTGAGCAATACCAACTGCTTCCATCCACTGGTCGCTGATCACCTTGCCCACTTACCACATTCAGGTAGACAACCTGAGAACTACACACACTGGTGCAGTCAAACAAGTGCAGTAATTAGGATAAACAAACTTTAGATAGTCATTATGAAACATGTTTCCATGAGCTTCTAAAGCCATCCCCAACTACCCTGGTCAGTTTGAAAAACAGCCACAGACAAAAAAAGTAACGCTCAGTCTGTTTTAAAATTTTAACTGCATCTTACCAAAAGGATGAAAGCATTCTGTGCCTTTGAATGATCAAACTGAAACTCGTTCTCCCCATCTCTCCAACTCTGACATTCGCAGATCTCTTACTGATCAACAGCTGTACTGCTATAGGAGAAGCCCACTATCACAGTTAGCTGGCATAAGAGAAGTCACATCATATTACCCAGGTCAACCTAACAGAGGACACAAATAGCAGGACTTTCAACTATCAACATTTACCAGTAGTATTATTGTCAAACATCATTTGTGTTTGGAGATATAAAAATGGGGCATGAAAAGCTCACAATAGAAAAGAATAAGCCTTTAGGCTTGTTAGAAATAAAAAAAAAAGGATCAGAAAGCATACTTTGATAATGTTTTCCGTATTTATGGAAGTGAAATATACACATTGAAAATACTTCTGTATACCCACTGTTTTTGTTATGACAGTGACAAAAAATTATCACAAATTGAAGCCTGGAAAGTGCTAGAGATTATGTATAAGCAACAGGCTCAGCTATTTAGAGGATAGAGTTTCATTCAAGACCATACATCATTAGGCTATCAGTCAAGGTTGATCCTTGATTAGAGCAGAGAAGCTTAACTATTTTTAAAGTTCCTGGTCTTTAGCTACATCTCACATTTCATCCAAAAGTCTTTGTGCACTTTAAAACATGCAATCTCTTTTCTAGGTTTAACTAGTACTTATTAGGGCTAAATTACGATAATGCACACAGGTAAAAACATGGAATGTTTAGCTCAGCAATCACACCACCAAGCCCTCTTCATAAATTTATTATCTACACTCAAAACTCTTCAGGATTCTAAAGTCTAGTGGGCAACAAACAGAAAACATTTGAAATTATACCAAAACGTCACTAAATATGCTAGCCCTAGTTAACAGTGCAATTTGCTTTAGAAGGGGTCAAGCCTAGTTACTAGTTTGGTTCAGAACGGGTCAAAGACACTCTTCATGAGTCAGCCTTCATCCGCTACACTCAGCTTTAGTCCAACCCGACAGTGGTGAGCACCTACTTGGGGGACAGCCCTTCTAAGGGCATCTGCCACAGCTCAGATCACCTTCAGTCTGCCAGCTATCAGTTTAGAGTCTACGAAGTTATTTTTCTTGGGCTACTTGAGGTCTTGCTCAGATGCACAAAGTCCAGACATGTACGAGTGAAAGCCCTAAAGGAAAGAAAAGCCCATGACCACATACCTCTTGACTACAAAGTCTCTGCCTACAGCTCTTTTCTCCGTGTTGTTGTTTCACCTCTCCAGTCAGGGCCCATGACCTACTCAGTAAGTGCAGTTCGCAGTCACAGCAGAAATATCTGTAACAGTTCATTTTACCAGCTTTACAGAAAATCTCCAGTGGCATTTCTAGAAAACAAAAGGACACAATGCAACAGGCCACATAGCGTACCACACCAGATCCTGGGCTCCGAGTATGGTCGAACTAATTTTTATCTCCTTATTTCTAAGGAAAAAAAAAAGAAAACGGAACAATCATTTTTCCTCTAGTGCAAACCAGCCACCTAGTCGAGGACTATCCACACTTCCCCACGTAAACAGTCGCTTACGGAAAGGGTCTGCAGAGCAAAAGCCTGGGTGGACAAGGTCTCTGGCCTCTGCAGCACTCCCCAGGCCAAAGGTATCCTACCTATTTCGGAGGCGTGTATAAAGAGCGACTCAGTCCCCACTAAACGAAAACGAGCAGTAACCAGCAGCGAGGAAGCGCTGATGGCCGGCCTGCGCGCCAGCGGCCTTGGGAAGCTCCACGGAAAACCGCAGCCCGCCGCTCGGCCCACGGCAGAGCAGAGCTCCTCCGCTCGCAGGCGCGTGACCCGCCACCGGCGCAAGCCCGGCCTCCGCCGGAGAGGGCCTCCCGAGGGGAGGGGGCGGGGGGGGAGAGCTCGGGGGAAAGGGGAGGGGGAGTGCGCTGCGGCATCACAGCGGCTGCGCGGCGCAGCCCGGAAACGCCTGAGCAGGAAACTCCATTTTTGGGCCGCGGAAGTGCCATAAAAGGCATGGAGGAAATGCCAAATATGGTCGGTCCTGTTCCGGACGGGGACAGCGGGGACGGCGCTTCTATTCAGCCGGGGCCGCCCCCGGCGCTGGCGCGGCACCGCGACCGCTGGAGGCGGGGGGGGGTGGTCTCCTTCGAGCCAAGCCGGGCGGCAGTTCCTGTCGCTAGTGGTCAGACCTGAACTGGGTTTTAAATCACAAACAGCTGAGGTTTAGTTCCGAGCAAATGTGTCTTCTGCGCGTAAGCGCAAAAGCGAGAGGTTTTCGCTTCTTCCCTAGCCGCTGCACTTCCTGCAGGGGGAGGGTTTTCCCCGCCAGTGACACCACCTGCTGTTTCCTTGGGAACAAACTCCTTGAAACCGACTCATCCTACTAATTGGACTAGAAGCAAACTTTTTAAGAAACAGAAATACTGTGTTCAGGCCAACAGCAAACGAAAGATCTTGCAGAAAATGTATAGGCAATGCTTTCTCATAAGGCATTTTTCTTCCCTGAAATCTTTTCTCATTTTATGGGACAAAGGCCATGAAAGTAGTGGATGCAGAAGACCCATGCGTTTATTTCCTTTATGTTATGCTAGCAAGGGTGCACCGGCCTTCATCTTTGTATAGCCAAGCACTACTTCCTTACTTGGACCACTTTTCACACAATGCACCAAGAGAACCTATCTTCTTTTTTCCTCTTTAGGCATAAAAATTACTCATTTCAAAATGCTCTGGAGAACCTGGGGCACCCTCAGGCTCATCAAGCATTGCTTGACAGCCTACTTGGTCAGTTTTTAGCACAATCAACATTCCAGAAGGCTAGACCAGGAGACAGTAATTATGGTTACTTCAAAAGAGGTGGTGATGCACCTAATGCAAGGACATGAGTCCGCCATCCATGTTTTTTGAAAGCAACTGGACATAAGATTGATTTCATCTCCTCTCTTTAAACAGTTTGTTGTTTTTTGGTTTTTTTCCCTGGAGACAAGTGGTTATGTGCTGGCTTTGAAGCAACTTAAAGAGTTGGGATTGCTGTGGTGCAGTCTTCCTAAGTAGTAATTTCAAGGAAAGTGTAAGTCTGCACAATTTGATGTTTTATTTATTTTTTTTCTGAAGGGTATTGTACACCAAATATCCCAATGGCAGAAAAGCGCATTCAATGTGTTTAGAAGCCAAACAGTCACTTCCATTTTAACAAACACAATTACAAAGTAAAAATAAACCACAAAATAATGAACTGCATGTTCATAACATACAAAAATTGCTGCCTACTCAGTAGGTAACTACAACATTCCAACTCCTGAATATATATATATATATATAAATTTACATTTTTGTAACAAAAATAGACTTTGAGAGGTGGAGGGGGAGAGGGTCTGGGGTGGTTTGTTTTTTTGTTTGTTGTTTTTCTGTTGTTGTTTTTCTGATTGTTTAGTTTTGGGTTTTGGTTGTTTTGTTTTCTTTTTTGGGGTCTTTGCTTTTTTTCTTGCATTCCATCCCCTGGCCCTTGCTCTTGTTCCTCTCCCCACCCATTCCCTGCTCTTCCTTACATTCTTTGAGTAACATCCCTTCCAATTTAAGGCAAGATGCAAAGCATCCACTCACACAAACGCATGATGTCAGCAAGGCTTCACAAAAAGGCACCAAGACTTGTAACTTTTAAAACAAAACTTCTGCCACATGTGAGTGTCTCATCAGATGATAATTACATAGCATCACTCCAACATGCTCAAATACAGTAAGTGCTGTTCCCAAAGAAGTTTGAAACGCATTATAGCATTGTCACTGAAATAGAATTAACATTTACAAAATATGGCCCTGCGAACTCCAAATTATACAATATGAATATGCAAAGATTTTTTCCACATCAATAGTACCTAAAGGAAAGCAAAACCATGGCACATGTACAATTTACATTAGCTAGATACTTAATCAAAAGTCCTTTCTTCCTAATAAAAGGCTATTGTTTACGGGGAAAGTTATATTGAACTTATATCCACAGTCCATGCAAATTAAGTCATTCAACAGAGGTGGAAAACTTAAGCAGCAGTTGATTCAGGCAGCTGAAGTTTAAACTAAATAGCCTTGCAACGTATGGTGTTGTGGGAGTAATCGGAGACTCCATGTCTGATAATACCAATGGAAAAGGTGAATTATCCTGTTCCAGAAGGTAGCCTCAGCAAATCTCAATTGTCCTTGGAGAAAAGGCTGAGTTCATGTCTGAAAGTGCTGAGGTTACCTGTGAGCTGAAATTGTTGGTGACTCCTGGAGATGAGAAGGAAGTGGCCACTTGGGTCTGAAAAGTGGCAGTGCCAGAGGGGTAAGTGGTTGCTATAGAAGGAGATGGGAATGTGGTGTGTGCAGGGGAGGGATAGGAAGAGGGAGCAGGAGAAGAATACGCTGTGCGCACTGGGGAGGGATAAGTGGTGGCGATGGAGGAAGGGTAGGATGTAGTCACAGCGGATGAATAGGCAGGAACTGGGGAAGCAGTTGAGGCTGGAGCTGCCTTTTCCACTTTCTTGTCCTTCTGCCTAAGGTGGATTTTAGTGTGCCTCTTCCTCTCATCACTTCTGGCAAACTTTCTGCCACAAATGTCACAAGCAAATGGCTTCTCTCCTGTGTGCGTGCGGATGTGCGTAGTCAAGTGGTCACTCCTGCTGAAGTTCCGCATGCAAATGCGGCACTGGAAAGGTTTCTGTCCCGTGTGGATGCGTATGTGCCGTGTTAGCTCATCAGATCGTGAAAACCTCCGGTCACAGGACTCCACTGGGCAGGCATAGGGACGCTCATGAGGAGGCGTCTTGCTGGGACGGTTGGGGTATTTCCTCATCCTGCTGGGCTTGATCAGCTGGGACTGATAATTAGCATTGAGGGTCTTCAGCTCTTGGGAGCCAGTCTGCGTAGCAAATGCCTTGATGGTGGACAGTGGCGTGAGGGAAGGCTGCTGTGCTCTGGTCTCAAGAGCTGGGAAGGGCTTCTGATCAGCTGGAACAAGACTGAGCTCACCCTGTTGCTGAGGGAACAAGTAATCCGGGATCATTGGCACCTGAAAGTTGGTTTTAGCAGTCGGATAAGCTGGAGGTGGATACTGGATGGGAGCTCCAGAGGGGTTGGGGAAAGATTGGGTCTGGGATTCAGGAAAAATGTCAGAGCTGGAATTGGGGAATGTTGGTGCAGCCGAATAAATTGGATTGTTCTCACTGGCTTGGACAGAGCAGCTCAGTGGGGAGCTCTGCGAGGAGGAGGATGGTGATGATGAAGTAGGCGTAGATGTGGGAGGTGCATTAGCCATGCCCACCAGCCCACTGACGAGGCTGAAGAGGGGCTCTGGCCATAGGGGGTTGCTGCTATTGGGGGCCGGCTCTAAGGAGAAGCGGCCCGTGTAGGTTATCGGTGGCAGTCTCGTCGTTTGGTTGGGATAGCTGGTTTCTGGCAAGGTTTTCTCGTTGTTCAGGGAGATTTCGGGAAAAGTGTCTGCAAAGAAAGGAATAGCGATTAATTCCAGCAGTTACTGCAGCTGCTGCCGGTGCTTCGCGAGCCCTCCCTCTAACAGCGCAGTCCCAGATTCTGGTTAATTACTAATTGAGCGTAACATATTGCAGCGTCGCTGGCAGGTCTCCAGCCGCAGCTAGTCCGGAGCCGCTGACGCACGCAGGAGAATCCCCCCGCGCGGCCGCCGGGACAGAGGCGACGCTGCGGCGCGGAATTCCCGCAGGCGTCGCTGCCCCCGCTGCAGACCGGGACTCCCCGCCCGCCTGGGCCAGGTCAGAGTGCTTACCTGCCGCGAGGTGCTCGAAGTGCTGCTCTCCGGGCTCCCCGGCGGCGCCGAAGCCCGCACTCTCGGGTGCCCCGGGCGGGGCAAGGAACTGCGGACCCCCGCCGCTGAGCAGCATCATTTCCTCCAGCTTGGGATAGTGAGTGTCCATGGCAGGGGGCGAGTGCGGGAAGGCGCCAAAGGGGTCGGAGATCTGCAGCGGGGGTAGGAGCTGCATCTCTGCCTTGGCCGCGGCCATGAGGGCGCCGGGCTCCGACTCTGACGGGTGATGGCGCTGCCGCCGCGGGGCCGGCGGACGGGCCGGCTGCGGCGAGGCGGCCGTCGCCTGCTCTGCGCCCTGCGCCGCTGTTGCCCCGGCGCTGCCCGCTGAAAGCTCTCGGCTCCCCGCCCGCCCGCCCGGGGCTCCCCCCGGCTCTGCCCGCTGGAAGCGCTCGGCTCCCCGCCCGCTCCGGCACCGCCTCTATATATCGGGTCTCACCGGCCGCAGCCCGCCCCAGCCCTGACGTACATGGCCATATATGGAAAGCAGGAAGCCCTTATATGGATGCGGGCCGGAGGACCCCTCCTGGCGTCAGAGCCTGGCACCGGGGAAAGCCGGGCCGGGGGGCCCCGCCCGCCCCGGGCTGAGGGCCTCGCGCCCGGTGCAGGTCTGACCCCCGCCATGGGCAGCGCCGCCGCAGCGCTGCTGCAGCATCGCCTGTCCCGGGAGACGGGTTCCCCGGCCCCCGCCGGCTCCGGCCAGCTCGCCGGAAGCCCCCACCGTACTTTCCATATTAGGAAACAACCTTATAAGTCTCGATTCCGGCGGCGGAGGCTTCCCGTTCCTTATATGGCGATTCCGGCCCCGGGTTGGGGGGGCGCAGAGCCCGTCTGCAGACGGGTGCGGGCCCGCCCCCTGGCAACAGAAGAGCGCGGAAGCCCCGGGCCGCGAAAGAGGCAGGATGCTGCCCGGGCGGGTGGCACAAGAGCCTCGGGGAGCACCCGACAGACCCCGGCGTCGCCGCCGTGTTTTCGCGTGCAGAGTTCCCCCTGGTCCCCCCCCCGTGTGCTCAGCTCGCACTACTCGCCTCCCCTCCGTCTCCGCGGTGGAGCCAAGCGCCGCTCACGGCGGCTCCCGCGGCAGCCTCGATGTGGAGTTTTCTGGATGGCGGCAGCACGCCCAAGGCAGGAGCTGCCCGCTCCCGAAAAAGAGGAATCTCCGGGATTCCAGCGGCCTGCCGGGATCGCCCTGCTCCGCCCGCTCCCGACGGAGGTCTGCCCATAGCGCCAGACCGGGACAGACCCCGGCTCCGTGCGCCTCCTTCACGTAGCGGAGAACAGGGCACTGATAAACAGAAAGCCCCAGATACTAAATGGCCACAGCCACCACTGACTTCAGCGCGATGAAATGTGACAGCGCTCGGGGACTCTACTCTCGCGGCCTTAGGACTGTCCCCTGACGCGGCTACAGCTCTTTCCTGCCCACCCCGCAAAGCGCTGCCTGCACCCTGCAGCGGCTCCGCAGGGAACCCTCGGCCGTCTGCTCGACGCAACACGCACGCCAAGGAGCCGCGCGAGAACGCTGCCCGGGCCGGGGGAGCCTCCCGCGCTATAAATAGTCGCTCGCCGCGGCCGCTGCCCCGCCCCGCCCGGGCAGCCCCGCTGCCGGCGCGCGGGGCTCCCCTGGCGCCGGGCCAGGCGGCTCCGGCGACGCAGTGAGGCCGCAGTGCGCGTGCGCGGCCATCGCGGCGAGGGCTTCCCCGCAGTGTGCGGGGCTCCGGGGGCGGGGTCGGAGCCGTCGCCGCAGCCCGGTGCTTAGGCGGGCCCGATGCCGGCGCCTGAAGCTCCGCGGCGCACGGTCGCCCCATCGTCGGGTGCAGCGCCGGACGGCCGGCTCGCCGCTGTCTGCGGCTCCAGGTTCTGCCGCGGACGGCGCTCCCTCTGCCGTAGAGACGGAGCGTAAAGGCCGGCGACTTTGTTCCTCTTCTGGTCTGGCCCCGCTCGCTCGGGGCACCGCCCGCCTACGGGCACGTCCCGCAACTCGCGGTCGGTTGCAGGGCTGGCTCTTCCCCGCGGAAATCCCGGGCCGAGCCGGGCCACACAGGGCTTTATGCCAGGCGGCCTTCTTTTGCCGTGGGAAGGCAGCTGCATAAACCAGTAGCCTCTACAGCCTTTGAGATTTAAATTCAAGTTGCGAGCCACGGCAAGCCTCTGTCTGCCCGCTTTTTTAGAATATTTAGACTTTTGCCATGCGTACGTTTTTTACCTGAGTTGCTATATTTAGGGCAGTGCCTCCTACACCGATGCATTTCCACCTTAAAATCAGTGATGGACTGTAGCAACACAATGCCTCCAGGCTTTGGAGGATAGCTTCTGCTTATCTGCAGCTGCTGTTTCTCAATGGCAGCTACTACACATCTGTTCTTTGGTACTTACCCTTTATGGAGAGAAATCATTCTAGTTTTCAATGCACCATGCCAAACTTCTATTTTGAAAATGTGATTTGGAGCTTTTCCTTTTTAAACAGATACCTACAGCAGGTTTTGTGACGTCCCATACATAATGATTCCAACTAGTCTGATTTTCATCAGCAAGTCATGGTTTGGAGCTCTGTTAGAAAGGGATGAGTAGCAGAACTTGACTTTTTCTACCAACACTGTAGTTTGTTTTGGCTTCTGAACATCTTACTGACATCGCATCTTCCTTGTCCTCTTTTTTTATTCTATTCCTTTTCAGAAGATCAGAAAGAAGTGCCTGTTTCCTAAAGAATTTCATTCGTACACTCTTGATGTTAGGCCCAATATTCCTCTACAGATATCGAAGTGCATCATTCAGACAAATTTGGTTTTTTGTCAAATTCTGGAATCACAGATGGAAAAATCTAATCTTCTTTTTCTTTTCAATTACCTTCATTTTTATCCATTTGTATAAGATAAAACAAGAGACCTGCTTTAATACTTGCAGACAGAGCAGTGTAACTAGCTTGAGCTGCACCTAAGTTACAGACATAAAGGATGTTTTGCAACATTGCACCGTTCTAGTGAGGCTTGCTGGCTTTAGGGAAGTACTGCAGAGGCCGTGGATGACTTACAACCTGTGCACTGAGCTAGGAAATTGCCTGTTGTTATGAGTTTTCCAAACGCCTCTTCTGTGTTCAATTTTCTTTTTCTGAATACAACATTAGGTATGTGAGAATTACATTGAAGTTGTTACATTTTTACTATTGAGATTCAAGATCTGTTTAGGTCATCTAGCCAGACATCTGGGTTTTTTTCTAGGTAGTATGATTTGAAAGTTCAAAGAATTTGCTACTATTGACTAGTATTTGAAATGTCTTTCCAAAATGGCAGTATTTTAATAAATTTGTAACACTTCCTCTTAATGTTCCTAGTGAAAGCACAGAAATGTAATAAGACACTGCCACTTGAGCAGCCACAATTTTATTTGAAAATTTAAGTTTTGGCTCTGTCTAGTGAATAAACATGCGCAATACACTGGGTCTCCTTGAAAGTCCGTCGTTATCGAATATATTGTCTCTCAATACATTTCAGTGACAAGAAATGTGTTGACAGGACATAGAGTGCAAAATGCTGTGGGGTCAGGGAACAAGAGGAGAGAATGGTTTCAAAGTTAAAAATTACCCGAGATGAATCTTTGGTTTTATTTTGCTTGCTTTATTAGTAGAGGCTGGTACAAACTACTTTATACTCAGCCTCAACATACCTTTCAATGTTTATTTTTTCACTGTTTTTTTTTATTCAAACTAATCTGTTGTGATATTGTGCCAATAAAAGAATCACTGTGCCTTTATGAAATATGTTTCCACACAGTGGAACTACATTTTTACCTCTGTTACTTTTTGTTAACTGCTTTCATGATGGGCTTACTTCTAGGTTTTTCCAACTTGTACTTTAAATTATGCAAGTCACTTGCATTTCTTGTACACAATTTTCTAGGTAAAGGGATGGTATTTTTTGTCTCTAAGTATTCCTGAAATGTCCATCTGTCTTGAAATTTTTAATTTGCTAATATGGAATACAGAGCAGGGGTGACAGGGGGGCAAATCCTCCTTAGGAAGCAAGCTTTAGGGAAACTAAGCTTGCAGTTGCTGTGAGTGTCAGTGCTGCTGCTGGCTCAGTATCCATGGAAACTTGATTTCTCATCTTGCTGCAGGAATTAATTGAAGATCCCAACCCACTTGCTCAGGGAATCACCATGATATTAACTCACATCCTGCTATAAAGCTCACTTTAATATCCCAGATTCTCTTTTCATCAGAACAAAAGGTTCAATTAGCTTTCATCAACCTAAAAAGAAAAAAAGAAAAAAAAAAAAAAGAAAAGAAAAGGCCATCTAAATTTTTACTGCCTCAAAACCAGGGCAGAGAACAAACATAGAGCTACATCTTGGAGATCTACCTCTTTCAAATGGAACTTGCCAAAAACGTCAACAACAGGAGAGGGCACAGAGTCAGGAATGCTCTATGCAAATCTCATGTCCAACATCATATAGTTACCTCTATTTTTCACCTATGCCAGTAGCTGTATTATCTTGTGGGAAAAATTCACTGTCCATACTTCAGTATCAGAACATAACTTTGTCTTCCACAATACATTCTTAAGATATACTGTGCAAAGCTTCAAAGAATAAGAGAATAAGCCAAAAGGGACATTTGCTAGGGAATATTGTTTCCAGACTTCTCTTTAAAGACTTTTAATTAATTACAAACATCAGCATGTCAAGTTCCCACAAGGTCTGCTTCTGGATCAAACATCTCTGATTATCTACCTTGGAACTTTCTTTCCTCTAATTTCCTGTTGGATTCCCTAGTTGCTCCCACCATTCCTTTTCTTTTTTCCTAATCCCCAAATAATCTTATCTGCTCTGCAATCTTTTCTGTTAGGACACTGATTTTCTCCATTTTCATGTTTCTGATACTTTGTATTTAGCACCTGGTCCTTTTGTAACCATGACAACTATATCATGATATCAGCAAACAATCTCACTATTATCTGAGGAACCAAATCTCATTAGCTTGAACTGATGTTTAGTGTCCTCTACTCAGGGGACAAGTTTTGTTTGGAGTTTTCTATATTTTATACATGAGCCAGGAAAGGCCAATTTCTTCTGTTAACCAGTATCCTCCTTCACACAATTGTCCTCCATCTTTCATTTCCATTCTTGACACACTGACTCTCCCAGACATGTGGACCACTGAAGGAATGTTACCACAGGAAAGATGGCAAAGACATTATCATAGACTGAGCATAGTCTTTGGATTAGATCAAAGAAGTTATGTTGTGTTGCTCTATTACATCTCCAACACTGACAGTTTATAAGCGATTGACCTCAAACTGTTAATTCCAGGTGCTGCAAAAACTGCATATACTAGTTACAGAACAGTTTTGGATTTGTGGACATAGCTAAACACCACTGTTTTCTCTGAATGGCAAATGCAGGCAGGGGACAAGTGAAAGTAGTATTTTGAACTGACTTGGTAGTAACTCAAGACAGATAAATAGTTAGGAGGATGAAGAAATACCATAGACCAGTGGAAGACTGCTGAAGTACAAGGACACCAGAAATAATTTCCCCTTCTAGCCGGACTTCCAAATTACATGTTGTGTTATATTGTTACTCACCACCAAGACTGAGAAATCCATCTGTGGTTAATCACAATAACAATTCTATGAAATGCTGCGTTATGTAGAGTACAAATAGGCAGCAATGCATCTGTAGAGTACTACATACACGCTGGATCAGGTCTGTAGCTCAGACCAGGTAAAGTTGCTCCTAGAATTTTTACATTTTCCAGCTGAATAGAGAAGGGAGGAAACAGCAGTAGTTGTCTTGGATTTTTTATGCTTTACCATAGTAATTTTAGTTACCATGTATACCAGGAAAAAAAAAATAAAGTACTTGAATTGAAATCTAATAAACACATTAATTTTAGACATGTCACAGCAACAAATCCTACAAGCTAGCAATTATGGTGTTACAGACTCGTGTCTTGGAAACAAACCTTCAGCTCTTGCAATGAAAACAGGTCAATTTACTTTTTCTTATTCCCAGACTAAGGAAGCCCAAAGAATTGATTTTTATAGAATACAAGAATTTGACAACACCTCCTCTTGTACTTGTTAAATAAGAAGAAACACAATGCGCCTATAGTGAACTCACTCTGTTAACGTTCCCATTTGCACTTCATTTTATTTCTAGACATTAAACTTTAGTGGTACGTGAATGGGAGTTTTTTTCCATTGCACTCAATAAACATTAAATCCTTTGACAAAAAAAAAAAAAATCACACACATATTATCTACCTAATCTCTCACCCTACCTCTTCAGTAAGTTACGGTTCCTGAACATATATTTTTTTCCTTTCATTTCTCAAGGTTGATCTGTGACAAAAATTTAAAACTAAAGCAAAAATCTTGCTCCAAAGAAAATTTGAAGGCAAAATTTTCTTCCAAGTATTGAAAGATAAACCAATGCTTAAGTATATAGTAAGCTAAAATTCACAATCCTCCAATAGGAAAAGTCTCACAGTAGTTAAAATAGTCATAGACTTACAGGATTTTCTTTATCTTGATTGTAAAAGCTGAGGAAAGGAGTGTGATTGTAATAACACACAAACACATCGCTAGAGGCAAGGTTCCCCTCCCACTTCATGACTGAAATAGTCCAAATCTGGATTGCATCCTTATCTTGATTTTGGATTTGCTTAAACTGTTCTATTATTGAATGCTAAGAATTTTTATTGGAAGCTGAGCAAGAACTTTAAAATCAGCATGACTGAAAACCCATTGCTGCTTCCTCATTAATATGCCAGAAGGACTGTCTGACATTTCTATGGAATGTCTGTGCTCTTGGGACTGATGATTCAGTGCAGAGCTGTTTGGAATTTCTACAAAATTTCAGCCCTCCTCCCTTCCCAAATGGCTTAATTTTACCAATCTGTCAAGTAATGCTAAAAATAATGAGTTTGTGTGCAATTACAAGGGGAAGGATGGAAATTTCACTGCAAAGTGTATTAGGTAACTCATTAGAAAGCAGAAGCTGCATTTTCAAAAGCAGTGTGAAACATATCTCCCATGCTTAATTTTTTTTTTCCACAGTTAGAAAAACAAACTATGCCAAAATTTTAAGGTGCATAGTAATACTCAAACAAAAGGAGGATGCAATTAAGAATTCTGTGAGGTCAATTTGATGAAAAGTGTTCCTTGGCTTGTCAGAGTTTCATGAAAGATAAGGAAAAAAGTGATTAGGGTTAGCAACTCACAAATTCAGTGGTCAATTCCACTGGAGCCTGCTAGCCCAGAAGAAGCAGCTTAGCCTCAAGAGCTGCCAATGATTCTAATAAACAGGTAAACTCAAAGTCCAAACCCAGTGCAGCTGTTCCTGTAATCCTTCTGCACAGGTCAACTGCTGTTGGAGTAAGTGGGGATATAAAATGGTCATAGACATATACAAAGAGGAAAATAACCATATCATTTTTGCATATGCCCAGAAATATAGTCAAACACTTTCTATTTACTATATAAACATTTCAGGTTTCAACTGCTGAGTTTAGGAATGGCCAATCTGAGCTGGCTGAAAAAGAAGAAAATCTGCTTCCTTCACAAGGACATCCACAGAGTTGGAAGGATGGCAGTAAGGGTTGAACTAGATGATCTTTAAGGGTCCTTCTAACTCAATCCAATCTATGATTCTTTGATTCATTGCATTGGCAGGAAAAACTGACAGCTAGGGGGTAAAAAGAGAAAGGCTGCACCTACATAAGAGTCTACTTTGGGAAGGAAAGAAACCACTAAGCTGAATTTCAAAGCTAAAAAGGATTTCAACTCAATCCAAAACAGACTCAGTCCATTACTACTTTTATGAAGTTCCAGCTAGAGACCACAGTTCATCAGCCTCAGACATATGTTACCAAAACACCAAATATAAAGATGCCACTAGAACCCTGTTAGCTGATTTCCTCTCTTATCCCAGCCACTACAACTGCTAGCTCCCAGCTACCCACTTTACCTGCTAGCTGGGTCTGTGGAAGAACAACTGTTACTGGTAGCTACAGAAAATTCTTCTCACAGCCCATTTTTACCTTGTAATTTCACATACCCTCTGCCAGTTGTCGGTACCACAGGTTTTCCAGTAAGTAAGCTGAGTTCTTGCTACCCGGGTCTGCAAGACAATTTTTATTTCCTGACCACTCTAATGTTTCATGCCTAGGTATAGCAGCTACGTAGTACTGATTAAACATTCGTGCTTCTGCACGTAGACCGCGAAAAAGATATTCACCATTCTCTAACATTGCACACATGAATGCTTTCCAATTTCTGTCTTCCCCAAAAGTTATTTGCCATTACAATTCACATAGGTCTCCTAGATGCTTAACAGCAACAGTATTCTGCAGGAACAAAAAGGCCACCTAACAAATACACTTGTGATAGGTATCCAAATCCTCAGTTAACAGCTGGGAAGCGGACACAACCTGAGAGTGAGGAACATTTATGTTCCTGTATAATGCCAGGATAAACCAGATTCCCAAAATTTGCCTTCTTTTTAAGGCAAATAGCAGAAATAGCAGGACTTTGTGTTCATTTTCTTATATTTATTCATTCAACAATGGAGAGGTGGAAAGGCAGAAGACTAATCACATAAGACATGAAGATAAACTAAAATTATTTAGGAGCACAATTTGAAAAGATAACAAAACAGCATTTTTTAAAATAATATCCACAGGCATCAGTAGCAAGAAACTGGGGCATAAGGGGGGGAGAAAGGTATGTAAACTCACTAAAAAATAACAAAAAGCCATACCTTCAACTAATAAATCTATAAGCCTATTCTGATGACACACAGAGATTTAAATTCAAAGTATCTGAGACATTTATCTGTCAAAATAAACCAAAAATAAAAAGTGAATAAATAACTTTCAGAATCTATCTCTCTCATCCACATCAATAACTAAACCTTACCACAGCAACTTTTTCTTTAGAGGTGCCATCATAGACTTGTGATCAGTTGTTCCTGGGAGTACCACTTACCAGAGAGACCCACATGAGACAGTAGCAAGAAGTAGTGTTCAAAATTTAGTCCTTAGATGATGCCTTTTTGGTCTCATCAGCAATCTTCAGCAAGTTGATAAATAAGCCTAAATAGATATAGTAAAATGAGCTTTTCCAAATAGTCTCTAACCCGAACAGAAGGGCTGTCTTTCCATGTGTATGACCCTGATACGTCAGAAGGGAACTTAGCCAGGAAAGCCATTTCTAGTGGAAATGTCAAAATAATTGAGAACAGAAATAAGGACTAGTTGCCATCCTGTGGAACAAGAGCACATCTGCATTGATAAAACCTTTTGTATTATACTCTAGATAGAAATGGAAGGTAAGCAATGGGCCGTTTAAAATAAGCACTTCAAAAAAGAGACTGTTAAAAGATACCTAAGAAGAAAGCACAACACAAGACTTAGGTTTTGTACATTTAAGTCATTATACTGCAGCAAGTGACCAGACTTAATGACCACAAAAATTAGTTACAGATTTTCAACAACTCCTCCTCTTAGGAAAACTCTATTAACTCAGTCATTTAACACCACGGTGCTTCAGCACAAGGGTAAGAAAGTGACAGTGTCGTAACGAGGCATTTTCCAATGTGTGTTTAATTCCAAACTACCCTCTGATCATCAAATAAACTGAGCAGTATCAGACACAGGACACTGGACTAGGTGAACTAATTCCGTTTGCGTTGGCCTTTTCTCTGCTTTCCCTTTTTGGCGGTAATAGCCTTCCTGCACTACAATGGCTCCAGGCATCAGTTACCATATTCTTGTAGTAAATACAGAATGGTCACAATAGCTGTTGACAAAATTAATTTTACAAAAATTAAACTACTAAATGACACTTAATTCTATTTAGTTCAATATATTCATCACCCCAAATAAGCAAGCGATAGCAACAATGTTATAATTTCCATTCAGTTGCTAGATTCCCCAACAGAATCCTTTTTCCCTAGGAAAAAGGAAAAGGTTGGAAAAAAATATCTGTGCTTTAGTTTTGGCTAAACTTACATCAGCACACTTCCTATAAAACCAACACTGAGTGTTGACAGTAGAGAGCCTTTATGTTAGTTCTATACAGGCAGAGATAAATTAACTACATACAAGGCTTAGTCACAAAAGCCAATTCCTACCTCCCTCAACAAGAAGTTAATTTCTTACAACTCTTTAAATCATTACTAAATGTTTTGTAGAATGCGCTACATGCTTTTGGGATGGGGCATGTCAGGGCAATCCATAACTTGTACTTGAAATTTAGCACCTGCCCAAAAGCACTGTGTTGGTTTACATAAGGCCGATCATATGATGGGAAAATAGAAACATATTCAATATATTTTATTCTTCATGTTTTTCCCCCTGATGTCTGACATTGAAGAATCCCCAGGACTATTCTAGAATCTGTTTCTCTTTCCTACAGAAACCTCCTGGTATGTCCTGGATCCTCCTTCAGTCTGCAAGTCTCCATCTATGCTGTTGCAAATAAAGGAATTTCTCAACATTGGAAAGAATCTCATACTGTTACATTATGTTCTAATATCAGCTTTCCCATGTAAGAATGTCAAAATCCCATGGACTCATATTATCCTGTATGGTTAACAAATATGAAAAGTCAAGTTTATTTTGTGAAATGCGTGCACCATTAATTGACTTTAAAAAATAACCAAAACAACAAAACAAACAAAAAAACAACCAACCAAATCTGTGTCTGTTCTTCAGAATGCTAACTCTCTGTTGCCATGGTCACAAATTACCATAGTAACATTAGACACATCTGTATTTTTAGATTAAAATTGCTTCTCTTTTCAGAGAAAACAGACCCAACTAAAAGAAAATACTCATCCTTACCAGGAAATACTACTAAAATTCAGAGTATAAAGTAGAGGAACACACAGAAATTGGTTAATTACAAAAGCTGGCGGGGGGAAGAGGGCTGCAGGGAGGGGGTGAATCACAAACATTGCCATTTTCAGAGCTGCTCCCTACAGCTAGAAAATGGTTTGAATATACAACAAAAATTAAAAAGTGAGGACAGTTATTCTGTAACGCTATTGTCTCAGCAAGCCTTACTGGATAGTGGCTCAATAAGAATGCCGAGAATAGCCTTTTCAGTCAGAGGTTAATAGAAGTATTATTTCATGAAATATTTCTCCATTAGAACCCCAGCTTGTTTCCCCTCTCACTCCCAAGGAGGACCTTCACTCATACCTAGGAAATATTGCTGTTCAACTGCCATAATTGAACTAACTGTTACGAGACATGTCTCTGCTCTCTCATGTTCAGTGGTTTTATGTTATGCTTATACCCTCTAGTGGACAAAAAGTAATTCACAACCCTCCTAGTGCCTTACTGTCTTTAGATCAGCACTGTGCTAACAGGGAATTGAGGATGTTAAAATGCTGAGTCAAACCCAAGCATCTCTAATTTGAGATTAATTTCAGAAATAATCTAAGAGTCAGAAATTATGAATTAATTAATGCAATGCTTCCCCAAATAAGGCAGCAACACAAACACAGAAAGTTTATATTCAATACTAGGTTTGACAATCATGAAAATTTTTCTTCATTTTATAATTTTAGTCAATTTTTTTACATCTTTCTTTCTGGTAAGTTACTAAGCATTACTTGTGATAAAAACTTAGTTCCTTGGTATGTAAAACTTTATATGCTTGCCATCCAGACTAACTTTCCTCCCAAACCTACTACAAGGACCATGACTGAATGCCCTACCTTTTAAAGTCAGTATAGCAATACTGTGGCCAGAAATGCTTTAGTGTTTTACATATTCTCAGTCAGTCATATATTACAGAAGACTTGAGCTTTGCTCCTTTAAAGTTCACTAATTTTTGCATTATTCCCATAAATGCTACTTCTAACATGATCTTGTTAAACGCTGACAGAATGCTCTTGGTCCAAAGGGTCTGCAGTAAGCACATTTCAGCCAGAATCCACTGCAAGAAAAGGGAAATATGTCAACCTATGCTATTTGCAATAAATACTTACATTCCACCTGCGAATCTAGCCTTAGGCCTTGTTGTACCAGTTACATGTATCAATCTAGGTCATAGGTTTAAATAACAAAAAAAGGCTAAATTAAAGCTCTAATACAGTATATTTCAAATCTCCACAGTCAGTAAAATGGAAGCCAGCCCTTGCTTAATAAGAATAAACATAAAAAACATAAAGAATTCACAGAAAAACAGGAGTTCTGAAAGAGAGAAAAAGTAACAGATAGCTTGCAAGGTGCTTTAGGCAAAGATTTTAGGCATATAAATAGCAATGACCTGAATTTACCTGCAAAGTTGCAAAAAAAAAAAAAAACCAAAAAAAAAAAAAACCCAAAAAACCCCCAACTTGCAACTGTTTCTTTAGACTTCATATTATTTTAATTCCTATTATCATCAGAAATAGAGCACTAGAAATTCTGACATTGAATTGTGGGATTCTACAGATAACCATGTATATGAGCATAGCTAAGCCCAGCATTTGGTTCACCCAAAAATGCAGGCTTTGGCAGGGGACAGAGGGTAGAATTTCCCAGGCAAACATATCCTCTGAAGCTTCCTGCTACTGCTTCTCCAGTGTAATGCATCTACAAAAGAGACCAGAGATGCTTGATATTCATCTGGTCCTCCCTGCAGATCAGCTGCCTGCTGAAGTAAAAGTAAAATTTTATTGCTCTGAAGGGATGAAAGTTTGAAGAATCTTAATGTATGTAGCTCAAGTCCCGTTTGAAAGGGATGGGGAGGTGGGGGAAAGCAAAGGGGGAAAGAGGGAGGGAGGAGACAGAGACTGACTCCAAGCAAGAACTCAGGCTCAAAAAAGAAATCAAGCTCTCATCTGTAGAATGCACAGTTTAAGTGTTGCTTGAGGCTCAGAAAGTTAGCAGTATTTACTGGACAGCTCTGTAATATACACAGCTCATTTTCTACTCTAATGCTATCTATCAATCCATCTGTCTCACAGGAAAGGTTCTTAGCTGCTATGCAGTTATTGTCTCCATTTACTGTTGATACCAACTGTTTTCACAATTTACTCTGCATACCTCAAGATCTTTTTTGAGACTCTAGGCTTCTTAACAGTACCTATAAGGAACATAACAATGGAGTTATGTTTATAGTGTCTTGCAAAAGAGCCCAATTCCAGATGAAAAGTGACCAGGAAACATTTCTCCTCAATAACACTAAAAGGCATTCCCATGCAGCATATGCATTTCTGCACATATTATCAGCCCTTAGGGTCAGCAGATTCCAAACCAGAAATAGCACACAGGAACTGGCAGTGGGTGGCTCTGACTGAGTTGCAAGGTTGAACCAGATGACCCCCAGTGGCCCCTTCCGACTCTGACACCTCTATGGTTCTACAAGCTCATGTAACTTTGCAGCGCTTTTCCTGGTTTTTCACATCTCTGACTTTGCAAGACAACTCACAAAGCAGCACCTCAAGGTGCTTCAGCCAGATAGCACATTACAAATTCCTAGTGGCTAAAGCAAGAAAAGCTATAGTACAGACCAGTTACATAGAGATGTCATTCAGCATCTGCCCAGTAAGCAGTAATGTGACAATACAGTGTCCCCATTATAATACAACTTTTTCCCCAGATTTCTCTCTTAGGGAGCAACACTTTTCAGCATTATATGCAACTTTGGAAGACAGAAAGGAAACAGCTCAATTCAACAGCTGCTCTCAAACACACAATGACACTTCACAGTTAACTTGTGAGCCTCCTTGATACAATGCTCTATGTGGACCAGAGAACCAGCATAGTTCTCCATAGATATCTTACTTTTCTCCTAAGGCACTAAATTTCCTTATTAATTTGATTAAGATTGATTAATTTGATTAAGCTGATTAAGATGGCACAGAATAAATAACCATTTCTGGAAAGTTGGTGGTTCTCTTGTTTTCCAGGGAAGTATATTGTGAAGGAGTCATACTTCCAAGAGCAATGTATTAAAAAAAAGCCCAGCACTGCAAAAGCACAATGAGTGGAAATCAATTCACGAAAATGAGGGAAGGTGAAACTTCCCCAGAAAAAGCTTTGCAATTCTAACACCAGCACCCCTCTCTATATATATGCTCTACATACCAAGGAAATCATTCTAGTCTAAAGGAAATCAGTCCCAGAAATGTAAAGCTGGAGAATCACAAACTCCATTTTAAAAAAGTAGGTAACAATGATGTTTAGGTAAAGTGTAAAGGGTTAAAACCTGACAGTTGTCTCCCCTGTATTTTCATATTTCTTACCCACCATGGAGGATTATTGCCAAACAAGAAAACACTTTCCCTTTTATGCAACAAATTATTAAGTTTCTTACACAGGAAACCCCATTTCAGTATTTTCCAACAGCAGAACACTGACTCATCCTACTACAAAGCATGAAAGTAAAACACTTCTTTTCAAAAGGCAGTCATGGCTTCAACTTTGTATGTCATGGTACAGGTATTTTAGGATAACCATTAGGCACATGAAGTTTGACACACACATACCACCCTCTTTAGCCTCCACCTTCAAGTATCATTTTCTGTTACTGCACTTCTCTCTATGGCCAGGCAGATTAGAAAAAGGCTCTAAACATTTACCAAACACAACAGGGTTCTACTGCTAGGTGAAGATTTAGCCATTTGCTTAATTGCATGATGAAGCCCACAGATGATACTGAAGAGAAACTACATTCCAGCATTTCCTGCTGAAAACACCGAACAGCAGCTGATAAAAGCATTTTATCAAAACAGCACATTCAGCGTTCTCAT
The DNA here is from genome assembly GCF_028769735.1 of Zonotrichia leucophrys gambelii. Classification (NCBI taxonomy): domain Eukaryota; kingdom Metazoa; phylum Chordata; class Aves; order Passeriformes; family Passerellidae; genus Zonotrichia; species Zonotrichia leucophrys. Next base: position 29,345 of record NC_088183.1, read on the forward strand.
TAACAAGAGAAATTCTATGCAAGACAGTGCATCCAATGCAGAACTAGATCTAGAAGCTCACTAAGAGGTCACGTGGGTGGTGGTAGATCTGCAGTGGCTTTGATCAAGCAAAGTACAATCTAGCAGTCACACTTGTACTACAAGAAGAAAACAGTATCCATGCTAAGACATTGGTCTTGCTCTGGGTAAGTTCTGCTGCTTGACATCATCAGCTTCATATCACACACTAGATAGTCCCTGACTCTACTGTAGACTCCCTCTTGCAACCAAAAAGCCAATTCCCCTGTATAAAGAAAACTCAGAGTAAAACTGACCTGTATTTACCCACAAGCTAACGACATCAAGCATCAATGCTAAGTAAATGCTACTTAGCACAGACCCCAGCTCAGGAAGACAAAGACAAATCCAAATACCAGAACTGACTGAATCTTCAGAAATTCTTCCTGTGCTTCAAAACAGAAAAGCCATTACAAATAAATGAATTCTAGAGAGGATTCTGGAAAGTTGCTCTGTGGAAACCCAGTAATCGTAGACTATCAGAGTGCATGCACAAGGAAAGGGCAAGAAGAACAGCACAAGGGGAGACTTGGCTTCCAAATCAAGTCCCTCACAATGATTTACATAAATAATTTGCTATGCACAATTTTAATTTTGAAAAAAAAAAAAAAATCAAGAAACATGGTCACAGACATACTAGGTATATAGAGAACAATGGTTCTCTCTCACTCAGTACAGTAAAGTCTAGGACAGCAATATCTCACAACTGGATCTTCCACATAACCATGAAAGATTTTATCTGTTGTCTGGAGAGAGGAATTTCCTTTGGAAACAGCAAGTATTCCTGCTTCAGGACATGCATTTGCATGTGCTGGTAAAACACGAATATGAAGTTTGCTAATAAACTTAAAAGGAACAAAATAATTGTGGGGTTTTTTTTGTTTTTGTTTATGAAATGCAGAGCCAAATCAAGCATTTTCTACTGGCTTCTGGATAAGGCCTTGTGGATGATTTAGGACAAATATTTCTGACAAGACGCAAGTTTCTAACATGGACTGAAAGTTTAAATTTTTTAAAGATGCAAAAAATAGCAAACCCAGCTTAACTGGCTTCCTGAAATAACTGGTGTATTCAACAGCAAACAATTTGCCACCAAGACAGTGGAAAACAAGAAAAAAACTCAGTCCTAATTTTCACCTTTATACACTTTTGAAAGGCTATTCTCTAGGTCAGAAATACTTGTGGAGCATTAGCTGCAGAAGTGCTTCTATACCTTGTCAACAGCAAAATACAGGGCTCTGTGAAGAATTCACTGTAATTTCAGAAATGTGACAACAAAAGTATGGGATGCAAACACCTGCATGTAGGAGCCAGGTTCCTTTGATAACTAATTTCAGTGAAAATTAAGACCATCAAGTATTCATTCAGACATCCATGTCTAAAATGGTGCACCTTCATTATCGATCTTGATAACAAGAACCCAACTCTTAAATTTTCATAGGCTCAGCCGGCATGTGTACAGGGGTTTGCCCCTGAAAAACGTTCAGGAGTCTAGTATGGCTCGTCATTAAGCAAATTTTCTCTCTAGCACTACAACTTCCTTCCCACAATACATATTCTATATTCCTTGTAGTTTTCTATCCCAAGCATTAAGTATTGCTTGAGTCTCAGGACACTGATAAGCACGGCACATATCAGACAGAAAATCTGTGCAGGATAAAGCAAGAGGACAGATTAATCAGTATTTACCAGTATTGTGCCCTAGTGCCTGCTTTTTATCCCCCATAAACGAAATCCTGAAGTTAGAGGAACTTGATTGTTAATAAATCAACTGTTTCAGTTCTTATGTCCTGAGGATTGACTCTCCTAAAGCTGAGAGGTGAGGGCTTCTGATATTCTCAAGTATGTTTGCAGACTATTTTGAGACAGATTTTCCCCAGACATCTGCTAGAATAAAAGAATTTGTCTGAAGTAACAAGCAACACAACGACATGAGTTCAACCACTAAATGGCAAAGCGAGTATGCTTGCTATGGAACTGCACGAGACTCGCCTCATTCTGATGCTCTCAGTGGAGTCAAAGTGAGCATAAGAACCTGAAATAAAATTCAAGCAGTTTAAAAAAGAGCCGAAATCTTAGAGATGTCACACTTTCCTTCTCAACAGTAACTCCTACCTACTCCATCATATAGTGTGCATGTAATAACACATTTCCTTTATCAGTTTTTCAAATTATCTCCCTTTTAGAAAAAATTATCACCTTCCAGAAAAAATAAAATTAAACCCAATCTCTTCATCTTCCAGTATGAGTAGTGGGAATCTAGCATATACCTCCCATGAGCCAGTCCTTTATGTTCTAAAGCACTCAGTATATATCACTTCGACCACTTTCTCAAAGGCAATGGACATATCCATTCTTAAGGAATATGACTCATGATGGGCACTTCTTAACAACACACAGCTGCAGGAGAATACCCAGAGCAAGAGAAGACGTTTTTGAGAGCCACCCACCCTATGGAACTCCAGTGTCTAGTATTTTTCCAGCTTCTGTGCAATGGATGTCTTTAACCCTAGTAGGTTTTTCCAGCAAAGATTCTCAACTAGAGTTATACAGCGGGAATTCCAAAGCATCTGGCTATGTACAGACATATCAGCATTCCCTCCAACAGAGAGATGAAAAGGAGAAAATTCCTGAGGATTTGTATCCTCTCCTCTGCTTTCTGAATCCCAGCCTCCCCCTTGCCTTGGAATGAGCTCTGTAAAGCAGTATCGGTTATGTACAAGAATCTCAGCTCCCTTCCTTTGGAGAGTTTCCCCATAAAAAGCGAAAGGCAAATCCCAGGACAGAGACAGGTGCTGGAGGGGGCAGGTCGCCTTAGGATGACTCGCCAGAAGCAAGAGAGCCAGCAGCTTTCTTCTTAGGGCGGGCTTTTACACTTCTCACGGGAAGCTGAGGAGAAATAAAAAGAGGCATCTTAGGCTAGTTTATTTTAACATCTAAATGTGTAACAGAAAGATGCAAGAATGCAGAGTGAAAAATAAGACAAAACAACAATAACATGACCCTAATAATGTCATCTGTTTTCTCAAAATGTCTGTTTAACCATTCTTTTTTTTTTTTCTCAATAAACAAATCACTCAATATATCCATCAAAGAGCAACCAGAAAAAGGCATTCTAGAACAAGGTATGTACAGTAGTAAAATCAAAGCTGGCTGTCCAAACAAAAGGTTAAACACAGATATTTCTGACTGGTAACATTCACATAACATTTCACTGCTCCAACTTTTCTGCTTCTTAACGTCCATCACCAGTGCAGTTCTCTGAAAGCTGTAGAAACAACCTGAACTAATTTGCACACTTTACTTCTGTGTAGATACTGGTAAGAAGAGCACATTTATTCATCTGTGATGCATTCAGCCCTGGCTGGAAATCTCAGAGATCTCAGTCAAAGACCTCCTACAAGTCCTGCATGTGACCCAAAGACCCAACAATCTGAGCATAAATACCAATATACCTGCAAAGGGCTTTATTGGTACTTCTGTATTCACAACAAACAGCAAAGAGGAGTTCTTTCTGTCTTTTCATAATTTCACTTTGAAAAGTCCTCACTAGGAATCTTACACTCAAATTTTGAGCCTCTTGTTTCCCTGCTCCTGTCTAACAGAGAAGACAAGAAAGAAGAGGGGTCAACTCCGAAATAAGCCATAGAAAGATCCTAGTTAAATTAAAATGCATCTTTGGACAGAGATGTCTGTTTTTGGAGAAAATCAAGAGCCACCTGGACCTGGTCCTGGGAACTGGCTCTACATGAGCAGTGGGTTTGAACCAGGTGAATTCAGAGAACCCCTCCAACCTCAATTATTTTGTGATTCTATTACAAGGAGCACTGAAGCACATGCAAAAGTTTCCCATACACTGTAAAATCAGTTTAACAGTACAACTTAAAATCACGCCCTAAGCAATTACTTTCCTTCAAACTATTTCATATTTAGCCTGAATAGCTCGACAATGTGAGTCAGTTATATAGCATTCTTTATCTTAGATAAAAATAATAACATTAGAAGTCCAAGTTGAATCAACCCCAACTTCATAAAAAGGGAGAAGCATTTTATCATGTACAAATCAAACCATAAGAAACACGCCAGCAAGTGTCAAGATCTGGGAAGTAGCACCTCAAAAAACATTTTCTACAAAACACAGATGAAAACACCTGGAAAAAAGATTGCTAAGCTCAAGTGATTCTTGGACACAACTGCATCTACTTTCATGTATGGTTTATTTGAATAATAAGAAATCAGGCATCTCATATCCCACTGAATGGCTGTAAATACCTTGGATCATCATGTGAACATAAGGAGACAGCTGAGCAATCACTAGTTACTCAAACTTCAAGAACAAACTCCAGGAATGGGGTAGGTAGGACTGGTGTAATTTCCCATACCTAAGGTGTAAAAGTCAAGGGAGGCCTAAGAGGGTACACAACTGCTGCATTTAGATCAAGAGAAAATGGCTGTCCCAGGGATAAATGTCACTATTATGTATTCAGACTGCAGTAGATAAGAGAGAGGACATTGTCAACAAAACATGTTAAAGATATCTAATGCTCCACCCTTCAATACAAAATCCAGATGAAAGAAAAGCTTATGACAGAGGCTTACAGGTTCTGGCTTATAACAGAGGCTTACAGGCATGATAAAAATGCAAAAGCTAGAGACAAGTATAGCAAGTAGATGACAAGTCCTCTGATGTAGGACTCAACTAGAAAAGACAGTCCAACAAAATTTATATATACAGCTTCTAAATGCTGAGACTATAAAGCTATAGCCTTTCAACCAAGCTCACAAATCAATGTCAGTGCTGAAAATTATCTATACACCAACTCACTTCAGCTTTCATCACCTTTTTAGGAGTTTTGAGACTCTGGGTTCGTTTAGGAAGTTTGTCTCCTGCATCTTCATCTGATGGGTCTGTTCTAGCATCTGACGGAGTTCCATTAGACCGATGTGCCACACTGCTCTCCTCTCCCGAGGAGTAACATGAAGCTAAGGAACAAGAGCAAAAGTTTTAGCAAATACTTTTAAAGAATCTCATGAGGTTTTAAATGGCCCATCCTCAAGAAACACATGACAGAGAGACCATCTTGAATAATGATTATGGGATAAGTATGGAGTAAGTACAGAGATGTATATTAAATAAGAAGGTTCTAGGGAAGACAATGCAACTTCTCACAGATAATTTACAATCTTGTACTCCTTTCTGAGACCCAAGGCTCAGGGAAGCCCTCCTGGCTCACTGTCAGAGGTCTCATACAATGGCCCAGTTGGTGCTCTGTACCTGAGTCTTCAATAGTTTCCAGAAGACTTGCACCAGAGGGGTGCAGCTGTGGATCACGGCTTCGCATATGCACAGTATCTTCATCTCGGATCAGAGTGAGATCCTGCATGCTGAAACTTCGAAGCTTCTCAGACAAAACTCCCTGGCCCTAAGAGGACATAAAATTAGGGTGAAAGGCACCTCACCAAGATCATCTCACATGGAATCATTCATTCAGAAGAGGAGCAAAGGTGCCCTATTCCCCACTAGGGTACTCTGAAAAAAACAGAAGTGAAAACAACAAGAGGTTAAAGCAAAATCCACTCCACTCCCCCTCTACTTTTTCTAAGTCAAAGGATGGGATTATCTGCAGGGCAAACTGGAAGGAAGGAAAAGTAGGTTGCTGCCAAACAAGTACTAATATCTCTAACAGACCCACAGCACCTAACTGCTGGTACACAAAAATAAACTGCTGGAGAATTCATTAATATTACAGAAGGCACTGCATTACCTTTGCAGCTGCAGTAACCGCTGCATTGGCAGCAAGGTTTAACCCTCTCTTGCCAACTCGCATCATGGTTTCGTAGCTCTTGTCACAAGCCTGAGTAATGTATTCATCAATTTCCTAGGAATGCAACATGGAACGTGGCATTTAGTTGCTCGTTACAAACATGATCAAAGTTTCCTCATCATCACCCTTAAAAACACAAAGCTCATCTCTTTTTTCAGACTATTAGCATCAGGTGTCATTGATCATATAACTTGAGTTTCTCTGCTAATTACAGAAAACATGTAAATGCAGCTTTAAAATACAGTATGCTATTTCCAAATTATAACTACTGAAACAAAGCAGTTGTTTATACCAACAATGTGATAAAACAGACTGGCTACAGAACATGCTCCTCCTATCACGATTCAAGAGGCTTAACTACTGACAGTGACTGTAAGGGCTCATGACACTGGGTTAGCCAAACATGCTTTCTAAGCATTAGGCAAACTATTGGCTACACTGTAAAGCTGCACTATGACATCATTGTCAGACACAGAATCATTCTACATTCACTAAGGTCAGCACAAGCAAGATTCATTGATTTCAGTTTTTATTGTGGCATAACTGAATTAGAAGTCAATCAAGTCCCAGACAGGTCAGTATCTTCCAACAAGCAAGTACCTTCTCCTTATTGGAGAGCGTTGGGTGCACAAACTTCCTGTAGAGGACACTGGAGCCCTTTGTGTAAGGGGAGAGCAGCCAAATCACAAATGCGATTTTCAGCTCGAAATAAAAGGGAAACCTGAGAGAAAGAGGAAAAAAAAAAAAGAAGAAGAAAGAGAAAGATGGAGAACTGGAATCAAGATCAGCACAGAGACAGATGGAGATAACTAGCAGAGAGCAGCACAGGCAGAAAGAGTGTAGGCAAGGTAAAGGCTCAGAAACAAGAGAATCAATTATTCAGGTCAGAAAAGCAGAATCCTTTTTAGAATCCTAGAACATACCTTCTTCGAGTATCATTTAGTCTTTCATCCATAGCCATGAAAACTCCATAAACAGGGCATCTCTCAGCCCTGCAAACACACCAAATTACAATCTGATAGCTACTCTCATAATTCTGAAGTTTCTTCAGAGCGCATCCACCGGATGTTAACATCACATTATTTTCCCTTCTCAGTTTCCAAAATTTTCAACTTTGTATCTTAGTAATGTCACATTGCTGCTAAAGCTGATGGCTGTTTCTGAAACTTCCAACAGGTACTCCTCAGATAAGACACAAAAGCAGGGCCAGTGTAAATGAAAAAGAGCAGGCAGAACGTATGCCTGTCCTCTCTAACCCTTACCCAATAAAGTCTGAGAAGATACAATAGCAGAGATTAAAACAAGTGAATAGAAATTCTCTACTGACTCAATCAGTAAGAAGAAACTCCTGTTTTCAGAAGTCCTTTATGTGAATAAGCTGAAGTTCTTATACTTTCTCAATCTTTGTCTGCTTTTCAGATTTTATGCAGGTAAAAACAAAGCTGCTGAGCACGTTTGTATGGCATGTATAGTACCTCATGGCTCTTAAGAAGATGAAACTCTTGACTAACATTGTTTCAGAGATGTATGCAAAGCTCACTAAACACTAGAACTAGAAAAAACACTAAAGCAATGAGGCAACTGAAAATACCCTGTTTCAAAGTTGAAGCCCTCTAACAATGAATTGTCATTTTTGGAGGCCTCCATATTGCCAAGCATGACACAGAGCATCGAATGGAGTAACAATCTGCTTTCTTCTATTCCAGTCTGTCCCATCCTTCCTAGAGAAAGCCAAGTTCATCATGCAAACCACTCATAGCACTGACATGCGTGTGATCTGTTCTTCCACATAAAAGGCTGTCAAAGCAAAATAGGTCCTTTCCTTCTACCACTTTTAAGGTGTCTTTTAGACTATCATTATTTAAACTGTACCAGTTCACATTTTCAGCTTCTCAAAAATATTTCAAGTTATGAATGGATGAAGATCCTTTTACAGATACTGTGCATTTACCCTAACTTTGCAAGCAAAGGAGTTGAAGCAGCTAAGACAGCAGATGCTACCCACAGTATCTCGAAACCTGCTAACTCTTCACAGGGACTGAAAACTCCTAAAGGAGACAAGATTTGATTTTCTTAACATCCTAACAGTTCTCCTCTCTGCTTAAAAAAAAAGGCAAAAAACCAAAAAAAAAACCACAGCAATAACAAAAAAAAAAAACCAAAAAACCACAACGTGCCGCTAAGGAACTCACCAAGAAAGAACAATGTCCGTGAGTGTTTCTGCAGTGGTGAAAAAGGCAAATACAATCCAGTACATCATCCACTTCACCTGCAAAAGAGCAGTTACTCAATGGACACACATCAGAACCCAGAAAAAAAGTCAAATATCTTCTCAGTATAAATGACTCATCTCCACACATTAAGACGGATTCAAAAAGAAGGCATATATAATCTGTAATGGACACATACTAAACGGTACATTTTGGTCTGAGAAAACATGTAGGATAACTGTGCTCTAAATAAACACAAACAGATACATTGATGAACGCATGCCCTGAAGCAACATTATGGTTCAACAGCGTTAAGGTCCCAAATGACCTATCCAAAAGGATTTATCCATTCGCTTGAAGTAAAGTTACATTCTTCCATATATCATGAATACCATAAAAAATATATATACATGCACATATGTAAAAGCTTAAGTTTCAGCTGCAGCCCTGTATTTTCCTGATGGAAAAAAGAAAAACAACAAACCAAGCAACATATTACTCTGCGCTAACTCACTAGTAAGCATTCTTTGCCTTAATCATTACTCCCAGAAATCCCACAAGCAATTAATTTTTCTTTTTAAATAAAGGCTCACTGGGAGAGGTATAAAAGCAAAGAACATGCCACATCAACCTAATCTACTTGTTTAAGGGTTAGAGTAGATGTATGTACTACTATGACACATTTGGACACCTTTTATCTATCTCTCTACTTCCTCACACCCTTATCTGGGGCAGTATTTCTTTCAAAGCACAAAATAACTCCCCCCTAACAAACACAGATACACACTGCTGTTTTGGTAACTGGCTACAATTCTACAAGCTTAGAATTCACTCAGCTTACTCCTCAAGAGGAGTCAGCTGAATTATAATGGAAATTGCTAGTTTTTCTATCCTGTTGAGAATTAAAAAAGAGCATAAGCAGCAGATAAATGAAGAGGACACCTCAATTAAAAGCAATTTAACACCCTGAGTGTCATCAAGAATTGGAAAAAAGGACTAAACTGAATCAGGGAAATGCCACATACTATATCCATACATTAATCAATCGATTAAAATGACACAAACAATTACGTTCATATAATAACAACTTGTTGACAATCCTTGCAAATACTATAAAAGCAGGTATTTCCCCAACCCTGCATGTATTGGAAAATTTGGTGATCTGTTCTTGAAAGACTCTCCACAAGTTTCTCATAAAAGAAAATTAATCTGTCTCCAGCTGCTCTAATACAGTGATGAGTAGTTAATAATCCAAATTATTTCCACTTTACTTCAAACCTTTTCACAACAGAAAATAGCAAAAACTTGTATTGTATAGCTCTCTCCTGCCTTTTTCTTTTCTTGTATCATCAGTTTGGACAAGACCAGGAGCCATTCAGCTGATCTAAAGCAACTTTTCGAAAAGAATGATTAAGTCCTCAGTGCAGCAACATGAATCAGCTCTTACATGAAGAAGTGTGTGAATAATGATAAATTTAAGTTTGCAAAAAGGTATCCAAAAGGGTGACAGATTTCAGAAAGCCTATACACCAGTTAATCTTACTTCAGCATTAGGCAAAATGACGGTAATAATAGTAATAAAAGCAATTAACAAATACCTACATATATAATAAAACAAAGATTAAGGGCTTTTTTCAGAAAAAAAAAATCACAGGTATAGCAGAACTCTTATGTTTCCATAAGACTCTGCTAGCTATAGTGCTTTCCTTACAGGGCAAGGGTATATGAAGCTTCTAAATAGTTTCTAACAGGCCTATACAAACACTTAAAGAAACAAAATCGTCAGGGATAAAAATGAAGGGACTATTGAGGATTAACAATTGGTTAAAAAAAAGGAAACAAAGGATAAAAGTAAATGGCCACTTTTCACAATGAGGAAAGTTACCAGTGGAATCCCACAGGAATCTGTTGAGATCTGTGCTGCTCATCTTCATGAAACATCTGGAAAAGGCTGTGAATAGTGAGATGACAAACTGTGCAGAAGATACTTTTCTATCCAAGAGATTAGATAGGAGTTGATTAAAGGATTCAAAAAAGGATCCTGATTGATCTCCAGCTGACATTTTGTCTCTAAATGGGATTAAATACAAAGCAATGAATTTACAGTGTCTCCTTTTTCCTAGTGAAAACTATTGCATTTACATATATTAGTAGATTTCACTCAAAAGAGGTCACTGTCGGCAGCCTTAGTGTAAGCTTTGTGTTTATTTTTCACTCTGCTTTGTGTTTTATTTTCACTCTGCTAACAGAATGTTCAGAGTATGAACTGAGAACAGAAAACATTGTTTTGTTACTGTCTAAATAAACTTCATGTTCACATCTTTGATACTGGACACATCTCTTGCCTCTGTCTCCTTCTGGCACCCTTCACCCTGTGCTTTAAAGCCAAGGAAAAAAAAGAAGTATAGCTCCTAAACTAGAAGGATCCTTGTTTTAGAAGTCCCTACGGATGATCAGAAACTAAAAGAAGAGAAAGCAGATGGGAAGAAGCCCTATTTTTTTCTTACAGATTACAAACACCTTCCAAAATTGTGGGTTGAATGAGGCTGCATGTTTTTTTCAATTTACTAAAAGGAGGCAGGTGTCATTTGCTGCTCACCCTGATGATGACCAGCTTCAGGCACATATATAGTCTCCCGAACTTGCATCAAGAACCTAAACAAATTCAGCAAATGCGGAAGCAAAACTGGAATGTAGACTTGAACAATGCTGAAGACAACACGTAAAAAGAAAGAAATTGCTCTCAGGACAATCTGAGCTACGAGAAGTAGTTTGCCACAACTGATCAAGGATTTATCCTGAATTTTTATCATGGTGGTAGAGAACAGTAAATTAGCACTGTACTCTGGTGTCACTGATGAACTGTTTGTGGCAGCTTTGTCTATGTCAAGTCAAGCTTCACTACACTACTTAAGCACAGATACACCTCTAAGACCTTTCTCCACCACCAAACCCTAACCAATGCTGGTTGTTAAGCACTATGAGCAGGCAGCAGTACATAAAAGAGCTAGATTTGAAAATGGGCAGAACAGCATTCAAGTTTTCTGCTGACTTTTCACATGAAGAACATTTTGAACAGATATTGCCCCTTCTGCTACATTTTCTCCTGTCTTTCTACTTGTGTTGAAAAGGAAGAAGTGTTTCAAATGTAACTGAATTAGACAGATGGCAGTCCAACATCTAACTGCTTATTTCTGATGCGGTCCTCTCAAGGAAATATTATTAATGTGCAAGTTTTCGCAGTTCAAATAAATTTTCTTGAACCACTCTGCTGCAATCCAGTTAGCAATCCAGACTAACTACTTCAGGAAACCTAAACCATTGAATCACTAAACAAAACCCAAAAATTAGTGCCATACTTTTCCACATCATAGGTCTTGTCTCAAATGATCTACTCAGAATATCGCTTCAGTAAGAAGGCAACACATTACCACAAAAAACATCAGGTGTTGTAAGTATGGTAATTGCAGCAAGGGTGTAGACAGAGAGAGGGAAACGGTTTCAGAAGGGAAGGAGAATGAAGTTTTAACCAACATAAAACACTGATCGCAAGCAGATGGCAAGCAAAGTTGATAGAAAGCCACAAACTAAGCAGGATTATTCAACCCTTTGGAAGAAAACAAAAGTAGTACTGAAAAAGCAGTAAAGGACACAAAGCAAGGATAAAGTTACAAGAAAGAACTTGTCCTGGACTTTCATCTGCTTCCAGACTGCAGTGTTTCCCCCACTTTCCCCTCCTCACTCAGCATCGCCTGAGAAAATACAGCCCACATTTACGGGTTGAAAGCTCCCATTGCAGTAAGCACCCATCCTTGGCAGCTTTTCCAGAGACGACTGGAGCTGCTGCTCGGACGGCCTGGCTGACCCGAGCCCCTGCGGAGCCGGAGCGCCATCGTCCCGGGGACAGGCCGGGGGCTTTCGAGGCGGCCGCGAAGGACGAGGCGGGCGCTGCGCCGGCACGGTGGGCTCGTACTCACATATTCCTTTACGTTTTTCGTCTTCACGGCCTTGTAGGAGGAGTACGCGGGGTAAAGGGTGCCGAAGATCAGCCTACGAGAAGAATAGACCCCTCAGCGCCTCGCGACGCCCCGCACCGTCCCCGGCCGCAGTGGCGGGCACTCCCCCTGGGATGCCGGTGCCGGCGCGATGCCGATCTCCGGGCGGGGCTCAGCCGCCCTCACCGCGGCACCGCCCGTGGGCCGCAGCAGCCCGCGCGAACCCGCCCGTCTGCGGCCGCAGCCAGCCGCCCCTTCCCGGGCGTGGGGTCCCGCGGGGCAGCACTGACGCCACCGCCAGAGCCCCGCTCTGGGCCGCGGCCCCCGAGGGATCACCGAGGAAGGGCCCCGCCAGCGGCCCACACCTCCCCGCGCCCCGGCCGCACGCACTCACACCACGAGGCGGGAGATTATCCAAGAGACCATGGCGGCACCGGGCGCGGCTCAGGGCTGAGCAGCGGCGGGAGGCGGCTCTTAAAGGACAGGTTCCTGCAGCAAGCGCAGCTCCGCCCCGTGTGCTCGCATGGGAGGAGCCGACGCGGCGGAGGGAGAGGCCGCAGGGCCCTCAGCATCCCGCCGCGCTGCGGAACCCCGGAGGCCGCCCCGCGCTAGGGGAAAACCCCGCGTTCGCTCGCACCAGGTCGGGAGGTGCGGCGGGATCCCGGGAACGGAGCCACGGCAGCGGAACGGCAGCTGCGAGGTAGACGAGTGGCCTTGTTGGAACGATGGCAGAGAAGCAACATGCGCAACGTAAGGAAAATTACAGGAGAGTGCTGAATTGAGATCACGAGCACTTGGGAGGACAGAGTAAGAGAGACAGCAGAAGAAGCCATCTTCCTTCCAGTTGCCTCCTCCAGGGAAATCAAGACAACAGCTATTACATGCTGCAAACAGGGTACTTACGTGTAAGAGCGTTTCAGAGTTCCACGGCTCCGAGTTTCGCCCAAAAACGGGATGCAAAACAAAACTCAGCTAGCCAATACTGACGTTTACGTTATCAAACCAGAAGAATAAAGGCTGTTACTTGTAGTTTCCAGGTAATTTCAGTGTTGCCAGATACTCTTTCTCGTAAACTGAGAGGTCAAGGATTCTTTTGCTAACTACACAAACGAGGCTGAACAGTGTATGTGTTGGAATATTATTCTTAGTGCGGGGTGGGAAATGGGTATAAATGTGTATTCTTAAGCATACTGGAGTACCGGAAACTGTTGTATTTTAACAGCTCACCAATGAATACTGTTAAAAGAATCTTCCTCCTCAGTCAATGCCAGAGTTCATTACTGGGTCCCTGGGCGCCTGTATGTATATTACAGTCATGGATTGATTAGGCCCTGTACACAGATCTCTGAATCACGCTGAGATAACTATTACATAAGTTGGTTTTTAATGGAAAAAAAATCACTAGAAATCTGTCATGGTTCTTCAGCTAACAAAAAACAAAACAAAAACAAACAAAACACCAACACACAAACAAACAAAAACCCCCACAAAAAAACCCCACCACTAAAAACCAAAAAACTCAAATCCAAAACCCCTCTCCAAAAAAAATCTCACAAAAAAACCCAACCAGCCAAACAAAACAAAACAAAAATGGACGGAAGGCACTACGGCAAAGTCTCATTAGTTACCGATGGTTGCTGAAGAGCCTTTATGAAAAGAAATGAGACCAAGGACAGAGTCATAACAAAAACAAAGAGCTGTTTGGGAAAAAATTTCTCATGAATGCATGAAATTCAGTATAATGAGCAAAGAGACAAATACAAAACATTGGCAACTTCCCATTACATGCAAGAGATGAAAACACAAATGTCTCTACAGACAGCAACAAAGAACATTTTATCACAGTCTGCTTTTGGATATGAATGGCCACAAAATGATTGCATAAGGGACTCCACAATTTACACCACTGATGGCATAACTCACTTGCTAATAGGATAAAAGGAATCTGCTTTCACACATCCAAATAACAAGCAAAACCTTCAACAAAATGACTACATTTCTAACTGCATCTGTTTCCTACTGGTGATCAACACAGCAACAGGTCAGTTACTTGAGTAATTTGTTCATGCTTGGATGAGTGGAAGACGCAAACAGAAGAGGGAAAATGTAGAGATCTGGTGAGTAACACATATGATTGTGTGAGAGCGCTAGATAACTGCAGCATGGGTAAGTTACACCTAAATAAAATATGCCTTAGTGTTTTAAGCTATTTAATGTGCCATGGGGCATTATGAAAATCTACAGTGCGTTAGACACAAATGGTGGTAAGAACAACAGAATCTCAACATCATTAGAGAAGGTGGTGTTGTAAATGTAGTGCCTGTAGCTCACTGTTTAGTAGGATGTTACGCTTTAGAACAACTTCAGAAAAGATATTTTAAGCCGGCAATTTACATTTAGCAATAAGTTGTTCATTTTTTCCCATATCATAAATAAAAATGAAAGATTAATTAATTAACTGACCTTCCAGAAGAAGAAATTACTGGTAGTTTAAGGGCTATTTTTGCAATAAAAGTCAGCTGCAGGTTAAGTGAAAATAAAAATATTAGTAGTATTCTCTTTATTATTAGTAATATTGTATAAGTCTGTGTAAATAAGACCTAACCAGGAAAGCAATTCATCACTTTTTTCAAATTAAGGCTGTATGGGGTTTTTCTGCAGCTGTGTTACTCCTGAAACAACTCATGATAAACTTGCGTTCTACAAATAGTCCAAATAGGTCACCAAATATCTATCAATCTGCTATGGCTAAACAACAAAGCATGGAAATCAAATAAGCTGTTCCTCGAATAAAGCAGCTTAAGCAAAGCTACATTAAGAAAAATGCCAGGTCAGATTCAGAGATCCTGCTGAAGCTGAGGTTCAGGCAGAAGCTGCAGTAATGAAGAAACAGCAATTCATCACGGCTCAAGAATATAGGATTCCCTCTGGAAAAGTTTAGCAGACTAAATATGGGTCTTAGGAATACAGGTGAAGTCGAAGAACACAATGGGAACCCTCCCTGAAGCATAAAAGTGCAGATTGTAGTGGAAGAGTATCAAAAGTTGAAAGAAGTAGAGAAAACAGAAAAAGTGCAAGCTGACAGACAAAAATGACACCGTGGACATGACAGCTGGAAATTGTTCTGAGAACATTTCTTTAACAGTTTTGCTTTGCGACTGAAAGCTGTTCTTTTAGAAGATACCTTCCTAGAGGAAACAGCTGTATTTTGTTGTATCCAGCTCTTGAAACTTATATTACCATTTTCCTATTAGACTATATAAAGGCAGAGATAAATAAAAAGCTCCCCTGCAAGGCAGGGGAGTGAGGGACATAGGAGAGAAAAGTAAGATGATTTCTGCCTTGTTGTTTTTCAAATACATGGTGGGAACATGCAGCTCTTTTTCAAAAGTTGAGAACAGGAATCTTTAAGACACTGCCAATTAAGAGGAAAGAAGCTGTGGGCTGATTTTAGATTCTGAGATGCACTGCAAGATAGTACACACAAGCAGGCATTGGCATGCATACCAGCTATTGGGGTAAGTTTGGGGAAACACTGAAGTTGACAATCAGAAGATAAGATTCATTACTGTATCCAGAACTGGAAAGATGCACTGTCAACATCTTCTTCTATGCTATGCTTCACTCACATGCTGTGTAGCTTCACAATCATTTTCCACTGAATCAATGCTTACAAGGTGTGGTTGATACATGAATAAATCACTAGTGTGTCATACACCTCAACCAATACCTCAACTGTAGAAGCTCAGAGCTATCTGAGCTATCAAAGGGCTGTCAGGAGTGAGGAAGAAAGGAAATTATACATACAGGGGAGCAATAGTTTTAAATAATATTCAGGCCTCATAACTTTTATCTTATTTGGATTGTAGGTAAATTCCAGTTACTGCTTAGCATCGAACATCGCTGCTCCAATTCTGATTCCACATGTTCAGGTTTTACAAAAGGCTGTCCAAGAATCTTTCACAGAAACAACACATGGAACATAACTTCAGATGTGTTAGGTACTTATTTTTTTCCTATATTTATGTTGCCTGGTACAGTTGCATCAGAATAAAGATTTAGGTTTTGTAAAATTGAACGTTGCATGCTGCTACATTTTTATTCATTATCAAGAAAAGGGAGGCTTTTGGTTGAAAAGAAGTGAAATCTTCAGGCTGGGGACATTATGGGGACATTACACCTTTACACGGTTGAGTATACACCAACTTTCAGTATTGTGAATGCAATCTAAATTCACTAGGTCAGGCCAACAGCTATATATTCCTGAATTCTTGCTTCATCTTGTCTGTAGTTACAGAGGACATTGGCTAAAAGATATCAGAGTTTAAAGCCCATATTAAAAAATGGTGCTGCCCACTGTCTCATGCCCCTCCATATAGTAATGGCAAGAGAGCATTAGATAGAATAAGTATGATGACTGCAGCAAACTATATTGTCATGTAACTCAAATTTTTATTCTCCCTCTGCTAAAATCCCTACACTTTTATGATGTCTGCTTTATTCTGCTTACATTCTATGTAAAATACCAGCTGCCCCTTAAAATCTTGATCTAGAAAATACTGTGATAAAAACTACTGATTTTATATCTTAAGTCAATTTTATAACCACTTTGGCTGGCTAATTGTGGTATAATCTCTCTATGATACGTCAGAACAATTTGATGATCTTTGAGATCTCTTCCAACGTAGGCCATTTTATGATTCTATGGTATTTCTTAATTTTAGTAATCCCTCTGATTTTGGCTGAATATTACTTAAGGTTGATTGTACTCCATGATTAGTAAAAAAGAAAATTCAAGAGACAGAAGCAGTACTTGATAGACTCAAACTAAACCAAGGTTTAGAATGAGACGCAAAACCCTTATTGTAGATCACTGGATTCAAAATTACTCATGCTACTGTACTAAGATATAGCCAAGTCTCTACCTTTTTGATCTTTATCCAATTCTAATGCTTATACACACACATTCAGAAATGAGGGAAACATCTCAGCTATAATTAATCCGTATGCACAGAGTACAAGAGATGTGCACAAGAAATTGTACGCAACAGAATACAGTGAAGCTGAAGGATTCATGTGTCTGGAATAACCCTTTTTATCTCCAGCAGATAAATTAGCCCACATTCACAGGATAGCTGCAAGGGTATGAGGCAGCAAAAGCCTGTGACTGGACTTTGCACCTAACAACCAAACTGAGAAGCTGCTAGAATGCCACATGTCAGTGAACAGAACTGCTGCTGCCATCACAAACTCCAATGTCAGAAACCACAGAACTTTTACCACCCCATCCATAGCTCCAGTGGAGAGAGCATCTCTGGACCTGCTGGGAAGATAGAGACGGGAAGCACAGTACACGAGATGTTTTTTATGACAAGACAAATCCTCTACCCAAACTACCTTGAAGAATCAATAATTAGCAGGCAGCTTGGTGTGCTCCCAGCACATACTTGGGATGCCACGCTAAACCACATAAGCCTTTTGGCCAAGCACAGCAGGTCAAAATTAGCAGGCAGCCTACACTGCCAGAGGCAGAGGCTGAGACAACCTCAAGGCAGGAAGATCAGCGTACAGGTATGAAAAAAACTGCCCATGCTGTTACAGTAAATGACTTTTATTTTTTAAAAAATGAAATAACCGTGAACATATTAACAGGCCTGCAAGTGGCACTACAGTACAGCTGGAGATAAGGTCAATACATTTCCCCATGTACCTGGACAATGAAATCCATTGCATCAATGCGGACATTAGTAAATTCTGAATACAGTTCTATCAAGCAGGAACATTTTACTTAAAATAGTTCTGGACAAAGTTGACACCAAAAGTTAACTTTTCCTTCACTTTGGAAAGGATATATGTTTTATAGATGTTTTCAGGTAGCACTGGTATTGGGTGAATATTGCCTGCAGTCACCAGTGCAGGGAGAGATGTACAACATCTCCTTGTGAGAACAGAGTTTATACTCCTTTTTACTTTTCATTCTGAGGAAGCAGGGTGGCGCAGAGAGAGGGGGGACAATAGGTGAGGTAATATGGGCAAGGGAGGTGGGATGTCAATTTCTATTCAATTCTCCTTTGGCTGTTATTGTGCTATTTTGGACTGCTTTTTAAAAATCACTTCTTGATTTTATTGAAAGGAAGACTAAATGTAATACACCTTTCCTTGAAAATCCAGGAACAATTGTGGTACTTCAAAAATACTAAAAATATCTACTTTCATGAAATATTAACTGTTTCACTACAAACCTATTTTTTCACTAAATACACAATTCTCTTTATTTCTGGAGTCTCCCTGGGGAAAAAACAGTGGGTTCTCCCTTTAGTTCTGCAACTCTACAGTGTATAGAGAAACAGCTAGAAGAATGGGAGTGCAGAGAATAGCTTTATCCTTTTCCTTGGCCAGTATCTCACACAGGGAGTTTGTTTGAATTTCTGCAGTTGGGCTACTGTTGGTCACATTCTTTCAGCAGTTACCAACCAAGTCTGCAGTAGGACAACCCACCTCCAGCACGTTCTGTCTAACTTGGTGGAGACTAAGTAGGCATGAGGGAAAAAAACCATCCACACTCTTTCTACCATTTTTGATCGTAGTATGCAGGAACACCAAGTGGTTTCCATGTTCTCTCAATTTGCGAAGGCCACAGGAAAGGGATATGGCACCTTTTAGAATCTGGAATTCTGCATTTAAGAGTGCGACCTTCCATTAGACCTTCGGTGTTGAGGCAGCGTAGAAAACAGTGGCTGAAGAGTGTAATACTGACCACACCAGCTCCCAGTGAGAAGCTTTTGCTCCTGCAGAGGCAGTCGTGTGCAGTCCCTGTATATACCGTGAGCAATAGGCCTACTTGACAGGGCATTTGGAATTAGCAATTCCTACGATCTAGCTAGTTTAGATTCATGAGCTTTCAGTGTGCCAACAGCATCTTTCACTGCATGGTAGATAATGTTCTTCACCTGCAACAGGAAAAAAGAAAAATCAACTTCTACAGACTAACAAGCAGAGTCTTACATAGCTATGCAATCAGCTTTGGCAGCTGAATTTGTAATAGTTGGCCAGTATACATGAAATATATACTATTTTGCTTCAGAATACCAACAGCACAAATTTTAACTGTCACAGATGACAAGCATCTTAGACACTTGCACTGATTTATTAACTCATTTTCTGGTCACCCAGCAACATATATTTACTTGTGTTGTTTTAAGATAATTCCTTCTCCTGTGAGAGCTAGGAGGAAGTGCAGTACGAAGTCATTATATTATATATATATATATATATATATATATACACACACATACATATATATAGATATATTTGTTTATTTTGAAGAAGTCATTGTGATCGAAGTCACTTAGTGACTCACATGAATCAAATCTAAAAGCTGCAAGAAAATTATATGGTTTAATCCTATGAAAACTAATATGACGCAACAAATCATCTTGTTGTCTTTGCATGGTGGCTAGAAATACTTCAAATTTGTGAATCTTGCAGAAAGACAAGCCCATGATGAGAAATCCACTAGTACTCACTGCTATCTTTTTCACAGTTACCTATTTAAGAATCAAAGTTCTGTCTAGTTTCTGATTTTTTTCTGATCTAAGTTTATATGAATTCTGTTTCCAGGTGCTAAACAGAACAGTTTCAACCTCCTAAGTGAGTAGCTCAATTGCACTTGCTCAACTAACTGGCAAGCACCATCATCTTTTCCTGATGTACATGTGACCTCATTTTTGGTATAATTTATGCAGCTGTTATTGTCTCTGTGTATTTTAATATATGAAAATATAGGCAGAGGTTTATATAAAAATATACATTAAAAATGACAAAGTATTTTTTAAAAAAGATGGAGACAAATAAAACCAGTATTTCTTTTCACAGGGTTAATGAGTTGCACTTTTCTTGGGGTTTTTTTTTAATAATAAGCATTATTCATTTGCAACCTCTTAATTTACAGAAACATTTCTGCATTTGTATCATCACAGCTGAAGAGGCACAGTGTTAGATGCCAGAATGAGAGTTGATAATACTTCTGCTTTCCTTTATAATCCCATGAAAATTCACATAGAAATTTATAGCAAACTTTCACTGAATTGGTATGAGAAAATTAACAATGTAGATTCTGACATCCTTGGGTGACATTCTGGAGAGTGACCATATACTTTACTTTGATGAGGACAATCATTCTTCAGATCTCCACCCTCCTTCCTTTCACATACGTGTAATTACTGATACACAAAAAATGCTGACAACAAAATCTGCAAACAGAGCAGTTACTAAAGTTGCTTCAGAAGCATTAGACAAAATCCAACACAATATCCTATGGTCTTCTCTCCGTACAACTTACTGTCTTACATCCAGTGTCCTTGTGTATCTATTATGTTCTGTGCATAATTATTAGCTGAAGCAGTCATGGTTCCTCAAACCAAATCACATTTAATTTTAGGACTAACATATGTTGGATAAGACCTTTAAGATCATCCAATCCAACCACACACCTAACAATGTCAAGTCCATCACTAAACCATATCCCTGACTTAATTAAGCCATTCGCTTTCAGAGGAGTTTTCCTTTAGGCAATAAAGAAACAAATATAAGAGTACTTGGTCAAAAAAACCATCTCTCTTCAAAACAAAGCACTTCTCTTTCCTTTTTAAGATTTTTTTTTCTTCTGGTCTGCTCTGCTGTCATTAGGATTCAGCCATTCAAAAGCTTATTAACACCAATGCGTGCATTAATCTAATGGGGGAAAGTTCTCTGGAAATGCAAAAGTCTATTACTAATTTTTGTTTACATAATACTGTAGACAGAAGTACTTTATTTTAAGTAACATACCTATCAAATGAGAACCTCCAGATTTGTGGGAAGTTGTTACTCTTTCCTTAGAGATACATTTCTAGTACTGAAGTAAGCTGGCCAAACACAGGATGTATTTAATGTTTACTGACATAAAAAGGTTACCTGCAGTTTATCCTCATGGTTTGTATGAGTATTAGACAGATGCCTGAACTCCTGGGTCAGACGGAAGCAGTGCTTCACGTGTTCGGGAGATACAAAATCTTCTGCCACTTTAATGCAGCTGTACAAATTATGGACCTAAAAATCCATACCAAATGACTGATATATAAAGACAATAAAAACCATACAAAACAAAACAAATAAAACCCCAACACCCAAAAGAAACATCAACAACAAAAACCAAACCCCCAGACCCCCCCCCCCCCCAATATTTGGGGTCTGCTACATTTACTTATCGAAAGCAGAAACTGACAGAGTTGTATCTAATAGTAAAATGAGAAAAAAATACACGACATCTAACAGGTTTCCTGTTCTCCCATATATATTAGTGTTCCCTAAAGCAAGTTCTCTTAACCTTTGAATTTGGTTTCCTTGGCTGAAGTTTCACTACACAGAAATGCTTTCCCTCCATTCATCCCAGTTTTTTTCCCCCTGTAATTTCATCAGTTATGTACACATTATTCAGATTTTTAGTAATGTAAGAACTGCATGTGTAGAAAAAGAAACCTTAAGTGTGCAATATTAATTACCAGTTATTTTAAAACTGCAGCTGTTGTGCCTCCAATTCAATTCTATCTGTCAATATAGCCTATAGTTGGTATAGTTACCTGATGGGGAGCACCTGCAGGAATGAACACGGCATCACCAAGGAACTGCACTATTGCCCAGCCTTGCACACCATACTCATCATATAGTCTCTTACGTAAGGTCTGGTCCAAGTACCAGCTTTGGTCATGAATGGGGTCATGATCTGGAGGATTTTCTTGGCCTTGTTCTTCTCCAACCTAGGGCCAAGATATGGGGTGGAAGGAAACCATGACACAGCACCTTGATATTGCTGGCTCACAAAATGGTCTGTATCTAAAAATTTAACAAACTATTTCAAGGTAGAACATGATTTTCATCAAGGTCATTTAGGTCTTAAACAGCAACATGCATTAGTATGAAGATTCCAGGCCAGGCTGCAAACCTGTGAACATAGTAACTATCAGTGCCCTCAAAGACAGAAGTGCAATACCTACACACTTGATGTTGATAGCAATTTGAATCATTCAGCTGCTATAAGCAAGCTGGTCAAGGAACCCTGTAAGCTTAAGCTTTCTTTGCAACTAGCATACCTTCCGGAGAAGTTCCCGTATCTTTTCAGCATCCTTGGCAGCATAGATGTGCCACAATGCTCCAGGTTTCTCTCTTCCTTCATGGATTCGCTGCTTTGTTACATCATCAGCATCTCCCTCATCAATTGTTTTCAGAACCTCTGAAAGGGGAATCCATGTAAGAACTGCTCATGTTTTGACACAGAGAAGAGGAAGGAGCATTTTGAGCTACTAAATTCAGTCACACTGCAACTGATCATATAGTGCCCTTCCTAAGCCCATCAAGCTTCATTTTAACAGAATTCAGTGAATGTGTCAATTGACAGCTAAAAAAGCTCTGTTCACAAAGCTCAGTCTTGAATTTAAACTAAGTTACAATTATTTAAACACAAGGAGAAGAAAGGGGAGTAAGCTACTCTTTCTTCTCTTTTCTTCAGGAATGTACCTAATTTCTAGGTACAAAACTCTGCTGCTCCCACAGTTGGAAACTAATGAAGCATTACTGCACTTTTAATTATGTGCTGCAAATGTTGCAAACTGTCTTGTATATTTGAATTATGTATCATAGAAATGACAAGCTTAAACAATAAAAGATACTCTTTTTACAAACACAATTGATTTTTAGTGTACAGAAAACAGCTTTCCTTAAGCATTACCATCATCATGGCTCCCTTCCCCAATGGGAATCCCAACATACACCATGACGTTAACAGCATCAGACACATCCAAGTGCAGGTTTGTGGTACCAACTCGTCTGTCTTCTGCAGTAATTAAGCCTATAACAGAGTGTAAAATAAAATAAAATTCTGTGACTAATCTCTTATAGAAATAACCTAGCTTGAAAAACCTGTTTAAACAGCTAACTTTGTACGGCAATGAGAGCAGAAACCAAAGTCAAAGAGCAACTGAAACAGGTATATTCATGTCACGTGTAGCGTAAGTAAAAAGTTTACTGATAACTAGTATTTTTATTTTACAGGAAAACAGAAGCAAACCTTACCCAAGTCATGAGAAAACAAGCATTTTAACACCAAAGCCGTAACTTGTACTTTACAATTTTCTCTTTGAGAGTCTTTTATACAGCCTGTACTAGAGAACTTAGCTATCAAAAGCACAAAGCAAGTCTTCCTATGCTTGGAGGCAAGAGAGAACTGCTTTAAATGGCATTAGCATCCTACTGTGTGCAGCAAGTCAATGGTCTGTTAGAAGTATAAGCCTCCAGCCGTTTTTTATTTTCTCATACTAGCTGCAAAATCCATGACCAGCTGAATTCACAGCAGTTAGTGATCAACTCATCATTAACAATTCAGATTACAATTCAGTAAGGAGAAACACCTGCAGACTCAAGTGCTTGTACCTTTGCACATTGAAGGAACTTATGTCTCTCTCAAGTGACTGTAAGTAATGGAGAAAGATTTCAAATGTTTGCTTCTTAACTCTTTGACCTTCTTATTAACATGTTCCCTTTTTTTTCCTCTGGCCTTTCAAAAGCACCCTCTCTTTCTACCTCTGCTTAACCATCTCTAGCAAGGAACATGGCATGGAACCAAAATATATTAAAAAAAAAAAAATCTTTGTATCAGCAAACAGTAACAGTACGCCCACAAGAGTTTTCAGGATTACCATCGCATTTATCTATTTTCTGTTTAAAATACAAGCTTCTGAAGTTAGGAACTCAACTCACTGAACAGTACCTATCATAACGGACCAGAAACAGGTCAAAGTCCCCAGAAGGTGAGTAATTTTCCTCTTAAATACTTCAGTTGCTCTCAAAAACATACTAACTTTTCCTTGAACCCTGTATTGGTATTATGCCTGTTATATGTATCAATAATTGTTTGCAAACCTAACTTACTGTATGTACATCTCTTGGATACACAAGGCAGAAAAGGGCACATCTGACAGAGAGAGCTAATGTAAGAATAGTTTTGCAGGACTAAATGAAAAAGAAGAAACAGCAGGCTCTAGGATAAGCACTGTGTTTTGCCACAGCCACAGCCTTGTGTAATGCCACAGCCTTGTATTTGCCCTCAGTGTAATAAAGAGTCACAAAAACCAGTATCTGCAGACCTATACTCACATACCATACGCATTGTACATTTTAGGACCCAAGTCAGGACGGACAAAGTAGCTTGGCAGCCTAGAAGCCAAATTCAGTCTGCCATCTCTCTTGGTATATTCAGGAAGAGGAAGATTTTCCATCAAGTCCTCAAACCTAGAGAATAAAGACAGACAAAGGCAGGTTGTCCTCCTGTAGCACCTACAGCCGTCCTGTCAGCACTGATACTAAAGGTTACTTACCTTGTAGGCATCATATCTCTGAAGTCCTCCCCTGGAGGCCAATCCTTTAACTTTAGTACCATTGGCTGACCATCATCTGACCTGAGCCGTTCTGCAAGAAACAAATTAAGATTTCTTCATGCAGTATCTTTTTACCACAGCCCACTACCTTTTTAAAGCTGCAAGGGTTTTTGTACCTCTCACAATGCACAGCAAAATGGATCCTGGTTTTGTTTTGGGCTTCCAAGCAATATCATAGTATGATAAACAACAGTTTAACAACTATATAAGTATACATGCACAGATATAATCACTGACAGCAGAAGTTTGACAGATCTTGCACAGCTGCTAAGTCTCAGAATAGTTTTTATTCAGCTTCAAAAGCCTTTCCAAAACATTCTTCCTTCTCCTTTTACCAAAGTTTATGGGAGGTTATCATTAATTTCAAGAGAAGTGGTACTTCTATAAAATTAAAGTTATTGGTTCTTGTTCTGAAATCAGTCCTAACTTCAGTGTAAAGCAAGAAACCATCGTACACTACATTCAAAAAAGCTAAAGAGCAGGTGGTCACAAAGGAAGATAGCCTTTAGGTTTCTTTAATTCTTATTTGCTGGAGGAACTCAAATTAGCAGAGTGCCAAAACCAAACATTTGTTCTTTACTTTAGGAGTTTTACACAAGTCCTGACTGGAAACAGAAAACGAGCAGCACAGAAAGATGGCATTACGTATGCAACAGTGGATGTACGCTCTGACAGTACTGACCATAACTGCTGTTCTACCTCAGATCTTAGGGCTAAGAGAGTCTATCTGGAAGTGGTACGCAAGTAGCAGAGAACTCACTGTAACATTTAGAGAAAACCATAGCTCCTTCTTCTACCAGATTTTTCACAACTCTACATGAAGCCACCAATTAAAAAACTAGGTGTACAGCAGTCTTAAGAATTTAGCATCCCCATTTCCCCAGAGAGTAACACCCTTCACTGCTTCCTACCTTACTGAGAATTGTCAGCCAAACTGATCTAGCAGAGCTCCTGACAGCATCGGTAAAGAAAGCATATCTAAGAAATTAGGACTTGGAGATCTGTGAATCACACCTGTGTTACATATCATCAGGCTACAGAAGACAGCCTGAGTTTGCAATATAAAAAAATATTTTATTGAAATTAAAAGAAATTAAGAACCGCAGATATGTAGTGACAAAAGTGACTGATTTGAAGATAAACTTTGATAAGCTACAGATTTTTCAGTGAGCGAACTGAAAAGCTCAAGGACTTGAATTTCAATATGTTTCACAACTTCCCATATTCAAGATTTTGAATTCGTGAAGGATCTTTGATCTAAAGAAGAAGCAGTTTGTAGGGAGGCTATTCAGAAAGGACAGAGTGAAGAACTACTTGGATGATAATATACAGATCTGACAAATTACATGAGACTGGACAAACCCCAGAAAATACCAGCAAAGAAAAGCAGGTGTAAGAAGGATCAAAACAAAAGTCCACTTTGAGCCCAAAAATATTAAAAGAAACAGCAAAAGATTGAAATTAATTAAAGTATCATATAGAATAATCTCAATAACACCTCCAAAGTCAGTGGCTGTTCTACATCTCCTTGATAACTTAATGTGAGGGCGGGAGCCAGCCACATATTTAAAAAATTTAGAATTCATGTAATGCAGAGAAGTCAGAGACATTAGGTAATATACCATCAGTTTTCATAAGAATTAGAATATGAAATATCTGGACTAGCAGCAAATAATATTCCTCTATACTGGGGACTGAACATGGCTGAAGAAACTCTAAATAAAATGTATTTAAAAGAAACTATCATGAGTGATAAGGTTTTCCAACCTAGGTAATTAATATTTCTCATGTACAGTGTGGTAAAGGCTTTGTCTAAAAGAAAAGCCAAAGGTGATTTTGCTGAAAGAAGCATATCTGTCTGGAGACAAACTGCAAGTAACATTTCTGAAAGATAACTTGACCCATACAAATTCACTATTTTCATTCATCACCCCAGCACAAAAGTAAAGAGTTTGTGAACTTTCCCAGTTACTGTTAATACACAAAGACCACACCATTATATCCTCCAAGGCCATTTATTCTGATTAATAACAAAACCAGTATGAAATTTAACAGTACAAAATACAACACTCTGTACTAACCATATAAAAAAACAAGTCAAAAGCAGGGAGTTTATTGATTGTAAAATTACTAGGAAAGGAATATTCTTGGTCTGCAAATCTATAATTTTGTTGACTGTTGAATGAACATTCCATTAAGTCATCCAACACTTCACCATTTCTGCAATATCCACACAGCAATAAATACAGAAAACATTTTATACACAACTCGAAAATCAGCAATACTGCAATGAACTTACACCTGTAACCATAAGACCACTCAGATCTAGGCATATACAATCTAAAATGGAGCACTCAGCTTGTCAGAAGCTCTTTAACCTGACCTATATTGTCCTCAGAAATTTTAGTTGGTTAGTTTCCCCATCCACACTTGACAGAAGGTTTTCTCAAAGACCTTGAGCATTAAATAATGTGTTATCATGTGAGGCACACATATAGTATTGCTATTCATAATAGATATAAATTTGCATTTGTATGTCAGATTTACTCGACTGATGTATTCCACCAAATCCAAATTTTCATATCGAAAGTCTCCATCTGTTTTAGGAGAGCAGGTTCCCTTTAGTTTTACAATAAAAACTGAGGTTGAAAGGAGAGCAAAGGTAGACACATTACTTACTTTCTTAAAAATGGTAACTGAGGATTAATTTCACTGGGAAAAGTTAAAACAAACAAACAAACAAACAGGCAATTTCCCATGAAAGTTTGACACATGAAAGTTATACACACCAACACAGTGCAGTACAGACAGTTCTCTTGGACAGTCCTGCCCTAATCTCCAATAAAGCATTTTCCAGGATGTGCTACATATAAGGAGCAATGGCTTCTTTGGATGAGACTGATAGGTATTCAGATTTTTTCTTCATTTATTTTTTAGGAAAATAGGTGGAAAATTAAGAGTTGAAGATAACAAAACAGACTGCTCAGTTAAACTAGTCAGCCATAAATATTACTTACTAGATATTATCTCAAAGCCATCCCAGAAGTCACGCACTTTCACGTCTGAAATTATGGCACAGTTCCTGCAGTTCACCAAATCTACATCTTGATCTCCAAATTCCAGGCTGAAAGCTTCTGGTTTCCAAAGTTCTGACTTCAACTTCTTATGGACACCAGATACCAGCACGGGCTGAGAATACAAAGATGAATGCTTACTCCACCATAACCAATTATCTTATATATGCAGCCAAACTTTCTTAAGAGAGCCAAGACTCCTGCTACCACCATATAAAAGACACCACAAATCTGTTTTCATCATGTCTGGCTTTTGTGCATCAAGCAAATAACCAGAGTCAAAGCAAACTTCAGTTCCATGCCATGTGCAGTTGCCTTAGAAGTGGCGTTGGATTAGACTTGCCGAGGCAAGTGCATTAGGTCTCCATGGCAAGGTGTTGGCAGCAGGTATAAGCTCTGTCAGAGGAGGCTGGGAGCTGCCCCATGGTGGACACAGATGGTTCCACCGGGCTCAACAGACCCATCACTGGCAAAAGCTGAACCCACAACTGATGCTGGTAGCTTTCTCTGTAATAATGAGAAAGGGTAAAAAGTTCTCCACAGCTGACGCATGCGTGCCTCTGTGTGTGTGTGAGAGAGAGAGAAAGGGAGAGAGAAAAAGAGAGAGAGAGAGACAGAGGGACACACAACACACGGATGGCAGGCAGGAGGGAGGGAGAGAAACAGCTCTGCATACACCAAGGCCAGTGATGGAGGAGGTGCTCGCAGCCCATTGAAGAGCATGGTGAGGCAGGCTGTCCCCTGCAACCTGTAGAGGACCACGGTGAAGCAGAGATCCACCTGCAGTCTACAGAGGATCCACTGCAGCAGAGGGATATTTGCTGGAGAGCCCATGCTGCAGTAGGTTCTGGCAGAAGCCGTAGGGAGAATCCCACTTATAAGCAAACTTTCTGGCAAAAACTACCCACTGGGGACCCACACTGGAGCAGCCCGTGGAGACAACTCATGTTAGAGCCATTTGTGAAGGACACTATCCTCTGAGAGGAACTCCACACAGAGGAAGCAGCAGGAAAGTGTGAGGACGAAAGGGCAGCAGACACTGTGTTGTGAACTGACCACAACCCCCATCATCCCCCCTGCAGGAAGGAGGTAGAATAGTCAGAGATAAGAGAGTAAAGTTGAGTCTTTAGGAAAAAGTTGAAGTGGGTGGGGAGAGGTAAGGTGTTTACTGATTTGTCTTTCTTCTCTTCCAGCCTACTCTATTTTTAATTTGCAATAAATTCAACTCCTTTATCACAAATTAAACCTCTTTTGCCCATGAGAGCAATCCCTAAGGGACCTCCCTGGCTTTATCTTGACCCAGAAACTTCTTCACCTGATTTTCTTCTCATATTATGTTGAGAAGGGGGAGTGAGAAAGCAGCTGGGTAGAGGGGTCTGGCAGCCAGACAGGGTCAATCCACCTGTGGCAGTAGAGTAGGTGTAGAATCCCACCACCTGACCTTTTTCTTAGGCACACATGCAACTACCACTAGAAACGGCATTTGTAGTAAAGCCTTCTCATGTGAAATTTTAGTATTTTAATATGAATTGTTTAACTATTTCACTTGTTATTTATGTATAATCACAGATCAACATTAACTCTGTAGGACAAAACCAAGTAGTGGAAAAAAGGCTGCTCACTAGCAAAAGGGTTTTTAAGATGCTTAAGCTAATGATGTACATGCATTCCAAACAGCTATTTCAGTGGCTTCTCCCCATAAAAGCATTTAAAATGCTTTAATTAATTAATTAATTTAATTAACCTCAAAGCATTTGCTAAACTGACAATTGGAAAAGTTATACCAGACAAACCTCCCAACACTGCCAAAACTTTCTCAGTTCCTCTCACCCTGCCATCTCAAAAGAGAGTTACCAAACTTGAGAGAAAATGAAGAGGGTATAAAGTGAACTTGCACATTAACTATTCCCACCCAAAAAGCTTTACTTTTGTAACTGCTACCTATGTTCAAATGGCAGTTCCCATGGCTATGCAAGTTTGAATTAATTCCAAGCTGTGCCCTATACATTAACAATGTATAGTGATGGTGGGTCCTGGTTTATTCACATGAAGAGCTCCGCACAACCCTGAGAAGCACACATGACCCTAGATGTAATATCAGTGTGCTAGGCAAAGACACCGACAGAGCTATATACAAGCAACTTCAAAGTTATGCTGCTCAAACACACTCCAGTAACTAACTGCTGCTTCTTTTGTATTGTCCAATAGCCTCTAAAAGGCCTAGTTTTGATTTTAATCCCTAAGTGAGGACAACTATTTTTACATCCAGAAATGAATGTAAAACTCCCAAGTCTGGGGATAATGGGAATGGCCTTGGTTTTCAAATACAATACAACACAGCCATTAAGTTCTAGAAGGCAGCAATGAAACCTCAACTTCAGATGAGTGAGATTTAAGAAAACAAAAAGGGGTTGTTTACTTTACTCCTGTGAATTTCAGGAGACTAGGGGAATGAAAAAAAAAAAAACCCACAGAAACATGTAGACTACCCTCACATCAAAAAAGAGTATTTTCTTGTATTGAGGCTGAACTTTCTGTACCCACTCCCACTTCTCCTGTCAGTGGGCACTGACAAGAAGAGCCTGGCTCCCTCTTAAGATTTCCTCCCCACACTCTCCTGAGCCTCTTTTTCTCTAGGCTGAACAGTCCTAACTTGTTCAGCCTCTCTTCAGCTAAGTGATGCTCTAGTCCCTTCATCATCTTTGTGACCCTTCACTGGGGTTCCCCCTCCCCTCCTTCGCATTGGGGAGCCCAGGACTGAACACAGTAAGAGGAACCATCACTTCCTTTGACTTGCAGACAACCCTCTTTGTAGTGAGGATACTTTCTTGGCTCACAGTCACTCCCTTGCCCAGTGGGACCCCAAGATTCTTCCAGGCAAAGCTACCTTCCAAATGGTTGCTTCTCAGCAGCTGCTGTAGGATGTTATTCTTCCTTGATGTACAGGACATTACATTTTTCCCTGCTGAACATCACTAGATTCTTCTCGGTCCAATTCTCCAGCCTGTTCAGACCCTCTGATTAGCAGCAGAACTCATCTGCTGTATCAGTCATTCCTCCTAGTTTTGTATTGCCTGTGAACTTGCTAAGGGTGTATGAACTCTACCCCATCTAGGCCACTAATGACACAACAAGTACTACTCACTGCAGAAGTGACTGACGATATACCACTAGTGATAGTGCTCTCACACATGGCATTTCAGTCAGTTTTAAGTCCATCATACTGTTCACTTACCAAGTCACTTTGATGATATTATGACAGTGTAAAAAACCTTTAATAAAAATTAAGACAAAAAACGTCCACTACTTTCCTTTCATGTACCAAGCCAGTCATATCATCACAGAAGGCTACAAGGCAGGTTAAGCATGATTCAACCAGTATTCCTGAGCTCCTTTTCTCTTCATGACCATATCCCCATGGGATTCTTCCAAGCAAGTATCTGAAAAGGCAAAAGCCTGCTCTCCCAAAGCCCAAATTTGTGATCATGATTTTTTGTTTTGCTCCCTCCTCTCAGAATCTTGATCTGAATGCCATCATCTAATAGTCACTGCAGGCAAAGGTGCCCCATATCTCCACATCTTCCTTGTGTGAAAGCACAAGGTCCAGAACAAGTGCCCTTCCCCAGCAGCTGTCTCAGAACATTGACATTAATGTTCTGAGAATGAACGCACTTCAGAAAACTTCAGGACTGCTTGTGACCTGTTGTGTTGTTCCTCCAGCAGGTATCAGGGTGGTCCCATGAGGCCCAGGAAATGTGAACACAGGGCTTCCTCCAGTTTTTTAAGGCCTTATCACATTTTTATGGTCAGCTGGTCTGTAGCAGATACTTGCCATAATGTTGTCCATAATTGCTGATCAATAATCCTGGCCCCTAAGTTCTTGGATGGCTCATCATCAGTTCCTACACAACTTCAAGCATTCTAAGTTCTTCCTCACAAAAACAGCAATGCTCCCTGCTTACGTTCCTGGCTTGTCATTCCTGTGTTGTCCTTCCTGAATAGCCTCTACCTATTCCTTCCCATACTACAGCTGCATGAGCTATCTCACCACTTTGTCATACCAATGAGATCACGGCTGTGCAACTGCACACTAATTCCTCCTCTTTGTTCAATGTGCTGTATGCATTAGGGTACAGGTACTTCAGAAAGACATCTAGTCATGTTCATTTCCCAGAAACAGCGTGAGAACTTTCTTCACAATGCTGTGATGCACACAGATCCTTACTTACATGCATATACTTGAGGCGGACATCTTTCATCCTTTGTTTCTTGAGTACAGGATTATCCCTGTTCACATCACCTCACACTGCTTGCTTGCCAAATCAATCAATTCCTTCCTTGATATCACTGGTCATACTCTCCATCCCTTGTTCCTGCTTATAGCTTTTCTCATAAGGTTAGCCAGCCTGTTGGCAAGATTTTTTTTTTTTTTTTTTTGCTTAGATGGATCCTATCTCTTCCACACAACCCTCAATCCTCAAAGAGGTTCCCATGATCACAAAACCCTCTTGGTTAAAACTGGCTGTGCAAACAATAGTTGACATGCAGGATCTGTCCACTCCCCTACCCTTTGCTGGCAGGAGTAAGAAAACCATGAGGGCTCCACGGCCTTGATTAACACTTCCAGAGCCATCCAGCCACTTTTGATACTCTCCCGGTCTCCCCAGTAGTACTCTAAGTGCCAATATGGAAAAGCAGCAGAGGGCACATGTTTGAGGGACAGATAAGCTTTGGTAGTCTTTCCACTATGTCCCAAATGTGACATCCTGACGAGCAGCAAACCTCCCTAAGATAACAAACCAAATACAGCAATCTCAAATCTGAATATACTCTCATCCCAGCAAAAATGGTAACATTAGGGCAATTAAAAAGTTTAAGCATATTCTACAACAAACACTAGGGATCACCTATGAGTAAAATAACTTTCTACAGTACCTTTCACATGGTGTGTAGAAAGCATTGCCTGGTAGACTTTAAGCTGATAGCTAAACCAGCTGTCTTCAGTGCGAAAAAATAATGACATTTTGATCCCCGCTGCATTCACCTGACCACTTGTAAACAGCAATTAAAAGAAACCCCAAAACAACCAAATTGCTTAACTTAGTAGAACCCTTCTGGCTATTAAGCAGCAAATTTGCAATGGAAGAAAAAATTATTCCCTTTAGTGAATAACACAGATAGGGCTCCAAGATAAAATGACAGTGGACTTGCGTGGTAGACATCTCCTGCCAAATCTGCTCTCAAACTACAGGGAGATAAAAATAACAAAAAAACCCAAATCAAAACAAAAAGCTGCAGTACCGTATCATATTTTCAGTGTCTCAAAAAAGAGAAATCCTAACATAGAAAATCAGAAAAAGTCAGAAAATACCAGGTTGCTATAAGATGAGGATCCTAACAGTATACCCAGATGAGCAAAAACCATTTTCAGGAGAAAAAAATGCTCTTTAAAAACAACTTCAAGAATTACTCTTATGGCCTCAGTGAATTGTGGGACAAGACAAAGTTTAACTAGTTTCTGACAATTTCTAAGATGAAGGACTCAAAAAATGTTGCTCTTTTTGAGTGACACTGAAAGGGTGCCATTATTATCTAAGCATTAAGGGAAAAGAACTTTCTCTTTTAACAATTTTGGATGCCATCATATCCAACATCTTCATATGGCACAGATCTAGTGTACAGTGTTGTTGTGCTGGGGAGGGTGGCTAAGGGTTTTTTTCCAAGTAACTTTTCCCAAAACACAAAACAGGAAGGGGATTTAGGAAATAGTGGTAGAATTAATGTTCTTTCACTTCACTTTTAAAGGTGCAGCTGGGATGTACAGGAGGATGTAAGCCAAGGAAGTACAGTGACAGAGAACGGTTTCTTCAGAGAGTCTCTGCTTGAAAAAATTATTTTTAAAATACCCTTGTTGAGACAGTAACATCTGTCTGGGTCACATGCTCTCTCTTATGTAGGAACAAGGGAGGTTGTTCAATTCCTTTTCTCATTTCAACAGGAAACTCCAATGACTGCAACACCACCTTGAGGATTGCTGAATGAGCAAAGAACTTTCCCAGTCTGTTCCTATTTAAGGGGTCCTCTGAATGCTAAAATGATCCAGAAGCATCAATAGCATACCTTGTGGCAAAGGCTAAAATAGCAGGTGACAAAGTACCTGCTATTGTACAGGTACACGAGCATGGCAATTGCAGCCAGAGTCTCAGGGTGTACACCAACTTGGATGGTGCTGCACGCTGCAAGCTACAGACACAAGATTCATAATCACATCTCTAGACTCCCTAAGCAGTCCCTCAAGACTCATCGCCAGTCAAGAACCCCACGGTCACAAGCAGCATGTTGCACATGGTGACTAACCAGTCTCATTGGCAAAGAAACTGATAAGCACATTTTTTGTAGGCATTCCCAAGATATTTAAGATCCTCCTAGGAGAGGCAGTAGTATTTCCCAACAGAAAGTGTTGAGAAAATTATCAAAGTATGCTAACCAGAAACTAAGAAGCTCTTAGCAAAGAAAAGATGATGGACACCACAGCACTGCAAAAGAATGATCAGAAATCTCTCATAAATCAGAAAAATATAACAGGATGAAAAACAAAATAATTTTTAAAAAAAAGAGATTCCTATGTACCCCAAAAAAGTCAGGACAGGAAAGCAACTGCACTTAGTCAGAAGCTGGCAGTGAAGTTTCTAGTCAGACAAGCAAGGGTGTGCTGCACAGTACCTTCCTCCAACTATTAGGAGCTGGCCAGAGGAATCATGAACAGAAATGAGGCCTGTGGCACAACAACCATCTTTGCAGTTCTCACAGCTATGTGCTAGCTGTGCTTGTGCCCAGGCAACCCAGAGAATGTGCAGTTCCATGGGACTACATGTAAATGAAAAGTACTCTACTGTCAGGAGTCGACTCTGAGTGCCAAAAGAGGTATATGCAGCCTGTTCCTCCACCACACCTCAGTGTCTTGTGAAAAACCACAAATAAGCATGGAATATTACTGCCAAGCGCATTAGCACGGTAACATAAACTATCCGACAACAAGCACTTCTCCAGAAAAGATGATGATGGACCTAATGGTCTAGCACTAATGGCCTCAATTCTGAGTAGCTAGTGAAGGTAACTGTGTCAGAGGCAGCTGCAGAACCAAGTGCCAAAAATACAGTTTGAATGGCAATGGCCATTATCCTCCGTTAGAGCTGTGGGTACACTTCTTTGCAGCAGCAATTACTCATCCATTTTTTAAGATTCAGGTTGTCAGACCAGGCTGATCTTACTGTCCCTCTGGAGAAGTCTAAGCTGCAGCACTACAGACTGACATCTGAAAAAGTGGCTGTGCTGAGAGCAGGTCTAAGGTATAGTCTGTTGTCTGAAGGCCTAACTGCTTGATGGCACCTCAGACAATCCACGAGAGTGTTCCATGCATGAGTTGCTGAGTCCACAACAATACTTGGGTTCCCACTGGCTGTAGGGCTCAGGGTGAGACACTCTATCAAGTACATCCAAAATTCAGTAGATTATTGCATGCAGAATTTTCACTCTTGTACACACTGTAGCTGGAAGAAAATGCATCTTTCCCTAAGGCTATAAAGCATGGAGTGTGGAGTAGATGCTAAGGTGCACTCAGGAAATCAGAGTGGATTCTCTACTGGGCTGTAGTAGAGCAGAGGACGTTCAGCCCAAAGCACACTACAACTAAAAGGGCTGTCACAGCAAACACTCTCATGATGGTAAGCTGAGAAAAGCTCAACATGCAAGAGGACATGGACCCAAATAAATATAGCATAAAGTGAACAGGGCTGCTGTGTCCCCTCTTTATAAAGCTACAGTTGAAATATTCATTCACCATATTCACTCAGGAGCCAAAGTTTGAAGAGACTGTTTTTACCAATGTACAGACTGCAATTTCAGGACACTAACAAGCAATAAGGGTTGGATACTTATCACCCACCTGGCCTTGTTTCCAGCATTCCCTGAAGATCTTCCAGTTGTTTTTATTGCTGGGATCATGAAGGCAAAGAAGTCTACCATCACACAGCCAAGAGTGGGAAGTGTGTGGATCCAGCACATTTAATCCCATTACCATTTCCTTCACCTCCTTCTGTGTGTCAGCTAAATTACTAGCTCGTTTTGCGGCATCAGACGTCTTCTTATTTTCCACCACAGAAGCAATGATATGGTCCAAGAAGTTTGGCAGGCTGGCTTTACCTTTGACCCCCTAGAAGACGTAAATCCAGAGGTAAGTTTAGTCTTGCAACAGTATAAGTATTAAGGTATATCTGCTCTCCTTCAGACTTTAGCACAGACACCTTGCTACCAGGAAAACATGCATCAGAAACAAACTGGCTCAAAGACAGACATGTATCCAACAGAACTGAACAGAAATGGCTACGGCTCTGTTTTACAATGGTAGAGGTTAAAATAACCAGCTAAACGCTACCTATAAAAATATTATGCAGACATAAAATAGAAAACTTTGATTGTAAAAATAGTTCATAGTTTTCCCAACTTCATTAATATCTAAACTCCATTTCCCCATTTTCCTCATTCCATTACTAAGGAAGTCAATTCAACCGTGGGACACATAAGCTGTTCACATATATGAACACATGGACAGAGAAAGGAGAAAGTGCTTCCTGTATGTTAGTGGAACCACTAGTAGAGAGACTCTCTGGTTCTGGTAGCCATGCTCCTCAAGGGACATTTAAAACTCAAGAGCTGTTTAAAATTTGTAACAGGTTATCAACACAATCTTAAAATTTTGTTTTAACTTAAAAAAATAAAAAGCCTGCTTATAGGCCTTGCTTATAGCAAAATACTTAAAACACTAAATAAATTTTACATATTCAACAGAAGATAAACACTTATTGGACCTTGTTTCACACATTTGTGGGAGGAGGCAGAGCAGTGAAAGATTTCTGGTAGAAAAAACCTTCTCATTCAAGTGAAAAACAAAAGAAACATAGCAAACCAATCAACACCACTCTCTCCTCCCTCCCAAAAACTGCCATCATCTTAAAAACTAAAGTTCAATAGATAAAAAATTCACCATATATAGAGCTATCAATCTAAAACATAGCATTATTCATTACTGAATATATTAATTCAGTAAAAAATACTTATGGAATTGTAGAAGAGTCTCGGTCCAACAGAAGTTCTAGAGATCATCTGGTGTAAATTTCTGTTGAAATTAGGTTTTGTTCCCCTGGGCTGGGTCATGTCAACTTTAACTTCACAGGAAAGAAGATTAATTCACTACTTAGGGCAGCCTATTCCACTCTTGTGGATGTAAAGGGAGAATTTTTCCTTAGATCCAGATAGAATTTCTCCTAAAAGAAACTTGTATTGCCCCTTGCCCTATTAACCATGCATCTTTATGAAATGAGTACCTCCATATTCCCTACAAACACCTTTTAGAAATTATAAGATTGATCAGATCCCCAAAGCATTCTCTTCTCTAGGATGAAGAGAACCATTTACTAGAACCTTTCTAAATGTGTCAAGCTCTCCAATGCCTTAAACATTCTTTATGGCCCTTCACTGGATCCCATACAAATTTTCACTGTCATTCTTCACCCGGGGAAATCAAAACTGGAAAGTGTTCCAGGTGTAATGTGACAGGAGCTGAATGAAATAACCACATTCCTTGATGTGCTTCAGCTGTATGCTTCCTGATACAGCCCAGGACTGTTTACCTTTGCAACTGCAGGTGTGCAGTGCTGGCCCAGGTGCAGCTTGTTGTCCTCCAGGACCCTGGGCTCCTTTAACAGGCACTACCTCACTGCTAGTCTGATTCCACTCTCTACTGCTGCCTCGAATTATGTTCGTTTTCTACAGCCCATCTTACCCCAATAAGACTAGATCATAACATCATCTGCTTTGGATGGTCTTAAAAATGTACCATTACTCTGACTTGCTAGAGGCTGTAAGATAGATAATATGCAGCTTAATTATTAAAGATAATGCTTATTATTCTTCACAACAAACTATCAATGCTCCAGAAAGATCAAGATGATTCTCTCAATGAGCAGCAGTCTTGCTTCTCTCAATCTGAGTAACACACTTGTTTCTCAGGTCTGTTTTGTTCATTCTATATGAAGCATCCAGACATTCAAGTCAGGAGATGGACCAGAGCTCTCCATAACTTCTTTAAATCTAAGTTACTCAGTGAAGATCAGAAGCCAGGAAAGAGAAAAAACACATTACACAACACATCTGATTAGATGTGGTGAGACAATGCGTAGAGTTGCCAGGACAGGGATACAAGTTCAGACAGGCTATCTCAAGCCTTGAAGGAATAAGTTGCTTTAACACAAGTGACCACAATTTCTTTGCCTGTACTCAGTGATGACAGGCAGAAGTATTCTTGGATTCACTTTCCTGTAGCAGCATCATATTTTCATGTACAGTTCCCTCTCCCAAAACCAACCAACATGAACTATTATCGAGGTGCTGGCCTGCTGGCCTGTCTGTCAGAGAGTTTAAAAAAAAATTCACTATGAGACAAGCCATTTCAACTTCCTTCTTACTCTATCTGCCTAAGCTTTTGGAGAAAGTATTCACCAAAAAAGAGATAAGTGTTGATAAATTCCACAGAATTTATCCTTCTCCTCAAACAAAATGTTTCTAACCACTCCAAATAGCATTGATTTGTTCAGGTTTTTTTTCAAAGCTATTTCTTCCAAGATGGATTTAAGTATCCTTATTCCAGAAAAGGCATTCAGAAATGGCAACTACACCTTAAACTCACAGGATCACACAACTATAGAATATGCTAAGTTGGAAGCGACCCATCAGAATCATCGAGCCAAACTCCTGGCCCTCCACAGGACAGGCTAAGAATCGCACCCTGTGCCTGAGCATGTTGTCCGAATGTGGCTATTCAGCTGTCCGCTGGACATTTTGTCCAGAAGGATATTTAGAGAGACATCATCAAAAATGTACTTCCAGAAAGATGACATCTACTGCCTTTCCCCGATGAATGAGGTGGTGCCGTCACAGAAGGAAATCACACTCAACAAGTAGGACTTTCCACCCACACTGCAGTGACCAGTGACTGCATTGTATTCCAGATGTTTTCAAATACTTCCCAGAATAATATTTTCCATTATTTTACTGGACACTTAAGTGAGACTGACACACCCGTG
Organism: Zonotrichia leucophrys gambelii; assembly: GCF_028769735.1. Taxonomy (NCBI): domain Eukaryota; kingdom Metazoa; phylum Chordata; class Aves; order Passeriformes; family Passerellidae; genus Zonotrichia; species Zonotrichia leucophrys. The sequence goes on from NC_088183.1 coordinate 68,117, forward strand.
GTTTCCATGGTACTGCTTTTTGCCCTTTTAGGAAATCAGGACAACGTTTGCCAGCTTCCAGTCAGCTGGGACCACTCCAGACTCCCAAGACCACATGAAACTCATTGAGAGAGGCTTTTTGATGACATCAGCAGCTGTCTGAAGATGCTTGGATTTATCCCATCAGGCCCCATAGATTTGTAGTGTTGCAGGTGAAGCAGCAGATCCTGGCCAAGTATATTCTAGCTCAAATGCCTTTCAAGTATACATAAGTTTAAGGAACTGGTTTACTCTGAAGTTTTTGTCTTTTTTTCTGTGGTATGCTTTTACAATATTTTTAAAGATGTGAAATTTAATGTGAACTTTGCAGGGATTCTGATTATCAAGTTATAGGCTGTATTTAACCCACTTTCTTGGTCTCTTGAAGAGAATAGCCTCTCCTCAGCAGTAGTACACTAAAACTAAAAATTAGCATGAAAATTCTCTACAAATTTGTGGGGTGGTGAGTTTTGGTGAGGCATTACATTTGTTTCAACATTCAAGAGTAGAAAACGATTAAAACATCCAGATGAAAATCCTTCCCTAGAACAGACATCATTGAAGGAATACAAAATTATTTACCGTAGAAGCTGCAGAAAAGACTGGAGGAAAGGGGATTCCTGTGTCTGATGGGACCTGAGGAAGCTTTCCTGGCCCTGTGTGTAGCAGATCTCTGAGGCTGGAGCCTTCAGCTTTGTTGCTAGATGTCACTGGGCCCAACAAGAGGCTATTAAACAGCTTTGGGGTTAGCGGGGAAACCTTTGTACTGGAGTTGAAGGAATCTAATCCAAAGGGTGAATGGGATTCTTTATTAAGCACTGATCTCAGTGATCCTGATTCTGCAAGATAAATATAAACATTACAGGGAGGGGAGAGAAAAAAATCCCCAAGAGGCAAAGTCAAAACGATCACAAAGTTTTCTGAAATTATTTCCTCTTGCATTAAATAGGATATTAACAGAATCTTGTGGTAACGGTAAATTATCACTGTAACAGTGAATGAGGCACCTCAATGAGCATCAAAGATACTTCACATAGATTTTGCCCTTCATATGCTGCTATGGTTTTGAACAGCACAATAGATCCGATCAAAGATCTGACACATGTAAACACAACTTTTTAATATACTCAGTTAAAAAACATTTCCCTGACTTTCTGAATTTATGTTTTGATTTTAAATATTTCACATTTTAATGGCAGACAAAATATTAAAGTGACCCCCAAAACTTGCAAGTGATTCATCAACATTTAACATCAATATGTAAAGTAGTCCCTTCTAGACATATGGACAGGAATAAATCCATGTTACCTCTGACTTCTAGGAAGTGTAGTCATTCCAACTATGGAGTATTAGAGATGCTCTAAGCTTTCATCTAATTCTCCAACTGGACTCTAGTCTCAGCTCCTTGAAAATACATTCTTCACATATCACACAAAAAAAGCTGTATTTACTTCAACAGTTATAAAGTGACAAAGCCGCATCTGAAATTAATTACTATCATTTTACATCAGGATATCAGCTTCTGAGAAAATAAATACACAGCCTGGCACAGAAATAAACTGTGAGACAGTACTGTCTGCAGCTGCATCATCTTTCCAGCTTTGCATTTTTCTAAGCCTGTAGAACAAAACTGGTTCTAAGATGCAAAGGAAGAAAACTTACCTTTTTCTTTTCTGTTTAGGGCTAGACACTCTCACAAAGCACAGCAATCAAACAGTATGTTATCATTTATCTTTTAATTGCAACCCCAGTGGGCATTTCTTCTGCTCACCTTTTGTTTCCTCTTTCGCTTTTTGCGTTGCTAAATCTGCAAGCCAGTGTAAAGCTGACGATGGAGCTGTTTCTGGACAAAGTGGTCTGTTAGACTTTACTTCCCCAGTGTTACTGGTTGGTAATGTCTCTGCTTTTGCAGATTCTTCTATCCTAATGTCAGTTGCTTCAGATTTTGGTACAGTGTCCATTTCTACTTGCCCCACTCCTGCTGTCCCTGCTCCAGTGGAAAAGGCGTTCTCATTTCCAGAGACTGATGCACTAGGATTTACAGTTGGAAGCTAAAACAAAAAATATAAAAAAAACTGCTAAATGTTGAATAAAGGGAAGAGTTCAACTTGGACACATTTTCAATACCCAATGCAATCGATTTTGTCAGTTGTTTCTCTTTTTCCATTTGCTACAAGCTCACAGTAAAATTCATTTATGCTTAGCAGAATACAGGAGCTTCCTTATCTGCGTGTATTCACCTTTGCACTGTGGTGTGAATTCTTACCATGTAATCTTTTAGACATCTTTTAACTTAAGCCAAATCTTTTTGAGTTCTTTCCTTTTCTTTCTGGGTGTTTTTTTTTATTACAGGAGGATTTTTTGTATTGATAGTTACAGAACTGCTCTAGATTCCTTCAGGAAGCACAACAAAATAAAAACACATGTTGCAAGCTACTCATAGTGGTTTGTTTTAAAATACAGCATCAATATTAATGGCTTCCTCCCCAATTTCTACATAAGAGTATTAGCCCAAATAATATCTTACTTGGTAGATAACAGATGCAGTTCGTGTCCCTAAAAAGTGATATGGAGAAAGTAAAATTCCTGTTTCACAACAGATTAGCTTAACGGATCTAACATCCTAATAGATCTTTAAAATGTAAATGTTGAACAAGGTAATTTCGGCTTCAAATTACATACCTGTGATATTCCATTAGTGACAGCTGGTCTCAACACTGATTTGTTCTGTCTGTTAATACATGGACAGTTGGCCTTAATACCCCATTTGCCTCGTGCTGCATGAACCATGTCTCCAATATTGTAAAGTGCTGTAAATGAAGTTAGATCTTGAATATCACATGCAAAGAAATCTAAAAAAGGGCCAAAACTATATCTTCAAAGAAATGTGGTTTTTTTATTACCGCAAAGTATCTTTAAGGTCACATGCTATATCACAAGACATTGTCCCTGATCAGTAGAGTGTGGCGAACAGTGCTAACACTGCCTTCACAATGTCACTGAGAGGCTGCCAAACCTGGCAAATCCTACAGATTATCATCTGCTTCTACTATTCCATGTAGGGTCCAATGACACTGCAATGAGGTGACTTTACACCACCACAAGAAGCTATATAACCCTTGAAGCAATGCTGAAAGGATCTGAGGCACAGGTGTTCACCTCTACCCTCCTGGTACACAGACAGATGTCATGAATTGACCAGATGAATACCTGGTGGCGTGGCCAGTGCCATATTCAACAGTTTTGCTTCTATGACCACAAATCTACTTCCAAGAAGTCAGGTCTCTTGGGAGCAGATGGGATTCACCTGCCCAAGCAGAGCAAGAAAGCCTCTGCCAACAAGTTGACCAGACTTTTATGGAGAACTTTAAAACTAGATTTAATGGGGAAAGCGGATTTGAGCAACAGGCAAAAGCCAGGGGTTACCAACACATTAGCAACAGGGAAACACCTGTGAAATAAATAACTCAAAGGAATTTGGGTATGTTCCTATCAAGAGGGGTAAGGTTGATAGCCCAGCTGGAGGGCCTCTTCATACTAATGCATGCAGATCAGGTGATGAGCAGGAGGAGACAGAAGTTATTGTGCAACTAGAAAGCGACAATCTAATCTTTATCACTGAAGCATGATACAATTAATTGTGGAACTGGTGAACTGTGGGGAGGTGCTCTCCATGTAGAACATACTGACCAAGGGAACTATCTTTGAAAAATAGCAATGAACAGTCAAGAGTTTATGGGCAAAAATGAGAGACAAAGCCAACAAAGAAAACCTCACTGCTGGGGTTTACTCCAGTCCACTCAGACAAAGGGAGCCTGTTGAAAAAGTGTTCTTATTTCAACTACAGGAAGCATCATGCTCACATGATGATTAGGGAAATTCAATCACCTTGACGTCTGCTGGAAAAGCAACACAGCAAGCTGCAAGCAATCAAGGACAATTCTGGGGTGTTTCGAGTGTAACTTAATCCATGACATAGAGACCAACCACAAAAGAAGTGTTACTGGACCTGTCATATACCAACATGAAAGAACTAATCAGACATGTCAAGACTGGTGGTACCCTGGACTGCAGTGATCAGGTCCTGGTGGAATTCACAACCTTGAGGAGTGTAAGCCAGATCAAGAGTAGAGTCAGAATTCAGTCAGACTGAATTTCAGGAGAGGAGACTTTCACTTCCTTAAGGAATTAGTGTATGGGATGCTCTGGAAAACTGCCCTCAGGGACAAAGGAACAGAACAGAGCTCGCAGCACTTTAAGAACATTTTTCTTGGAGTGCAAGCGCTGTCAATTCCCCCATGTAAAAAATAAAATAAGGAAGGCAAGGGAAGGACATGGGTCAAGAAGGACGTTGTGATCAAACTAAAATCTAAGAATGAAATGCAGAGGCAGTAGAACCCGGACACAATCCTGGATGCTGCCTGGATGTGCAGAGATGGCATCAAGAAACCTAACACAAAGACAAAAATGGATTTGACAAGGGATGAAGAGAATAATAAGGGTTTCAACAGTTATCCTGGCCAGAAAAAGACAATTAAAGAAAATGTATACAACACACACTATCTGCACTAAATAAGATGTTCAAGCAAGTGACAGCTGACATAGAGAAAGCTGACATACTCAACATTTTTATTTCCCATCAGTTTTCAGTTTTATTCCCTTTTCTCACCTCTCTTGAGACCCTGAACCTCAAAGGAGAAACTGGTGGAATAAAGTTCCTCCTCTCACTGGAGAACCATACAGAATCTCAAGCAGGAAGAGGACCATGAGGATCACTGAGAACAACTCCCTGCTCCCTCACAGGAGCACCTAACACTAAACCATACAACTAAGAGCATCATCCAGACACTCCTTGAACCTGACAGGCTTGGTGCCCTGACCACTTCCCTGGAAAGTCAGTTTCAGTGCCCAACCACCCACTCAAGTGAAGCAGAGTCTGAACCTCCCCTGATGCAGCTTCATTCCATGTCCTTGTGTCCTACTGCTGGTCACCAGAGAGAGGAGATCAGCACCTCCCCATCTGCTGACCCCCTTGAGGAAGCTGTAGACTGTGATGGGGTCACCCCTCAGCCTTCTCTTCTCCAAGCTGAACAAAACAAGTGACCTCAGTTGTTCCTCCTAAGCCTTGTGCTGTGACACCTTTCCCCATCTTGGTTGCCCTGCTCTGGACACACTCTCACAGCTTGGTGTCCTTCTTGTACTGAGATGCCCAAAACTGCAGACAGTATTTGAGGTGGGGCTGCACCTGAGGAACTGGAACATATAAAAGTCCATGAAACCTGGTAAGATGCACCCCAGGGTCCCAAGGGATTGGGCTGATGTAGTTGCCAATCCCACTTGGAAAGTCCTGGCAGCCCAATGAAGTCCCTAGGGACTGGGAAAAGGGAAACATTACGCCCATTTTTAAAATGGTTCAAAACGAGGACCCTGAGAATTATTGACCCGTCAGCCTCACCACAGTAACCAGGTAAGATCATGTAGCAGATTCTCCTAGAAGGCATGTCAAAACATATGGAAGTTAGAGGAGATTAGAGACAGCCAGCACAGCTTCACCAAGGGCAAATCACACTTGACTAATCTAGTGGTTTTCTTCAATTGAACAACAAAAAACACATAGCTACAATCTACCTATACTTCTGCAAGGCCTCCAATATAGTACCTCACAAAGTTCTTGTCACTAAATTGGAGAGATACATTTTAATGAATGGACGATTCTGTGGGTAAGGAAGTGGCTGGATGATCACATCCAAAGGTTATCAAATATGTCTCTATGCCCAAATGGAGAACACTAACAGGAGGTGCACCTCAAAGGTCCTTACTGGGACAATACTATTTTGCATCTTCATCAATGACATTGACAGTGAGATTGACCACTCCCTCAACAAACTTGTGGATGACACCAAGCTAAGGAGTGCAACCGATTCCAGCACGTCCTTGACAAGCCTAAGGAGTGGACCCACCCAAGCCTCTAAGTGCAACAAGTCCAAGTGCAAGGTCCCACATCTGGTATTGGGGCAACCCTCAATATCAGGACAGAGTGGGGAAGTGAAATGGATTGAAAGTAGCCCTGCAGCAAAGGACTTGGATACATGGCTAGATGGAAAACTAGACATGATTCGGTAAAATGCACTTGCAGCCCAGAAAGCCATCCTACAGCCTGGCCTACATAAAAAGAAGCACGGCCAGCAGGCTGAGAGGCAATTCTTCCCCTCTACCCCAGCCCACCTCCCCACCCGGAGTTCAGCATTCCAACTCTGGGGTGCCCAGTACGTGACAGACATGGGCCTCTTCAAGCAGGTTCAGATGAGGCCATGAAAATTACGAGAGGGCTAGAACTCCCCTCCTATGAAGAAAGGCCAAGACAGTTGATGTGGTTTGGCCTGGAGAAGAGAACGCCCTGTGGAGATCTTGTTGTGCCTTTTCAATACATCAGGGGGGATGATAAGCACTGAGACTTTTTTTTCAGGGTCTCTAGGGACAGGATATGGAACAACATTTTTAAACAGAAAGAGGGTATGTTTAGATTGACTATTAGGAAAAAATGATTCCCTGTGAGGGTGGTGATGCACTGCCATAGATTGTCCAGAGAAGCTGTGCTTGCCCCATCCCTCCAAGTGTTCAAGGCCAGGTTGAATGGGCTTTGCAGCAACCTGGACTAGTGGAAAGCAGTCCCTGCCTGTGGCATGGGGGTTGAAGCCAAATGATTTTTTAAGGTCCCTTCAAACCCAAATCATGTTATGATTCTATGATTTTTATGACCAGTTATGTAAATAGTCAGCACGGACCATTTAGTTTCCCTCCCTGTCCCCAGAGAAGAAGAAAAAAAAACCCAAACCATCCCCAAAAACCTCTTTCTTGCTATTTAAACAAATTTACTTAAAATACAACTAAAAAACAGCTGACCATAACAAGTCACAGCTAATACTAGAAGGATGCACACTTCAAATCCACAGCTTGATCATACCTGGGTTACCTTCCCTTCAACCCTTCTGCTGTAGCAAGTGGAATTTTCCTCTAAATCAATGCTAGAAGAGGTATCAGCTACAACATCACCTATCTCTACATTTTTTTCCATTTTCTTGCCCAGAATTAGTACAAAATTTGCTATTTTTCCTTTCATGTTTCAAGCATTACCTGTACCAGGGATGATCTGTGTTGGCATGAGATTCTCTGGTTCATGAGACTGACCCTTTGCACACTTCAGCCATGAGAAAACTTCTTCATCACCAATCTCCTCTGTATCTGGAATAAAGAAAAATAAAGGATTTTTTGTACTAAAGCTTTACAATGCAGGATATCTGTGCATTACTATTGTTTATTTAGATTCTTTACAGTGCAGGAAATTAACGTGGTGATCTCAGAAATAAACTATAAATACAGACCATTAGGACTGGATATACAGCAACTTCTGCCTCCTCAGATTATACAGCTACCATAGTAATTTCCCCTCAATCATCTATAGCAGCTTGTTTTCAATCACCTAAAAATCCTGGCTTCTAACCTCAGTTTTTAAAATATGATACTCTTGTTCTCATTATACTTTTCTAAGTAATCATACTGAATACACAGTAGTAGTCACACTTATTAACATCCAGTATTTTATACATCTGCTCTATATAATAATGTAACCGTCACTAATTAATCTCACTGGGATTACCATTTGTTTGCATCCATGCTACCAAAGTGGTCTCAGTACAGTAGAGTGCACCAAAAAACCCAGCCAGGTATCCACTTTCTCATACCTCTGCTTCTTAAAATTGAACTTACTGAACTTCTTCCTGAATTAGAAGCTCTGGTGTGTCACAGAATTTAAAAAAAAAAAAGAGGAAAACCTTCCAATCTAACTCCGTATCAAAGACAGCATTCCTCTGCAGTGTCTGCTTACTAGTTCCCCATACAACAGTTCTGAACTGTTAAGATAGTACATAATTTCTCTTTTATACTTTTTGAGGAAAAGAACTGTACAGCCTGAGACAGTCAACTGTCTCAGTAGACACTCTATGCTTGAGCCTGCTGATGCTGTGATTTTAATAATCCCATCCTATGCAAAAAGATAAAACACAGGTACATAAGGAAATGAAGAATGAAACAGCAGCATGTAAGACAAATTCCAAACATGCCTTCCAAGCTGATACTCAGTAACTCTCCCACAAAACATTCTACAACTTCCCAGAAACTATTCCCTGACTATACTCAGCTCAAAGATGACAGCAGGAGAAAAATGCCCAGTACTCACCACTACGTGGACGATTCTTCCTCAGCCGGTAACAGTCCAGACAGACGCCAAAACCACACTTCCGACAAACCCAATGAATATTAAAGAGTGTTGTCTCACATACATCACACATCTCCCTCACACCACGTACTGCTCGCTTCCATGCCACCTTCTCTATAGAAAGAAGGCATACTACGAATTATTGCTTTGACATTTTGCATGTCTCCCATCTAATCGGACAGTAACACAGCAACACTGATAAATTCATAGCAACATGACCTGAAGGAAGACTATAGAAACACATGTTTTTTACCTTCATAGCCCCATACTTTGAGTTGCTAGTCCAGTGACACTATTAAAATTCCCATTTCTAAGAATGGGTAAGGTCAGGTATCAAAATGCACACTACCAGGAAATGCAGCACCTTACAGTGTTCTGTAATAACTGAATTTAAAAGAGCACTAATGGAACTTACAGCAAAATCACAAATCTTCTGCTAGTTTTATGAACAAGTGATATCAATATATAAAACCATAAAGAATGTGTATTTAGTTTTAGTAATCAGATCTCTATCAACTATTTAGATTCTAAACCAACACATTTGCCAAGGAAGGGGTTCTCCAAATGGCTGCCCTTGTATGTTCCACAAAATAACAGGAAAAAATTAGATAGTCAGTTATCCCCATGTGATAAGCTAAACTGGGTACCTTCCCCTCCCCCCCCACCCTTTCTCCCTGAAATGGAAAGCTGGCAACTAGTTGATCAGCTAAGTCCTTGCGGGATGAATTAAGGTACTGCTCCCTCCCTAGAAAACCCTGAGCTTTTACATGAGGTCCCTGGAGCATGAAAGGATAAGAAAACATCAGAAAATCTGTTCATTAAAGCATATCTGGTCAGCGTGGTAGGTGTTTGGGCTTATTTCTATTTTCTTAGGAGCATAAGCCAGCTGATTTCTGCATTTAGTTATTGAAAGAATAATGTCTGGGAAAGTTACCATTAGCTTCCTTGGTGGTAATGTTGCATTGATCCAAAAGAAAGTCTCAAATTCTGATCCCTCAGTTACATCCCCCACCCAAGAGTGAATATAGCCTCTCTTTGGAAGAGCAGGAGAAGCATTTCAAAAAGAAATTTTAAGACATTTTCAATTCTATTCCACTGTATTGTACATGCGTTATACAGAAAGGGTGGGAAAAACCATGACAAAAGCCCAACGTACGATGTGGCTCCACCATCATCATTGCCTCCTTCTCTGACATAACAAGCTGGCAGAACTGGTCCCCAACATTGGCCAGGATATATTTGGAAGTTTCCAGATCGACCCCCTCTGCAGGGGAGGAAGAAGGAATCCATAGGCTCATAGCATCAGTGTCACTTTGTTGCGGGTTCAAGAAACCTTCTACTCGTAGTATACCTTTCCGGGTAAATACCAGCCTGCAGTAAATAGGATGGAGTAATTGAGAAACTGCTCAATCACCTTTAATTAACTTATAATGGCATCTATATCAGAACATAAATCCAGAAAAGGAGGAAAAATACTTCATCTAGAGTGCTATATTCTACAGACAGTACACTTATTATGCAAATACCAGTAACACAGAGAATAAGGCATACAAAGCTGTAGCTACAACACCCATTAGAATGAATCCCAAGGTCGTAGTAAACATTGGTGGGAAATTCCACCTAAAAGAAATTGCTACAGTTTGCTTCATCCCACTTCTCTATCTCCTTAATAGAAAGGGACAACAAAATTCAATTCGACCTGCTGCATGATGCTGAATGGCTGTCATTCTCAGTTTTAATTAATCAAAAAGTTTTTCTGACCTTTTGAGAAAACGGTATTTCAGTTCTGGCTAGGGCTGCCAACACCTGGCAACTCTTCCAATAGCTCGCATGATGATATATGTAAAAAACCTTGTCGCACTGGTCTCCACATAGATGAATCACTACTGTTGTACCAATAGCTGTTAACCCTCCCTTTACCTTGTGTGGCAAAAGGTGTAAAACCGTATGACAGAACCCTAAGCATCTCCTGTCAAATATCAAAGGTATCTTCATTTTTAAGCAGAAATCATTTTATCTTTAACCTCAAGCTAGAATAATTTTTAACAAGCTTAGGAAAAGAAGCAGCATGCTTACTGGATGGGTGACACATACTAAAAACTCAGTTCATCCTTTACATGTCAGAAAGTCATTTAACTACTTTCGGAAAAAGATGTGTAGCACTTGCTAGATCGACAGTTAAGGAAGACGAAAAGAAACACAACAGGTCAAAGAAGAGTAATACATGTATATAACACAGAGGGAACACAGACACAGTATTCTACTCCTAAAAATTAGTCCTGTGTTCAACAGAATATGGTGAAACATTAGCCTCATGCTGGCAATGCTTAGTTACTTGTTGAGTGGATTAAAATTTTACCTTTGTTCTGAATGCGTTATGAAGGAGTGAGAGTTATTGTATATTAATTGCCATCCAGAAGTAAAATTCTACCAAATAAAGCAAATTCAGCTTCCTGAGGCTGTACCCAGAGGCTCACTTAGTATCTTATAGCTTTATCTTCGAAAAGCAGCTCTTTCTGGGCCAGTAAGGGAATTCCCATCAGGTGATGCAGGGAAATGCAAGACACTCAAAACCTTCATTATTGTACCCAAGCATATTTAATAAATAAAACATTGTGCTTGGACATGGCCCAAGCTCTGCACACAGACTACATATGAAAAAAGGAAGAATTTGAGCACCTCCGGAAATGGAAGAAGCGACATGCCACAGTTGAGTCATCCTGCTCTTGCTCCTTAAATTTGCGGTACCGCTCCAGACGGCACTCCCGACACTTGTGCAGATGTGGAGCTACATTGATGCAAGAGCCATCCTGGAGAAAAGGCTCACCTGACTGCTTCAGCTTCCTCACCTTACTCATATCTTTCAGCACAGACTGGCCAACTGGGTGAGGCAAAGCAGAAGTAAAAATCTATCAGTTAACTGCAACAGCAAAAGGATACTGGCTCCAACAATCATCTTCGCAGAGATCTCTATGTTCATACCCATGTAAAACAGTAAGTGTGTTCAAGCCTACAGCATACCACACTTCTGTCCTGACACACAGGCTTAAACATTTATCAAAGTGAACACCAAATTCACATCCATGAAGCATTAAGCTTCAGCCCTGTAAGCATCCTGTGTGCTGCCTACTGAATATGAATGAGGTCTACAACTGTGGTTAGTTTACACAGTTCATTACACAGGAGATAACCCAGTATCCCACCTCCTTGTGATTCCAAAACATCACCTGCATTCAAGTCATCACCTTTTAGGGGAGCTGTGCGGGGCCGGCCCTTTGGGGCTTGCTTCCCCTTTCCTTTACCCAGCAGTAATTCTGCATTGCGCTCCACATTGGGGCCTAGCTTCGCCATCAAATGGTCTGGGATACCCTTCATACAAGCCTTAGCCTGCAACTGGTCTTCAGAGTCACTCAAATCTGACAGATCACTATTTGTACTGGAGTCAGAGTCCTGTTTGGACGTTAAGCTCCGCTCATCTAGCGAGAACCTTTTCACAGCTTCAAAAGGGGCTTTCTTCTCCTGTGGAAACTCTGCTTGTGAAGAGAAAAGGGTAGGTGGATGTCGGCCAAACACACTGGAAAAAGTTTTCAGAAGAGGATTGTCCTGCTGCCCAGGCCCAACAGCTGGTTTTTCTTCTGTTGGACTGGAGGATAGTGTGGGCATCTCAATAGGCTGTGTCAGGCTGCTGCTCGGTGAGCTGGAACGGCCATTCCCTACAGTGGAAGGGCTTTGAACACCAGCAGTAGCTGTTGAACCAGAAGCACTAGAGATCATCTTTGAGGAGTCAGTTGTTATAAACAAGGTTTTCTTCTTAGCTAAAGAGTCTGTACAGGTGAGTGATTCCGGCCAGCCAGAAGTGGCCTTATGGCCCACAGGTGTTGACGGAGCACAAATCCCTGTCTGAGATGAAGATGCAAAGCCACTGAAAGGACTGAATTCTGCTTTCTCAGCAAATGCCAGGAAAGGGTTTGAGGGTTCCTCTCGTGACAGCTTTGGGGGCTGTAAAAATAGGTTTTCATGGCTATCAGAGGGACGAGTATTCAACAGACTTCGTGAAAAGGCTGGAGTAAGGGTAGGCATAGATTCCACAGGCAGCTTCCGCTCTACAGAACTACCAGACTGGGCTCCTGGCTTACAGTCCACTGAAAGAATTTTACCTTTACAAGTCCCAGCACCCACACTCTCTGTACACTGCTTGAATGAGTCTCGACTAGAGACATCTTCAGTCAAGCTCTCTGAAATGACTGTGAAATAGTTACTGGAAGGAAGATTCTGGGACATGCACTGAAAAAATAAGTTCTTGGATGAATCAGAATCTTTTTGAGCCTCTTGTCCAGTACCACAGCCAAAAGGAAATCCAGAAGGTTTGCTTTCTGGAGCCATCACTCCATTTGATTGGCTCCTTCCAGCCCCAAATATCAAGGACTGGGAAGCACTTGGGAGAGAGACTCCAAATCCAGAAGAAGCCAAAAGTGAATTTCGGGAATTCTGGAACAAAATTAGTAAGCATTAGTCCATTATAAATTGTTATTTGAAACACGACTACTTTAGTTCATCTCGTAGTACTATCAGCATTCTCCTTACCCATCAGGAATAAAAATTTCCAGCAGACTTACAATTACTTCTTTAAAGATTCCTACCCACAAGCTGTTGAAATTGAAGACACACAGAGAAAACTAATACTTAATATCTTATCATACTTTAGAACAAAGGTGAGGCACCAGACAGGTAAGCTAATTCATAGAAAAGCAAGTTAGTAAAACTGCTGATAATTTGAATTCAAATCAACAAAAAGGGAACCATAATTGAAACTATTTTTGAATACTCTCCAATCTTTCCCCCTTCCCCAAGAGCATTCTGATAAGCTTCATCTACTTAAGTAGCACCCCTGAAATAAGTATCTTAGTTTGCAAGTTAAGTAAACAAAGCAAGCCCCTAGCAGTTAGCAGACAAACTATTCCTGATCCCCACAACTCACATCTGCTGGCAGGCACACAGATGCCTAGGATGTGGAGCCTTCCAGGGAACAACTCAGTAGAGGTTAAGCACAAAATACTTACTTTTTATGACCATTAAATACAGGAAAGTTTTGTGAATGACAGATTTCTACTAGAACCATAACCGTGATATAGAATATTCACTTGCTCTCTTCTCAATTGGTACTTGTTCAGATTTTCCAATTCTGACAGTCCTACTATAACTGATTATATACTGTGACTAGTTCCTCATAGAATCATTTAGATCAGCTCTACTCCTTTTCTTTGAGTTTCCACTTAAAAATCTGCTCATCATTAACACAATTTTATTTCAAGGTCATGCTAAATACAACTACAGACTCTGTGCAACACATCCAACTGGTCACTGGTGTCCCTGCACACCTACCTGACCGCATACTAACGTTTAGCCGGTTCCTCATTACCAATCTACACCTGTAATAACTTCAAAAACCTATTGACATTTCTTCCAGATATTAGAATTTTCGATATTTCTTTTTAGAGACAAAAATAATTTTAGAAAACTCTGTTCTAATAGCTTTAAAAAGAATATGGATTTGAATGGAAACAAAGGTTATGAAGTCATCTCAAGGACCCAGTTACACTATGATACAGTAGACAGTCTGAAATAGTAACATATATGAACTATCTACAACACTCTTACTGATTTATGTCAGGTTCCCTCCCTCAAAAAAATAGTTTAAAATGGACTAATGGCCTGCTAGCCAACTCTGAAGCTGAATTATTAATGTTTCAAAAAAGTGATATGGGGTTGGAGAGAGGGAAAGAAGGAGAGGTGGTACCAAAATTTCTCAGTACAATTACACAATCTGCAGTTGCTGATGTTGGGAATTTAGCTGCTAGAAAATGGAAAAGTACAAAACTGTGGCTAATTCCAAGTCCTGCACCTGTGTTGATAGCATGTCCTTGGGCCTAGCTGTAGTGTGACAACAAATAGTAAAAGAGACATGAGAAAAGAGAGATGTAACCCCTAAGGAATGAGGATGAGTTAATGTTATAGTTTAACCAATAGACTGCTTGGCTTACAGAATATTCATAAGCTTATTATTTGCTGTATAAGTGTTTGATACTTTCTTCAATAAACTGGACCAGAAGGACCTGAGGGACCGGGACCGGACCGGACCCGAAGGGCCTGTGATGAACCAACTGGTGTCCTGGTCCCCTTCCTTCGACAGCTCCTAACTCTGAATTTATTCATTGGGGGGGTGGAGGATAGAAGAGTTCATATTACATTATATTATGCTCATTATGCAACACTCCTGTTTTCCACAATTCTATTCCTCCTCTACACCTTCCCATCCAGGAATCTTTACCCCAAGGTAAATATCTAACCTTTCCACCCATTCCATTATCTAATACAAAAGACAGGGATGATAACAATGCCTTCAACTTCCTGGCAATCACACTTGCCTCTCTTAACATATCTCCCATTTTCTTCACTTTATTTACACAGCAGATGGCAAGATTCTTTACTTTTATTGTATTTAACTGAGGTGAGTTTCATTTTTGTTTTGTTTTTACAAACCTTCATTTGATTTTAGAAGTTTTCTATTTTGCCTTTAACAGGGCTTCCCTTCTATTTTTCTACTCTTTTCCTTGTAAACAAAGGCATAACTAAAAGGCCTTCGAGTTGCTTCCAGACTGACCTCTCATCTCAAATATTGTAATTATTTCTTTGGGTTTAGTCCTATATAGTATACAATGCAACTGGCTCCTTTTCTTACTATACAGGTAACACAGCTCTGACACACAAGACAGACATCTTTTAAAGGTCTTCTAAATGTAGGCTCATTGTTTTTCTGGTTTTGAGGCTTTTTTTCTTTAAGTAACTTGAATGTTCAATTCAGTGTACATGTGCATGCAGATTTGTTTATATAAAGGCAAGAGATTTTAAGAGGGCTGTCTTCTGTATGACACAACAAAATTAGTTAAGTGCAGTGCTTAGCATTATTTTAAAGCTGCATTTCTGAGATTGAGGCTGGATAAGCACAAGAGTGCTGCAGTTATCTCTTACTACTCCTTCACCAATTATCTCCATTTTCTTTTGAGTAATTATTTAGGTCAGATAACTGGTTTTCTTTGGGAGGAGATGGACTCATGAGAGAAAAAGTAGTTTTTCCAGTTCCATGGACACACATTTTAACAAGAGTATATTGCAGAACATCTGTTGCAAACATGTAAATCTTTCTAGAACAAGTGGGATCATGAGCTACTCACCTCTCCCTGGGCTTGCGATCGGACTGTTTTCAGTTTCTCCTGTCCACTAACAGCAGGCAAACTGGTATCAGAGATCCTCACAGTTGTCGGTGTCAAAGCAGTTGTAGTAACTGCGGTTGCAGAAGTCACTGTACCTTGAACCTGTTCCAGTGATTTTCCTGCCTCTTTACACCCAGATCCAACTTGTAATGGCTGCCCAGCCACAGAAGAAAATGGAGTGAAGGGCAATGGTGTGTCACCAACTGGCTCGTCTTGGACTACTAATGTTCGGCCATTCTCTTTGGTGTAAGTAGCAAAACGAATATTGCGACTAATCTGAGGAAGAAATGAAGGCAACTGCTTGGCCCTTGGATCCAGTCCTGTTTCACTACCGGAGACTCCTTTCCAGGGACCTCTGCTTGCCTCACCTCCATCACTACCATTGCTATCTGCCTCACCCCTCTCCTTCAGCTTCTTTGTTGCAGGATCACAACCAGGATCTGATACATTTTTCCTCCTCCTTCCATCCTTTCCCTCCAGGCTTTCCTTCTTCTTTTTCCCTTTAGATGATGATTTAGTTGCTTTTAGGCCCCCTCCCTATAACAGACAAAGCCATGCAATCACTAAACAGAACAGTCCAGATACCCATTCAGAGAACTTTTTTCTGTTAGAACAGAATATATTACACTGCTCTGAAGTTTAGGAACACTTTATCACAAATTGAGACATCTAAAGAGAGATGATATATGAGCACAGAACACAAGCATTAAGCGCAGTCTTTTTTGTACTAGAGTAAGATCTGCACAAGTGACTTTTTAGCTGAGCTACCTTGCTGTAGCATGAACCACATCCTAGCCAATTCTGAGAAATACGCAATACACCAACAAAGCTCTTCGTGATGTATGAATACCACCTGCACACTAATTTTTGCTCCAAGCATAAACCCCATGATTCTTTTGAATGGCACACTTTCTGTTCATTACACAAAGCCTACAATATTTAACTGCAGGAGATAGCTTGCCCTTTGGCCTAGGGCAAAAATTCAGGTTCAAACATTATCATGGAACATCTCAATTGAGGCAGTGAAATGCCATAAACACATAAGCCTGCTTGCAAGGCACAGCAGCCAGATGGCAATTTTTAGAAATGCCTTAAAAGGTCTGTGAAGGAGCACAGAATGATCCTATTAGAAAAAGGCAGCAACACTCCACCTTAAAATGGAGTACAACCACCACGGTTACATCGCTACTGATCATCCCTCTAAGATCCATGCTAAATTTAGTAAACAGGCCTGAAAAAAAAGAGAAGATAGCTTAAAGAAAACTATGATCATCAAAATGGTAAACAAAATTTTCCTGTTCAAACTTTAAGAGGAAATTTACTAAAATTATCCAAAATCCACAGTCAACACTGCATCATTTTTTAGTCCTTTCCAGATTTTACTTATTTCACATCAAAAATTTTACGAAGTTGCACACTGTATATACAAGACCTGAATGCACTGCTGTACTACCTCGCCTGGAGAAGTGTTATCCATCACCACGTGAATCAGTCGAGGATCCACCGACTTGATCTCACCACTCTAATTTTCAGACAGATTGATAATGAGGAAGTAGGAAAAAGAAAAGCAGAGGTTAATTTTAAATTCGAAGTATATAGTATCAACATAAGAGACTTAAACACACTGTTACTGTGCAGGCCCTCTCCCATTTACCTTTTCTTCTTTTACTTATTTACCTTTTACTATGTCACTTTCTTAGTAATACTACAGCCTTCTAGTTTACCTTCTATCCTTTTGCTCCTTCTCTATTTCAAAAACTTTCAGATTTGATTCCTACCACTGTTTGTATATTTGCTCTGTTGAGCATTTCTAAAGGTATTCATTGCATTAAATGTAACTCTTGAATTTCATTTAACATTGTTACATATATGTTCACCCCCTTAGATCTAGAAAGGACTACTGGAAGAAGCACATCAGTTTAGCCCAAGTATCCTCATCAGCGTCTCCTCAAAAGTAGCAACGCATATCCAATCTCTGTAACTGCTCTTGGAGGTTCCTTTCTATTTCACAGTAAGTACACAGGAAACTCTGTGCTTCCTAGCACATATCTGCTGAATGCACTTAACTCCACAATTTTTATGTCTCTCCAAAATATTATGCTGATTTACCATACAAAGGATACTTTTTTCCCTGTGTGCTAGCAATAGCAGTAGTCAGAGTGCAGGATTACTGCTCATTCAGTGCATTCCATCTACACATGGAAAAGGGTACAGGGGCAGTGGGTGCAAGACACAAGAAGGGATCTAAAAACCAAGATGCATGCTACTGCTAGACAGCACCATGGACCTGCTCCCAGTTGTTCTGGAAAAAGGAAGCTATCAGGAGCAGGCCACTGGCAAGACTGAGCTACCTGTCAGACTGCACAGAAGCACATAATAAAAACCAGCAACTAGCAGTGCAGACTCTCTGTGCTGTACACAGGTTTACTGATAGGAACAGGGCAAAAGTAAATAGTCTGAGCTAAAATATATAAATCAAATTTATTTATATAAAGACTTCATCTGCTTTGCTAAAATTGTTTCAAACTATTTGTACAGTCTGTCAGATGGAAACCAAGAGAAGGCATAGGAAAACCACAATGTAAGGGACCCAGAAGGTAGCTTTCTATGCATCAGCATGCTTTGTCTTCTGGAGAGTAATTTCCAATATTTTTTCTTACACCACTAATTTCCAATTAAAACCTTACAGCTTTTTTTTTTTAATAGAAGTGGCCTGTGTGACATCATTTTTTCAAGAAAGTCATCCTAATAGGAAAAAAAAAACCCTGTGAATCACAACACAAATAATTACTTATCTTTTAAAGCAGAAAAACAACCCAAAATAACAAGTTTTGGTGAAGCTGTCATTCTCCACATACAGATATTGAGGAATGGTATTTTAGGAACACCAAAGTAGCACTTCATACTTTTACCTCAGTCACAGACACTTCCATAAGACGACTTATTGGATCTTGATGGCTCACAACACCACAGAGCCAGCTATTTTCATCCTCTGGTTGATAAACTTTAACTCGCTGGCCTTGGACACTGTAAGGACCTGGAAAAGAAGGACTTTGAGGACATTTTCCAAACAAGCTTAGCGTCATACAATAAAATGGTTCTGTGCACTAAATTAGGGCTTGAAGTGTCATCTTCCAGGTGGAAAGAAATTAAAACACCAGGGCTTCTGCTGCAAATCCTGTGTAAGCAGGCATTTTATCCTAAAAAGTCAATAGGTCCTCATTGCTGTAACTCATGAATACAGCTTACACATTAAAAAACCCAAACATGAAAGACCGAAATTAACTCACTCCTTTGACAAAATCAAGCTACATAGGGGTTCCTTGCTAACGAAATTCTTTTGTTTTCTAACCTACAGGTTAGTAATCATGCACCATCAATCCAGTGAACAGTCCCACTATTCTGACTTAGCCCAGATGTTTCAAATCCCAGATAAAAAGCTATGTGTTTCAGAGTAAAAACATATATTCGGATATCCAACATCTCTAAACCAACCAGTCTTAGCTCTTTCACACAGATAACAGATCATCTACAGAAAGGTTTCCTCTCACCCTGCGCTTGCTCTCCAGATCAGCGTGCTGAGCTTTCCTCCCACCCTAAGTCTAGACAAAATAAAACCTCTGCTTATCTTGGATCATCAAAATCTACATGATGCAACAACCTGTATGTGACACAGCCAGAACTAGGCACTTTAGAAGAAGGCTTCAAACTGGACAATTCTTAAGCTACTTGCTCATCAAAAAAGTATTGTCCTCAGAACTTCTATGAACACACGTTTTATCTGACCAAAAGGCACCAAATTCCCATGAAGAACTACATCTTCCTTCAGATGTAAGACAGTGGCCTGTCTGCAGGGTGGCTCTCTGGCACATGAACTCTGGATAGAAATTATTTTAGTACTTGACCAAGATGACCCAAATCTGACAACCAAAGCCACAATCAGGCTTAACCCTAATACACAATCCAGACAACAGATATTAACTCTATGCTGACCAGCCACATCCACACATATATTCAACTTAAACAACTGATGTATTAATTATCAAAACGTCAAAATTTGAATTGCTATTACAAGGAACGTTTCCGCGGATCAGCAGCTACAAAGGAACTTCACTTTGAAGTTCCCACAGTTACAGAACAGAACCATAGAAAAGGACCAACACTTTAAAAATTCAAAAGTAAAACTTAAAATAGGGAAGTTGTAAATACACAGACGTTGCCGTACTTTAACTACACCTTAGGCGACCATTCCCAGTAGGTATTTCTGGTTGTAGCTAAGCAACTGTTTACCTGTAAGGGTGATAAAATAAAGTTACTTTGTAAAGGACTTGCAAAATATGGAAAATTGACCTCCAAATGAAACAGTAACAGATACTGTTACTATCCCCCTTCACAAATTCCAGCGTAGCTTTACAGCGGCTGCACAACAAAGTAGCTCTGAGAAAGAAAACACGCCTCACCTCTACTAAATATCTCCTGAAGCTTCTGGTCACTGATCAGCGCATTGACAGATTCTCTTAGGGAAGGCTGCTCCTGTAGAATCTGATTTTGACTCTCTGTTCCCATCTGCCAAAAACAAACAGTTTTAATAGTCTTCTTGGATAACAGAAACATTAGTTTTTACAAAACAGCTCTTTTTGGACTGCAGTCAGATTGAAAAAATAAAAAAAAGTAAAATTAAGAAAAATATTACTGAACATGCCAGGAGTAATAAGGGAATTAACTATGCAAAAGCTGTATATATAAAATGTGTATTCATAGAAATTCTGAGGACAAAACTTCCACTGTAATTAACAGCTACACAATGACAGGTAGCTCTCCAATTGAACCATAGAGAGTGTCAGTATTTTTGAATGCAAATAGAGGTCAGTGTAAGGACCTTGAAAGTCAGGGAAACAAATACAAATATGTGACAGGACAGTGAAAGGAGAAAGATGGGTATGTTGTTGAAACAGTAAATAAAACCCCAAAACTAATCTGACAAACATAGCACAAGGCTAAATTTACATTTCAACTGAACATAGTTCAAATACCTGAAATAAACGTAATCCACTGGCATCAGACAGGAAACGTAAATGTCTGTCCAGAAGAAACTCCACTGGGACCACAGAGCCTAACCCCAGCTTATCTACTAGAGGAGTAAAGGTCTGTAATGAACAACAAAAAAAAGAAGTTACCAAAATGACTGAGCACACATATAGGCCAACAACAGTCGATTTCATACTACTCAGGATTTAAAAAAATTTAAAATTGTCATCTCTCAACTTGTACTGCCCAGTACTTGAGTTTTAATGTAAAATACTAGTCATTATGTCTAAGCCAGTAATTCTTGCATTACAAGCAGGAATTACAGACAACTGGATCCACTTTTTCAGTAAATCTTAAAGAAGAAATGAAAACACCTGTGGGGGTGTTTGGTTTTTCATAGGTAAGCCTATGATGCTCAACCTTCTGATGCTTAACCTTCTGATGCTCAGGTTTAAAAAAAAAAAAAAGCTTTGGTTAAGGTTAAAAAAAGCTTTGGTTAATAGTTCAAACTATCTAACATATTTCAGATATAGCCTGGCCAGTGGTTTGTGAAAAGCTGAAGTTCATAGCAAGTGTATTACTGATTTCAAGTATTTCAAGATGCAGAGCAAATCACTAAAAATACCTAGTGAATTCAGAAACCTTTTAATAGTAGAATCAGACAACCTTATAACATAACTTGCCGACGGAAGAGCAAGTTGACAACCAGAGTCTTTGAAATGTGTTACTTGTCTCATGCTCTCACCTACATGATTTTAACACAAGTATTCATGACATTTTTCCCTTAACAGCTCTCATCAAGTTTGTTTACATTCCATTCTCCCGTACACAACAGAATAAATATAAAAATTTAGTTACTCAGTTTATGCAAAACCCTCTCCTGAAAGCAAACAGGATTACAAAAAAGAGAAAATGAAGAATGAAAACACATTCATAAGTGATACATCTTAAACAAACAAACAAAAAAAAAGAACCAAAACGCACCATCCCCCACACTCCTGAAACATACCATTCCCTTTGTAATGCTAAGCAGTTGGTTTCCCATTGCAAGTATGTACTCTGGTGCTTTGACTAACTCCAATCTGCATTCCCATGCAGTTATCTGAGGAGGACTGTAGTACCTAGAGAAAGCCCCAATGCTCACGTGGCTGTCCAGAGTACAGGGGATGGAAACATTTTTTCAGCAAGCCTACAGATAAACCTTGAGCTGTAGTGGAAAGAGTCTGGAATTACACAGTCAGCATGCAGAACACCGTAATGCCCCCAAATCACTCAGATTTTGACCAATTTGGAAATGAACTGAAAGATGCTGATCCTGTTTTTGTAAAAACAGTTTCCCAGATGAAACTAACTGGAGTTCAATTTTGGAGACAAGCTGGAAATACACCAACAGCAAACTTCACCTATGGAAAAAACACTCTCTACAGAATCACTGCTGTAAAGGCCTGGTCTTCTTCTGCCTTAAGCCAAGCACAATAAAAGAAATCCTCAGAGAAAGATGCAGTGATGAACCTAGTGCTTTGAGCCTGAATGCCCATTCAAAACATAAAATTTAAATTCTACCAAGGCACACGATCCATGACAGGAAAAAATGTTTCAATGTATCCATGTACAAAAAGTATTAAAAAGCAGAGAGTAGGGTACCAAGCAGTCCAAGGCCTGTGGGAGGACAAAAGAAACAAAAGGGGCAAATAATAAAAATTAAACAGCATAAAAATGAGGTAAGGATTCCCACATATAATGATCGTTCCTCTTCAGAAGTCACTAAGAGAAGAAATATATAAGGAATGTTCTTCACTATATAGTACTCATCAAGATGTTTGCAGAATGGGTATATTCAGATATGCTAGCTAAAATAAACTGGCTTTGTTTTTAAGTGTCTTGACATGTAACTGCCATGTAAACAGCAATACGGTTAACCACATCAAGAAACATGAGAAAATTTTGCGCGTCATGTTAGTTAATGCTGACAACAAAAAAGGAGTGGCAAATTTTTAGATTAGGAGTGGCCAATTTATGGTTTATATATCAGGCACAGCATGCATTCTCTTCCTGAAGATTGCCTTCTGGTATGCCTATTCAATTGATGCAACAGCCTTTACCATACAGAGCTCTGGAAAGTCCTTCGTAAGACCAAAAGGCTTATTCTCACAATTCAGAAAAGCCTGACGTACCACGAGGTTTTAAAATAGGGAAAAATAATCTTTTCAGATATATAACACGTCTCTTCAGAGACTAACTTTAAATAGTAAATATCACTTTTCTGTACAATATGTCATAGCAAGTTCTGGGGTAGGAACTGGAAGCATACTGCCTCTCCAATGCCTTCCCAAAGGCACTATTAAGTACCAGTTAAGGAACTCGTTTTAGTAAAAGTCCATGCCCCAAGCAATTTTTGAACCTGCAAAATGGTGCCCTGTACAATATCCAAGCATTGAACTTCACAGTGGAGCTGATGATCTCTGAGGATCTAAGGGCTTCTGGTCAAATACTCACCAGCGCAGGCCATTGCGCCTGCGAGATTCTAGTCCCCTGAAGCATAACAGGATCATTTCGAGGTGCCCAAACCAATGACCCTTCCAGCAGCAACACTATAACTTCTTCAGCGTGGACTTTCACCCACGCATGTTGTTTCCAGTTACAGCCATCGAATTCCACAAAGATCTGATTTAAAAAAAAAAAAAAATAATAATCATCTCTTTTCAGACACTTAACAGAAAATAAGATTCCTATAATCCTTATGGAAAACGAGACCACAATTTTAGTAAGAAAAATCAGGGTAAGTATCGCAATGTTATTACTGAGAATACATCTACATAGCTACAGGAATCAAATTAACCATCACTAACCTATGAAAAACTATTTAAGCCCAAACATACATCACTGGCTCCAAATGCTGTGTTTTCCTATACGTAATTAAAGACATGAAAATTGTTCATCCCGAAATACAGATGATGACTCAAAGCAAGCCTCTTTCACAGTAGGAATTTTTAGAGAATCTCAACACTATTACTTGGCACTTCAATAGACAGCCTGTATCAGTATGGTTAACTGACGTTCACAAAACTAAATGCTTCAGCCTGGGTTTGTGTTTGCAAAACCCATTCTAAATCGGAAGCTTTGTCTTGTCTTGTACATTATTAAACTCCCTGAACAAATGCAAATACTTTGGATGGCATGAGATTACCCAGAATTACCTACTTGCTAGATTTTTAATAATCTTATTTACAAGTGTAACAATATAAACCACACTATACACACTACAAATCTAAATCACTATTCTATCATTCTCTTTTTTCTTTCCTATCACAAAGGACAACTGTTAAAATAATTTGAAATTACACAGCAAGAATGCTAGAGTTTCAAATCTCATTCCATGTCCTAAAAACTGGAGCTATTATCTGTTAGAAAAGTCACATTCCAATCTCTCATCTACAGAACTTACACACTTGCCAAATATAATCAAACATGTCAGATGAACAGCAAAAAATTACTAATCAGTTAAGAATTTGATATCCACTTTAAGCTGGATATCAAAACAGGGTTTTGTAACCATCACTGGGAAGCAACAAGGCTAACCAGAGACAAACAACTCTCTGCTTTACCAATACACCATATTAAAAGAAGTACTAGAGACCATTTAACTCCTCTACTCCATTCCTCCCCCCAGACTCAAAAGGTCAAATCCCAAGGGAAGAATATGAAGTAACTCTCTTGATGAATTCTTGAACTCCATTACTGCTTAAGCTGCCCTGCTGAGAAACAGTGTCAGACCTTCCAAGATATCCTTCCATCAATTAAACAATTTTCAGCAATATAGTGGAAATTAGACTGAACATCCTTCCGTTTTCAGTGGGCCTAGAGGTTTCTTAATACTATATTTATGCTATTTTGCCAGTAGTCCCTACTCAAAACACTTTGTGTCCCAGGCCTCCTAATTTTTATGGTATTGTAGAGCTTGCCTATCCATTAAAACAGAGATCTCTCATGCTTCTATTCCACATAAGAAAAGCAGTACTGCCCTTCATGTGACACATCGACTTATTTTACAATATTAGGAACAGACTGAGATAAAGCCCAAAAGGTCTTTAATGATCCTGTTCTAGTAATCATTTTGAGAAAGAGGGTAATACCTGTTTCCATTTAGAAGAGGCAAAGCTGTTTTCTAATAGCAGTATAATTTTTCCTCAGGATTTCTTCTATATGCTCTGAATATGGGATGACAACTTTGACTGACCTTTATATGTATTTTTTTGTGGACTAACCACAATTAGGTTACTCCACATTATATCAAAGTAAGAAGGTCTAAGAGCTACTCTTTGTAACCAAAATTTTACAGGGCGAAAAAACCCAAAGGTCTCTCAGAGGCTTTACTCTACCAGGAAAAAAAACCCCAACAATGAAACCCATACTTTTAAGTTTTATACTTCTTGTCTATTCCCAAGATTTCTGCCCTAGAAAGGTGCAAATATTCAACTGCACTTTTGTACTTCTATAAGCACAACATGAGACTACAGGCTAGCAATTGATACCATCCTTGCAGGATGCTATGAGAAAGGACAGACTTATGTAGACCAAAGAGTAGAAAATAAATTTTTCCCAGCCTTTATCACACCTAGTCCACGTTGTTACCTCAGAAGAGTATTTCCTAAACAGTGGTTGACGGCTTGGTGCCCGCCAACTCATCACGTCTGACAGAATTACTTTAAAGAGAACTCCTTTCCAATAGCATATCATTGCCATTGTCACAGCAGCATTCATTATGCATGGAAGAGTCCATGAAAACACTGAATGTCCCACATTACTCTAAATTCTGCCTCGACTATTTTACACATTTCACGTCTTACAGTCTTGCATAGATTTTTGAGAATACACTGTTTAGAGACAGCTACACCCCTGAAACAGTATTAAATGGAAGGGTACTGATGAAAGGAGCTGGGGAGAGAACTGCAGTGCTGAATGAAGGTAATGAATTCACACACCAATGAAAATGCAAGACTACTGATGACACACATGTCCAATGCAGTCTGCTACACGAGCGGCTCTTCAGCTGGATCTCAGCCCCGACACACTTTCACAATTCAGATAGTCTCAAACACCTGACACATTTCCCTTTCGAAGAAACCCTTTATGCATGGGCTTTTTCTTCCTCTTCCTTGAACAAGTTAGGCAGCAGCTAGAGTACACAACCGCAGCTCTCAACTGCAGACACAGGGTGCCAGGCCCACCCAATTTGCAGAGTCAAACCTAGCACACTGCTTTGTACTGACAGCCGTAGGTGCAGTTCAAGAACAAGGACAAGAAAGCAGTAACACTAGAGGATAGATGTCAAGGTAACAGCTCAAATCTGGAACTCTGCAAACAAGCCCAAAGAACTTATGGTAACTACTAATTTTAAAAAACTGATCATAAAGAGAACTAAAACTCTTCACAAACATAGAACCTCATTCCTACTACCATGTGACACTAAATCAGACACAGCCCTCCAAAGGATGCCAGCACTTAAAGCAAGTACCTGCAGAATCGACGCATGCAAAGAGACACTCCACCAATACATTTTTAGGATCTCCACCCAAACGTTTCACTGAGCTATACTAGAAAAAAAACAGACAAATGCTAGAGTGCTTAAATACATTACATGAAGCCCAAATTCCTACAACTAAATACAAAACCTGAGAAAAACTCGAATGGATGAGCCTCACTCAAAAGTCAGCACTCAATATGTATTTTCATATATAATTCACGGTGATCGAGAATACTTAACATCTTCCCGGCGGAAAAACAAAACGAAACAACCTAAAAAAAACCCAAAACAACGCTTTGGGGTTATATACATGCATATCCATCAGCAGTAGAAATGTCCCAGACGTATTTGTTTTACACCTATGTTACTTCCAACTAGCGCATCGGCGGTACCGGACCCCTCACATATCTGCCCGGTCGCTCCGCCGCTGCGCTCGCCGCAGGCTGGACCCGCCGCTTCCAGCCCCGGAGCGCGTCCGGCGGGCCCGGCGCTGCAGGAGACACAGTTCGGCCGCAGCACCCCGCCCGCCCCCAGTCTAGCCCGGACCGTCCGCGGCCCTCACGGGAGGCTCGACCCGCGGCCCCGTCCACGGTACTGTGTACCCCACTCTCGCCCCGGGTCTCACCGCCAGGTCCTGGGGCACCGCTCCGCTCATGGCCCTCACGGTGCCGCTCCGCCAGGCCCGTGCGGGCAGCGCAGGCCCCGGCTCCGACCCCGCCGTTTCGCCTTCGCCCGGCCCCGCCGCCAGCAGCAGCAGAAGCCGCTTCCCCACGGGAGAGGCCGCCGCGTCCGCCATCCCCGCCGGGCAGAGCCGCCGCCGCCGCCGCCCGAGCGCTCCGGCCGCAGCCGCTGCCCGAGGCACCGAGAGCCTCCTGCCCCGCGCTGGGCCTGAGCGCCGCCCGCCGCCGTCCCGGCGTGCACTGCGCGATCGACCCGGCCCCACAAGGCCCCGCGCGGGACAGGCGGGACCCGGGCGGTCCGAGGGGCCGTCGGGAGGGACGGGCCTCGTGGCGGAGGGGACAGGCGGGAGGGCCCGTCGGCGGGCGTGGGCCTTGCCTAGGCAGAATCCCACACGATCGCCAAATCCAAAACCTGGAATTATCGCAGAAATGACGGAGTTTTAACCTAAATTTTGATGTAAACACATAGGAGAACCAGTGCCCGCGTCTCAGGCAGGATCCCACAGATAGCATGAGTAACTGCTGCTGGCCCCAGAGGACCGGCAGCACCGCACAGAGCGGGGTGCTTCACTTTCCAGTGAGGCAGATTTTGGAAAGCAGGTGCATTTAGGAAGCAATTAAGATACAAAATCAGTCGGTGAATGAATTCAGCTGTCATGATTAGCTCATAAATCTGAATAGTTATCATGTAGCACAGCTCAATGTCCTAAACCTGCCCCTTTTCAACATGAACCACAAAATACTTAAGCATCTTATAGTTAGAAAAATGACATGTGATTTTATATCTGTTTCTGCTTTTGCAGTAAAGGCACAGTAGCAGTGCTAGGAACTGTAATGAGGAGCAGATGCCATACTCCATACCAGCACAAGGATACTCTTGTGAAAGTAGGTTGCTCTTTTGCACATATTGTTTCTTCACTCTGGCAGAGTCCCATTTGACACTGAATTAGCAACAGCAAAGACAACTTGCTTGCTTTCACTTCCATTTATTCAAATGATTGTGCCCAGTTGTTTCAAGCGAATGACATTTCCTCTTTGTTACTTTCTAGTTAAAGGGATGCAATGTACTGACTGGAACATGGGTAAGGCAATGCCTAATACCAATTGAACAACTACACAAAACTTCAAAGTATCAGTGGCACTAGCACTCCGTGCTCTCCTCCTGTGCTGTACAGCATCTCTGAGTTTTGATTTGCTACACACCATTAGATTTACTAACTCCCCTCCCCTGTTTTTCTTTTTAAGTACAGTACTTACATGAAACATTACTGAATGGTAGCAGAGCCATTATGTCTTACATCTAAGTGAGTGCCATGGTAAATCCAAGATCTGCTACATTCTTTGAAGACCAGTCTTTGTCCTCATGTCTTAAGTTTCTTTACTGAAACAGTAATATTATCAGCTGTGCACGACAAATAGTACCACCATGGGAAAGATTCCAAGTGCCCCTATGCCCCTTCCCATTCCACCAGTTCAGACTCCCATTACTGTAATAAAGCAGACCAGCATGTCCCATCTCCCAAGCATGGTGCTGGATATTCCAATGGCATACAGCACCAGGTGGGCCAACAGTGATAAAATTCAGCAGTACTAGGGGTTTCCTAAGTGTCATTAATAATTGACCCAGACAGCATAAGTCATAAAACGTGAATTAAATTCAATTTTAAAAATACCTAACAACTTTTCTATGCTTATTCTGTTGCACCAACCTCTACTACAAGTTAGAAAAAATAGTTTCATAAGCTGTGTGTTAATTTCAAATACTGCTTTACTATGAAAGGGTAAAGACAGCTACTGCTGCTAAACTACATACTTAAATGGCTGCAAAACAGATATCACAATTTCAGCTTGTGAGAAATCAGGTAAGTAACCAGCACCCTACATCCAAAGGTGCCCCTTAGGCACTGAACATGGCTTCTTCTCCAGACTGCCACCTGCACAGCCTTGAGTGATGGTCAATGCTACAGCATACAAAGAAAGTAACTTTCCAGAGTGGCTGATCCAGGGACCGATTTTGTGGAATTTAAATAATTTGAGATGGGGACACTCACCTGTTTTCAACCCTCCTTTTCAATACTGTATCTAAGGCTACCCCTTCCACAGACAGCAGCCATGTTCTTTGGAGAACTTTATTAAAATATATCCAAGATCAGTAATCAAACATTTTCTAATGAGCCAGAAGAGAACTAAAGTGAGGAAAACATCTGTACAGAGGACAGTGCTGTAATTTTTTGTTTACATGCTTTATTTCAATGTTTCACAGTTTAATCATTGTCTACAAAAATATATTTCTGAAACTCTGAGTCCTCTATAAAAAAAGCTGGTCAGCAGCAGTGACCCTGACAAACAGAATGTACCTTGGGATAGTGTGAGCACCTCCTGTAAGCAGATTAGTGCGGCTAGGGAACGCCTGCCTCACCCTGGGAGACTCCTGTTCTTTGGGATTAAAGCTCTGCAGTAGTTCTGAAAGAAGGCATTAAAAAAAAAAAGTCACTCCATTTCTGTATACTGCACTAAGCTTGGAAGGGGGAGCTGCAAGTTCAGTGTATCACACAACAAAGAGTGCTGACAAAGTACTTGGCACTCAGGGAAAGAAGATCTCAGGATGCTTTAGTACCAGTAAATTTTTCTTTGAGCTATCCATTCAGAACAGCCTTTGTCTGGTGATAATAGGTTCAGGCTGTCAGCAGAGGTACAAACAGCACACAAGCAGAGTAATCCTATAAATGCAAAGAGAGTCCTTCTTTGAGGACAAGACGAGAGTTCTGTTCATTTTTACCTCAACATTTTCTGCTGTGGTTTTAACCAAGAAGAAAATTACTGTCATATCCAATAACAAGTGTACATTGTGTTGGATAGAACGAGCCACTATCAATGCTGTCAGCTTCAACTCCTTGGTACCCATAACTGGAAATATTTCTTACATCATCAATCATTTAATTCCTATGCTTACTAGTCACTAGTGTATCTAGCCACCAAAAATATGAATTGAGAAACTCATGTTTCCCCCAAATGAAATTTTTCTACTCTTTCTCTGCTCAGTTATTTGACTTTCTATAGAGATACTTGCAGTAACAAAGAAAAAAAAATAAATTGCCTCTTCTAAAAAAATAAATCTATCTTGCATTGTGCTCTAGAAAAGACAAGGTCAATGTACTCTGATCCTCAAAGCTCGTAACTAGAAGCCCCTTACCACAAAATAATCTCAGTCCTGAACCCCTAAGCAGGGCAGGAATTTTCAGCAGCAAATAAAGAGTAGTTATTGACAGACTGCTTCCCCAATGTGGCAATAGAAGATGAGCTCTCTGAAAACTCTTCCACACCTGCCTGTTAGAAGATCTTTCTGAGCCAGCAGCTTATGAAATCTGAATTTCCTAGAGATTAGAGAATTCAGGAGAGTGCTGATGGTTATTTTAGGTACACCTGCAATCAACGGGCTTCTGAGCTCCAGGCTTTTGTTCAGAAAAAGTTCTCCTGTAACTCATGCCTACCACCAGTCTCAGTCTGATCTGCTAGACCTGAGCAGCCAAGGAGGTATATGAATTTGAAGTAGAATCAGAATCATCCACAAAAACATAGAAGCAAAGAATCTTCACTGAGACAAATACCTTATCAAAAAAAGATACTCAGCACTAGAAAACTAGTATTATCTCACTAATACTAAACAGCTCAAGTGTAAAATTTTTAAGAAAACACCTGAAGTTTACTTCTTGACTATTTTCCTTTCTTGAATTTCTGAGAGGAGTGGAGAAGGGGAGGAGAAAGGAATGAATCACTGTATTAGTAGTAAGCCACTATAGAGAAGGCAGTATTGGAAAAAAAAATTTAAACCAGAAAAAAAAAATCTGAGAACTTACTTATTCTGAAAGCTTTCCTTACCTTCCTAAACTAAACAGCCTAAACAGAAGATTTTGTCCATACTTCAAGTTCTTTCACCAGTCTGTTCCCATCTGTTCAGCTTCCAGTCACAGACACACAACAGAGAGAATAATCAAGGGAGGCAGAGAAACCCACACATAGGGTATGCCTCCCATACAGCACCTACTTTAATATATCCAAACAACATAAACAAATCAATCAGATATTGTTACATCTTGCGCATGGAAAGACTATAACTGAAGTGTAACAAGATTAAATTAAAGGAAGATGTGAAATTAAAGAAAAATATTCTTCTGTGGAACCTCTTTGCTGAAGACTCCACACCCCTTAAAGAAGCGATTCATATTCAGTCATTTGTGAAATGGAGAAGACTTGCCAGCAACAATCCTGCCTTGGCTTCAGGTGAAAAACTGCAAGTATTAATTCTCCTTTTAGTATCACAAAGCCTATTCATGTAAAACAAAGTGCTGTCTTGCGTTGCCCTGCTGCCCTGCCCTGCTATAGAGATGAGTATATCACAAAATTGTAGACTATGCTGAGTTGGAAGGGAGCCATCAGGATCATGGAGTCCATCTCCTGGCCTTGCACAAGACACCCCAAGAATCCCACAATGTACCGACAAGCATTGTCCAAACACTTCTTGAACTCAGATAGGCTTGGTGCTGTGCTAGCCTTCTTGGGGAGTCTATTCCAGTGGTTAGCCACCTTCTGGGTGATAAACTTTTTCTTGACTGTTAAAAGCTGCCTTCTCCACCAGCACAGACAAGTGGGATGTTACTTCTAGCTGATGCAATTATGCAAAAAGAAAAAAAAATTCTGTATCTTAAAGCTTAGAATTCTAGTGTGATGGATCCCTTGTGGATAAACACTGCCATAGACTATGAGGTACTTTGTGTGAAGAACCTGCAACTGCAGCTGCACATTATTGCTACTTGCTGTCTCTCAGTGCATGCTTTTCCTATTTCAGCATTTTCTTACCTTCTCCAACTTTTAGACTCCAGGGTGAAAAATTCTGAAACCTCACAAACATAGTTGCCAACAAAATACATTTGATGACATTTTAATCCCTTCCAAACTATTTAAAAGGCTGGCTTTGACAGTGCTACTTTTAACTTCAGGCCTAGAACTGCATAGAGAAAACTGCGTATGGTCAAGCATTAACAGTGCCTGCGCTATGCCTGTTCTCACAGGAAACGTTAATTAAAACAAGCAAAGTAACACAGAGAGCTTAGCCTGGCTGCCTTTTATCAAGGGCATAATGAAGACAATAATCACAACTTCTCCAATTCACTAATATTTTTTCTAATATTCCCCATGGCTACACTTAAAAGAGGTTCCGCCAAATTAAATTTAAGCTACAAATCACAACTGAAAAGTGTGCACTTAAGTTTGAACCACCACGGACCATCCCTGATCAGGTGGCTTCACTTCCATTTTCAAGCACACAAAGACAGTTCCCGGTCACAGACAACTGAAGCACATACATGGGAGAACTGATTCATTAAGCCAATGGGAGGCAAGGTCACTGCTGCCATGCCCCAGAGAAGGAGAAAGATTCATCAAGAAATTATAACTAAAAGATTACAAAATAAAGGCAAGAGCTAAAGTCTGTCGCAAGGAAATGCATTCTCCTGTCCCATGCGAACAGGAAACAGTGTCTGTAGGGTGTTAAAAAGGTCCTAGGAGGAGATGCCCTCCTACTTTTTTCTGCTGCCAAAGGAGAGGAGAGAAACATGCTGCTATTGGTCAGCAGGAATCTCTCTGTCTGCATCCAGTTTGCTTGTCTCTCCTGGGGAAGGAGTACGTGGTGCAGAGTGAGAAACAGGAGGGATCCCATGAGCTACAATCCCTTCCACTACTGGTGGTTCTGGTAGCCCAGGGTTGGCTACTCCCACTACTCCTGGAGGAAACCTAAAACCAACAAAAACATAGAAATTACAAGCTTGTCCAACAGAGTTATTCAAAGGAAAAGGAGCTATGCCCTCAGACGTGCTGAAAACAAATCCCTCTTTCTAACAGAAACACTCTGAGATAGAACACAGGAAAAGTCTCCAGAGCTGAGGAGAAGCAGTGGTATCCTAATGCCAAATGACACCTGTTTGCAGACAGACCCAGACAGTCTGAGGTCACATACTAAGCATTTGAAAACAGATACAAAAGTTATCTCCAGTTGAAAATATTGTGAGGCACTACATGAAGGCACCTGGAGGCCTAGGAATTCCCTCCCCATCAGCAGGAAGAGTGTAAGCTGCAGTTATCCTTCATTGGGCTCCAAGACAGAAAAAGTAAGAGGCTGAACTGATAAAACAGCTAGATGCAAGATGAAAAATAGGAGAGTGACAGTCATGAATTGCTAATGAACTATTCTTCCATCACTTCCATTCTGCTTCCCTATGCCCTCTCCATAAATACATCTCAACTACTCTAGATCTCTCATAGAAGGAAGGAAAATATATTTCCTACCTTTGCAGATGGGAGACAAACAGAAGGGAAGCAACCCGTCCACAATCACTTTACAGGTTTGTAGCAGATAAACTCAAATGCATTCTGTTTAGACTACCGAACAAATCCACTGGAACAATGACTCAGTAATAGTCTGTATCTGGGCTACATGTAAGAACTGTGCTTTGTTTTTATATAGCCCTAATGCTATGCACAACTTCTAATGTAGAGCTGCAGACCTTTTTTAGGACATTCAGCAGGCTTTCTTATATTAAGGTATCTCTTGGGCACGTCTTCCAAGGATTTGGAAATATTGACCAATATGCAGCTGGAACTCAATATGACCAAGTACGTGTTAAATACTCCTACACCTTTAGAAGTGCTGCTGTTAAGTTTTGGGAAAGAACTCATATAGAGTGCATAGGAACAGAGACATACCTGTTTGCAGGTACAAGCAGTTCTCAAAAGCCCTGTCCTACTTCAGCAGGAAGATATGCTTGGATAACCTATGTATCTCACCTGTAAGCTGCAGCTCCATTGAGTTCTGGGTGGACAGTTGCAGGATCAATATTGGACCACTGAGCTGCTAACAGCAAGTACTCCTTATTAACACAGTTTCTCAAAGCGTCAGGTATATGACCTGCAAAGGCATCAAGAATGACAAAAAACCCCCAGAAAACAGGTAGGAGAGACTTGTTCCCTGCAGCATTTACAAAGGAAAGTAGAAAGGAAAAGCGCAAAATCTTTTCATCGACTTCCACAGGACACACTGGATACACGAGATTCTCCTCTAATCATCTGGTGTCTGGAGATGGCAAGAAACTGATCTTTTCCTCCCACTTCTATGATCAGGTAAAAATTATTGCCACAAACTGCAACTGCCAAGCCTCACCTTTTTCAAGAGACAACATGTACTACTCAAGGAAAAAAACATACAGTAAAACTGTCAAAGGAATTATTGCAAAGGATTTGGAAGATGTGGGTATAAAGGCTTTCCCAGGGAAAGAGCCACTCTGGCACTAGGTACAAGAATTCTCAGAAGCCAAAGATACAATTATCAACTTACACTCCAGTCCCATAAACCACTTAATGAGTCTAAGTTTTCAGAGCAATCAGCATAATCCTTGCAGTGAACTAACAAAATTTAGCAGCAGCTGCAAATCTTCATTACCTGTAATGGCTCTACGGATCTCTTTAGCTGCATCTTCTCTGGATTCAATGGAAGCCTGTTCACTGTACCAAGCAGTGTGAGGGGTGCAGATAACATTGGGTGCATCTTTTAACGGCCCCTGAGCAAAACTGGGGGGAAGAAGAAGGTTTTTTTCCCGAAGTGAAAACCCCATCTGTAAGCCAAATAACAACAAAAACCACAAAAAACCCAAACCCACCAAACCGCCAAAGAACCATCCAGTTTTAGGTGAACCACCAGACAGCAGCAGGCATGCAGGTACAACATTACCTGAAAGGCTCAGACTCATGCACATCCAATGCTGTTCCTCTGATTCTCCCCTCTTTCAAGGCTTGTGCTAAGGCTTTTTCATCTACCAGCCCTCCCCGGGCTGTGTTGACTAAGAAGCAGCCCTGACGCATCTGAAAGAAGAAAAATAGTACTTGCATTGAGAATGAGACTTTTCATGGAAGCTAAGTGAATCTTGGGAAATCTACTGGAAATGAGCAGGAGTCTGCAGTGACTAGATGAGGTCTGGAGGAACTAGGAGTGCTTTCACTGCAAAGCTTCCCACAGGGGAAATGCCTGCAAGCAATGCTTGAGAAATTTGCTCTAAAAATCAACAAACAAAACCATAAGACAACAAGGGCAAAAGTGGAACTCTCAAGTTCTGCACTCCATATTCATCCTACTACATTAAAAAAAAAAAAAAAATTAAAAAAAAAGAGGACAGGAACCATGACTCAAGTATCCAGCTACACAAAACTGGACTACATTGTCCAAATGTCTCTCATAATACTACTGGAAAGCATTCATAGACTGCTTAGCCTGAGACTGGCTTTGCAGTGGGCTTGGGCAGAGAGGCTTTGGCAGCACTATGTAAAACAACGTACACAGTCCCAGCCATGCCACATCTATCTCTAACCAGTGCGGTAAATTATTTTAAAGATAATTTGAAATTACAGAATCACCTAAAATATTCTTTATAAAGGAAACAACTTTGCAAGAAGAGCCAATCCTATTCTTCTCTGAACATAAAATTCTATACAGCACAAAGCACAGGCACCCAGATCCACACGCTCCCAGCCTCCAAAGGCAGCAGGAGGCACACAACAGAGGCAGCAGGATTCACACGCTCTCAGCCTCTGTGAAAGCAGCAGTTTTGGTTTGCATTCATTTCCACAGTGCTCTGTGGGGGAAATCAAGCTCCTGCTGCACCTGTTTAATAGTGAAGTCATTGATGAGGTGATGGTTATGTTCATTCAGGCTGCAGTGCAATGTGATGCAATCGCTGTGCATTAGTAGATCCTGCAGGGTTCCTACTCGTTGTAAACCCAAGGATCGCTCCACTCCATCCGGCAGATAGGGATCATAGAAAATCACGTTGAAGCCAAAGGACTTGGCTCGCAGAGCCACTGCCTGTCCAACTCGGCCTTCACAAAAGAAAACCCACAATCATCAAGGAAAGGTAAAACAAACTTTAAAGACAAGATATTGGGGTAGACTGGGAGCCTACACTGAAGTTTACTACAAGGGGCCAAGGTACTGCAGTCCTGGAAACCCCTAGGATTGCCATAGGGATCCAGAGGAGGCTATTCAGTGCTGCTCCTATGTAACTAATTCTAGTTCCTCCCCATGCAATAGCCAGAACGTAGTCAAGAAGCAGTTCTGTTTTCAAACCAAATCTGGACTCTGAGACAGAGATAATAATCTGGCTACAAGAACTTGGAGAAGGAATTGGTAGCCACCTTTCAGGCAGTTTTGCTACTGATACAGTACTTAGCACAGAGGGAACAGTCACTGAGAAGAGCTGTATAAATGTTCCAATTCTTCTAACCATCTGGAATCAAAAAAAGAGTAACCAATCGCCTGACATACACTCAGCTCTTGAAGATATCCAGAATAGGGCACTAGCATTCCTTAGGAGTCAGTGTGTTTCACAAAGAACAGTTGTAGAATTATCACTTTTCTCAGTATGTGACTCTTAGCTTCCCAAAAACGTTCACAGTTCTCTTTTCAGTCTAACAATTCCCATCACTTACCGAGTCCAATGATGCCCAAAGTCTCCCCACGGATACGCACAGCACCTCCAGCTACCTCTCGAATCTGTTCTACGCTTGAGGCTCGATTCCCTTCCCGCAGAGCCTGATGTAGCCAAGTAACACGGCGATAGAGGTTCAAGATGTGGCAGAGGGTAGAGTCAGCAGTCTCCTCTACTGAGGAGGAAGGGATGTTGCAAACGGCAATGCCTGCAAAGCCATAGAGGTCATATAAGACTTTTAGCATCACAATCCTAAATCAATATAAAGTTCTTTAAGCACAAATGCCAAAAGATAACTGAGTACTCCAGAACTCAAGAAATACAGGATTCATTTCAAAACCTCATTCTACTACAACATAGATGACCAGCCGTCTTTTCAATCCCCCAGGATTTCCCCCAGGAAATACCATTCCTTCCTTATAAATATGTATTTGATTATCACACTCAGCAGAAAAACAAAAAAGCTGAAATGAGAAAACTGGGCCATGCAAGTGATACATGCAACTAACTGTTTTAAAAGACCTGCATTCAAAAAGAAGCACTCCTTCCACAGATACTCCTGACAAATTAACAGGCATTCTGTAGAAGAATTGAGACAAATGGCTGAGCTCCTCACGCCTCATGGTACAGATGCTCACTCATCAGCCTCCCCAGGAGCAACAATAAGTAACTAACTAATTAAATGCAGACAGAAGTCCCAGGAGCTTCTCTAAATCCACTTGAAGTCAAGCTTAAAAATAACAACACATAACACTCCCACTCTAGAATAACATACAAACACAAGTACCATAAAACCCATGGCTACAACTGTCAAGCAAATTAGTAATGCAAACAGAATTGAAGTCCTAGAAACATAAATTACTATCAGAAAAGGGAAAGATGGAACTCTGCTCAGAACTTGAACCAGATTTTGATACAATCTATGAAAAAAAATAGGAGGGGGGAGGCTGGAAACATAAAATTTCATTCCTGCTATCCTTCGTTTGACAAACCACCGAAGAAATAAAAATAATTAGATGGAAAAAAAGGTCTATTCCCAAATATAACCCTAGTCACTTGGCAAACCAAGGCAACTCTTCTACCTCAAAAGTCCACCACCTAGCTAAAAACTGGAAACTAAATCTAGCAATAGTTGAACGCATCATTGTTTCGTAAGCCTAGTCAGAGGAAACATTTGGCTAAACTCAGACCATGCTTTCCCATGAGAATTAGGAGAGCAATGGCCACAGACAACCCCAGATATCCGACTGTTGTTCTCTATCAAACTATTTCCAATTTTGCCATAATGCCACACAGACAATTCAGAGGACATGAGCAGGGGTGATAGAAAACACCAATTTGTCTTAATCTCACTGGTTGCCATCTCATTCACCTCTAGACAAGCTCCATGCTTTCATCTGTTACACAGCCAGACACAGATTGTGTTAACATACAGTATCATACCTAAATGTAATAAACAAACACAGACAACAGCCCTTTGGTCTGAAGATTCAGAACACACAAGGAACAGTATCTTACCTCTGAATGAATTAAAAGGCCTGGCTAAGCATGAAAACAACCATTAATTGCCCATTAAAAAGCAAATCTGGCCACATGTAAGGGTCATTGCACTGTCACTCCACAACAAAAGTGGCAAGCAACGGTCTGATGGTGAAGGAATTTTGACTCATTTCACCTTGGATTAATGAGTGCGCAGTGGAGGAAAAGGGAAATCTTTGAATCTGAATGAATCAAAGATATGGATGGTGACTTTAAGTAGAGAAGCATTAAGACTACGTTAGGTTCCAAATTCAGCACAAATATGGCTGGATGAAAGCCAAGGACCTTGACAGGAACTCATAAGACTATTCCTTTGAATCATCCAAATGAAAAGGTTCTTTTGACCTAATTGAAGCACTAGCCCAACACACACTCTTCATTTATAAGAAATTCACCTGTTCTTACAGATCTGAAAATTGCAATGCTTGCCTATTTCAATTTTATATAGTAATACCGGTATTTGATTTAACCTTAACAAGACCTGCATTACATTAAGGAAGCTTTAGAATCCCTTACACCTGTAAAACTTAAAAAAGAAGAGGAAGGATGCTTGAGTGATACATCTCACCTATGAGACTAAAAGGTCCAGAAGTCTCACTACCATCTGTTTAGTAAATAACATCATCTTGTCACCTGATTCGGACACTTTTCACATGCCTAGGATTCCAAAGGGATAACTAATAAAGTTTTATATCAGAATCTATTTGCATATGCAAAATTAAGAAGAAAACTCATGAAGCATTTACAATGAGTTTATCCAGCATCAGCATTTGCAAGCAGCTTTTTTCAGACAGCAGTTTGCTCAGGGGTCACAAAAAGACCAAAGTCACCTCACCAAAAGTTAGCTAGACATCATATTCAGATTCTTGAATCCCAAACAACAACAAAGACACCAACATCAATAGCAGAGCAATCTGAAAACTGAGAATCTTTCTTTCAAGCCACCTATCAGCCCCTCTGTTGGTTAGCTTCCTAAAGATACCTGATACTGAGCAGCTCCAAATCTTTGTATATAGAAGTTTTTAAACACAGTCAACTCATAAAGCACAAAAAGATGTTCAGTGTTCAATTTCACATTCAGTTCTGATCACAACAGACACCTAACAGTGTCATCATACCTAGTTCTGCAGCGGATTTGATATCAACATTGTCATAGCCACTGCCAATACGCACAATGACCCTGAGGGCTTTGAATTTCTCCAGATCCTGACGAGAAAGGGTAATGGTGTGGTACATCAGAGCTCCCACTGCCTCATTCAGCACCTATAACAAAAACCAGTCCAAATCAATATCTGGTTTGGTTAACTAAGAGGCAAGGCTCTACTTCTGAATCTTGCACATCTTCTTGCCCACCTTTTCATGGATTTCCTGAGTTGACTGAGCATCACAAAATGCCACTGTAGCAACGTCCTTCAAGATGGGCATCTCCACAGTGCAATCTCGTCCATCCAGGAGTGCAACCAGTGGCCGTGCTGGCATTGGGCCATTCACAATAGGAGGCCGTATGCCTATTAAGAAAGTAACCAGGAGTGATTACATAACAGACAAGAATTCTGGAACCCTCATCTGCTAGTCCAACAAGTTGCTAATAGCATTTAGGAACAGTTTAGGCAAAGCAAGAAACATGAAGACAAAACACAGGGAAAAGACGCTGAGAAAAAAAGCACAACCACCACTTAGATGAAGGAAAATAAAGCATGCATTATCAATAATAATATATGAGAGGTGATCTGCTCAGCAGCATGCCGTCTTACTCCTGGCTCCTGAAACGAGTGACAAAGTCGCTTCATACCTCCTCCCCAGTGACCGGCCCTCCCTCCATCCCAGCATGCCCAGATATTTCCCCCTTAAGTGAGCAGAACTTGTACGTCCACAGAACCTCCGACGGTCAATAGCATCCGGCCCTTCCCAGAAGGCCGTAGGCAGCGCCTCCGCGTGCAGCGAGGCCCTGCTCGCCGCCGGCCAGGCGGACGCTCAGCTCCACAAGCGCGCAGCGGGTCCCCGTGGGGGCAGGTGCCGCCGCCCGCTGCTGCCGCAGCTGCCGAGAGGCGCCCGCCCCGCCTCACCTTCACAGATCCGG
Source organism: Zonotrichia leucophrys gambelii (assembly GCF_028769735.1). NCBI lineage: Eukaryota > Metazoa > Chordata > Aves > Passeriformes > Passerellidae > Zonotrichia > Zonotrichia leucophrys. The sequence goes on from NC_088183.1 coordinate 108,062, forward strand.
TCCAGACGCTGCCGCTTCACTTTGTGCCGGTCCATGGGCCGGGCGGGACCGCGCCGCCCTCGGCGCCGCGGAAGGACCCGGGACCCGTCACTCGCCGCCCGCGCCGCTCCGGCGGAACCGGAAAGACGCGGCTGAGCCCACGCGAGCGGCATCGCCGCCACCGAGGCGCTGCGCGCTTCCGCTTCCTGTCCGCTGTCTGTGGGCGTGCGAGGGGAGCGGGGCCGGGCCGGGCCGGGCCGGGCTCGCTCGGTGCGTCCGGGTCACAGCCGGCTTCGGGCCGGCTGGGGCTGCAGGGAGTGGAGCAGGAGGGTGCTTACAAAAAGCTGGGAGGTGGATCCTGGGATGTAGCTGCAGGTCTTCCTAGAAAGCTCTCTGTGCATGAGAAAAACAGGGAGTCATTCAAATCTGTTCTGCATCTGTTTTGCCGCTATTGCAGCCGGGTCTCCTGCGCTTGTCCTGTGCTTCTGGGAGTGGATCAGCGCTGCAATATCCGCTTATCCTGAGAATCCACTACATAAATCACGACAAGGACGTTACCAAGCAAGTTCTGTGCAGTTTCTTGAAGAACAAATTAAAGCTATTTATTACACAAACGTTCCTGGTACCTGATGTGAAGTTCATACAGTTTATCTACGTTCACACGGTCCGTTTTGAAATACCTCCCACATTCCATTTAGATAAACCATGGTATGTTTTAACAGATCTGTGTGTTCTGTGTTGGAGTTCGGTGGACAAAAAGCAACGTGATAATTGGAACTGCCAGCTAGCGACTGTGTTGGAATAAATGGGTTAAAAGCAGATGACTGTCTGTAGAGGAGGATTATAAACACGAAGCTGGAAATAATCCTTACTAAACAGAGGTGAACACTCCAATGATCCTCTGGCATGACCCCAGTTTAATGGCGCCTATGTCTTCCCTTGTATGCCTCTGCTAAGGGTTTGCTGTGGGAATTCCCCAGTTAGCAAAGGAAAGGAAATAAATTACTCTTTGGGGTTTAGCCATGGGTTTGTGTCTCTCCTGACTGCTGGCTGCCTGTGCTGACACTCACTAGAGCAGTTTAATAATAGCAAGGTAAGTATGTTTGGCAAAGATAGAGTGCTTAGAAAAAGGTGTTTCAAGGCCCACTGGGTTAGATGACCCTTAAATATCTCGGGTTATTTCATGAACTGGTTGAAATAGTGACAAAACCATGAAGAGTGGCTCTGATCCCAGGAACCTGGAAGAGGCAAATACCCACCTGTGTGGAAAGAGATAAGAGGATAGGCTAAGGAATATGAATTCATTAATTTGCCTGTAATTAAAAAATAATCTGTTGCATGTAAGTTGTTTGTGGCAATCTGTGAGACTACTACTTGTTTCCAACAGTTTGTCAAGAATTAATTCAGAGTCTGTGCTATATGTGGCTACTAAAAAAAACTGGGTCGTGTTATCCATTTGGCTTGCATGCCAAACCTTGGAGGCAAGCCTTCTAACACATTACTGAAGCAGCCCTAGTCTCCTGGAGCACAATTGCCTATGGCCCAGAGAGTCTCCCTTTACATTTTTTGCTGGCTGACCTTCATGTCTGTATAAAAAACCTCAGTTAAAATCTCCCTGAGTGCATTCAGGTATCCTCCTCAGCTGTCAACACTCTTGCTGATAGCTCTTCAGGCAAGTACTTTGTTGGATGCTTTAAAAAGAACAGAAGGAATAGGAAGCAAGAGAGGATTTTCCTGAAGACAGATGAAGAAATTGGAAATCCTAGAAACCCTGTTGCCAGGGGCAAAATTAGTGAAGAAAGCCTCATCCATCTGGGTACAGCTACTCTGTGCAGTGGTCCAAAGTCCTGTATGTATCAGAATCATAGAATAATAGCATGTGCTTAGTTGGAAGAGACCCATCACAATCATCAAGTCCGACTCCTGGCCCTGCACAGGACATGCCAAGGATCCCATGATGTGCCTGCAAACTGTTCAAACACTTCTTGAACTCAGGTGCTTGGCGCTGTGACCACTGTCTTGGGAAGCCTTTTCCAGTGCTCAACAGCTCTTTGGGTGAAAAACCTTTCCCTGATACCCAACCTAAACCTCCATGGCTCAGCTCCACGCCTTTTCTTCAAATCCTGTCAGTGGTCACGGGAGTGAAGTGATTGGCACCTGCCCCTCTACTTCCACTCATAAGAATGTTGAAGACTGCAATGAGGTCTCCCCTCAGTCTCCTCCTGGTCACAAACCAATTGACCTGAGCTGTACCTCACCTCATAAGCTTCCCTTCCAGTCCCTTCTCTACCCTCGTGGCCTCTTTTGGATGGTCTCCAGTAGCTTAATGTCTTCTTAATATTGTGGTGCCCAAAACTGCACACAATACTCAAGGTGGGGTTGCACCAGTGCACAGTAAAGCAGGACAATCCCCTCCCTTGACTGGCTGTCAATGTTTTGCTTGATGCACCCCAGGACATGGTTGGCCCTCCTGGCTGCCTGGGCATATGTTGACTCAGTAGGAGCAGCTTGTACCTCAGTCTTTCCTGGTAGTCTCTAAAGCACATAATGCTGCTGATAAGATGTAAAGTAAACAGCCCCTGTGCTGCTGCCCTGCCATGTGCCCATCTCTCTCACAAGCAAAGAGGAGAAAATTTACAGGAGTGATTAAAATAAGAACCTACAAGAGTGATTAAAATAAGAACCTACTGGTTCATGTTCTGTGTTCCACAGCACTGAAAGGCAGTGAAGGTGTCAGCAGAGTGGCATCACTGATCTTTGTGGCCTAATGAAGCTTTGAGTCTTCTGTCTCATGGCTTGAATGAATAGAAGTCCAGTTCTATTCATTCAGCTGCAGGACTGCTGCTGAAACAAGAAGAAATAATCTAATCCATGTTCTTTAACTTGATTGCTTTAATACCTGTTTAAGTACCTTCCAAGCCTACAGGAAATAAAATCTTTGATTTGGTTCCTGTTCTGGTTTTGGCACAGATCAGTGAGAGTGGGCATGGCCAATACCCTAATATATTTGATACCACCTCAAATCATTGCTGGGGGCAGAGAAAGGAACTCTCACTTCTGAGGAGAAGGGGTTCCTTCTGGTGGGGGAAAGCATGGTTGGGAAGAGCCAATGAGTATTGTTGGACTTTCTGTTCAAATAATTTCTTTGTCTTATACCTTTTGTTATTAATATTGTTGCTGTTACTATTCCTTATCTCGTTCCTGTTTCTTATCTCCACCCCTGATCTTTGCATTTTGTTCTTACAATTGAAGGAAGGCAGGGGAGCAAGCAGCAAAGTCTTAGTGGGAGAACTAAATTGAGAAATACCCTTCCAAAACCATGACATTATTTTTCTCACTACATTGAACAGCTATGACCCCTAAGTCCTGAGTCTGTCTTGCCTCTGCCAGATCCACTGTCCTACAAGGTAATTAAGCTTCACTTGAGACAAGGAGAGATGCATCATGGATATCATGGATCAGAAAAATGGGCTCACAGTGCATCACTTAAATGTCTTTGGATCAAAATACAGTGTAATGCACTATTAAAACTACTTATTTTGTCTACGTTCTTGCCTCTGAAAAAATTTAGACTTAAGGTAGTAGAGCAGCGCTGTTACAAGGTACTCCTTTCTTCTCTTAAAAAAGTTTTTTTGCTTTCCTTTTTTACAAATAATTTTTCTTCTGAGCTGCTCACGCCTTAAATTGCTTCTGTCATCCAAGCATGTGCACACTAACCATTGCCTTAACTAGTTGGTGAAAAGGGACTTAGAGAGTTTCTGATCCAACATCTTTGTACTAGTCAGTACAGAGTCTTTTAGATAACCTCTTCTAGCACTGCACCAACATCTTAGTGAAAAAGTTTTTCATATCACTCAGCCTGAACAACCCAAGATGAAATTTATGGCCATCATAATTTCTTGTATAGCCTGCCATTTGGGTTTATCACCTTTGCAGCTCACCTTTAAGTAGCTGTAGGGTGGTAGTAGATGGTCTCTCAAAGAAGCCCAGGTCTGATAATCAATTTGTAGGTCATGTGCTACCATCTTGGTAGCCCTTCACTGGACCCTCTCTTGTTCCTCCTCATCCCCCTTGAACTTCAGGGGCGGGAAACAGCACACAGCAATCCAGGTGTGGCCACTCCACTGATAAGCAGACATTACGAACTTCTTTCAGTCTCTGGCCATGTTCTTCCTAATACAGTGTGGTGTGTGTGGGTTGTTTTATTCACAATCACATCTTACTGGTATCCATGGCAACTTCCAGGTCCTTCCAGCAGGACTGCTTCTCATCCACTCAGTCCTCAGCAAGGAAAGATGCATGGGGTTGCTGTGCCCTGTTTCAGAATGCGATGGTCCTTCCCAAACATCATAAGGCATCTGTTAACTCGGTTCTTTTGTATATCAAAGTCCCTCTGGACTGAAGCTATGTTGTTCAGCATGTCCATTGCTCATCCTGAATTTTTATCATCATAAATTTCTTAGTTCCCTTTTCCTGTAGAATGCCTTACAATTATTCTCACCAAAGATATAGTCTACCCATTGAGCTGTATGACTGTACTTAATCAGACAGACACTCAAACATCTCTGACCTTCCTGGTGAGACCCACACTGAGGGTAAAATACAAGGGCAGTTTAGAATTCTTTACTCATAGGAACAAAAAGTAAAACTGTCTGAACCAGAAGTGGCCAAGTGTCCCAGGGACTGAAACACAAAACTAGGGGTAGCTGCTATAGATGTCAAAGCCCTCAACCTTCTTTGGCAATGAACAGCCAGAGCTGTTTAGGGCACTAGCACTCATGCTAGGAAATGGAGGAGGTTTTTATTTGGTTTTCCATAAATATAGACATCAACTTCTGCTGGGTTGTTTGCATTAGGTTAATATTACTGTAGTGCACAGGTGTTACTATTAGCTGTGAATGTCTGCTGTCTGTCTCTAGCCCTGTAAAGAGCAGAGTGTGGTGCTGTAAATATTAGCCCAGGCATAGAAGTGTTTGCTCAGCCCTCCTCTGTGCTACCTCCCCCAGTAGTTCTCTGATGGTACTCCAAACAAATGGTCAAGACTCAGCATCCTTTGCACTTCCCAGTAACATGCTCTGGTTTTGACTGAAGAACGGTTGTAGTGGTCAAATCCTGAAAAAAAGCAGCAGGAGCACCAGCATGCTGTAATCTTCATAAGATTAACACTATTCAAAATAAGGTACAACTAAGTAACTCAACACCTACAGCAAACAAAATACATCCTTGGTAAAACCCACTTTTCACTGGCTGTGGTAGTCATGGATGTCAAGATGAAATGTCTAGTGTATCACTGGAACTGCTACTTGCTTTAATATGGTGATATACAGTAAATTCCACGCAGAAGAATTCTCACACCAGTTCCTTGCAGTAAGCAGGAGGACTAATCTTTCCTAAAAACTCAAGAAGAAGAGGGCACCAGTGAATTAGATATTCATGTACATTGAATACTTAATGTATCTGGACAGTTATTACCCTTTCTGCTGGGGTTTTCAGGCAGATGGGGTAGGTCTCTCTATTTATGCAAACAACAGACTTACAAAAACATTTGCCCCATTTTCATATACTAATGTTTGATGTGCATGTGTTGGACTGTAACTTTTCCGCACTGGTTGATTTTAGGATGCTGCCTAAATGCCATATGGGCTCTCAGAAATGCCATCTTTAGTGTGGCTGCAGACACACAGCTCAATCAAGGCAGAGCCAGCACCGGGTAAGAAACTGAAATAAGAGCCTTCACAACAAAGCCAAAAGGAAGAAGCCCCAAGCTCAGTCATCCCATCCACACACCAAAGAATCACTTGGGGAATCTACTCAAAAGCCAGTCTGCCTCTGTATACTCCAAGAACAATCCCTCCAGAGTGAAGGAGACTCTCCTAAGTTGGAGACTTACTGTCCTTTACCCAAATAGGCCCCCGAGGATGTGCAATCACAGCTCTGGTCTCGGTACTGAAGTATGCTATCAATCAATGTGAAAAACGCCAATCACTTGTTTTTTAAAATTTTAAAAGTTTAATAGTAATAAAAAGGTTATAAAAATAGTAACACAATTAGAGTAATAACAATTTGGACAAATTGAATTAGGACAATATGAGACAATAAAAACAAAGAGTTACAGACGTCCAGGTACCTTTTTCTGGGCATCACGAGCCCGAAAAAGGACCCCTGCTAACAAAGGATTAACTCTTAAGAACAATAGCCCGTTGCATATTCATATACTTCATACACGATGCATAAATTCTATTCAAACACAGGATTTTGTCTGGCCATTGTCAACTTCTTCTTTCTAATCCTAATAAACAAACCCCTTGCGCAGCCCCTTCCAAAACGCCCCTTTTGAAGCGTCCCTACACTGCCCGGCCCCCGGCGCAGCGGCTTCCCGATCGCCCCGGGGACAGCGGCCGCGGGATGACCCCCGTCACTCGCCCCACCTCACTCCAGCCCGCCGACCGCCCGGCCCCTCCGCCCGCTGCGGCCGCCACGGGCGGGCCGCGCACCCGCCGTGGGTCGGGCCGGGGGCGGCGCTCGCTGCCCGCACCTCGACGGGGCGGGCCGGGCTCAGCAGCGCCGAGGCGGGGCCGCGCAGCATGCGAGCTGCAGCCCCGGCGCTCGGAGCCACTGACCGCCAGCATGGGGCCGGCGCTGCTCCTGGGGCTGCTTCTCTCCCGAGCCGGTAACAGCGCGCGGGGCGGGCTGGGCAGGGCGGCACGACCCCGTCCCTCTCCCGGCGGGCAGACGGCGGCATCGCTCGCACGGCGGTCCCGCCGCGGGTTGCAGGGGCGACGCCGGGGTCGCGGTCGCCGGGCTGACCGCTGCTCCCCCGCTGCCGGGCGGGCGCGGAGCGCGTGCAGAGCGCGGCGCTCCCAAAAGCTGCGCGGCTCTCCCGGCCACCGGCTCCAGCTGCCCCGCGCGCCGGCGGCGGGAAGGAGCTCGCGATTCAGAGGAGAGGCGGCTGTTGCTTTGGCCCGAAACGGGGAACCTCTGGTGTGGTTGCGGTCAAACTGGAGGGACGCTCTGGGGAGGGGACCGTCTGCCCTGGAGGCAAGGCGTGAGAAGGCGAGAGGAGGTGCCGGGAGCCGATCCCTGAACGCGGCCGGACAGGCACAATGCGGAGACTCATTCGCCTGAGCTGGTCCCGGCTGCGCCGCGCTCTCGCTGGCTTCGCCCAGAGCAGTTTTTGATACCTATCCCCCATTCATTCGCCCTCTGAAATGCTTAAGGCCCCTGGTTTTCCGAGACTAGGCTCGGTTTGCGAAGACCAGTCCAAGGAACTCCTGCAGACATGCAGTTGATTGTTCTACTCTGCCTCCAAATGACAAGATCTGAGGATTGAAATTATTCCTTTACCCAGTTCAACTCTTGTTCAGTCGTCAGGGTTGATGCGACTAGGAATAAGTAAATTAGAAACTGCTCTGAAGCATTCCTAGTTTCTGTCTAGGGGTGCTTTGCACTCAGAAAAAGCTGCAACTTTTTGACTGCTAAAAGATGGGCTGCTGCACTTACACTGCAGTAGCCACTGGCGGCCCACGATTGCAAAAGATTTCCCACAACTTGCCATGTCCAAATGCCAACGCTTCTTTGATAACTGATAAAGGAAAGGTTCCCTTCTGTAATTGTCATTTCTTTAAATGGCATGATGCACCAGGGGAAACAAGATAGACATATCTATATGACAGGACATTGAAAAGGGAGAATAAAGGTGTATTGTATTACCTATCAATTTTTTTCTAAGGTATAAATAATCATCATGTGTTAATTGGTTATTACCTTTTAACTTCTTTTTTAAACTGCAGATGAGATTCCAATACACATACATCTTTAGCATGTTCTGCAACCTAGACCACAGATCTAGGAAAGAATTAGCTTTCCCATTCTTTCACATTGTTACTGGACTACTAAGACAAAATTTAAAAAAAAATTAAACAACTTGCCAAACTTCAGGGCTTATAACAATGCACAGACAGTAAATGATGTGTTTAGAGGAGGAATGTTTTAAAGTTGAGGTTTAGAGCACCTTCACCTGAACCCACTGTGCTGGATACAAAGGATTCCTGATGAGAGATTTTTCAGGGAGTTTGAAAAATCATCAAGTCTCTATGTAAGAGCCAGATGAATTACAAAGTACAGTAAGTTGCTGGAAAAACAAAGAAACTTGTACAAGTGTGACAGAGGTACCTAGATAATATTACTGAGCTGTAAGGAAAGTAGAAACTTTGAGAAGCAGGCTGGCATTCTATTGCTTGCAGCAAATAAAATGATGCAGCTAGCAAAAATGAAGTAAGTGGAAGAACAAATTACACGGGGAAGATGGTACTCTGGGCAATGTGAGTTGTACCAAGATTTCCTCCTCATTTATAGTGATGGCAGACTGAAATAGTATTACTGCACCTGCTGAACAAGAGAATGATAGGTAACATGAGGTACCCAAAGAACACTAAAGGTAGCTGTAAGGCTCAGCACAGTCACTTCCAAAAGCCAGCCAAGGAATATTGACCTGAAGGGAAGAAATATACCAGCCTATATATAAATTTTATTAGGAAACTGTCTTGTTTCAAGACCTCATTGTAATTGTACTGTAAACATAGATTCATATACTGCAGAAATGAAGAAAGATTACAGACTGAATTCATCTACCCACGACAACGTAATCATAAAATTATAGAAAGACTTGGGCAGGAAGGAACCCTAAAGATCATCTTGGTCTACCCCCCTGCCATGGACAGGGACGCCTTCCACTAGGCCAGGTTGCCCCAAGTCTTCTCCTACCTGGCCTTGGACACTTCCAGGGATGGGGCAGCCACAGCTGCTCGGGGCAACCTGTCCCAGGCCCTTACCACCCTTTGAGTAAATAACTTCTTCTCCTAACATCTAATCTAAATCTTGTCTTTTTATTTTAAAACTGTTCCCTCTTGTCCTATCACTATCTGCCTGTATAAAAAGTTGCTATCCCTCCTCTTTTAAAGTCCCCTTTAAGTACTGAAAGGGGATCCAGTGGAGGTCTCCCTGCAGCCTTCTTCAGGCTGAATAACACCCACTCTCTCAATCTGTCTCATAGCGGGAGGTGCCCCAGCCCTCAGAGCATCTTTGGGCCTCCTCTGGACCCATGCTAACAGGTTAATGTCCTTCCTGTGCTGAGGGCCCCAGGGCTGGATGCAGCACTGCAGGTGGGGTCCAGAATCTACTCTCTCGATCTGCTGGCCATGCTGATTTTGATGCAGCTCAGGACATATTTGCTTTTTGGGCTGCAAGTGCACATGACCAGCTCACCCCTGAGAATCCCCAAGTGCTCCTCTGGAAGGCTGCTCTCAGTTCATCTCCCAGTCTGGACTTGGGTCTGGGATTGCCCTGACCCAGGTGCAGCATCTGCACTTGGACTGGTTGAACTTCATGAGGTTCTTATGGGCCAAGCCTTCATCTGCATTTTTGGCAGGGATTTTAGAGACTGGGCTCTATGTACTTTAATTGACTGCATATCAGCCCTTCCATATGAAGCTACTTGCATCCTTTGTTAAGGATTCATTTTATTGTACAAAGAATACGTATTCTTAAGTCTTCAGGCTCATTAAAGTAGTTGTTTTCTATACCCTGCAAATGGTTTTCTCGCTACATCTCTTAATGACCAGCATATACTTTAGTAATTGCAGCAGTACTCACAGTACATAGTATGTGTTACCATACAGTGGTTTTCGTGCCCAGATAGAAGAGCTCTTCAAAGCAGGCCTCAGCAACCCCAAGTTTTCACAGGCATTTACTAGTCCCCAAAATACAGAGCAATCCCTGATCCCAGCCAAGTTGAACAAAATTATTATGGAGGCTTTTATTTAACCTTTTGTTCCCTCTTTCATTTATACTCATCCTTTTTTTTTTCTAAATAGAGACAGCTCTTGTCCCTTAACTACTGCACATGAAAGATCGCAACAAGTTCTGTTTCTTGCAAGAAGTCCTTGTTGAAGACAGAATCCCTGCAGAACAATTACAAGATGCTTGTGTAGCATTCATTTTGACTGGGGCCTTAACACTCTTTTCTCTACTTGATCAGGAGACCTCATGGCTCTGCCCAGCAGTGACTGTGTCATGGCAGAGCAGCTATGTCTCTCTGACTCCACCTGCAATGCCACATACAGGACCCTGGAAAACTGTGCCCTGGCCAAGACTCGCCTCCTTTCACTGGATCATGATAGCAGGGTCAGATGTCTGAATGCAGAGCTTGACCTCGGGAACAGCTCTTTGCTGCACTGCAAGTGCCACCGGCGCATGAAGAGACAGGAGCACTGCTTACGCATTTTCTGGACCGTTCACTCCAGCATGACAGATGGTGAGATGAAGTAATATAAATTTACAAGGTACTAGTAAGGCTTACTCCCGCCCCCTAGGTGAAAACAACCATCAATGTCCACTTCTCAGTGCTGTAGGTAATTGCTCTGGAACCATATCTCCTAGTAAAGGGAATTCATTACGACTCTGACGAGCAGAGAAAACTGATCTGGTATGGGACCAGCCCTTCAAATATGCCACCCAACCTGACAGCTACACTGAGATAGTTAGATTTAGTGCTGTGAAAAATACCTAAAAATGGTCCTGTCTATCCATCACTGAAAACACATGTGATTATGACACATATTGCCATAGCATCCCTAAGTGTTCTGCTGCTTTCTTTTGTGGGATGCTTCTACTTGACCTCCCACTAGAGCCTGCCTGTGCTGCTCAGCTCCTGACACTTACTGAAGCTGAAAAATCCAAATGACTAGATAGACCCAATTCCAGCTGGACAAAATGTAATGAGGGTTTTATACAGTAATAGCTTTGCATTTCCAGAAGAACGATTCTTGGCATTTGGCTTTGAGTGAGACAGAGCATTTCTGAAATCCAGCCTGAGGAAAGAACCAGCCATAAATAAGAAAAATATCCATTTAAGAATAAGCAAACAAACAAACAAATCTGGTCATAAAGCATTTCTCCCATCTCCTACTGCATTAAATATCTTGTATCTTGCCTAGGTTATCTCAATTTGGAGACCTCTCCCTATGAGAATTCAGCAAATGAAGAACACTGGAAGACAGATTATAATAAACTGGCAGCTCTGGTATCAGGTAAGAATTGTAATGGTTACGTGATATAATGCTTCCCTCTCTTATCTTTTCATGGGTTGAAGATTATTAAGAACAATTTGGGGTAATGGCCTCTTTAATCAGAGGAATGCCTGCTCTAGGTACTTGCCTAAATTTGTCACTCCTACCATGCATAAATAAAGCCACAGATGCAGGCCCATGAAATTGCTAATAACCCACAATGATCCATATTCCAAAACAAGCACCCAACTATGAACCCTAGTATAAAAAATACTCTCTTGTAACTAGTATAATCATGGTGTCATATGGCAGGCACATAGAAGGACTGGTTTGCTTTGTTGTTTTTAATTTTTCAAATCTGACCATCAAGAAAGGAGTGCTCGTGCTTCCATACCAAATCTCTTCTGGAGACTTGCTTCATTGTTTTTGTGTTTCTTGTGGCTCTATAGGCTCACAGTTAGCAGGAGATGCAACAAATCCATGTTTGAGAGCAACACACATCTGTAATCTGAGCAAGAAGTGTTTTCGTCTGCGCACAGACTATGCCTCCATCTGCACCAAGGGAGCAGCAAGTGAGGATGTGTGTGACCGGCGCAAGTGCCACAGAGGGCTAAGGAATTTCTTTGAAAAAGTTCCTGAGGATTTCACCAAAAGGATCCTGTTCTGTCCATGTCAAGATGAATTTTGTGGAGAAAGACGCCGCAAAACTATTGTTCCTGATTGTTCTTTCCAGTATAACACCAAACCGAATTGCCTCTGGCTTCTGGACTCCTGCTTAGAAGACCATATCTGCAAGTGGGTGAGGCAGCAGAGGATGTTATCCAAGAGAACAACATCGAAACTGATGGTCTCATTTTCCTTTCTACAGATCCCGATTGGCTGACTTCCAACAAAATTGTCAACCTGTAGACATGTCTCCAGATGGCTGCTCTCTGCACAACCATGCTGCATGCCTGCAGGCTTACATGGGGATGATTGGTAAGTGATATCCACAGGAAGATACAGGGTAGATGCTTTCAGGCCACAAGCTTGCAGGCACTCTCTGATGCTGTGAAGGACCATTCTGGTCTCCTGCAGGAGGTAGCACTCAGTATACTGGTGAACGTGCCTTACTGATGGATGCTAGTGCTCTCCCTTGCCTCAGAGGTAAATGCAGTCCAAAGAGAACTCTTCCTTGGCATTTTTTTGCTGTACTTTGCCCCATCCCTGCCTGAGATTTCTGTAAGCATCTCTGCATCATCAGCTGGTTCGAAGCACTCCAAGTACCTCAGCAACAGCACACTGTGGGCTTGTTGAACTAAGTCATTGTCATTCCTAATGCTGGAGTTGCATCCCATCACAGCAGTGATTAAATACAGCATTCCATCACTGCCTGACTTTTAGATTCCTGATGGCTTGTTAGCATTGCACTGTGTTCTCAGAGGCAGCCAGAACATAGCACTACCAGCTGTTAGAAGGAAGGTCGTCTTTGGTTTTAACTATTTACTATCTACCAACCTACTAAAACATTTTCAGAGTAGCTCAAAAGAGGATGTAAAGAGCAGCAGTACCTCAGAAGCTGTAAATCTAGACTATACCTTCAGTTTTTCCAGATGGCTCTGCTAGTTTTGAGCTACATGAACACTGCCCGAATGGCACGCTACAGGTGTGCAGTATTTGTTTGTCAAAAGACACCTGGCTACACAGTGTTGCCAGTTACCCAAGAAGCAAGAGTACCTTTTGCTGCCATATGTCAGCTGAGTCCACGCAAGTCCTTCACATCCTAAAACAAAAATCCTTCACAGTTTAATGCTTGCACCATTACATTGCTTTCCCCCCTTCAATTTGCACTGAGCTCTGCAGGTACAGTTCTCACCAATGTGTCTGCTGTGTACACATCACAATTTAATGCTTGCACCAGCTTCAGTTCTCAATACATCTCAGAGTGCCTGTGTCAGGGGTAGCAATCTCAACACTTTCTCACAGCTCAGCAGACTTCAGGTAGGTTCATCAAGCCTGACATTGCCCGGGTAACACGCTTATCACAGTGGAAGGCTTCTGCCTCCAGGGCAGCATTTCCTTCAGTATAACATGATTCATAATGCTTCTTTCATCTGGGGGTTTGGGACAGGCACACCCATGACACCCAACTATGTCAGTAACTCCAGCGTGGAGGTTTCCTTGTGGTGTACATGTGAGAACAGTGGCAACCAGAAGGAGAAGTGTGACCAGATACTCGGCATGTTTGAGAGCAACAAATGCCTTGGTAAGCATCAATCACATCACAGAGAAACAGCTCAGCAGAGAGCAATTTAAATCCTGTGGTTTCAAGATTCTGTGTTGCATTGCTCTTGTGTATAGTTCTATGTTCTGCAATGATCCATGATCTCCTCTGCAACCTGTGGGACCAGCCTGGATCTGCTCTAAGAACTGTTTCTGTATCTTTTGGCAACATTTCTGTTCACCTCGAACACCCTTGAAGCTATTTCCAAACATCATTCAAATGAAGGGCACTGCAAAAACATCACCAAGGGGAGATGAGACATGCTGTATCCATAGGTTGCTGAGTAACCACATCTGTGCACCAGGACTATGGGGTCAGGATTCCCCTCCTCATCCTCTGTTTCTGTACTCACCCCTCATTTACTCAGTCAAGATAAGAAGCTTCTGATGCAGCCTGTTACTAGATTCAGCATAGCAGTTGCAAAAGTCCTGTTACATGCAACTGTGCAATCCTAAATCTGTATTTCTTCTATTTCCCTAGTGTTTTAGCAACATACTTCAATGAGATTTAAATATTTTATGTTTGTAAAAGCTTTAAAAGGATATAAAAGAAAACAGCATCATTACATAAATGATTAATACTTAAACCTGCCTCCCACAGTATATAAAAGCCTTACACCCAGCACTATAGACACATCTACAATTTAATCATCTCATCTGAGATACTACAGACCTGCCCCTTACAAAATACAGAGTTGGGAAAGTTGCAGAGGGGCCCCAAAAGTCTTCAAGTACAGTTCAAACTGTTTTTGCAGTCTGCTCAATGTCACAAGTAAACTCACAAACTGACAGGCCATTCAGAAAACAGAGAATATGTATTTTCTAAATCAAGACCACACAGCCTGTGAGTGCCTTTCCGAAAATAGCTTCTCTAGACTTCTGCTCACTAGACTCCAAGGCGTGCACAAGAAAAGCACAGTAAGACTCTTACTTTACTTCTGTTTGCAGAAAATACCATTTGGTCTCAAATGCACCTGAAGCAGACAGCTCTAGAAAGACAGGAAGACTTATTTTATTCATCTTCCCTAAGCTTCCAAGGAGACAGTGCCAGCACATCTCTCTCTTCGGCAATGTCCCAGGTACGCAATGCTTTGTTGCCTTCGCAAGACAGTGAGTCAAGTGGCCTAGAGACAGTAGTTGAAAAACCTTGGATCTGGAAATATGTGACTTTGGACATCAAACCAAGGAATGCCATGTGCATGCAGAACACTGGACTACTCTGCCTTAAGTTAGTCCTTCCACAGACAAGCAAAAATAGGAGGCTGTATATCTGGCCACGGGAGTTACAATAGTCTCACACTAGTGCTCAGAACCAGAGGTTCTGCAGCCAGACGTTTGAGCATAAATGTGTCTAACTGGGATTCATCCCTCTTTTTTATTTCCTAGGTGGCTGAAGGGAAGACACAACGAGACAGCTCCAAACAGAGCAGTATGCCTATGGCCTCCTCTGTATTTTCTGGAGCTGTTACTTCCTGGCCTTCTCTGGCTCTGTTCCTGCCCCTGTTGCTTAGCCCACATTAATTGGGTATAAAAGGAATCTTTCCTTCCCATATTATTAATATTATTCCACATCCAGGCATGTCCCAATACAGATTTACCTTTGGGAAACAGAAGGCTTGCAGACAAGAGGAACGGCCTTAACGCAGAACGGCAGTCACTGGAAACCTCCCACATACTTGCACCCTTCTTTCCCCCTGTCAGTTTGCGCTGAGCTCTGCAGGTACAGTTCTCACCATTGCTTCTGCTGTGTACACATTCTGAGTAACGGGTTAATCTTCCAGCTTAATAGGTTAAATCAAAGGTCTGATTTCTTTCAGAATTTGTGCAGAGTTTCGTTTCTGACTGTAGGGATGATCTGACAGTGTCTCCGACCACCCCACCATCTGAAGCTCCTCCTCAGGCATAAAATCATTGAATGGTTTGGGTTTGAAGGGACCTTAAAAAATCATTTGGCTTCAACCCCCATGCCACAGGCAGGGACTGCCTTCCACTAGTCCAGGTTGCTGCAAAGCCCATTCAACCTGGCCTTGAACACTTGGAGGGATGGGGCAAGCACAGCTTCTCTGGACAATCTATGGCAGTGCATCACCACCCTCACAGGGAATAATTTTTTCCTAATAGTCAATCTAAACATACCCTCTTTCTGTTTAAAAATGTTGTTCCATATCCTGTCCCTAGAGACCCTGAAAAAAAAGTCTCAGTGCTTATCATCCCCCCTGATGTATTGAAAAGGCACAACAAGATCTCCACAGGGCGTTCTCTTCTCCAGGCCAAACCACATCAACTGTCTTGGCCTTTCTTCATAGGAGGGGAGTTCTAGCCCTCTCGTAATTTTCATGGCCTCATCTGAAGCTGCTTGAAGAGGCCCATGTCTGTCACGTACTGGGCACCCCAGAGTTGGAATGCTGAACTCCGGGTGGGGAGGTGGGCTGGGGTAGAGGGGAAGAATCGCCTCTCAGCCTGCTGGCCATGCTTCTTTTTATGTAGGCCAGGCTGTAGGATGGCTTTCTGGGCTGCAAGTGCATTTTACCGAATCATGTCTAGTTTTCCATCTAGCCATGTATCCAAGTCCTTTGCTGCAGGGCTACTTTCAATCCATTTCACTTCCCCACTCTGTCCTGATATTGAGGGTTGCCCCAATACCAGATGTGGGACCTTGCACTTGGACTTGTTGCACTTAATGAGTTTTGTTGATATCCATTTCTCAAGCCTATGAAGGCATAGAGCATATCCTCCTAAAGACTAGAAGCCTGTGCTTCAGGGTGGGTTGCAAGTAAAGCTTAAAAAATATAGATGTGAAGTCCTCAGTAAATACCATCTCTGGATTACTTTCAGTTCCCTTTTCAAATCCATTCTTTTAAGTATATGAAAAATACCAGTCCAGATCAAGAACACTATACTGGAGTTTATGCTCCATTCTGTTGTTCCTTCAACATACACATAATTCATTATCACAGCTAGCAACACACTAGGGTTTTGTTGTTCAAGATGAATGGTGCTCAACTCCAGTAGATTTAGGCTTATCCAACAAAAGATGATGCCTGGCCTCAGGACAGACCATCTCTGTAACCCTTAGAGAATACATTTGGCTCTTTGAAGGCGCATTGATCACAAACCCTGGGACATATAGTTGCAAGAATCTCCTTGTATCTGTCCACATATTCAAGTTACCATTGTCACCTTCCAGCCACTTGCCCCATCTTCCTCTTCTGCCAAGCACCGTCTCATAACCAGTTTATTCTGAATATAAATGTGTGCACTGTGTAACTGCTGTTAGTTTGTACTGCGTTTGTCTGTTAAAATGTGGTGTTAAGTGAATATTGATTTCTGAGCATAGGTTAACAGTCTACAATCAATTGTGTGCAAGAGTTGCCTCACCAGCCAGCCAACATTTTCAAATAGCCAGAAACTCAGCTCAAAACAGCTCCTCCATGCATACATGTCAAGCCCATTGCTCATACTCAGAGAAAGGCAACAGATCTGAACAATACTATACACATCCAAACAAGATTATAATCCCGAACAGAGGCAGAGTAGCTGAGTATTTCTTTTTATCCTGTGTTTTATCTGTTGCCAAGAAAGGACATCACTGTCAGACACCTTATTACAGAATCTTACACCATCATGTGTATCAAAGTAATTATCCTACTGCAGTGGTAATATTTTCATTTCCAATTCCAGACTTCTGTTTATTTCCTAGGCAGGTAGAGAGAAGAAAACATGCATGCAGCAGCAGCATCATCTCCTCTGTCACACAGAGAAGCAATGTATTATTTACATGCAGTAGGAATGAATGTGTTTTCTTAATACACAGCTGTACTAATGCTGATATTTCTCCTTACCTGCTGAAATATGGCTATTTGGAGCAAGAGACAGCACTGTTTCCACATGTTTGCCACCATTAGTTAATAAAAATAGAGTCCATGTAACCCTAATATAGTAAGTACATTAGACAATCCTCCATATTGTGGGACTTAGAAATGTATCAAGATCCTTGACTGTAATGTAATAGCATCTGTCATCTCTAGAAGTTAATGGAGAGTGACAGGGAAGAAGAAAATCTTGTTTGTTTCACTATTCCACACAACAGAGAGAATACTTGTGAGAATAACAGAGTAGATTTCTGAGTGATCTGTACCACACACACTGGTACACAGTGTACTGCATTGATCTCCCACTCATCTGTGCTGTGATCTTTCCTCTTTCCCAAATTTAGTGCTGTAAAACAGATTGATATGGAAAAAGGGATTAGCAATTTCTTGTTCATGTTTAGGGCACTAAGTTCCTACTAAGAGGATTATTGACTACAACTGCAGTCTTCTGTCATATCCTGGATTGTATAGGAAAATGCTTGACACTTGGACAAATCATACTCTAGACTGAAATTGAAACAAAACATGTCAGTTTGTTGGGGTTTTTTTTCCAAGTGTCACGTGTCTTTTTTTCATGCACCTTTATATACACAGCTGCCTCTTAGCTTGTTCATCAATAACTGCAAGAAAAATTCACTTCTAACTACACCTTCATTCATAGGTACTCACACTGTTGTGAGTACAAACCCATTTTCACTTAGACTTTTCTAACACCTGGTCTCCATATATCACAGTTTTTCAACTACACAGTATATATGCATGCACAACTTAACTGCTACTAGAATTGTCATGCCAGTATCACTATCAATTCAGTTCTGTCAGCACCATCAATGTTCCAAGACTGGCACATTTCCTAAACCCATTCAGACCAGCTTACTAACCATACTACAGGGCAATTAAGAACCCCACTTCAGCTTCTGTTCCCAGAAAGTGGAAAACAACATCCTGTGAGCACCTATGGTCTCACAAAAGATTATCCACAAAACACAAAATTAATCAAATTAAAATTCTCTATCCAGACAGTCTTAAAAATGAGCAAGCATATAGGAGGAGGGAACCTTCTAATTACTGTAATGCAGATTATTTTTTAAAGAGTAAAGTAATGTGAGGTCTGACTAATAAAATTTATCTTGCAACTCTAGAAGTCTCCTGCCTTCCTTTCTATTTCATAGAAGCTACACTCCTTATCTCCACTGCTGGAGACATTATGGAACAGAAATGTTAAGAACAGAGTTAGAATCTCTTACAAAACAATCTTAACTTTTACAGATATCATTCACTGTCAGGTACTTCAGCTGTGGCTTCTAGAACTCTGACAGAGCCTTAGGTTCTTTGTAGCATTTACAAAGGGCATTCATATAGTCCTCCAGCAGTGAGCTCAGCCAACTGTTAGATAAGTGATTTCTTGTGACAAGTGGGAGAACCAATTCACATTTCTTGCCCGAGGTCATAAGCAAAATGATGCCAGAGATAAACCTTGATTTTGCAGGTCCAAAAATAGTGTCCTTGCCTCATTCAAATAATTCCCATTGCCTCCAAGAAATGTCTATGTTTTAGTAAGCATCAAGTGGCTGCAGTTTCCCTTTTAGAAGGGGGAACAATATGTTATTGCAGATGACAAAAAGCTAAAGCACTTTTGGTTTCAAACAGTGATTCCTGGCTACAGGTCTCTGGCACACCTCTCAAAATCAGCTGACAATAAAAGGTAACTTTCAATTGATAGGAAAGAACTACAGGTTCAGCATCTATAAGGAATGAAAATATCTTTTTCAGTACATCCTAAAAATCACTCCATTTGCCAAAATGATAGGCAACTTCACACAATAAACTACACAGAATAAAAAGGAGAATTGTCAAAGCAATCTTTGAGGCGTTCACGTACCACGCAAAGCTTTTGGGGACAACAGTGGAGAAAGAGGAAGCCAATCAGCACTGCTGAGCTCCACAGGATAGTTCCCCACTGCTATGGAATCACAACTCGCAGCTATTCCACAGCAGCCTCCCCCACTGAAACAGATCCTGGTAAATACAATCAGAGGCTAATCACTTCTACTCCAGGGACTTTGCGGCTGAACCTTTTTTCATTTGAGGCAGGGTCGGTTGAGCCTGAGCTTGGTTAGTCTCTAATGGAAGCTCTTCTGATAGGCGATTAGCTCTCCTCCAGGAAGCGACTTGGTGTTTGGGTTTCTTGCAAACCCCAGGGTCAGCAGAGGTCAGGGGATGCTGCACTTTCTCCAAGTGCCTCCATGAAAATGGCCACACATACTTTCCATTTACAGCTGATCACCTCCATTATCCCCAAGCTAGGAGGAGATGATCAGCAATTGTTAAGTGCTTGAATCAGACTAATAGCTCGTTGCTAATTCCGCCAGTAATGGGAATCTAAATTCCTGGTAAACAAACGGACTGCTTTTCACAAACAGGGATGAATGCCAAAAGCCTAATATTAGAGCTCTGGAACTAAAGCTTTTAGAGCAATCCTGTCCACTAGAAGATGTTTAATGAGATTACATACTAAATAATTAGAAAATGAAGGCCCACTTGGAATCAATGGGTAACTGTCTAATTAAAATGACAAAGGGGCTCTACCCTTTTTTAAACAAGTTTATACTAAAATGGTATACCTGATAAATGGCTCTGATAACTATATCTTTACCTTTGGGCAGAACAAGCAGACATTAAGCTAGCACAAAATAATTGTGTGATTTTTGGCTCATCTTTCTTCCCATTGGTCTCACCTGTTTTCCTGTAAGGTATGTGCTTCAGCTGTTCCTTCCCCCATCAGATGACAAAATTTATTAAGCAGAACTCCAATCACTTACCCTTATGTAGAGAAAATAATCTTTGCCTTTGCTTTACTGTATGGCCAGAATCACAGAGTTCGCATCATGAGATGCTTGAAGAGCTAAGCGGTATGGACTGGACCCTCTAGAAGCACTTTGCAGGAAGAATTGCTAGTGAGCCTGAGAAGATTATTTATATACAGAGATAACTGTAAAAAGACTGAGAAATGTCCTACTGATAATATGGCTGAATCAAAATTGATTAGTTAATCACATGACATCCTTATCTCCAAATTGAAGAAAAAGAGGTTTGAAGGGTGGACAAATTGGTAGATAAGGAATTGGCTGGATGGATGGAACCAGAGAGCTGTGGTCAATGCCTCTATGTCCATACAAGCTGAGCAAAGTGCCATTGTACTCTCCTCCCTTGCACCTTTTTCCCCCCACCAGTCTAGTACTTAAACGACTTTAATATAAGTTTGCCCATTAGATACTGATATTATAGGTCACTGAGCTTCACCACAAGAAACTGGAATATCTTTAAACATCTGCACAGTTACTTGTTCTCCAGCTTTCCAAACCACCAGCTTCTTCCTACCCCCCCACCCAAAAGAATCTTTTGATTAACTGAAGTCAATTTTGCTAAGTGCTAGTGGCTCTGAGAAGCTTGTTTTGACAATGATCCCCAGGGCTCCATTATGTTTTCAGGGCTACAAAACAGGAATTGCTCAGTCTTTCTGTAGAAATGTGAGATTAGCAGCTAATTCTTCCAGCCACAAGCTCTTTGTATCTCACACCCATCATTCCAAATCAGAGTATGTGATATGTTATGATGGTTCTACCAGAAACCAGCTAAGATATTTACCATCTTTTTTTCTCAATTTCAGTCCATTATTGTGCAAAAATTTTAACACACAAGGAATCCAGTTCCACCAATACACTACACAACCAATTGCTATGCTACTCCCAACTAGGAGCTGCAGAGGTATCACAACAGAAGTTCTGTTGTGCACTGAACACTTCATTTTTCATATACAAATACAAATCACAGTGTAAATGGAACTAACACAGAACTACAAATGACAGTGAAAACGTCAGTTTTCTATACATTTTGAACACAGAAAGGTTCTGAGAGAAAGACCGTGACTTGGCATGAAGCAATTTACTAAAATATTTGGAGTAATATCTGAGCTGTTTTATTCCTTCAATGTAGGACATAGTAGTCCCTCTACAAGCTTGAAATGCTAACACTAAGAGCTCAAGGCTGGCCCATCTTCTTAAGCATCACTGAGTTACATCTTCCACCCGGTAAATCAGACACAATGAAATGGTAACGAAATGGACAAGATGATGAGTTGATTGATTTACTAGTCTATTTTTCATTTGTTTTTGACTGATTTCAGTTAACAGATGTCACCAGGAGTCCTGCTATTACTCACAATAGCATAGTATTGCTCAGGTAGCTACCCGAGTCTGTATTTAATTCAGATTTTCAAGCATGAACTTTTCAATTCAGATTCCAGTTGCCTATGTTAAGATATTTCCAAGACTGAGTCTAACTCCCTGTTTTAATTTTTCTTTCTCAGATATCATAAGAGAGATGCTCCAGTCCCCACAACAAGAGAAAGCAAGAAAGCAGTTTCCTGCAGCACCTGCACTGGGTTTGAAGCTTCTACAAAGATAAAAATGTGAAAGAATCCTGACTTCACATAATTTTTCCTGGGACTCCCAATCTTCTCCTAAAGAAAAATGGGCAAACACATATGTGGCAACAGCACACATAATGAACCCAAACAGCTGCTCGTGATGAACTTTCTCCAAACTAGTGTCTTTAATTTATTAAGTGATCTAAAAAAACATGTGTTTTATTTTTTTCATATGTTGATATCAAAATTTCCCAAACTAAGAACTAATTTAATTTTGGCAACATGGATTCATAAGCAGATTGCCTATTCCAACCTAGCAATGTTTTTAGCTTGATTTAAATCCCTTACATTGCAGTTGTGTCTTAACCTAAACCATACAAAATGGCCCATTATCCTCAAGTCTTCATAGCCCATCTTTATCTCAATTTACACCTTTCTTGGCAGCCTCAAATCAGCCAAAGGAGCTATTAGTCCATGGGGAAGGAAGGTTTAGAAAAGCACCCAGTCAGTGAACCAGCTCTGGACAGGCTTCTAGCAACACACGCCCTGGAAAAACAGACAGAAATGGAGACAGCAGAAAGATAAACTTGTTTTACAAGGTATTTAAAAGGAAAGTCAATCCTTTAGATGGTCTATTTTGCACAGACTGACCTAATCTGGGTAAAATATAACAGAAGGACACATTTCATAAAACAAACAAGTGGACAGCTTCAAGCAGGGGGCTCTTATTCAGCCTAATGCAGATGTCAGTTAATTAGAGTAGAAGCTTATATCATTAGCAGCCAAATCAATATAAAAGGAATTAAGAGCTTGAAAAGCAAGCTTTCCTGCTTTCCAGCACAGCACCCGGGGCTGTATTTAGCTAAAATTCAATACACATTAGCGGACAATCAGTGTAGTCTTGTATGGGGATGTCTTCTTGAAATATTTTAATTGGACTCTCTAGCTTTATCAGTGCTAAACAAGATGTCAGATTATTGTAGATGCCTTCCCAAATGGGACCAGCAGCCCACAGGCTGGAGAAGCATATTTACTTCTATTAAAACCTCACTGGTTTTCCAACATGTATTAATAGTACTATTTTCACAGCTACCTTAAGAGTGGCTGAAAAGCATCTTTACATACAGCCTGTAAAACTCAGCAGCCCCCATACTGGCAGCAGCAGATTCATCCCTTTTTGCCATTTCAGTGACAGAAATTACTTGAGAGCCCATCAGTCCTACCAGACTGACAATTTCTACTCTGTATTTAACACCTCTGCAGAGAATACATATCTAAATTGAAATCAGCAAATGTAAAATACTCAACTGAGAACTCCGGTAGCTGGGATGAGATTTGACATGGCCATGTGACATGCTTCGGCATACACTTCTCATGACAAAAACTGAAACCACTTCCCATTCTGCAGCAACACTATCTTGGTCCCCTAACCAGGAAGTTATTTTTACTGTGTTGAATTTTATCTTTAAAGGCAGCACACAGCAGATACACTACAAATTTTCTGCACCATAGAGTGGATGTTGCAAATTTGAAAGTCAAATCTTTCCTCTGATATGTTTTATCTAACAAGATCAGAAACAAGTAGATCTACAGAAGGATAGTACTCAGCAAAAACTCTTAATTTCATATCAATGCAATCTGTGTAGCTTTAAAATGTCACCTCACTTTCATTCTGTGTCTTGGAAAAAACATGAAGCCATGATTTCTCCCCAGTAATACATCATCAAAGCAATCGAGTACTTTCTGTAATGGAAGAACTATACACTGTAGCTTCCATTACCTTCCAGTTTAATGAAATATTCCTTGAATAAATGTTGTGCTTACACTCTTGTGACATGCTACCAGGGCTTCTCCATTTATATACCAGCTGGATTCAGTCCAATCTGGACACTGTCACTCATCTGTTGTACCTGTCACTCACTGAAAACTCCAGACTCAGTTCTGCTTGGACCCTTCTTTGCTAGTTACTGATTTGATGTGGGTGTAGAACTGAATTAATCATACAAGCTAGGTACCAACATACCTCTTGTAGCTCACTTCTTTGGAGTGGCCAAGAGGTTGAAGGAGGATGGGACACCAACATTTTTTGAAGTGAAACTACTAGAAGAAACTCAATTTATAAGCAGCAACACAGGCACCTGATTTATGTTCCATTTTCAGTTAGGCAGAAAGCATTGATTCAGTGAGCATGAAAAGCCTCCTCTTTGCCTTTGAATACAGAATTTTCTCACTCATCTCCCTTAACAGTGCAACAGCAGTGTGAGATGATGACTTCTGACAAATATTGAGCAATTTTAAAAGGATTTGAGTATCCTTCAAATGGCTATACATTTCTAGCCCACTGAAAGGCCATGGTGATGTAAGCTAACCTGCTTTCCCTTTAGTGATAACAGATGAGAATTTATGTTCAGCTGCCTTCCTTCAGCAGATAAAGGGATATCTTTCAGAGAGGATGCAGTTGTAGTAGTAGTAGCAGTAGTAGTAGTATAAATCACTATTAAGTTAATGATTTCAGTCATCTGACCAAATGACACTATGCAACCTTGGAAAAGGTGGCCTCAAGTGCCATAGAAGTCACTCCAGATCATGTCAACACAGAATGAGGATAAGCATAAATCATGTGCCACTGGGAGCAAACCTACATAAAGTGGTATTTTTCTTTCCTGAACCAAAGCAGTTACCAGGAATTGCTGTAATGTTGCATTTTGATATACGATTATAGTTACGGGGATTCATCCTAACTTTGAATGGTGATAAAACCATAAAAAAAACTTCTATCAAAAACATCCCTACAAATTCCCTAATATTGCATCTCCATTATGGAGATGCAGTCAAGTGGGCTTTTTGGGGATTTTATATTTCCTTCTCTTAAAAGGGAGGGAAAGAGATATAATCCATACACATGTTTACCTGGGCAGCTAGACAAAATTCACAACACACTCTCAGAAACAGTTTAAAAGCATGAATTACAGAAAATAAATACTTTAATGGCTAGAGGTAGCACTGAACATATCAGTGTGAGAGTTAAACTGGAAGTCCCTATTACCTCAATTTCTGTTGACCTGTGGAAAATTCATAGGAAACAAGCTGTCACCAAAGCAGCTATTGGGTTTGTTGGACTTTCTAATCCATCATAACACAGCTAGCACCAGACAATTTAGATATACTAAATTATGTTTCAGAACACCATCACCCTCAAATAAATAAATAATAAATTTAAAATTAAAATAAATTAATAAAATAAATAAATAAAATTAAAATAAATTAATAAAATAAAATTAAATAATAAATAATAAATTTTACTTTTTTTTAACTTTTTTTTTCTTTTTTTTTCTTTTTTTTTTTTTTTTTTTTTTACCAGCAGCACTATTTACTTTCCTCCTAGAAGGAGGGTAGGGAAAAAGAAATCATTGCATATCAATGACTTTTACTTACTCCAGCATAAGCTTTCATCAATAACAAAAGGGGCAGTTCTGCCTTCCCAAATTCACTTGCCTCACTCTTGACTTCAGTGGCCACAAGAAAAAACAGCAATGGATTTGAAACCAAATTAGTTTTTCATTACTGCCTGGGTACACAGCCATTAGCACTGAAGGGAGGATGAGAGATGTAGGACCAGCCTTCTCGGCACACAGCACACGCCTGCGTCACACAGCAGTGCCAGCAGAGCCGCGGGCTGCAGGGTCCCAGCCCTGCCCAGGCTGCTCAGCAATCGCACATTCCAGCTGCACACGTGGCAAAATGATCACTATCCTTGTGTCGGATGCAGACTCCCTTCTCCCCCATGACTTCAAGGATGCACAGCAGCACACTAAATACAACCCAATCAAACAAATTCCTAGTTCCTAATGTTCAGCCTAACCATAATTTTGACAACTGGTTAAAACAAATTTCTTGGTCTCCTGAAAAGGGAGCAAGTCCATGCTCCATTAAATAGGGAACTGCAGTTTAGCAACAACATGAAGGTTCTTGAATAACAGTATCTGCATGATTCTTTAGAATCTCACTGTGATATCCAGAGGTCTTAGGGGGCAATACGCTAAGCAAATGGTGTGAGCAGGTTTTCTCAGAGTGTATGGGCTAGATATGCACGCCCAACTGCTACTACTTCCAAGCTCATCAAAAGCTGCAATTAAACCAAATCTCCTAAAACTAGAAAATACATGGCATGAGTCAATGAATTTTTCAGATATGGAGAAGTGATTCAGACACAATAAACACTTTTGCTGCATTAGTCCACAGCTCTCAGAGGCATTTTATATCACTTCATCTCAATTAACCTCCCAAGAAAACAACTGAGATCTGAACAAGAGAGAGAGGGGGAAAAAATGACATTACTGACTTCACAATAGCCTACTCTGATGTCACAATGCTTTATTAACTGAGTCATAGGCAGATTTCCTGGAATTCAGGCATCCTACCCTTTGAAACTATCCCCAGTTGGTGCAAATGTATTATTTTGTCTCAATTTAAATCAAGTATAAATGGTTTACCTCATACTTTAGTCACAAGGTTTTCATGTTTTAATATTAATGATGTCCCAACAGACTACAAAAAGCAAAAGCGGGAGTTGTGTTAACTATACTAAATGGAGAATACAGCCAATAGTAGAAAATAAGTTCTTATAACATCAGACTTCTCAGTGTAAAATTATACAGCAAACTGTAATCATGGTTGATCTTCTAAAAAGTTAAAAAACACAGTTTTACAGCATCGTAATAAAGAAGTTCAATTCTCTAACTGTCAACAGATGAAACGAACTGTATTGGCAAGACACTTCACTTGGTAAAGACCACTTACACAGGATTTCATCGAGATTAACTGTACATTTGAAGATCTCCACAAAAAAAAAAATTCCTTTTAAAACACCTACACAACCCATTGGGATGATGGACACAATTCCCACCCTTCCATCACCGACCTTCCTTCTTTTTGTCAATATGTTTCTCTGAGGGACTAGAGCCAATCTCATCCAGGGAGCTGTGGAATAACAAGGGGCACAAGGTCCCCTCTTCCTAGAGCATCCAGTCAGTACTGCTCAGTTAATCTGTATTTCCCCAAGATGCTGTCTGACTCTTTTCACGCACAGAGGATTTAATTCGTCTCCTGGCTCTAAATGCCAGCCTCGGGTGTTACATCAGAGCCATCTATCAGAGGATGGAACGGCGGAGAGCCGCGAGTTCCCTTTACGGAGCCGCGGCACCGCCGGGCCCGGCCGAGCGCGCCCCGCCCCGCCAGCCCCGCCAGCCCCGCCCAGCCCCGCCCGCCCCGCCCAGCCCCGCCCCGCCAGCCCCGCCCCGCCCCGCCCCGCCAGCCCCGCCCCGCCCCGCCCCGCCCCGCCCCGCCAGCCCCGCCCCGCCAGCCCCGCCCCGCCAGCCCCGCCCGGCCCCGCCCCGCCCCGCCCCGCCCCGCCCAGCCCCCGCCCCGCCCCGCCCCCCCCGCCCCGCCCCGCCAGCCCCGCCCCGCCCCGCCAGCCCCGCCCCGCCCCGCCCCGCCCCGCCAGCCCCGCCCGGCCCCGCCCCGCCCCGCCGCTCGCGAGCGCGCAGCGCCCCCTTGTGCCCCGCAGCGGAAGCGCCGGGCCCGGCTCCGGCCGCGGGAAGGCCCCGGGAACCAAACCCGCCTCAGGGACCGAAACACGAATTGTCACGGGCAGCGCCGTGAGTCACCGGTGTCACCGCTGCCAGAAACGCTGTTCTTCCTGAGGAGCAGGCATGGGAAAAGCTGGGTCACAGCTGCCCAGGGCTCACACACAGGAACGCGACTCAAAGGGTATTTTGCCTAGATTTCCGCAAGAAGAGAAGTAGCCCTTCGTGCATTTTTGCAGCAGATTCAGTATTTTGTATTGAAATCTCACTTCAAACATATTGTCACAGTTTCCATTGGGAAAACAGCACACAATACCCAGTGGGCCCAAAACTGAAGATAAACAGACCTTAATAAAATTACTTCATAGACCTCACACACACATACAGATTTCTTTAAATATCACTCTTTGTATTCATGTGGAAACTGAACATCCTTATATTAAAACCAGCAGAGAATCACAGAATCATTTAGATTGGATAAGATCACTGAGTCCAACTAATGGACTCAAACGAATATGAAATACAATGTTTAGGATTGTA
Organism: Zonotrichia leucophrys gambelii; assembly: GCF_028769735.1. NCBI lineage: Eukaryota > Metazoa > Chordata > Aves > Passeriformes > Passerellidae > Zonotrichia > Zonotrichia leucophrys. The sequence continues at coordinate 135,795 of NC_088183.1, forward strand.
GAGCGCTAACACCTGATCCCTACATATGGAGAACATAAAAGAGATGGAAAGTATAACAAAAATGTATTATCGAAAAAAATTCTGAAGCTCTTTTCACATGTGTTCTGAGATGGGGCAAAGAGAGAGAGAATGAGGTATGAGTTAGGCTTTGTGTTGACTAGGCCCATCTGTGTAGTAACAACAACAAATAAGTTTTTATTTCCATTTTGGATATATGGGTCGGCAGAGTAATAGAAGTATTTTCTGTCAAAGCTACAACTGAACTTGCAAAACATTTGGCTAAAATTAAGAAAGGGAAAAACACATGTAACGCTAAAATTATACTTCAAGTAATGGTCTAATTTGCTTTGTCTATTTGAAAAACCATTGAAGACTATAAATAACTCATCATTTTCCACTTTAAGGACAGGCTGGGCATTTCATATCTCTGTAAACCTTTGTAGAGGAATCTTAATTTCAGCAGGTGGCTCCAGATGAAATGGTTCCAGATCAACGCAACGTTGAAATTTTCATAGTAGTCATCACTACAGTGAAGGCCAGTGGTAGCCTTAGACTCTATACTGGAGTCAGTGTAAGAATTAGTGTCATTTACAAATGACACTCATCTAAAAATCAGAAATCTTTTACGGTGCGACACTCTTTTCTCCATCAGCGAACTTGCTGCCAGTTCAAACACAACCGGCCAATCAGGCGGCACGGCTCCTGCGCGCGGCCGCCACAATCGGCCAATCAGGCGGCACGGCTCCTGCGCGCGCCTGGGATTGGTCACAAGACCTCTCGCCCTCGCCCAAGCAGACGACTCCGTATAGGGGCGGGGGAGCGCAGTGCTCGAGGCTTTGATTGGCCGGGCCGGCAGGCGGGCACGCAGTGTGCGGGGCTGCGATTGGCCGGAACGGCGGACGGGACTGTGATTGGTCGGGCTGGCTAGTGGGCAAGCAGTGTGCGGGGCTGTGATTGGCTGGGCTGGCGGGCGGGGCCGTGATTGGCCGGGCTGGCGCGATGGCGGCGGGGGCAATGGTGGCGGCGGCGGGCGGCAGCGATTTCTCGGATCTGCGGGAGATCAAGAAGCAGCTGCTGAGTGTGGCGGAGCGGAGCCGCGAGCGCGGGCTGCAGCACAGCGGGAAGTGGTGAGCGGGGCCGGGCACAGCTCGGCGGACCCCGGGCTAACGTTCTGTGCCGGGAGGGAGGATGGGACGGAGCTAGGTTTGTTTCGTCTCGACAAGAGGAGGCTCGTGGGTACCTCATCATTTTTTGCAACTCCCTGAAAGGAGTTCTCAGTGAGGTGGGAGCCAGTCTCCTGCTGTGCCTGCGGGGAGGGGATCAGAGGAAATGGCCCTGAGTTGAGATAGGGGAGATTCGATAAGATTCGATATTCAATAATATCTATTGGAAAATGTTTTTTGAATGTTCAGGTGGTCAGGCACTGAAACAGGTTTCTCAGGGAGGTGGTGGAGTCACTGCAGGTTCTTAAGAGGTGTCTGCATCTGGCGCTAGATGATGTTGTTTAGGGATTACACTGGTAGTGCTGGGCCGACGGTTGGACCTGGTCTCCTCCAACCTCGATGATTCAATAATCCTACTGCTCTCTTTCCCTTAGGGCTGCTGAACTTGCATTCGCCCTGGAGCCACTGCCACTGAGCGAGCTGCCGCCTCCGCCCGTGCTCACCGAGGTATGGGCCCAGGCTGTGCTTGGGGGGAAGTGGCTGTGAGCCCTAGAAGGTGCTGCAGCTCGTGTGGGTGGGCTGTTTAATCTTAACTGTGGAGGAAAATACGTGATTGCAATCTCCTAAGTCCCACGGGCAGGAGTCAGCACTGAGCTACGATCTTGTCATTATGCTGGGAACATCCTTTCCGTAGTGTGTTCAACAGGGCCAGAGAGCTTAATGTGCTTTCCCAGATGAAAGCATTATCTGTTGCTGTGTCCTAAATGAAGCACTCTGTAAGCCAAATTTGAAATCATATGCCTGCTAGTTTATTTTTATTCCTCTTTACTGAGGTCAAAATTTATTTTAATACAAATTATGTTTTGCCATTAAACTTGTGCTTGCTAAGACACAAGAGAAACAAGTTGTGTCTCAATCCCCACCTCTGTAGGAATACAGTAGAACTCAGGGGTGTGTGTCCTGGTGTGTTATAGAAGTGTAACAAGTCATAAATGCATTTCAAGGTATAATTGCCAAGGAAGTGTTCTCTTGTATGTTAGCAGATTAATATTCTCTTATGTGGAATTCCTGAGTAGATTTCTTGTTTATGGTTTTTCATACTAATTGAACAGCTAAGCCTTGCCTTCTGGCAGCTTGCCACAATTTGTTTCTGAAATCTCACCATTTATTTTAAATATTCTTAAATAGTCTGTACTTGTTATTTGAGAACTCTAGAATCGGATCATGTGAGGGAGTGGAGGAACTTTTCTGATACTGCTGAAACCATCTCTAAAGATGGACAAACTAAATTTTTTAGCTTTTGGAGCAATTTCACTGCTATGTTTGTAACCGTGATTTTTCTAAAGAGCTTCTTGGGTCTTAAAACTCTTGTGTGTCCCTGCAGGAGGATGCTCGTGATCTGGATGCCTACACGTTGGCCAAGTCTTACTTTGATCTCAAGGAATATGACAGGGCTGCCTACTTTTTACAGGGCTGCAAGAGCCAGAAAGCTTACTTCTTGTACATGTACTCCAGATACCTGGTAAGGTAGAAAAAGGGTTGCCTCCTAGCACTGAACTCCTCTGCTTCCGACCCCTCCCTGGCATATCTTATTTTTTTGCTTATTCTTTTGCTTGGTTCCTAATGACCACCTTGAAGTCCAAGTTCTGTGTTGGGGTAAAGAAAGATAGAGCTGTTCTTTTCAGAACTGTGCTGTCTGTGAAAACTCAGTTTAAACACTGCTGCAAGTGCTGCAGCAAACACAAGAAAAACACTATTATATTATAATCTTGGATTTTCTTTCTTTTCCACAGTCAGGGGAAAAGAAAAAGGATGATGAGACAGTTGATAGTTTGGGTAAGTCTCTGGTGTCAGGAAATGCATGATGAGATAATGAAGCTTTTGCTGTTGACTCTTCTTGTAACTCATCCTGGGTCTATGGCTTTCCCCTCTACTTTTTGGATAATAAGTTCTGTAACATTATTTCTTTCTTTCTCTTTCGATTCATTGGCTTAATTACAGGTTGCAGATTTTCATCTCTTAGGGGTCCTCTTTTAAACTGGGTTACCAGACTAAGCAATTTTCTTTAAAATGGGGAACATAAACACAGGCTGGGAAGCCGTCATGTCAGTGATAATTCTGACTGTACCCTAGACTTGGCATTGTTGTGGTGAGACTCCTTATTGAAAGCTAGCTGTGTGACTTTCTCTTCATGTAGGACCTCTGGAAAAAGGACAGGTGAAAAATGAAGCTCTACGAGAATTGAGAGTTGAGCTCAGCAAGAAACACAAGGCACAGGAATTGGATGGATTTGGCCTTTATCTGTAAGTGTTGGCACGTATTTCTTAAATATTTGTGTGGATATGCAGAATTGCATGATTCTTGTCAAGCTGATACTTTTTTTTTTGCAGGTATGGTGTTGTGCTGCGGAAACTGGACCTGGTGAAAGAAGCAATAGATGTGTTTGTTGAAGCTGCTCATGTTCTGCCTTTGCACTGGGGAGCTTGGCTGGAACTTTGCAACTTGATTACAGATAAAGAGATGGTAAAACTTTGGAGATACCAAGATGTGGTAACAAAGCTCAAGAGTTTAGCCTGATTCAGTGACCAGTGTTTCTGTTTCCACAAGATTGATGTTGCCCACTGCTTCATTCCGTGAGACACTGTCAGGCAAGGCAATCCATGACTGTAATTTATGTTGTAAAATCCTCTTTATCTTCAATAGCTTGTTGTGCTGTAGCTTGAAAATCTTATACAGGCACGGCTAATTTCTTATCATTCCCCCACAAAGTGGTTTAAGAAATTTCCAATTCATGTATTTTTGGAAGCAATTGTCATTGTCAGGAGTTATCATCTTGTCACATGAAGGAGATCCTCCTAAGAGATGTCCCTTTTTTATTTTTTATTAATCTGTTTCTAATTCCTCGGTTATTGAGCACTTCTCATAGCTTGAAAGGATATATATAATTGCTACGTTCAAAGCTGAAAAGATAATGTGCAAAGCCACATAGGAGGTGAATTGTATCAGGGAAACTAACTTAAGATATAAAACCAAAATAGATTATTTTTCTTTCTGTATGGAATTTGAGTTCTCTTCTGGAATTCTTCAGTAAATTCTGAATGATGAAGTATTTAAAACAGTACTTAAAAAAATATTTTAAAAAGTGATGCAGAAGAATGTTACCAATTTGTGGAAAAAGGAAGTGCAGTTTTGTTACATAATTTTGAGTCTGCTTACATGGTTCATTGAAATTAGTGTTATGATATTGATGTTTAAACATAGGAAGAAAGTCTGAATTTAATAGCTGCAGCAAGAGCCAGGTAATGTTATATTTGAAGGCAATTTCTTCCCTGATTGACCAAATGGGTTTAAGAAAGCGACTGCAGGAAGGCCTCCTACCTCAGGACCATCTGCTAAGTCATTGGAGGGAAGACAATGGATTCTTTGTGACGTGTACCTTGTAGAATACTTCTAATTGTCATCTCTTTTCTTTGATTCTTGCTAGCTGAAGTTCCTCTCCTTGCCAGATACATGGATGAAAGAGTTCTTTCTTGCACACATTTATACAGAGCTGCAGCTGATAGAGGAAGCTCTACAGAAGTATCAGTCTCTCATTGATGCAGGATTTTCCAAAAGCACTTATATAATCTCTCAGATTGCAGTTGCCTACCACAATATAAGAGGTCAGTGACACTAAGTGGGAATGACCCCCTTAATGCAAACTGGGCATTTATAGTTGTTGATGTCCCATATGCTGTTCTTTCATCAGATATTGACAAAGCTTTATCGATCTTTAATGAGCTAAGGAAACAAGATCCTTACAGGATAGAAAACATGGACACTTTCTCCAACTTACTCTATGTAAGGGTAAGCATTCTTCCTGTGGCCTGTCCATAGTGATGGTGTTTGTTGGAGGTATGTTAAACATTGGTGAAGCAGCTGGTGGTGTCTGGCCTCTCTGAATACTTGCTCTCCTCTTCCCAACTCCATGGAAGAGAGGCACTGTATGCATTGCCAATTGTTTACTGCAATTTCTTTCAAAGCATAATGTGCTCTCTCATTACTTGATTCTTTTGTTCCACTAGGGCATGAAGCCTGAGTTGAGCTACCTGGCTCATAATCTCTGTGAGATAGACAAGTACCGTGTTGAGACCTGCTGTGTAATTGGTGAGAGCCAATTCTGTAAGGTTATTTTTACATCTTATTTTGCTGGGTGTGGGCTGTGTGAGGGAATCTTGGAAACACTTGAGGAAGTGATAAGCTGGCAAGGCAATTAAAATCGCCACTTTTTGAATTTGGATTCAGGCAGCCTGAAAAGCAGACAAAATGACAGAGTACCTTTTTCCCTCATTTCTCTCTGAAGGCTGCTGTAATAGTACTAGGGTAGAAAGTAGACCCATGTACCTAAAAATCCCTTTATAGTCTTCAAACTCCAGTAGAAATAGTTGTGTGTCAGGAGCAGGAAATTGATTTCTTAGATCATGACGCTCCAAAGTGATGGAATCATAAATGGATTGGTACAGCTGGAAAAGGATTGACCAGAAGACTGGTGAACAGAGTGCTATTAGGTCTCTTGAGGTTTAAATTAGTTCTGTCTGTATTAGGACTCTTTTAAAATTTGTTAGGAGGTAGTAGATAATACACATTACATCATTTTTTCTACTTCTCTATTGGTGTTGGCTTTTTTTGTTGGTTGGTTGTGGGTTTTTAAAAATTATTTAAATATTATGCCTTTTACTTTAGGAAATTATTATAGCTTGCGTTCCCAGCATGAAAAAGCAGCACTCTATTTCCAGAGGGCCTTGAAACTGAATCCTCGTTATCTAGGAGCCTGGACACTTATGGGACATGAGTATATGGAGATGAAGAACACATCTGCAGCTATCCAGGCTTATAGGTACCGCTCATGTACTGCACAAAATTGTGTTTGCTTCTGAAGTAGTATCTTCTATTTTTTCTTAGTGTTTTTGCTGGTCTTGGTTTTGATCCTGAATTTCTGTCTAGTTCATCTTCTTTTCATTGACAGGCATGCAATAGAGGTGAACAAAAGGGACTACAGAGCATGGTATGGCTTGGGGCAAACCTATGAAATCCTCAAAATGCCATTTTACTGTCTCTACTACTACCGACGGGCCCACCAGCTCAGGTAGAGTTGAGAATGGAGCCATGTTTTTTGGTCTTCATTCTGACCTGGTTGATTCTGGCTAAGGAATTTACATGCAAGAACTAAGTTGGAGAAGGAATAAAACATCTATGCTTTGTGATGTGTGCAGTCCCACTGTTCCAAATCCTTTTAGTTGTGTTAGTTAACTGTTAACAAAAGCTTTGTCAGTTAAATGTTGAGGGTGACTGGTCAGGAGTAAGAGTGATGCTTTATGCAAAAGGATGACAGACTGCCAGGTGTAGATTATTTTTTTTCCTTGACCACCCCCCATCTTCCCCTCACCCTGAGATCAGCTGGCAGTCCATTAAACTACCTGAAGAATTGCTCTTTTACAGACCAAATGACTCTCGTATGCTGGTTGCTCTAGGAGAATGCTATGAGAAACTCAATCAGTTGGTGGAAGCTAAGAAGGTGAGAACTGATGTGTAAGACTAGGGTGTCTTGCAGAACACTGGGTGAAATTGCAGCAAAATTATATAGCTAGTGCTACCTAAACTCATTGGCAGTTACAGTTGGGGAAGTACTGCTGCAGTATAACTAGAGCAGCTGATGAATAAGGAGTGGTCTGCAGATACATGCCCTTTTTGCTGACAATCCCTGTAATTTTTTGTTTCTGATTTGCATGCTGGAGTCATGAACTGGACTAATTTTTGTGGCATGCTTCAGTGACTTTCCTTCCTTGACAGTGCTATTGGAGAGCTTATGCTGTGGGAGATGTGGAGAAAATGGCACTTGTGAAACTTGCCAAGTGAGTATGTACCCTCACTGAACTGTCACGGTTGTGTTGAATGCAAGTCACACTTTGATACCTAATGATAAAATACAGAATGTAAACAAGTGGAATTGCTGTTAGCCAATATTACTTTTGGAGCTGTGTAAGAATTGGTATCTTTAGGGCTGTAGTGACTGCAAATTTTGGTGTCCAGCTTTATCTTTGTTTCCATCAGGATAACTAGAGAGAATGACAGCATTATGTGGGTTGCAAATGACTTCTGAATCCTGAGGTGTTTTGAGCATGTAGTACTAGCAATTGTATTTGTTGTATTGCAGCTTAAAAGCAGACCATGACAGTATATGATGTATAAAATTTTAGCTTGGTTTTATTTTTCCTTTCTAGTATATAGCTGTGACATTGAAAGAGGTCTAATGTGAATACTGTGACATCAGCACTAATTTTGTTTTGGTGGGGATAAAGCAGTATGAAGTGGGAAAAGCAAAGAAGGGGAAAAAAGGGGGCAAATGAAAAGTGAAACTGCTGTACAAATTTGGATTGTAGCAGGGGAAGAAGGAGCACTGGAGGAAATAGTAAGTAGAATGGCAAAGGTCTGTTAAAAGGTTTAAAATGCAACAGAATATACAAAGGCCACTGCTTCTAGCTGTCTAGTCACTATCTGACTGCCTCTCTGTCTGTCAGCATGAATGCAAACTGGATCATCTCCTTCCACAAGGGGTTGTACATGTTGCATGTCCTGCAAATTCTGAAGGAAAGGACCTGGCTTTAGTCCAGGTCAGGGTGAGCAGGTACTTTCTCACAGACCAAGAAGGTCTTCAACAGGGCAGCCTTGTTCCAGTGACCCACTTTTTTCCTTTTGTAGGTTGCATGAACAGCTGAATGAATCTGAACAGGCAGCTCAATGCTACATCAAATACATCCAGGATATCTATTCCTGTGGGGTAAGAAGATAGCTTGGGAATAAAAGGAGAAGTAAACATGGTATACAGCTACTTAGGAAGGCACTTACAAATGATGTTTTATACCCCACTCACTGTAGGAGGTAGTGGAGCACCTGGAGGTCAGTACTGCATTTCGTTACCTGGCCCAGTACTACTTCAAATGTAAGCTTTGGGATGAAGCCTCAGCATGTGCTCAGAAATGCTGTGCCTTCAATGATGTGAGTACCTGTGCAGTCTTTGGTGCTTCTTTCTTAAGGGATCTATGACCTTGATCTTGGCTCCCCTCAGAGTGGAAGGAGTCTTCTATGAATAAGGGCTGTCTGCCATACAAGTTGCATCCTGAATGGTGGTTGTTATCTATCTATGCCTGATCAGTTATGCTGAGTATGTTTGATAAAAGTCATGGAATGTGGTATAGATAGTGAAACTGAACCATACCTCATTGGAATTCACTAAGTAAAAGAATTTGAAGCTTCAAATGGCAGTCTTAAAGCTGCTAAAAATATTGGTGTTGAGGAGGTAGTGGAATGGTCACAAACTCCCATACACTGTGTAGTGGTGGTACTTTTAAAACTTTTTTCCTCATCTTCTTTGTGTAGACGGCACAGAGAGTATAACAGTACTTGGGTTTTGTGTGCAGCTTCATACTCTGTGATGTTATGTATCTGTAAGTGGGCAGTTTGGGATTTTTAATTTCATGTTGGTAAAGTCGGTAGACACTAACCATGAGTGCAGGGTGTTTGGCTTATTCTTGACAAAGCTGCCTGGAGCTCTCTCCAACCTGAGTTCACCTTAGTCAAAGTTTTCCCAATCTACTTGCTGGAATATTTAGACAGCTTCAGTGGTTGGTGGTTCTGTTCTCTGAAATACCCAAGAAACACACCAATCAGGAGTAAAAGGAGGAAAGACTAAAATGAAAAAAAGTGACTTACCTTAGCATTTCTAAGGAGCAGAAGAAAAAAGAGTTGAGAATGGCTTTTATAGCTTGTAGCCTTACAGAATGACAAGCTGCTTTAAGTTACACTGCTTACATACTGAATTTGACCCAGAAACCATCCATTCATAGTTGTACTGTTCTGTTTTCTACAAATTAATTTCAGACTAGAGAAGAAGGAAAAGCCCTGCTGCGCCAGATCTTACAGCTTCGCAACCAAGGAGAAACATCATCCACAGATGTTGCCGCTCCCTTTTTCCTTCCGGCATCATTGTCAGCCAACAACACTCCCACACGTCGTGTCTCCCCCCTCAATCTGTCTTCTGTAACTCCATGAACAATTCTGATACTTCTAACTTGTGCATTGGATGTGACATTGCAAGTGGGACATGCAACCACTTCTTTCTAGGGAAATTCCTCCTTTTGTTGTTGTCCTCCCATAAAGGGAAGGAGTTAGCAGAGTCCACAGCTGAAGAGAGACAGGCCCCAACAGGGAAAGGGGAGCCTGATGTCCAAGTGCCTGTGCTGTAATGTGAGAACCTGCTCTACTTCTCACCAAGTCATTCCAGTCAGAGGGCAGACATGTCCCACTACACAGGACTGCTAAGTGAGGCATTTGGAAGAGCTGTCTGCTTGAGTTAAAATACATTTTAAGTTTGATTCTGCCAAGTTACCTCTGGTCTTTACTGCACTTCTTTGGAGGACCTCTTAGTGGTATCACTGCTGTCCTCATCAGAAACTGTTACCTATCTGTCTATGTAACGACTTTTGCTTGTTTTGAACTACACAGCAGTAGAATAGGCACTTAGAGATAGGTCCCATGGGTATGTTAAAGGATTGGTAAATGTCAGAGGAATCCCACGTAGTCTCAGGTGACAGCTGTCTGAGTTCTCACTGTAGATCTGATGGATAATTTTGTCTTTCAGTAGAAAAGCAGTTGGGATAGCACAATTGAAAAATAATGAAGTTACAGTTCTTGGGCTTTATGGTTCAGGTTCCATGTGTACTGTAGCAATGGAATCAAATGAACTATAATGGATCATTTTGTTAAGAAGGCAAAAAGATAATTATGCCTTTGTTTCAGAATTTACAGCCTATAAATTTTCAGAATTTACAGCATATAAATTTACAGCCACACCCCTATGTCTGTGGCATGACTTTAAATGAAGGACAAAGCATTTATAAAGCCTTCCCATTTAGCCATAGCTTCCTGTGTTTCATGAGACCAGTTGTACAGGTGGGCACATCAGGAGACCTGGGTCACAGCCCTGGGCTCTCTGTACAATGCATTTGCTACATTTCCATGGAGCAGAGGGAACCCATGTTCTTAGTTCTGGGCATCTCTAGAAATTACTGTCCTATGTTCCGTAGTATCCATTCAACAACCATTTCTACTGCAATGGTTTTCAACAGTGAAACTGGATCTTGATGTATTTTTCCAAGAACTCTGCTAATTCCATGCAAACCTGAGGATATCAGTGAGACCATTTATAAAATTGTTGTCACTAGGGTACTGGAACAATCAAGCAAATTGTGCTTGATAAACTTGGTACTGCCTCTCTGCGTGGGGATTAATGTGCTGGTGGATAAATGAAGTGACTCGTGTCATTTACTTGTGATTGTGCAAAGCGTTTGATACTGTGGCTTCTAGACAGTGTCCTTGTCTCTAAGTTGGAAAGACATTGATTGGATAGGTGAACCCCAGGGTGACGAAGGTCACACTCCCCAATATAGTGGCCATTGACGTGCTGTCCAAATGGAGACTAGTGATAAAGTGTGTCCCTCGGAAGTCGCAAGGCCTGGGGCGAGCTCCAGCTTGAGGCCACGGAGCCTCCGGACGGCCCTTCGCCCTCAGAGGCTGGCTGGTTGGGGCCCCGCCGCCAGGCAGTGCTGAGGGAGCCGGGCGCCGCGGGCGCCCCTCAGCCGGGTGGGCCGCGCTCCCCTCAGCCGGGTGGGCCGCGCTCCCCTCAGCCGGGTGGGCCGCGCTCCCCGCGGCGCTGCCTGCGCTGCCGGGGCGCAGCTGCGGCGGGGCGGGCGGGGCTGCCGCAGCCCCGGACCGGCAGCGCAGCCTCGGCCGCGGGGCGGCGGCGGCGGGGCGGGCGCGCGCCCTCAGCGCCGGCGCGCAGGAGGCGGCGGGGCCGGTGCGGGCGTTGGAGCCGCCGCGGCGGCAGGAAGATGGATGCGCTGTGCTCATGCCTCGCCGCTCGGCGTCTTTCCTTGGCGGCACGGTGAGCGGCGGCAGCGGCCGAGAGGGTCGCCCGGTGCCCGCGGCGGTAGAACAATGACCAGCCGGCTGCGGGCCCCGGGGCGGCGGCGCGGATGGAGGTGATGGACGGGAGGGGAGCGCGAGCGGGAGCCAGCGGTGATGGAGAGGAGATGGCGGGAGAGGTGTGGCAGGCGCAGCCCGCAGCCGCCTCAGCCTCCCGCCGGCCCTGCACCATTGTATGCCCGCCGGTCATTGTCCGCCCGAAGCGGGCGCGGCGCGCTGGGTGCGGCGGCTGGTGCAGGGAAGGGAAGGGAAGGGAAGGGATGCTCCAGGGCTGGGGGCGTTCGGCGGAGCCCGGGCTGGGCCTCGGCGCCGCGGGGGAGCCCGAGCGGAGCGAGGCCAGCGCGGCCCTTGAGGCGCTCCCTGCGCTCGCTTCCACTCGCGATGCCTCTGTGCCCGCTCCACCGCTCCCACGGCGGCACGCAAGGCTTCCAGCCCAGCAGAACGTTCATAATTGCACCTGTACGTGTCCTGGGCTGTCAGGGCTGGCGTGTCTATGTGTGAGAAGGCATGCTGTCTTGCAAACACCGACCCTGCAGAGTGCATCTCTTTGTACATGCAACGCATGCCTTTTTCACAGCTACTGATGGAGGAAACCTGCCTCTTGGACTGGTGTGCAATTTATGCTTAAATTACTGGATTGCCATTCCTCATTTTGGCCACTTGCGACAGATCTAGAGCCTACATTTGAGTTACCTTATGACACTGAATACTCATTTTATACTCGTTTCTGGTTTTTGCTGAGAATGCAAATAAAAGATGCTGCTCATACCTTATAGGTTGGGAACATCGAAACATATTTTTAGAAATTTTTTTGACCTCTTGCAAGAAAAAAACCCCAGAGCTGCATTTTTAAAAAACATTTGTGTTCTGATGCTGTCCTGTGCCTAACCTGTAAAGTGACATGTTGGACTCCCATTCTTAATATCTCTGATTTGCTGGGTCGGATTCTGCCGTGGTGCAGGTATCATGCTTGACCTAAGCATCAAGGTAGCCTATCAGGAGAATGTTTTGTTGCTTTTCAGGCAGTAATGTGAGGTTTATTGCTTCTGCTCTGACTCAGATTTTGTTTCTATTGATCTGGCCTACTGCTCTGCATAGGAATTTCAAACCCAGGGCTGCTGTGCTGTAAATGGTACTCAACCTGGCTCAGACAGAACACCTGCTGATTTAAAAAGGTTTTCTAGGAATGGGTATGATTTTGGTGAAATCTGGGAGTGGTGAGACAGTCACTGTTGAACAGGGCACAAGACACAAGTACTCTGTCAGTACTTCTGTGTCAATCAAAAGATGCCATGGGCACCTCAATGCAAGGACATCAAACTATTGAGAGTGGATCCAGAGCAGGCATGGGGAAAAGGCTTCAGGACAAGGCTTAGGAGGAGCAGAGCTGAGGTCACTTGTTTTGTTCAGCTTGGAGAAGAGAAGGCTGAGGGGTGACCCCATCACAGTCTACAGCTTCCTCAAGGGGGTCAGCAGATGGGGAGGTGCTGATCTCCTCTCTCTGGTGACCAGCAGTAGGACACAAGGACATGGAATGAAGCTGCATCAGGGGAGGTTCAGACTGTACAGTAGGAACATCTGCTTCACTGGGAGGGTGGCTGGGTACTGGAACAGACTTTCCAGGGAAGTGGTCAGGGCACTAAACCTGTCAAAGACCATCTGAATGATGCTCTTAGTCATGTGGTTCAGTATTAAGTGGTCCTGTGAGAAGCAGGGAATTTGACTCAGTGGTTCTTATGGGTATCTTCCAATTTGAGATACTCTGTGATTCTACTCAAGCTGTGTGGTTTGAGCCAGTTCCACCTTTGCTTCTACAGGAAGCAAAATCCCAAGGAGAAGCCTCAGGGAGGAAAGGCTGGAAAGTTTTTGCTGGGATTTCCATAGGAGTTGCCCAGAAGCTGTTGATGGATTGCTCCTTTGACTGTGTCTGTTTCCCAGAACTGTGGCAGTTTGGTGGTCTTCTGGGATTCCCTGCTTTGTCAGCAGAACTCCTAGCAGAAAGGAGTAGACTGTCAGTGTCATACTGCAACCTTTCTGACTTCCTGCTCTCTGACTGACTGTTTTGGTAGTGCCTAAGATAGAGAAATATGGCTCTCACTTTGGAGATGATTTTGACCCAGGTATTTCCAGTGTCCTCTCCAAGCCTAAGTTCAAGCTCTGTGATACTGCTAATGCATTGACTCTGCCTCCTTTCTGAGAACCTTGCCACTGTCACCTTTCAGTGGCTTTTGATAATCCTTCTGCTTTCAGCGGCCATTCCCAGTTAAATAATTTTCTGTGTAAGAACTTTGGTATCCTGCACATTAAGAATTGAACATTAGGTGGGTCTTCTGTATGTATGGTTATGTATGGTTGTATTTTAAGGAGGTGATTGGCTATTTTAATTGGTAAATATATGCTGGGTTCTGGTAGACTTTTTACTTTCAAGACTTCAATGTAGCTGGAAAGATGCTGCATAAATTCTCTGTCATTACAGAGCATAAGTGACCTCAGGGTATTCAAGTCAGGAAAATGCTGTGAAATGTAACTGTAGAATGATGCCCAGAATAATTTTCAATGTTGATCTCTAATAATTAATGTAATAGTTGATATTGTGGTTTAGAAAGTTACAAAAATAGTCCTCCAACTATAGCAAAGGTGTGGGGATGGATTCCACTGCTGTAAGGCTGGTATAACTCAGATGTAGCTTGAGCAGTTGAAATCCAAGTAGTTTGTTAATTATAACCTCTGGGGTTTTCCTCTCTTCTTTTTAACCAAACTGTGAGAGCCTGAAGATGCTTTCACTACTCAGTCATGGTAATTTTTAATAGTGGTAAATATTTTGCTTTCTATTGGCTTTGTGAAGTTGTGAGGCAGCAAAATAACCCTTGCCAGATGCCTGAATTTTGAATTACTTTCCAGTGATGTTGTATCTTCTACATCCATCAGATTTCTCTTTAATCTTTGTGCATGGCAGTGCAATATTTGTACTACAAGACTGCAAACCAAATGTTCTTGGTTTAAAAACCAAATTTTAAATATTATTTATTAATAATATATATTAATATATATTATTATATATTAATATTATTTGCTTGAATTTATAATTACATGTTTGCATTATGTGTTTTGAAATCAATAGCCTCCAAGCAGGTAACATCTTCAAAGCTCCTCTATGAATCTATATCCCTTCAAGGTCGGGTCTTTGTCAGATTATAGCAAATTTATCTTCCCATCTTCAGAGATGGATTCCTGCTTCCTTCTCTTTATAGATCTGTGCAAAGCATCTGTACAGTTCTCTGTCATCAGCTCTCAAAATCCAGAATCTATGAGTGTAGAAAAATGTAATTTTGGTAGTACTTCTAGTTTATGTATCTTTAAAGTCTGTTTGAATTTCTCCTTTAAAATATGAGGACTAGAAATCTTTGCTCCAGGAGGTAGGGCTCTAAATAGAAAATTCAACAGCATGCTAGAAGAACCATGAGAAAGCTCTGTGTTGTGGCCACACTGAACACTGTCAGGTCAAATGAGTGTAAACACAGCTTCTTTGGAAATGACACAGCAGTGTGGATCATAGTCTGCAGTTTGCTCTCTGAAACATCCAATGACCTGGAAAGGAAAAATAAAACATGGAGTATTTTCAGGAACATGGGCTTTCAGTTCTTCTCGCTTGAAGTGGTGATGCTGTATGGTTTGCTTGCCATGCATTTGGATCACTGTGGGCTGCTGAGAAACCATCACTCATCCTGTAAACTTTAGGATCCCTGCTTTCTCTGGAAGATCATACTTGGACATCACATTTTCCTGTGTTGAACAGTGTGCATCAGCCATGGTCACAAGAGAGGCAAAGTGAACTGATGTATGTCACCATCCACACAGTGGCATTTCACAAGAGGCACACAACTGCAGCACACACTTTAGTACACAGCTGTGCAGTGAAACCTTCTTAGTTAGGTTTAACAAATACCAACAAATAAGGAATGTAAATGAAGATTAGATAGACTACAGTTCTTTTTCTAACTTTGGATTAAATGTACTCTAATAAATAATAAAGCAGACTGATTGCTTGAGAAAATTGACTTGACTCAGTGCTTGAGAAAATGGTTAGGCTAGAAGAGCTAGTCTAGTATGGCAGATCTTTTATGTTAAAAATGATAATTCAAAGTATAACTGCATCTCAGATTATTTTATAAAAAATAATGAATTATTTGAATTAATTGAGGGCAGCTGATGCTAAAATGCATGTTGGCTCACATTTTTATTTTGTGCATTTCTTCCATCTCTATCCAGAAGGTAATATCTTCATCCCATACTCCATTTCTCAAGCTATAAGTTTATTTTTTGAAATTGCATATTACAATACTCCTTAAAGTGCTTAAGGGAAAGACCTGTTAAACCTTACATTGCATGGATTGTAAACAAAGAGCCTAAATAACATGGAAATTAAAACTGAAAAGAAGAAAAAACAGTTGTTGAAAATCGCATTGAGGTACCAGGTGGTTTAGGGTAACAGTAATGAGTGAGCATATGAAGTTGTGAGAAATGGTGGAGTCAGGGCTTCTGGATTTTTTTTCCCCCTGTACGTGCACTGGTTTGCTAATATTCACTAAGCTGATTTTTTTAGTGGGTGCAGAAATACTTTTAATTTTTCATTTCTATAATGTAAGCAAAACACTAAGAACTCTAAATGTCACACATGACAGAAATGAATGAGAATCAATACTGTACTGGTTTGGCATGTATTTGGGGGTAGACTTGGTGTACAAAAACTATGAAAAGACCTGTAATGATGTTAATACATAACATGCACTTAGATTTTCATGAACATGAATGTGATTTTTGTTTTATGTTCTGTAATTTGTAGGTAAGTCCTTGGGTTTTTTTTCCCTGTATTTATTTGTACTTAATATTTAGGGTTCTGTAAGATGCTCTGTTCCATCTCTGTGCATTGGTGAGGAACAAAATGAGATGCAGTAATTTTTTTGAGAATCTGCCTTATTTAATATAGCCCTTAATAATATCCCCTTTTCATGTCCCCTCTCTGACAGGAAATTGTGCTCAGTTACAATAAGTCTTAGGCAAACAAAGAGTATGTGGGGACTGTTGCACTGGAAAAAGATTGGATTATTTACATCTGAAAGAATAATTGTGCTGGTTACTGTTTGGTAGCTTATAACTTAAGGAAAGACTCTGTAATTAATTAGGAAGCGCTTTCAGGCATAAATCTGTAAGTTTTGTGTGTGTCCAGTACCTGTTTCAGGGGCACACAGGAGAGCTGACAGACATCTGTGCCTTTGCTGTGGTTGGATCCCTGCCCCAGCTGTGTCCAGCAAGGCTGCTTGCAGATCCCTTCTGCATTATGTCACGGATTTTTGTGGGCTGCAGCGTGACCTACATGTTGCAGTTTCCTTGGAATATGCGGTGGGTGTCTGTGACCAGCATGGTAGCCTATGTTAGGTGAACTCAATGAGGATTTAAGCATTATCCTTGGAAATTTATTGGAAATTATATACAATAGCTTAATGCTCATTCAGATCTCTCTGAAATTACTATAGAATATTTTTCTGGTTTCAGCCTTAATGAGAAACTGCACATTCTCCTGAATGCCTTATAATTGAAATGTCTTAATTTTTTTTGTGCTTTGTCACATCATGCATCTCAGCTGGATCTAGTGGGTGGTGGTTCATGCTTACACCTTTTCCAGCTGAGAAATCAGTTCATCACCTACTTATATGGGAGGAGAGTGCTGCTGCCCTGGTCATCATAATACAAATGGAAGCTGGTGCTTTCATTTATAAAGCAGCTAAATATCATCCTGTAAATTTTCAGGGGTACTTTTTAAATAGTAAAGTGTAAGGATAAATTCTACATTTAACATGAGTTTCACTTTATTCTAGTTGTTTATTTTTCAAGTTCTGTTCTTCCCATTATGAGCAGAGCTACCTAAGTCAGCATGTATGGTACTACATGGTATGTTTTAATTTGGATTGTTTTGTTGGGAAACAGGCAAAGCATGACAGGTACTTTTTTTGTCAGCTGAGCTGTGACACTGGTGGAAGAGATTTCTGTTCTTTCCGACCATTCTTAAAGAGTTCACAGCCTGTAGGGATGACAAAGGAACATATCTTTCCTCATATGATAGAAGGGTAAGATTCACAACTATTTGCAAATGAGAAAAAACTATTGCTTTTAATGTTTTTATTTTTAGAGGTATTTTGAGTCTAAAAGATGTATAGAAATGACTAATTAGAAGACGTGTTTAGATTTCTGCTAGAAAGTTAATGTGAAGAGATAAACTGCTAGTTTTGATTTTGCTGAACTTCCCTGGTAATGGGAACATCCATACTCTTTTCACAGAAAATGGAAGAAAAAGGCAAGAGGGATACAGGACATGTGAAATTAGAGCAATGTGTACATGAGGTTCTTTAAGGCATTGAGAGCAATAGAGTGGGAGAAGAAAATACATTTTTTAAGCTATATTGAACTGCAAGTTGATAAGAAACTGCAAGAAGGTAGTAATCTAGTTGGAAGTAAGGTATTCAAACAAAGAAGACAGTTCATTGTAGAGATCATTGTATTGTTAAAAGTGAATGTGGGAGGCCAGAGTACAGACTTTTTAAAAAAATCTGGTGCGAAACCAATGTCTGTGTTTATCGGCTGTATCCAGACCTGAGGTAAAAATGGCAAAAACTTCCAAAATTAACCTTATTCCTTTAAGTTAGATATTAACTAAATATCTGACAATTTTTAGTAGTGAATGTAAGATACCTTCCTCTGGTGTCTGTAAGCCAAGACATGATCATTCATATAGCCTTAGAAGGAAAAGGAAGGGATTTCAGGAGAAGGACCTGGGGCATGGGCTTTCCCTCTGTTGTTTTCTTGTTTATATGCATTTCAATTAAATAAAACAGTGTTTTGTTGGGCTGTTAAAATCGAATCAAGGAGAGGCTGATACAATGAACTCCATGAACTGCAGTGTTTCTCTTCTAGGTGGTGCATGTTGTCTGTTGGTTGAATGTGATCCACTTGCATAAAATAATGCACAAAGTACAAAACCACCAAAATGTTTTGTTAGGCCCCCATCTTGTAGTGAACGGAGCAGGTTGTTAGAGCTTGTCCTTGTTCTGACAATCCTGCCATTCTTAAGTAGAGCCTCCAGTCAGTATGCATTTGCATCTTATGCCGAAAAGTACTGATTCTGAAAAATGTCCACTTGCTTTTAGGATAGGGCAGGATTTTCTTCATCACTGTTAGTGTTCTCTGTGTGCATTGTGTTATGCCAACTTCTAGGAAAATAACTGTGTGAGAAAGAGACAGATGGTATTTTAGCCACCAAATACTAGAATATTGTTTTAACAAATCTGCTTAGCTTTGCTGCGGGTAACAATAATGCTTCTGTACCCTTTTTACTGTTTCCATGGAGTCATCAGCTTGGATAGGGCTTTTTTGGTTCATGTTTTAGAGCAAGGGCCAATGGTAATTTTAGCATGAGCAGCCTAGCAGCACCAGATTCATCGCGTATTCCTTGTGTAGAGCCTCATATCCAAGGGTTATTGTGAGCTCAGTTCAGAAGGTATTTTAATATTCCTGAAAACTATTATGGTATCGATTAGAAATCTAACTAAAATACAGTGATTTTTGTGCAGTCAAAATCAGAGGGTGGTTAGGATTTGTCCTGAAGAGCTGTTTGTCAAGTCTGAGCTGAGTTTTTGGGTTGATGTTGACATGTTGAATTTTGATAAAATACTAAAATAATGTAACTCATGCTTTTAATCACAGTTGTCATTTATTATGTATTTTGTTATGTGTCGTAACACACACAGAATAGTATGCAATAATTAGGGGTTGAATTTTATTCTGAAAAAATGCAAAACATAGATGAAACCTGGTAAATAAAATCCAAAGCAAAGACTTAATTTAGGATTCATTCAAATCCCACTAGGCAAATGAGACAGATTTTGGAGGCACAGGGAGTTGTGTATTCCCATTGTTGCAGTAATGGGATTTAGCTTATGTTGAAATACTATTTCCTTAGAGTATTGCCTAAGGCCAGATCAATCAACAAGCTGAATCCAGTCTGGCTACTGGAATTTCCAGCAGGTAAGCATTTTAACTCCTCCTCTAGTTCCAAGGGATTTTCACCATTCTGCGGGAATAGAAAATGCCTCTCTCAGAATTGTTGCAGATTGTTGGCAGAGATGGTGAAGCTCAGAAAGGTCATGAGAATTTGCCAAGGATGAAAAAGCTTCTCATAATACTCTCATCATGCTTGCCACATTCTGAAGTTCTGATTCTAGAGTGAGGATTGGGATCTAGAGCCAGGGTGCTTGGATCCGCAGTTGTGATTTGGAGCATCCCCTCATGTTAGAGTTACCTAACCTGAATCACAGCTCCCTTTTTCTGATGGAGAGTTGGATCAGTGGGGTCCAAATTAGCATGTTAATTGTTGTCTTGGCAAGAGCTGAAATGCTGGCTCTGGGCTCAGAGAAAAACAAGTTTAGATCGGAGGTTTTGCTTGTTCACATAGGTAAATTCTCTTCACAGTGGAGCCACTCTTTGAGCAGAACCAAGTGTCTGAGAGCAAGATGTTGGGAGGAGCACATGTATGAGTTAGGGTTTCTATCTGCTCTTGCCCTCAGAAAGCAGAAAATTATAACTGATGTGTGCAAGTTTTTGTTGAGTTAAACAGTCTTTCATATTTGGAGGTCTCTTCTGTTTTAACATGCGAAATGATAACTCTATTTATGTTTTGTACCCAAAGCAAATAAAATATAAAAAATTAATGTGCAACCTGACAGTAAGGGAGGAGAGCTTGCCTGGAATCTAGCACTGGAGCAATAATTATTATTGCTGGGAAATTTCATCACTACCACTACTACACTGTGCTCTGTCCTATTCTTTGCAGTCTTAATGTTTCAGTGCTTTGCCCATCTCCAAACTGATATACCACATCTCCAAATGTTATTTCAGCTAGGGGCCACAAATGGGAATAATAACACTATAAAATTAAAATTAATACAGGGATAATGATGATGTTTGTCCAGAATTTTATTTTTTACTGTTCATAACCAGATGTTAAAACCTCAATTGCTAGACTACAGTGTGATATTGTCATTTCTTGCTTCATTTGTAAAGTAGGATCTTAATCCTCCAAAAGGCGTAGGCATTCATTTCTCACTCCATGGGGACAATTTCTAGTGTAAACAGGCCCTTGCATGTTATTAGATTTCTGCTTCCACAGAGACCTGGAATGCTGATTGAGGACTTCACTTGCCTATTCCTCTTGTGACACATGGTAGCAGTGTTGTGGAGAGTCTTTGAGTTTGGCACAGGATCTTGAACAGGATCAGGGGTTGGGAAGGGGAAGAGAATGATATTGTTGGTAGATTCTTGAGATTAAAGCATCTGGTTTGTGGTTACCTCAGACTGCAAGGATTGGAGTAAATAACCCGTCCCTTCCAGTCTCGTGCTCTCAGTAGCACAATCTTTATGGTAAATGAACACCTCTCTTCAATGCATGGCGCCCCTTTCTGAGAACAGAAAAGGGCAAGCATGGAATTCCCAAAAGTGTGGCAGGCTGGTGTTCAGAAGCATGACTGTGCTGGGATCTGCCTTGTAGGTTTTCAGGCAAAGATTGCAGTGTTTTGGATATGGGAGCTCTCTGTTGTGTTCTGTAAGCATGTGAGCTGTCCAGATGCAGCATCCGCTGACAGATAATAGTATGTCTTATTTCTTAACAGGGCTTCCAAAGCAGCTGAGTCAAGGACCTTAAGGAATGTCACGCAGTAGTTGCTGACCTAACTGACACTGAAAGGAACAGAAGAAGATGGCAATCCATATTTGAAATAAACGTGTGGACTCTGATAAAAAACCATGTCAAAAAAAGGACGGAGCAAGGGCGAAAAGCCTGAGGCACTGATTGTTGCCCTACAGGCTGCCAATGAGGACCTCAGGACCAAGCTAACAGACATTCAAATTGAGCTGCATCAGGAGAAATCTAAGGTGAGTGACAGTTCAGTTTTAAATAAAAGTGTCTGCTGAAGAAGGCAAACAGGTGGAAAAAATAGTAGCACAGACTTCAGCAGAGGCCACACAACTCTTTCCTAAAAAAAGTGGTCTGATTCTTTCCCAGCTTAGAACATTTACTATGGATGTCCTATGACTTCTCTGGAAAAGACTCCATTTTTTTGAGCTACGAGTTGGAGAAACCTCTGGCCCTCAAATGGAGCAGTATGTGAAAGTTGTAGGAATTTTGCTTTTTCTGAGCCCTCCAATTATCTGGTGAATTTGACTTCTGGGTTAAAAAGCTTTTGCACAAATGCACACATATATATGGAGTCTTATTTCTGAAGGAAATATTACAATTACATGTAGCATCATTGTGTGAGGCAGGACACCTGGAGAAGAGAGAGGTTTTTGTTTGAGTAAAGACAATATAATCTATGTGAATACCTCAGGAGCTGGCCTATATTTTGTTTTAGGAGTATGGAGGATTGTCTAGGGTCTCAGTGGGGTTTTTTCTCAATTTGACATGGATGTGTCTGGGTGGGCATGTTTTGATAATGTTACATTGGCAGCAGATGACTTTCATTTTATCTTAATGTAGGTTGCTAAGCTCGAAAGAGAAAAGACTCAAGAAACGAAACGCATCCGTGAAGTGGAGCAACGCAAGCAGACCGTGCAGATCACAGAGCTAAAAGCCAAACTCCATGAAGAGAAAATGAAGGAGCTGCAGGCGGTGAGGGAGAACCTCATCAAACAGCACGAGCAGGAGATGACGAGAATGGTGAAAGTCCGAGACAGTGAAATCCAGCGCCTGAAGTCGGCGCTGTGCGCGCTGCGGGATGGGAGCAGTGATAAAGTACGGACTGCGCTGACCATTGAGGCTCGTGAGGAGGCCAGGAAACAGTTTGACTCTGAGCGCCTGAAGCTTCTGCAGGAAATTACTGAACTGAAGTCTGCCAAAAAGCAGGTGGATGAGGCCCTTAACAATATGATCCAGGCTGACAAGATCAAGGCAGGTGATCTTCGGAGTGAGCATCAGTCCCACCAAGAGGCCATTTCCAAGATCAAATGGGAGAGTGAAAGGGATATTCGACGCCTGGTTAGTAATCAAAACAGTTCATGTGTTCTCTTAGGCCGCACTGAGTTTGCATTTTTTGTCTCTTAGCTCTTTCTGCGTAACAGGTCTCTTGCAATGCAACTCACTTTGAAAAAGTTTTACAGATTTTGCACTGTCATTTGTCAGGAATAAATAGATCACAGTGAGTCAGCAATAACACTGTTATGGCAGTTAACAGCTCAGATTAGGAGTGTGGTCTAATCCATGAGGATCTGGCTCTCTGATTTGTTAATACATGCAAGGTGCAAAGGGTTAGATAAAGAGCATTTGCATCTGCACTTGCAGCTTTTTGTTTTTTCCAGCCTGTGTTATAGTGTCCTAAACACAATAAAACATGGCAGGAGAGGAGAAATCTTTTGGGTTGGCCTTGGTGCAGCCTTCAGTAATTTCTGTGGAAAATTAACAAAAGGAAGCTCACACCAGCAAAGGTGAATTGTTTCCCTGTGTCGTGGTTTAGAAACTTCCCAATTTGTGCTCCCACATTGACTTTCCAAACCATACTGACACTTGCTCACTCCCCATTCCCTGCAGTGGGCTAGAAAGGGGAATCGGAGGCACAAAAGGTAAAGATGAGATCATGAATTGAAGTAAGAGCACTTGACTGGAAACAGCAATGAAATATGCACATGAGAGAGGAGAGTGACTTAGGTGCAAAATGGTCACCGTGGAGCCTGTGACCTGACCACAGCCATGCTACCCTCACCCAGAAGGGAGTCCTTCCCCCATCCCCAGAAAACGACATGAGATGATATAGAATAACCTCTGGCTATTGCAAAAATTAACCTTGTCCTGGCCAGAACCAGGACACACTGTCATGTGGAGAGCTGGTCCTACTTGTAATGGTAGAAAGTTGAGCTTGAAAATTGGAATTCAAGAATTTAGAATTTAAGTAAAATAAATGGGAATTTAAACTCTCAAGAATGATACCACCACCTTCCCCGCCCTCCCCAGATTCACATCTGCATCCTAGAGGTATATTCTTGTGTTGCCAAAATGCTCAATGAATGTGCTCCTGTGCCAAATTATGGGTATGGCTCAGACTGTGTTGTTTAACAGGCCTGGTGCAGTATGGTAGAGCAGATTTGAGGGGTGATCACTGCTCTTAAGTAAATCACACAATACAAATTGGAGAAATGTTGTTGCCTTCACATGGTAATATTGTTCTGGTGTTTCTTTCATTCAGATGGATGAGATCAAGGCTAAAGACAGGATCATATTTTCATTGGAGAAAGAACTGGAGACACAGACAGGCTATGTGCAGAAGCTGCAGCTGCAAAAGGAAGCTCTGGATGAACAGCTCTTTTTGGTGAAGGAGGCAGAGTGTAACATGAGCAGTCCCAAGAGAGAGATCCCAGGAAGGGCTGGAGATGGTTCGGAGCACTGCAGCAGCCCTGTATGCAGGTTTTACTGGTCTCTGCAAAACAGTAGCGTGGATGTGTGTTTCTTTCTGGCATACTTCTCAGGCCCTAGGAAAACATTCCCAGTCATTCATTACAGACAAGTTAATGTCCATAGAGTCTTCAGAGGGCATGCTAATTGGACAAAACTTTGTACTGCTGGTTTTCATCAGATGTTCTAGTCACAAATATAACACATCCTAAATAATCAGTGCCCTTTTGAAAGAATCATCGATGAACCTAACTACCTAGAACGTGCATCCTCAAAACCAGATAGAATTACCAGGATGAGCAGGGAGGGGCAAGGAAAACGCTGGGTGTGGAGAATCTGTGAGACCCTTAGGAGATCCTCCTCACCACAGACAGCCCTTGGGTGTCATTCACAAAGCACACAAGTCACCCGTTGTGTCACTAAACAGAAGATGTTTACACAACCAATGCATATTTAAAAGCATATTTTCATATATACAAATGAGAACTAAGAAAGTGAATGTAATTGATACAGAAAGGGTTGTCCTAGCTTTTTCACCTGAGGTAGTGGTTCAGCTAATAGAAGCAATCTATAGGAAAAGGGAAGGAAATTTAGAGTCTTTTAGCTTTTTTATCTCTGTCATACAAATTTATCATCTGTTTGTTTTTTCTTAATTTTTTTAATGGCTTAAAATTTTCAATTAAAGTATCCCCAAACCAGATGCTTTCTCCTAAATATATATATATTTGCCAACATATTCAGGACTGTGAAAGTCCCTAAAGATAATTTGTTGATGGTGACAGCTTAGGTTGACTGCTTTTTTTAAGGGTTCTTTTCCCAAGCATGTATTTTGAAGAGAATCAGTAGCTGTGTGACATTGTTGCCCATGCACAGGACTTGCGCAGAAACCAGAAGAGGATAGCAGAGCTGAATGCCACCATACGGAAGCTGGAAGACCGGAACACGTTGCTTGTTGATGAACGAAATGAGCTGGTATGTGAGCTTTGCTCTGGCAGACAGAGGAGGTTGAGAGCCATGGGGAAGGGAAAGAGGGCGAGGATCCAAGGATAAAGCTGGTGATGAACATACCTTGACTTTTTATCCTAGAATAAATCAGTAATGTAACAATAAAACGTAATTGAAATTACGTGAGTACAAAATCACAGCAGAGGTTGAGGCAGCAGGGCTTGTAGGATTCTGTGTGAATGCTTTTCTTCCCTCTGAGCACACAACATGTGCTTGGTAACTTACCTTGTACACGATGAGACTTACCTTGTAAATGAAATAATGTCTGTTAGGTCTGTAGTCCAGTATTTGACCAGGTTGAAAATAATGAAGTACTGAATTGGGAACTAGGAAGAATTGGGAACTTTGAATTGATCCCTTTATCTGATTGCCTACTCTGTGGTGATATCTGTGTGTTGAATCAGGACCCTGGCTATTTAACCTGTGTATATTCCTACTTCTCTGCTTAAGGATGAGGGTGATAAATTGAACTCCTATGGGTTTTTTTATTCCTGAGCTACAAGTCTTAATGCATACCTTTCATATCAGTTTAGCCAGCTTCAATGTTCTTTATGTCATAATTGCAAAATAGATGTCAAGATTGCAAATTAAACGTATATTTATGTGTCTCTCATGGCAATTATTAATTGCTATTATCAATCCAGTTGAAGCGTGTTCGAGAAGCTGAGAAACAATGTAAACCTCTTCTGGAAAAGAACAAGTGCCTCACGAAGAGAAATGATGAACTGATGCAGTCTTTGCAGCGCATGGAAGATAAACTCAAAGCAGTCACTAAAGAAAATATAGAAATGGTTGGTACTGAAGAGCAAAATGAGTATTACTGGAGGATCTGTGTGTTGGTGGCCACATCTGCATAATGCATGATATATATGAATAGAGAATATGCTTTATATATAATGTGTAATACTATTGTTAAGATAGAGCCATGTTTTGGTCTGTATTATTACAGATTTGCATACCATAACATTGTGTATTATGCATACATGGGCAATATATTTACATAAATGTATAATCACAGTTAATTATATTTTTAAAGTTAGAATATTGAATGTCAATCATTTAAAAAAAATGAAAGAGGAAAATGTTATATCATTGAGGCATGTCCTACTGTGCTATTTTTTATCTGGAACTCAAAAAGGAAGCTGTTAAGAGTGATGTTTTCAGCCAGAATGACGTTCTTGCGTCACGTACACATTCCTTTTAGAGCTGATGATGACAAAGTAAACTTAAGGTATGGCACTAAGCACATAGAATCTTTCCATAAAACATATGCGTGGTAGGTGGATATGGGAAAGGAAGAATGGTGGTGTTTAAATTTAGTTAGGGCTATACATTTCCTATGTCAGGGCCATATGAAGTGGGGTCAAAACAGTTGTGTTTGTATATCCTTCAGATGGGATTGCCTTGATTATCAGTCTGCTTCCAGGCCCTATATTCCAGCACATGCACTGATGTGGCTTTGGCATTAATGAAAAAGGAGGTGGATGTTCTGGGTTGCCAGATGTAAGCTGGCAGACTGAGACGACTTCCCTTGCTAAAGGTGTTCATGGACCTTGCCCTGACCTGTAGTAGCCACTGTCCTGAGCAGGCTAAGTGCCCTGCAATGGGAGCAGCTTTCCTGCTGATTAGGTGGAGCTGATCAGATTCACTTTCCTGTCCCACGGAAAACAGACTCTAGTGTTACACAGTTAATCCACTTAAGGACTATGCAATTTACCCGTGCCTAGAAGACAGATAAACTTGTTGCAGGTGTCATGGATCAGAATTATTCTTCCACAGCTGTGGCAGTGCAGACCACAGTCGCTTGGAGTCTCCCACAGCAGAGAGAAAGGACTTGGGAATCTGCATGCATTAGGCATCAGTGGGCAGTACCACTGGTGCATATCTGTGGACACAGTGTATATGTGCTCAGTTAGCTCCCTGACATCTGCTCTTCACACTATGGATGCCCAAATCACAAAAGCTGTTGGTGGCTAGAGCAATTCTCACAGGTTTTAGTCATCTCCTTTCCCACATATGCTCAGGAGCAGGCAGGATATTGAGCTGTGATTAAAATAGATCTGTTATCACAGTTTTTGCCTTTCCTCCTGGTGTGACTGAATGCATGTCTTTAACATGAGTAAAGCAGGTCCATTGCCTCACTGTGTACGGTCCTACATTGAATGTCAGTAAGGTCGTGAGAGTAGATACTATCTGCCTACTCACTGGACAGCTTCAACTCTATTTGCCACACGTGGCCAAGGAAGAGCTAGGGTATGTAGAGGCTGTATTGCCACATGGTAACTAAACAGCTAAAGCTTTATTGTTCTGGTTGAAGAACTCAGCCGTGCTGTGTTATTTTATTGTTAAGAAGTGCTGATGGACGTGAATAAAAAAATTGGTTTAGCTGAAGCATATTTAAAGGTCTGTATAGCTTAAATGAAAGGTGATGTTTAGTTTTCAACTGAAAGGTGGTCTTTTAATTGCTGGATCTTATTTTATCTCTTTTATCTTTTCTTCTTACCACAGAGAGAAAAAATAACATCACATCCTCCTCTAAAGAAATTAAGATCTCTCAATGACCTGGATCAGGCTAATGAGGAACAAGAAACTGAATTTTTAAAGCTTCAGGTCATAGAACAGCAGAACATAATTGATGAGTTAACAAGGGTATGTCCAGAGCACAAGGAAATTAGGAATGATTGCTGTGTACAGTTTATTGCTGATAGTATTTTTTCTTATAACTAGAGGTCTGAGCATTAATACCTTACCTGCTTTTAACAACCTCAGATGTTTAGGTGTAGGTGTGCATGTGTGCAGTTTACTGAATTTGTAGTGGAGCATCAACCCCTGCAACTCAAACCATAACACTGTGAATTGAGCTCCAGAAAGGAATGCAGACTAAGAGCTGTGGAGCTTGGGTAGGTACCTACATGTTCACAAGGCAGGACTGTGCTGAGGTGTTTTACCATTATAACTAAGTCATGCTTAAAAAGTTCCCTTAACAGGAGGCCGGCCCACAGTGCTGTATCATGTGCTGGAAAAGCTTGTACAGCTAGACAGTAGGTTTCCAATTCTTCTGTCATTTAATGCTGACAATTCCTTTGTCAGTGAACTTTGCATTATGATACTGAGGAGAAGGGGAACGATTCCAAAACAGGCTGTTGTCTCTTCCTAGGTATCATTGCTAGGAATGGTGAGATCGACACTCCCATCATTTAATGCCTTTGAGACAGGGGCAGCATCTCCTCATCATGGAAGGCAGACAGCCCCTTATACAGTGCCCAAAACCATGCACCAGGCGTCCCAGTGATTTTAGAGGGCAATCCCTGAGCTCCTATTGTTTGACAGCTGCTCAAGGCAAATGCACAAAGGTGTTTTTCAGGTGGATTTTAGGTGACACACATATACAGATTTGGATATGAATCCTCCCTTCTACCTGTAATCAGATTCCTGTTTGAACATATGGACAGAGTCACTGGAACTTTTATTATTTATTTCCTCCATGTATTTGGCCATCTGTCAGCTTTAAAGAAGAGAAGAGAGAGTAACTTTTTAATCTTACTTTCTAGGACAGGGAGAAACTCATTCGTCGGAGAAAGCATAAAAGGAGCTCAAAACCAATCAAGGTAAGATGAAAAATCGTTCCTTATTTACAGTATTCAAGTAGGCTGTGTAGGAAAACACACTTTAGCAATCTGATTAAACAGAGCTTTGTGGATTATAACATCTGCTTTAGTGATCAGGTTTATAAATTCCTTAGTTACTTTGAGAGGGCTTTTAAAATCCACTTTGAAATTCTGTTAAGGGCGTGCAGCTATTTTATTTTCAGCAAAATGGGGCTCCTGTCCCATCCATTGTCCTTCCCACGCCCGCCCCCCCACTCAGTAGTAATAATGGTCCTATGGTATCTATAATGGTTTGGTATCTATAAGTATGGTCTCAGGGTCTGTTATGCTGAGAGGTACTAGCATTATCAGAGACCTTCTCATTTTTTTTCTTGCAATCTATTTTTCACAGCACATATGGGCTAAAGCCAAATCCTTATGCGTCTCTATTCTTCAGGTGGAAATTTCTGCCTGAGATACTGTGTCATTCTCTCCTGCTCAGTTCTACATGCCTTTGACTAACCTTTGTATCACTCTGAATTATGTTAAGTCCAAAGCTGGTATAATTTACAACAATTTTAGAGCTGAGTAGTCAGGAGTGGTTCGCATAGCTCCTTTATCAGCTAGATGTGAAGCATGACTTTGCAGCAGTCATGTCCCACCTCCAAAAAGTGGAAATATGGGTTCCTTGGTTGCATTCAGTCCTCCAAGGACATCCCTTAGTATGTCACCCATGTTCTTTGAAAGTCACACAGCATTATCTACACTGGGAATTTCAGACCAGTAAATCTAGCTGTGTCATCACATTGTTTCTGTGTGGGTTGCAAAATGGTGTACAGCAGACACAGCAAGGACCAAAGAGTATTTTCATCAGTAAATTTTATTTCTAAACCAGAGATTATAACATTGGAGAATATGGCAACTGTTTTCACTTGACAACACAATGAGCAAAAATTACAATACATGCAAAAGCTAATTGACGTCTTTGGTACATGTTTTTTGTGTGATTCAAACTCCAGGTTTGGAAGGTTTTAACCTGTCAGCAGAGTGAAAGATGTTGCTAAGAAGAAGTGCATCTTAATTGCTCATTGATCAGTTTGTCTTCAGAATTATCCATGAGCCGAGTATTTAAATACTCAAATTGGTACCCTGAAACCAAGCCTTCAGGGTCAAGCATCAGTGTCTTCACAGGACACATCTCACAGTTTTCATTTGATTTAATTCAGCTACGAAATTGGCAATAGGGAGGTGTCAGACATACAGCCAAACTGTGGAGCATGAGCAATTGTTTATAATGGGTGCCAGTTACTGTAGTCCTGGAAAGATGCAATAAAAGTTCCTTCATGTTAGTTTTGTATTAGCATAGCTTTCACTCATATGATCCAACAGCAATATCAGCAAGCAAAGCACCTGGACATTAAAAGTATCAGCAGTGTCTGTGAGAGAAGAAGGAGGG
The DNA here is from genome assembly GCF_028769735.1 of Zonotrichia leucophrys gambelii. Classification (NCBI taxonomy): domain Eukaryota; kingdom Metazoa; phylum Chordata; class Aves; order Passeriformes; family Passerellidae; genus Zonotrichia; species Zonotrichia leucophrys. Next base: position 165,516 of record NC_088183.1, read on the forward strand.
CTGCCTATTCTACACGTGTTTCTAGCCCTTATGGTGTAACCTTTGCACACTACACTACGCTTTGCATGTTGGTAGATGTCTTCTGAAGAACTTCTTGGTTTGCAAACAATTTTCCTGCCTTCCAGCAAGGAAGGGCAGAGACTTTTCCTCTGGCATGTTGCTGCTCACATTAGATTTTCCAAATAGACTGAGACAGACCCTTAGAAAAATTAGTCTGCAAACTTATTCTCCACCAGCACAAGACCTGATCTTCAATGGGTTTCCTTTGAGTTTGTGTGAAGATGGTAATTGCAGGGGTAGCCCACTGTTCACTTTTCACACCTCATCTTTTAAGTAACTAGTAACTGCCCCCTCTGTTTACATGAAGGTTCAGAAATCACACTTTTCCTTCTATAGAGACATGTGGTGGATACGGTTTTTGGGTATGATGATGATTCTATGGACTCTGAAACATCCTCTGTGGCCTCATATAGAACAGACAGGACACCAGCAACCCCAGATGATGATCTGGATGAGGTAAGATCTGACTCTTTCCACAGACAAGTTACAGGTTTTCAAGAGATGACTTTGAAAACAAGCTCTCAGGCTCTCAAGAACACTTGGGATTTTATAGTGCATACTGAGTGATAAATACTTTTTAAGTTTGACTTTAATTTTGATTACTCATATACTAAAACGCTGAGAGTTTCTTCCACAGTATAGTCTGTAGAGTCTTTGATATGACTACCCTGCAATTTGAGGTGGTTTTTTTTCCTCTCCTTTTTCAAGGAAACGTATCACATTTCTTGTAGCTTAAAGACATATCAACTAGTTATAGTGAATGGGATGACATCATACTGGTGACCTGTCACTAGTGGGGTTTTGCAGGGCTCCATCTTAAGCCCTGTGCTCTCCAATTTCATCATAAATTACTTGGACACAGGACTGGGAGGGATATTGAGCAAGTTCTGCAATGATACAAAATAGGGAGGAGCTGTTGACTCCATCAAAGGCCGGGAGGGCTGGGCCATCACCAACCAGATGAAGTTCAGCAAGGGAAAGTGCCAAATTCTGCACCTGGGATGGGGTAACCCTGGATCTGCAGATGGACTGGAGAATGAGATGCTGGAAAGCAGTGCCTTGAAAGAGACCCAGGGGCTGACAGAAAGTTGAATATGAGTCAGCAGCGGCCTGGCAGCCAGGGGGCCCACCCAAGTCCTGGGGGCATCAGGCCCAGCATTGCCAGTCAGTCGAGGGAGGGGATTGTCCTGTTGTTCTGCTCTGCTCTGTGGTGGTCTCACCTTGACTATTGTGTGCAGTTTTGGGTGCCGTAATATAAGAAAAATATTAAATTGCTAGAGAATGTTCAAAGGAGAGCAACAAGGATGGTGAAGGGCTTTGGGGGGAAGCTGTATGAGGAGCAACTGAGGTCACCTGGTGTATTCAGCCTGGAGAAGAGACTAAGGGGAGACCTCATTGCAGTCTCCAGCTTCCTCATGAGGGGAGGAGGAGGGACAGACACTGATGTCTTCTCTGTGGTGACCAGTGACAGGGCCTGAGGGAATGGCCTGAAGTTGTGTCAGAGGAGGTTTGGGTTGGATATTAGAAAAAGGTTCTTCACCCAGAGCATGACTGGGCATTGGAATGACCCCAGGGAAGGGGTCACAGCACCAAGCTTGACAGAGTTCAAGAAGTGTTTAGACAACTCTCTCAGTGACTCTTGGCGATGGTGCTTTGCAGGGCCAGGAGTTGAACTCAGTGATTCTCGTAGGTCCCTTCCAACTCAGCTGATACTGTGATATAAATGCTGTATAATCTCCCCATTTTTTAATTTCAGATCACAGCAAGCTGACTGTGATCCAGAACACTATTTGAATCAAGACCTGTAAAGCAGCTACTGTGCTTAACAAATTTTGTATTCTTTGCTTTGACAGTGCTTTGCTCTCCATGGCTTAGACATGTCCCTTCTTATTCTTCAGGGTTTAGCAGCAGAAGAGTCAGAGCTGCGGTTTCGACAGCTGACGAAGGAGTACCAGGCCCTGCAGAGAGCATATGCACTGCTGCAGGAACAGGCAGGAGGGGTCATAGATGCTGAAAGAGAAGCCAGGGTCAGTATTTGTTTGAGAGTTACAGTATTTCATTGCTGTCAGAACAAGAAACCCTCAAAGGGACATACAATGGAATGGTGCTACATACAGCATCCATAACACTGAGAAATGTCTGTTCACTCATTTACTGAGTACATTTTGAAAGAGAGTGACCATTAAGAATGGACACAATCACTCAGTTTACAGGAAGCTGTCCTCCACCTGAACCTGAAAACTGCAGTCAGGCAGGCATGCCAAAGCAGACAACTCTGCAGCCTGACACAGAATCACGAGGGTTTTCTCATCATTTGTCTAGGTGTGATGGGAGTTGGGTTTTAAAGGCAAATGAAGGCCTGTGGGTTTTCACAAAGGCGCCCATTGCACCAACTTTAGGAACACCTGAATGTTTCTAACAGATAAGTTAGAATTACAAATTCTAACAAATTTGTAATTACAAATTTGCAAATTACATTTAAATTTTAATATGATGCAGGCTACAGTGAAACTTCCAAGGCTAAAAATGTTGTCCCTCTAATAAAATTATAGAATCATTCAGGCTGGAAGGAACCTCAGGCAGTCTCCAGCCCAAATTCTTGCTCAAAGCAGTTAGCTGTGAGATCATACCAGTTTTTTTAGTATTTAGTTGAGTCAGCTCTTGAAGAACGCCCTGGCAGTTAAATTTGCCTCTTCCCACTACCTGTTGCCACTCTGATCTGCTAAGCACTTTTTTTGTAATTTAGGGATTGCCCCTTATGAGGGTCTTGGAGCAGAGCACCCCAAATACCTGAGCTTGTGTTTTGCTGCTCCAATGCAATCCATGGTGGAACAGGCTTGGGTGGGGAGTTGGGGCTGATCCACTGCTCTGTTCTCTTGTGTCATCTGTGTGTCAGTCTAAGGGGTGGCACAAAACTTCACCAAGTCAGAATCTTTCTAATGGTTGCTCACTCAGTGGAACTGACAGCATGAAGCTAGGCTCTGCTGGTTTTGTTACTCATTAATGTGGTGCTTGACTTCAACAGGCTCAGGAGCAACTTCAAGCTGAAGTCCAGAGGTATAAAGCCAAAATAGAAGATCTGGAGAAAACTTTGGCTCAGAAAGGGCAGGTAAGTAATTCTTGTGTGTTTTTTCCCCTATTCTGTATCTTACCTGCTCTGCTTACAAAATACCAAGCACAACTTCAGTATAAACTTCCATGAGATGTAATGTTGCCAGTCAGTAAACATGCAGATCTGGCAAGTTCAGAAGCCTTGCTACATCTTGGTAAACTTAAAATGTTGTTGTTCTGTAAAAGACAGCTTGTTCCTGTAGGATGTTAAAGCCTGAATATTGTGGCTCCAATGTTCAATAAATGTGCACAGCTTATGGAATTTGACTATTCTGTAATACTACTACTTCATTCAACAGGACTCACACTGGGTGGAAGACAAGCAGCTTTTTATTAAGAGGAACCAAGAGCTTTTAGACAAGGTATGTTCCAAAGGTTTGCATGTTCACTCTGAAGGGTTATCTGGATCCTGTGAGACATCTTAAGTGTTTAGATTTTGCACAGGCTATGCTACCTCAACTACTACTCACCAAATATTTTATGGTTCTTGTAACAGTCACACAGGTCATGATTTTACATATTTCTGTTAGATAGAGAAAACGGAAGCAGAAAACAACCGTCTGCAACAGGAGCTGCAGGACGCGCGAGACCAGAATGAGCTGCTGGAGTTCCGCAACCTTGAGCTGGAGGTGATGCATGTGCTTCTTACAGGAGAGCTGGTAGAAAATTAAATGACTGCACTTGCATGGACACCGGCTTTAATCAAGGATTTACACAAGTGTTGTAGCAATAAAACAGAGTAACAGTTCAGGCCTAGCATTTTTAATTGTGAGCTGAAGTATGTCAGCTCTAGTATCCTGGAAATAGTAAGCACCATACTCAGCTGGTTCACTTTAGCCTGAGCCAGGTGTCCAGTGTGCAAAGGTATGCTTAACTGATTAACATGAGTGTGCCTCTTAGCTGCCACACCTGTGGGCATGATTTTTCTAATACTTGGAGATGCCTGTCTGCCCATGTATGAGTGCTGTTCCTTTTGCGGGCACTGGACACATTCCCTGTTGAGCAGCTCTTCCATGACCTGCAGTGGGTGCAAACAGTCTCTCAGGTGACACTGGACATTGGTGCAGGAGCTTTAGCAGCCTCTGCAGGACCTCAAGCTTCCTCTTCCCAGACTGCCTCTAGTTCCAGACTCTTCTTTGGAGTGCCCGCCAACCAAAATTTCACCTGCTCTCTTCCCCAGTGTAAGATGGTTTATTTTTTATTTGTTCTTTTCAGTTGCTGTCCAAGGGCAAATACATTTGCCACACAGAGACCTTCCTGGTTCTCATAACTTAATGCTGTGTCAGACTTGCCCCTTATTCATAGAACTGTCCTACAGTTTTACCTGATGGCTGTGTTTCCATATGGCAGGGAGCTGAACTGATCAAATGAATTATGTATTCATAAAGCAAAAATATGTGTGAAAGTAAAGTCTAATCTTTACTTCCATGCTTGCCTGAATACCTGAAAGGAATGAGAAATAGCATCTTCAGATTTTTTTCTTGTCTTTGGTCCTTTAAAACTGCACAAATATTTGTAAATTTTAAGCAATAAAGGTCTATAAATAGCTATGTCGATCAGTTTTTTTGAACACATGGTTTTCCACAGATGTTAGAATGTGTAGCATACCAGGATGAGGAAAATATGTAATCTGAGTCCCCCAATATCTGAAGTCAAACACCTGTTTCTAAAGGGAGTACGTACAATCATGTACAGTTGTTCAACACTTAATAAAGCAAATCACTTGAATCTTATGAATCTTAGCTAGGTGACAGCCTTTCCACAGCCAGTTTGCAAATTGGCATAATTTATCAAATAATTTCCTGTTAAGTAGTCACGTTGGATTTAGGATCCTGTCCGACTTGGCTCACTTTTTCAGACTAGGTCTACATGATTCTTTCCTTGGCTTATAGAATGAAGAGCTTGGCTTTGCAAGCCAAGCATGATAGAAGCAGCAGCTATGGCATTCTCTGTGTGCATCTCCTTCATTCTAATAGATTCTCTAGCATCTTTTCAATTAATTTGCAGGAAAGAGAGAGACGGTCCCCACCATTTAATCTCCAGATTCACCCATTCTCAGACGGTGTGAGTGCTCTACAGATCTACTGCATGAAGGAAGGGGTTAAGGTAGGTCAGTTGTATAAAGGAGTGCTTCTCCCTAAGGAGAAGTGGGAGGAGTGGTGGGTGCTGCCCATATAATCCATTACAAATAACTCCACTAGACTTTAGGTATTTAAAAATGGTCTAATGTAAGAGTGTGGTGACAGACACAGTTCAATTAGACTCAAAATTCTCTCCATAATGATAAAATCTGGTTCAAAGGAATTGAAATCAATGTATGATGCATTTCCATAGGATAAAACAAAATGGCTGACTTCCATGTTGTTCATAGGATAGATGGATATTACAGCCATGATAAAAGGTGGATGCCATGCCTTTACCTTACTCTCTCTTTGCAGGATGTCAGCATCCCAGACCTTATAAAGCAGTTAGACATCCTAGGTGATAATGGGGTAAGTTGAAATGGGAGATATTTTGTCTTTACAAGCTGCATTTTGTACAGTGCAGTAAGTTTTATGTATAGTTATGACTATTTTCAAAGATACTTGTTAAATTATGCATCTGTTCTGTACGGTTTAACAGACTGGGAAGAATTTCCAAAGACTACTAATATTTGGGACTGGGCCCTGTTCACTCAGGAAAACACATGAAGGAATTCAGCAGTCTGAGTAAACCACTCTTCATCAGGACTAGGATTCTTTCTTACAGTTTCACAAATAGGCAAGAATTATCAAATTCCTGTGGCTTTCTAAGAGGGCATAGCTGCCCATGTAAAAGAGATGCTGTATCTCTGGCCAACATTAGATACGTCTTAAAAAAGTTTATAAGAAATAAAAACAAAAGATCATTATTGTCTATTCATATGCTGATGTAGATCAGCACTATTTTTACAAAAGCTTTAATGGAAATTCAGCTTTGTAAAACTAGCATGAAGACAAACAAATGGGTCTAATTTTAGTTTACATTTCTCTTAAGGTGTAACGGAATGAATGATACAATTAATCCATATCATGTAGAAAGGCAAAACTAGTGGTCTTCTTAATATAATATGTGAACAGACTCTGAATGTTTCAATGGAAACTGAATACTCAGTACTACAGCTATCCTCTGAAAACTGTAGAGCTGGTTTGTAGGCTGGATTGTCTTTGTTCATGAAGGAAACTGCTGCCAATTTTCCTCTTTGCTGTTATTCTCTTCACAGAATTTAAGGAATGAAGAACAAGTGGCCATAATTCAGGCTTCTACGGTATTGTCCTTGGCAGAAAAGGTAAATCACATGCTTGCTTTTCTCACGTGTTATCTAAAGCCTCATCTAACACATTTTCTGCCCTGTTGCCCTGATATCGTTAAACTTTCTACTGTTGAGAGTATTCCCCAAATAAAATAAACTGTCCCAGCACAGTCCCAAACACCTTGCTGAAGCAGCAAAAATAACAAACTGAGCTGGCCCAAGCTGTGCAATGGAAAAAACTACAAATACAAAAATAATATGAAACAAAACTTGCAATTGAAAACCAAATGAGAAATCATCAGAAATTTAAGCTGTAATTAGATAAAGTTTGGGATTTACAATCCTGAGATTTCTAAAGCTTCCAAAAGCATCTGTATGCCAAAATATCACTAGTGTGTCTATATGTCTATATGTGAAAGTATGTGTCTATATTTCTTGTTTCAAAAATTAGGAAGAAAGTGGGGGGTGATTAAAATTGCTTTCTAAGGCTCAAATGCAGCACGCAGATTTCAACATGACAGCTTCCAAGGATTCTGCACAACAATGCCTCTGCTTCAAACAGAACTGCCATAAAGCCAACTAAGCTATTTTTGAGATGCTATAGACCCATTGTTGGCCTTGATGCATGGGATGGAATGGGTTCCTTGTCCATCAAAGGGTGTGTGCTTTTCCATCCCAGCAGTGGTGATCTTTCTGCCTAGTGCTGATGCAGACATCATGGCCTCTGTCACAAACAGCCTCAAGATAAGCCCGCAGCAACAGGCTGCTAAAAACAGACTAACAAGATGCTGTACATAGCTCATTTGGCACTGCTTGTGTGCTAGAAAACACAGCAGGTTACAGGTCTCATTGTCTTCTCTCCAGTGGATCCAGCAGATTGAGGGAGCTGAAGCTGCTCTGCATCAGAAGATGATGGAACTGGAAAGTGATATGGTAAGAAAACTTTTCCTACTACATGTTTTAGGGACACTGATTGTGTCACACTTACTTGATGTGCCAAAAAATAACTAGGAAAGTGTATTGACAAATGAACTATGCACCTTTTGTCTGATTATTGGTGAATCCATAAAATTGTTCCTGGTCCAGTTCACATGCAGAATAACAGTAACAGAAATAGTAAAAGTTTAAAAAATGCCTCCCTTTCTATGAGGATGACTGTTTATTAACAAGTACCGAGGGTTCAAAGGTTTCTCAATAATTTTCAGAGATGCATGCATTGTTTGTCTCATAAGATTCACAGCCTAAACATCAGCTGTTGTTTTGCATTTTATTCAGGACCAGCATGTGAGAAATTGTTGAACTGAATCATAACACTGTTGGCTTTCATTACACACTAAGTAAAGTTAATACCTTACCCTGTTCTTATTCGAGTTAATGGCAGCAGCCTACAAGATGAACAAACATAACTACAAGAATGAGACAGCAGTAGTGGCTTGTTTTGTTCCTGTGATATGTCTGTACTTAAGTCTGTTCAGCTTAAGGTGGACTGATAAGATAAAGCACAGCAGCTGCTTCCAAGGAATGTGAATGTATAGTTAGTTCCTCTTTAGTTCAGTCCACTTTTACACCTCTTCAAAAATAAGAGGAGGCACAAAAAGAGTAATTCCCGATGCCAGAGGAAGTATCTTTGGAAAAATCACAAAGAACACCCTAAGTTTCACTACTGAAATGCCAAGCAGTACCACTGAAGCCAACAGAGAGGATGGATTTAGTTCCATGTACATCAGACGTGTTCACTTACAAGAGCAATCTACAGCTATTTGCCCTTCCTTCTTTTCTAGCTGAGTCAGGTATTAATAACTCTGCTGACTGTCAGTCGAAAACCAGTCTTCTTGTCCTGCTGAATTAGATATCTGTAAATGATTTGATAAAACTTCCTAAAGTATTTGGAGTAACTAATTTGTTTTTCTGTCCAAATGATCCTTCATTGTAGGAGCAGTTTTGCAAAATAAAAGGTTATTTGGAGGAAGAATTAGACTACAGAAAGCAAGCTCTTGACCAAGCGTACATGGTATGTACAAAGGAAATTCTGCAGCACATACTGGCCAGCTCTGCAATAGCACGCAGATTTTTCTTGAATCAGGAGGAGAGATTTTTGCTTTTTTGTTAGTACTGGATTTTTTTAAATTTGTTCTTTCCTCTTTCTTCTGAGTACTAGCATGCAATCTGCACAGCTTCAACACAGTAGCTCACCTTTTCATGTCATAAAAAGGCACATCTCCTGAAGTCTGAAACTCGTGTCAGTTTAAGGCAGATATTGCTCATTAATATTGGCTTGTCTAGCTGGAGTTTTTTAGGGCAACAGGTGGAAATTTTAGAATTGGTGAAATAATTTACACTTCAGATAGGAACATTCCGTCCAACTCTAACTCCATTAAAAAAGAGTAGAAGTGAAGGATTTCAGTGGAAGTTAATATTAAAATACTTTGAAAATAAAAGTTCCTATCCTTTTTTCAGAACATAAAACCATTTTCTGAGTTTAGTTTTTCACATTTTTGCACACTTGAACACAGGGACTGCCTCTCATGCAGGGGTCTGAATCTGCCACCAATCCCCCAGTTTCCAATGTGCTTTAAACCATGTTTCATCTCTAATTGACTTTTGGTATTGCATCAACCAGAGGATCCAGGAGCTTGAAGCCACCTTGTACAATGCTTTGCAGCAAGAAACAGTGATAAAGTTTGGGGAACTACTCACTGAAAAACAGCAGGAAGAGCTGAGGACAGCAGTAGAAAAGCTAAGACGTCAGATGCTGAGGAAGAGCAGAGAGTATGATTGCCAGATTCTTCAGGAGAGGATGGAGCTGCTCCAGCAGGCTCATCAGGTAAGAAGAGGAAACCACACACATGTGGTATCTTCTCAGCCTTTCTTTGTAAGAACACAATCTGAGCTCAAATCTAAGCAAGCTGCAGGCCATGAGGGAGCCTGGCATCCAGCTTTTTGAATTGTCTCTTACTTTGTTTTTTCTGTGCATGCAAGCACACATGATACTAGCTTGTGCAAGATTATTCTGGCATATTTTGAGTTTTAAAATTCTAGCCTTAAGTTTTTCATCTAGAATTCTGTCTGCACAGTTCTAGCTTTGTAATAAAAATGGTCATCTCTAGTTACTGGACTGGGCACAAGAGAAACGGAGTAAATGCTGCTAGCTCGTATGGCACAGGAGAGCTGTCTGTTTTTCCAGATGCTACTTGTCCCTCCCAAGTGGGGATTTGTACTTTTCACTGCTGAGATAAGGTACTGCATTTTACCTTAAAAGACTGTTGTTTGCTGCTCTGCAAGCTGTGAGGTCCCAGAGCAAAATGGCAAATTGTCACAGCACATTGAATAACATGAAAGCTGCACCATGAAACAGATCTGACTCAGACATTTATGGGAGTAAGAGAAGAAGCACATCCCCAGTGGTTAGGGGGAATTGGTTCACAGGAAGGCTCAGTTCTGACAGTTTTGCCTGATCCTGAGTTGGGCACTTGAGACTGGGTCCACCTTTTGATGCCAGGCCTTTGCAACATAAGAAGCTTCTTGATTTTAAACATGCCAGCTGCCCCGAGGGACACTGCCCTGAGGGACACTGCCACAGCAGTTTTGGCTTCTCAGAATGACTCTGAGCCAGCCTCAGCTGGAAGTGGCTGAGAGGCAAAGGAAGGAGGAGGTAGCCAAGCAATAGAACAGGAGGCTGTGGGCAGAAACTGTTGTACGAGAGGTTCCACCTGAACATCAAAAAGAATTTCTTCATTGTGTGAGTAACCAACCACTGATCAGATTACCCAGGGAGGATGTATAGTTTCCTTCCCTGGAGATATTACTTATCAATCATTTATACTAATTTCTAGCATTTAAGGATCCAGTTACATATATGCAGGATCATATTTTGAGCAGTTGCACACATGGTAAAGCTGTGGTTTGGCAGGATGAGTGGATCAAGTCACAGTATGACACAAGATTGTCCCTGCCACAGAAATGCATTTGTGGATTTCTAGGGTTTTGGCCCTTGGAACATTAAGCTACTTAAGTGGGATAGATTTACTGAGAATTTAGTGTATATGCTTTCTTTTCTGATTTCCAGAGGATCCGAGATTTAGAAGATAAAACTGACATCCAAAAGAGACAAATTAAGGATCTGGAGGAAAAGGTTGGTTCTGTTATCCTTTGAAGCGCACTGATTAACTTTGTTTTGAAAGTAGTCATCCAGTTCTCTTGAACTATATGAGCTTTTTGTTCTGCTGCACCTGTTGGTGGTGGTCCACTGTCCTTTATTTTCAGTTTGTGTCAGTAGATACAGACTTTAATCTTAAAACACTGCATTACATTATTAAACATGTAATGGTGAGTGTTTGATATGGGTGTGTGTAGGTACTATAAACATACGTGTGTACATATATATAAGTTTATATTTATGTATTTATATATCCAGGCTATTTCTAGCATGGATTGCAGCCTCTGTCTTTTAACATGTTTAAAAATACCACACATGCTATTTTTGTTACCTAGCTTTATGACTTGTCAACCCCTGGGGTATCATGATGTGATAGTTACACCTCAGGCTTTCAATATGGTGCCAATTGTAATCCATCACCAAAATTATTTGAATCTGTTTTCTAAGCCTGGGAGGTGGTGTGGTACTTACAGAAGTAATGAGGGTAACAGTGTTACCCTCATTAGTAATGAGTAACAGTGTTTTCTGAATTAATAAATACTCTGAGTTGTTCTACAGAGTGCAAAAATAATTCTGATGCTTACAGTGCCATTATCTTTAATTTTTACACAGTCTTATTTTTCTTTGCAGTTTCTATTTCTGTTCTTGTTCTTCTCTCTTGCCTTTATTCTTTGGCCTTGATGTCAATGTGCCTCTTGGAAAGGTAAGACTGTTTTATTTATTTCCTCAAAGCTACCACTTCTTGCACAGACCGGAGGATCACATCCTTGTGTGTTCTTGTGGATGTTTGGAGTCAGCAAATGCAGCAGGTTGTTGTCGATTTGCAGTAGTTCACAGTAGGGGGTTGTTGTACTGCCAAGCTGCTGGTGATATTGTGCTATTCATAATTGTAAAAATAAAAGCTAACAAGGAATTTCACAGTATCAAAAAGCCAAGGGAATTGCAGGGGAAATTTAATGTTGATGTTTACAAAGGGATGCAGATGGAAAACAGTTAAAATAACCTCAACCGTAAACACACTCTGAACTAGCACTGAGGAAGGAGATCAAGATTTTGAAACAATAGAACAGCAGCTCTACTTTTTAAAACAAGTGTCCCGTAGCAGGAAAAATACAAAGAAAGACAAGGAAGAACGATCAACTGCTGAGAGACAGGAAGGGAGAGATAGAGAAATGGAAGTATTTTTCTGGCTCAGGAAGTGACACTGCTAATAGGAGGTATTGGAGAGGTCTAAAAAATTTGTCATAGAATGGATGGATGGACGGACAGACAGCTTGCTATTGTTCACCGTCTAATAGAATCAATTACCATGTAACAAGCTTAAAGAAACAAAAATTCAAAGTTAAGGGTACAGGTGGTAAAGAAGTCTTTCACGTATGCTTAGCAGCTGAAAGTTCTGAATTCAAAAGGGAATGTGAAGATGGGGAAATAAATCAGAGAACTATAATGGTCCCATTTTTATCTGTGCCTAGCCACTTCCAGAGCAAGGATGCTGGGCTAGGACAATTTTTCTTTTCATCCAGGATAACAAAAGTAGAACATAGCATAGAAAACATAATGTTAAAGTCTCAAGAACATGTAATGACAGCATAATTTTCTGATTTGAGGACAGACCCATACCATTAAATTTATCAGTCTCTCTTGGCTCTGGCTTCAGCTGTGTTAATGAATAATTCCTCTGCTCTCCACCTGATAAAAGCTGAGATACAGTTGTGTGAAATATGTTCTGCCCTTCCACCATTTGTACCAGCTCATTTTTTGTTTCCAGATACAATTCAAGGTATTGATTATAATTAAGTGGCATGGGTCATGTTTGGTGGGTTTTCCTTTTCCCTTTAAGGAAAAGCCCCTACTTCGTGTTTTATTTCAGCTAGATCCAAGCTTTCATTTGCAGTTTTGTGCTGATGCAGAGACAACTCTCAGAATTAGTCACTTCAACTGGGATCCACTGTGTCCTTGTTTGGCCAGACCTCAAAATGAATGTTTCCATGGGCTGAGGCAGCAATATACCTGGAGGCTGGCTTGAACGGGCAACAACCCATAGAGAAGAATTAGGAGAAATGCAGACAGATCAGTGATCACAGCTCTTGTGAACAAGAGTCAGTATCATTATCAAGTTGCTGCAGTTTCAAACATACTGCCTTGATCCAGTGATTATGAAACACAATAACTTATGACTGCATTAATTGTGTTCCTACTGCAGGATTTCTGAGAACCATGGTACAGCATAGTATAGCTGTGAGATGTTTTAGGTATCTCTGACTGGTGGAAGTTTGACTTCACAGTTTCTTGCTTATTCATAATGGAGAAAAAAATTAGAAACTATTCTGAAGTGACCAAATTGTGGACAGAATAATTTTAAGAAGCCAAGATTTTCACAGTACACAGTAGTAGCAAATAACTTTCTATGACTATGTCTTTTGCTGTACCACAGAATCATGAGTCTAGAACAAGCAGTCAACCTAGAGGGAGATTCCAAATTAAAAAAAATATTGGATTTAAGGTGCACCTTGAAAAATCACAGGAACTTGTAGTGACATTTGTGAGAACCTGCCTGCATGACTTTTTTCCATTTGCCTGTACTGTTGTCCTTTTTTCGTTCCTGTCACAACTGAAATAATGTCCTTGTGCAGCATATGAGAAAAACTTGGGCAATAAGAGGTTCAGAGTTTTCTATATATACAGTTTGCACCTACATTTTCCACCAGTGTGGGTATGGCATTGGTTCTCTAATGAGTATTTGCCTCTTCTAGTACAGCTACAGAATTGGTGAGCTTTTACGTCCTAGTATTACCAATACCAATCTGCTAATACCATTTGCTAATAACACTTAGGTCCTTTTGGCCTAATTTTTGAGGGCAGGTATTGGCTGGTTAGAAAAGCTAATGAGATGCTTGAGGTCAGAACTCCATATTTTTCCTAAGTTCTAGGAGGTTTGCTATTTTTCACTTGGAGTCATCCTGCCTCCATGGGCTGCTGGGTCCTGTTCAGCTCTTGCTCTTCACAGAGCTGATGCACATCTTGCTGTCATGTTCATTGAACAGGACTAAAAATCAAAACAATATAAACATTTATGTGCTGTCCTTAAGGCATACACGACTGTCCCAGCTGCACAATTGACCGATGTCATTGCAGGGGAATTTACATGGATCCATTAGGGATTGTGTCAAGAATTCACTTCCCTCCTCACGCCCTTTCTCTCTCCACCCTCCACCCCCCATTCTGGCCCAATCTCCTTCAATGGGTTTTCCTCTTGTTTTACATAACATCTAAGGTTTAGCAGGTGTAAATCCCTTCGAGATCACTTTGTTGAGCCCAGGAATGCTGCTCTAACTACAATGCCAAGATGAGTTTCACTCATTGAAGTCACTGTTGCTCCATAATGGCTGGTCCCTGGAGCACACAGGGGTCCAGTTCCCCATAGAGAAGATGAGAAGCATCAGCAGGAGCTGAAATGTGGGTTACAGCCCCATAAAGCCTGCTAGGCAGTTGTGGCACTCCTAGGACCACTCAGGAGGTGAAGGGTTCTTTTGCCTTTCCCATCCTTCTTTTACATATTTGGCTTGATGAACATCAGGTAGGGATCAACAAGACAGATTACAGTGAGCTGAGTGACAGAGGAAAAGAGCCGTGACAGTAGTGGAGACACAGTGACTTAGAGAATCGACATTGACTGTGAAGGTGGAAAAATCTTACGGGAGAGGTGTGTGTGGGGGATATATAAACTCAATGCTTTTCCAGAGGATCTGCACTGCTGTGAACTCCCTTGAACTGTAAAGACAGCTGCAGCAGGCCCAGCATCACAGCACGCATGACACCTGTAGAGTGTTTTACCAAGGCCAGTCACTCCACAGGTGCAAAGCATCAAGTCTTGTAGCAGTTCCTCAAAAACAAGGTAATGGTAAGCTCCTCATCCCCTGCCTTCACCCCTGCATTTTCCTCTATGGGATCCTCTCCCCTCAGTACCTGAGGGGAAATCTCCAGACACAGGCAATTTGGGAATGGTGTTGGCAAGAAGGAGAGGGATTTTAGCAAAGTCATATTCTCCAAGGCTGGAATACATGGAATTGGAGAGAATAACTAACATTGATTTGTGTTGCCCATTCACGTTAAAAAACACCGCCTACCCAGGTGATTTAATTCAGCAAAGGTGAGCACGGCATGGGGAGTGTGCCATCAGCATTTCTTCTTACAACTATTTAGCTGTATATTTTGTCATATGTATAATATACTATATATATATATACTACAAAACTGCTTTACTTCTACTGGATGGAAGTGAACTGTCGTAGCCTTATCATAAGGGACTTCATACAGATCCCTGACAAAACAAACAAAAAGCCCAGCTCATCCTGGGGAGCCACTTGATGGTGAAAAGTCTTTGGTTTTGTTCATGCCTTGGTGCAGTTTATCCTTTGCCAGTCTTTTAACCAGGAGAGAGAAATCCACAATGTGGTCACAGATGATACCTTCTGGTTTCCTTCTCACCCAGAGTGAACACTTGACTCACTGCTGTACTGCAATAACAAAGGACAAGAAAGTGCAAATGAAGGAAGCCACGTGCAGCAGATACAGTATCCAGACCAGAAGCACTCTCATTCCTGTTTATATGGGATTTTCCTACCTGCATTTTCTCTGTGCTTGTGAACATATGTATGCACTTATTTGTGACCACATAAGGAAGTGTGGTCCGTGTGGATTTTGCACCCAGTGAAATTTACTATGTAGGCTTAAATGCTGAGATAACAAAGACAAAATATGCCCTTTTTCCCCTGGTCTCAAACCTGAGAACCAAAGTTATTTTCTATAGGTAAGGTAGGCTTTCTCAGAACATCAGCAGTTTCTGTTTGCCTCAGTGCTGCATTAGCCAAAATTCCGGCTTACTCTGACACCCCAAGGATATTGCCTGCTGCCATGGCTCTTGTTATGGGAGAATTGTAGGCAGCTTTGGTTCAAGAGTCATTGAAACTTATGCATACTACTCATGTGAACATGCCCATGGGGACTTTTATGCACCACAGGGTTGAACTTCGTGGGGTTTCAATGGACAAGCTTATCAAAATACACAGACTTCTCATAAGTGCTTTTCATGCAGACAAAACCAGTTTCATACTGATAGCTACAAGAACTAGCCTTTTCAGCTTCCTGATTTTGATATATTGATTCTATCTTGGCAAATCTGGGATAGGTAGGTAGAGGAACTTAGAAACGTATACCTTATCTGATACAGACGTTCTTCTTTTTTTTTTTTTTTAACTTTTAGAGTGCCCGACCACACAGATAAGTCCTTATAAAGGCAAATGCTTCCACCCCTCGATGAAGAGAATATTGTTTACACCTGTTTTCAAATGTATAAAAATGAACAACCTGTAGCCAAGACTGCAACCACCTTGTATTTTAAAGCCATCACTCAAAATTTGTTACCTGACAATTCCTGTCTAAAGCTATGATATATGCTGCATCTAATGAAATCCTGTATGTTGAAATTACAAAAGGGGAAGAAAAATAAACTGATAACCTACATCACCTAGGAAGAACTTAAAGGGAAGGGACCACTTTCAGCTGATCAAGTCAGTGTGTCTTGGGCATGGAACCAAAGTTACAATTGAAAAATCTATTCCTGCTGTGCAGGGCAATCATTTAAATGTTTCCCTGTCATCTGACAAATGGATCAAAAATGAACAGATGAGAGTAGGAGAAACTGAAGAGATGCTGACAACAAAATGTTCAATTTGAAGTATGTGGCTTTCTCGCTGCAGGGACTCCTGCTCTCCCTCTTTGGTTTTAACCTCAGGAACAAATGACAGCTGCAATGTGGAAGGAAGAAAGGAAAAAAGCCCCAGTCTGTGTTACTGCAGGGTGGGCAGGACAGATCACCATGTTTTGTGCTTGAGATTGTTACACAGCACCACCTGCCTTGGCCCAGGCATGGAAGAAGAGGGTGGATGGCATAAGGAGGGTTTCCAGTGGAGCTGAAGCCTTATCTCTCTTCACCATCCCTCCATGAAGAACAGCCTGTCTATTATCAGATACTTTTCATACTCTTTAAAGACTGCCATTGAGATAATAAAACCAAGACTATACTTGGTTTCACTATAGAGTAACCACTGAATTGGACCTACAGAATAGCTTCTGAGAAAGAAGAGAGATGTTGGAGGACAGGGCAGGGAGGAAAGCTAATCCCCTTATCCATGTGACATGATTCACAAAGCATCAGCTTCCAACTGTTTTGTCCCAGCTTGGAAAAAATGTTTTGGTTCAGCTTGTCAACTGACTTTGTTGACTTCCTGACCAATGATACATAGACCGAAAATGGGGAAAAACATTGTGAACACAACCTTATTACAGAGAAAAAATATTGCTAGTCTGTTTAGATTTTTCCACAGTTAAGAGTAACTAAAAGTAGTTTTCATTTGAAAGCATTACTTACCTCTGTAATCATGAAGCCTGGAACCCAGCCGTGGTGCCTCCCTGAGGTCATAGGTCCATGCACCCATCACTTTGTCAGAAATGTAGGTCCATGCACCCCAGCAGTCTTTCAGAAGAGCACTCCCTGAGGAGCACAATGCCTGCAGCAATCACTGTGAGTCCTGTGCTGAGGGAAGGAGTGCAGCCAGCTGCACCCACCCTCCCTTTCTCGCTGGTGGGCTGACAGTACACTTCTCAGTGCCTCTGGTTTCATCTTCTGGGGAACGGAGTCCTGCCTGTTCAGACTTTGGATTCCTGTGGCCAGGCTCTATCTGCAGTGGAGCCTTAATTTTAACTGGAAGAAATGGATTTCTGTACTAAAAACTAGAAAATTAAGGGCCAGAATACAGCTTGTGCATTACTTACACCTTCAAAGCAGGGATCACATGTACCAACATCTTACGCACATCAGAAGCTTTTGAAGAGCTTTCGAAGAGTTTTTCAAAGATCTTCTCCTTTGCTTGCCTGTTTACTTTTACAGACAAAGCAGCTGAGGCACAAAGCAGTGAGGTTACTTGCCGGAGCAACTCAGCACATCAAAAGCAGTTCCTTAGCCATAGGAGGGAGGGAGTTTCTCTGGTGTCAATGATGCCTGCCCCTCACAGATAGCTTTTTTTTTTGGCCAGAATAGCTTTTAATCAGTAATGTCCATTTGACTAACTGCATTGCAGTTTCTCCACAAAGACTGCTAACATCCTTATTCCTTGAGTGCCAGGAGATAGTGTTAAACCTTCCATGGAAGATTAGAAGTTATTAGCAAGTGATTTTTTTTTCCTGCTCCTTAAAGTTAATTTAAATTATAGAATGACCACATCTTCTTGAAACACTGGCTCAGCCAAGGGGTTTACTGAGTTCTGGCACCAAGCTGTATGTTTGCTGGCTCATTTTTAAAGAAATATGCTTGTAGGTAGATATGTTACATGACTGCAGGCATATTGCGTGTTTTTTTTCAAATTCCTTTCCCTAGCAGAAGACTCTGTGAATAAGGTTGTGCTTTCCATGAGCTAGCAGTTCAGTCCTGGAGCTCTGGAGTTGGGCCCTGAAGAGTGGTCCCACTCCTGTGACAGCTGGAGATTACTGAGCAGCTTAACAGCAGCTTGTTAGCTAGAGGGAGCTTTCTCTCTGGTTGTTCCTTCCCACCTCACTCTTTTCTCCTCTGTTGCAGCATCAGGTAATTTGCCACCTTCAGGTGGCTTTCCTCAGTGTTAGGGCTGGCAGTTAAAGCACTGAGTTCTTGCAGAAGAATTAGCAGCTCTTGGTTTCAGTGATGGTGCAATAACTTCCACCGCTGGTTTGGTTTAAAAAAAAACCCCTAGAAACATTTATTTCAGGCAATCATACAGAAGGTTTATGGCACAGTTAGAAATACACACTTTTACAACATACCTAACTGGTCTTGTGGCAGGCTTCATTATTTAGACTCCCTAAGTCATGTTATCTTATTTAATTTCTCTTTTTTGTCTAATTTGCCCTGCCTTGCTCCTGTGTGTATACATATGCATGCAGGTATTGCATTGCCAAGGGTTCAGGGTGGGATGGGTGCTGGTAGTCTGACTGCAGCAGACCTGGATCTGCAAACTTTTCAAAGATTGTTCTTGCCTCCAGGGAGCTGAACCACCGCTGCTTTACTCTCCTTGCAGCATAACACATGCCATGCCTAAAACACACATGCTGATGTGAGTTAATGGAACTTTCTGCTATCAGCTAGATAAAATGAGTTTCATGTCTGTGTGTATATATATATATATACACACATGTATCTATATGTATATGTACATATATATACATATATATGCATATACTTACCAATTCCTGATTGTATATAGAAATATTGCTGTAGCTTACAAAAGTATACTTTAATCTAGGCATGGGGAACTGAATCCAGATTATTCCTCCAGGTTTACTTTCACATCTCATGGGCAGCTAATTTTTTGATTCTTTTTTTCTGGACCACTCAAAGGAGTCACTCTCCTTTGACTGTTAATCCTGGGCTTTCTGCTGTTCCTGATGTTCATTGAAGCAAAGGATTGAGAATCCTCCCTCAGATTAGTCACTGTAGCCAACCTCCCCTCCCCAAAGCCAACAACAAAAATAAAATCAATGTACTGCAGCCTTTGAGGACAGCAAATACAGCCCTGGATCCCTCCCGTGCATCCCGTCAAGGCTGTTCAGGAGTGGCAGCACTCCAGGCTATCCATCCTGCCAAAGCACAAGGTGAGCCACAGAAGGTAGTACAAATCAGCTTGACCACAATTGACTTGCTTTTTTTTCCCCCCCAGTGACCAAGTTATGAGACTTTGAAGACTATTTTTTGAATTTAAACACTTCAGATGAGGGCCTGGTTACATGAGATGAGTTTAGGCAATTGGGGTTGCAGTAAGGAAATGGTACTTCTTGCAGTGTTACCAGCATGGCTCACAGGTCCATCCTTTCTTACTGATGTGCCTGGAGGACAATGGAGAATTTTTTTTTTTGGTGTTGTTAATCGTCCAACCACCTACCATTATGTCAGTGGGAAACATCCGCTGAAACCCGAAGCTTTCAGTTCTGTGGCATCCCATGAGGACTGTCCAGGCCGGGCTCTCCTGACATGAGCAGGGCTCAGAGAACACTCAGCTGCTGGTGATCCAAAGGGTTTTTTCTTCCCCTGCCCTCTCTCACATCAGCACCTCTGTGGTTTTATATATACTTTTTGTTCCAGATTTTTTTGGTGTCTATTCCAGAACAAAATTGTAAATTACTTGCAGAATGACCCTTTGATAAACATTGGACATGTACCTGTACTATATGTATTAACGTGTAGGAGAGAATCCTTATTGTATGTAAAGTTTTATGAATGGTTATTTTTTAATTTATGTATTTAATATAGGATTCAATGACCTCTGGTGTTTTAGTTTGTATAAAAAATAAAACAGCGGCATTTTTAAAAAAAAAAAGCAACCAACAGTTTACGTTCACGGATATATTCAACATATCTGGAGCTGGTTCAGAGGAATCAAAGCTGAGTTACGGAGGCACATGCTGGGGCGCGGGGCTGGGCCTCAGCAAGGGCTGGGGGTACGTGGGGTGGGGAGTACACCGATTAAAGAGTGAGCGAGATCTGGGCGCGATCACTAGGAAAAGGGACGGCAGGTAGCGGTCCCTGCGGGGGCCAAGCGTGAATTTACTGCTGTTTGCCAGGCCTGTGCAGAAACCAAAACGTAACAGCAAGCTGCTGCCTTTCTGGAGTCCGCGGCGCACGGCCTGGAAGCTCTCGAAGGATCTTGCCGCAGATTGAAATACAAAACAGCCGCAGATTGAAATACAAAACAGCCGCCGCTCGCTGCCTTCCGCTGGGCCCAGGCCGAGGCGGGGCTGAGGCGGGGCCAGGGGAGGGGCCGGGCGGGGGCGGGGCCAGGGCTGAGGTTGGGCGGGGCTGGGGCGGGGCCAGGGGAGGGACCGGGGCTGAGGCGGGGCCAGGGGAGGGGCCGGGGGGGGGCGGGGCCAGGGCTGAGGCGGGGCCAGGGGAGGGGCCGGGGCTGAGGCGGGGCCAGGGCTGAGGTTGGGCGGGGCGGAGGCGGGGCCAGGGGAGGGGCCGGGGCTGAGGCGGGGCCAGGGCTGAGGTGGGGGCGGGGCTGAGGCGGGGCCAGGGAGGGGCCGGGGCCAGGGCTGAGGTGGGGCGGGGCTGAGGAGGGGCCAGGGGAGGGGCCGGGGCTGAGGCGGGGCCAGGGCTGAGGTTGGGCGGGGCTGAGGCGGGGCCAGGGGAGGGGCCGGGCGGGGGCGGGGCCAGGGCTGAGGTTGGGCGGGGCTGAGGCGGGGCCAGGGGAGGGGCCGGGCGGGGGCGGGGCCAGGGCTGAGGTGGGGCGGGGCTGAGGCGGGGCCAGGGGAGGGGCCGGGCCGGGGCCGGGTGGCGCTCCGCGCGTTGCCGCCAGGGGGCAGCGCGGGGACACCGGCCCGGGACGGAGCGAGCGCTTGGGGAAGGCTCGGTAGAAGCGCGGGGACGTGAGCGGAACCCTTGGAAGTGACCGGGATCCCAGAGCCGTAGCGGCGGTGACCGGCTGTAGGGGCGCAGCTGGCTCCCGCATCTGTTTGCAGGGTCAGCGCCGCACCTTCGGCCCTTGACAGGCTCCGATTCTGGATTTGCCAAACAGCCCTTTGGGGAGAAAATTGTCAAGAAAATCTTAGAAAGCAAATGGGAAGAACATTTGGAAGTGCAAACTTGTAGCCAGCTATTTGTACCTCTCTCATCCTTTTTGCACTCAAGAAATCTAAGCTGAAGAATATCAGATTGTTACAGAATAGCCCAGTACATTAAAGTATTCTTTACTAAAATAATCCCAAACATTATCTTTTGCAAGATCCAGTCCCCAAGAATTGCAGTTCATATCTTTAAAGTGCTCTTAGAAGACTGAAACACATTAAGTGAGTCTGAAACAGAAATTTGGATCTAGATTTAGTTATCTACTATTAGAGAGTTCAAATATTAGAGAGTTCATTTCCCTTGCACAATGATCTTTAAAATAATGAATGAAGCAAAGAACTTGAGCCAAGCAGTCTTGTTTCTTTTGACTGGAAAATAAAATGGAAGGAGCATTTAATATTACAATACACTAATTTAGAATTAAAGATACACAATATAAAATAGATGTGTGCTACAGGGCCTGTGGAACGAGCTCAGCTCAGAAGGACTGTGAGGATCCTCTCTGGATAAGGCTACGCAGCTCATTTGCCTAGACAAACGTCCCTTACACCAAATGATGCGCAACACAGTAGTTGCTCAGTGCCCAGACTAGTAGGCATTCACTTTTATAAAAATCTCTAATAAAATCAGAAATGTATTTCAGGGAAACTGCTGGTAATGGGAGTTGGATCAACAGGGGTGTAGAAAAGTTCCTGCATGAGCTCCCAGACTGAACACCTGCTGGAGTACACCAGGAGTACTTTGCTGATGGAATGAAGACACAATGCAAGAAAACCTGCATCCTGTACAGATACAGCTCAGAATGGTAAGCCTAGGTGTTATAACATCTGTTATGTCTGATTTTGCCATCTCCTGTATACACACGGAAGCATGGCCATCCTAGGGATCCTTTTTTTTGACAATAACAAGAACTCTGCACCAGATTTTCGGTCCAAAATGCTCTGGGTGTTTCTCTGGGATGGCTGCAAGGTATCTTCAGCTACAAGACAATAAAATGATGGGACAATGCAAGGGAGTTGCAGACTGTCCTGGGACAAGCCATGGGCAGGCCTGGTGTGAGTCTGTCCCTGGTACATGACAGCACATCAGCCTGCCCCAGGCAGGCTGTAGGGTGATCCTATGAGGCCCATGGTTGCAGCCATCCTTGAGATATCGCTATTTTCTCTGGTATTTGATCATAAAATACTTTGGCCAGCAAGGGACTAAGCCCTGTTCCAGGCTGTGCTTTTGCCAGAGCAGGCACGGTGAGTGCTCATGGCTAGACTGAAGTCTGACTATGCATTGGAAGGTCTCTGGCTTGTCTCTGTAGCCCCTTTGGACGGCAACAGTTTTCCATTGTTTGGGATATCATCTAAACATAGTAAAAGCCCTAAAAACTGGCAATGTGCCCTCTGCTTTGTGTTGAGGGGGGCTAAGTGTGCACATGACCAAAATATACATTTCAAAGCCCTGCTCCTGCTTGGGTAGAGATGCATCCCATAGCTTGTGCTAAACTGACAAGAGGCCATTGTGCTACATCTGCTCCAGTGCCTGAACAGCAAGTGCCAGCCATGAACAAGCTGCTTTGCACAACAAAGAAAATCCCGTGAAAACCATTTTAGAAGCCTGAAACAGGACTGAGACTAGAGATATAATGATTTCAATGTGTGGAACAGATGGAGACTTTAGAGCACGGAGCCACTAATCCATGGATTACAGACTCCCTAATTATAGACTAACATTTACCATTTATGAGAGGCACTTCTGCCAAGGGAGGGATCTTGCAGGTCAGTGCTCAACAGCTGAATGCCATTTTAGGGATAACTAGGGAAAGCACGAAGATTGGAAAATGTCACAGTACCATTTTCTGGGTCATTTTTATCTTCAAATGCTGCATGGAGTTCTGGTCCACTGCAGATCTTGAAGCTGGAACATGCGCAGTGGGCTTGACGTGCACTCAAAGGCAGGAGCCCAGCTGCATGAAACGGGCTCCTCCACACCAGGCTCCCGTGGGGATGGATTGGCAGTCACATTTCTCAATATAAAGAGGGAGCCTCCAAAAACCAGTAACAAATCTTCAGGACCTCCAAATACAATCCTGAACATTGACCATAATACTAATCCCTGTATGGTCCCATCTTACTGAGTTCTGGCCTTGGAGAAGATGAAAACACTATTCCCACTCCTTTGTGCCTTATTTTGTCCCAGCCACTTAAACAACAAACGATATAGTGAGATGTACAGAGCCCACAAAACTAGCACTGCACTCAGTTGATACCTTTGAGTCTTGGGACACAAGAACTGAAAGCAATCAGCAACCAAGCAGGTGACCCCATTGTCACGGGCCAAACAAGGGTCATCTATTAACTAAGGTCAACAACACTTTTACTCCAGATCTCTAACCCTAAGAATTCTAATCACACTGTCAGCTTATCCCTGTGTAATTTGTTGTTTCCAGACCTAGCTCCATGATAATGACTGGGAGAGAAAACAGCTTTGGCATTGATGAACCTGGAGCTGCAGCCAGCAGGGCTTTGAGTCCAGAGCCATAACTGAGACCCCGTCACCAGCCCTGCTTCCTGTTGTACCTAAATTAATGATAACTCTTTGGTTTACTTCTGGCCTTATACTACAACAACCTACCTAGTAAAA
Source organism: Zonotrichia leucophrys gambelii (assembly GCF_028769735.1). NCBI lineage: Eukaryota > Metazoa > Chordata > Aves > Passeriformes > Passerellidae > Zonotrichia > Zonotrichia leucophrys. The sequence continues at coordinate 189,393 of NC_088183.1, forward strand.
TGCAGAAATTAACCTAATGCTACAAATTGCCCAAATTCCCCAACTGCCTCAGACACAGGAAAACCATGCATATTTCAGCCATAGGGCACAATCAGAGAAACAAACCCACTCAGCAAGTGAGACAAACTCTCTCATGTGCTGGGATATCAGCCGCTGACTCAAGTGCTTTAAATGCTCTGGTCTTGAGCAGACCATTTCCTTTAACAACAAATTGTGATAAAAATGCAGTAAGGATCATCTTCAGCGAGATCCTTCTGCTGTAATGATCAGTGACTCATTAATTCTGATTTCTTTACAATAGCCATGGTTATGTGCATTCAGAGATTTGAATGGAACTGGAACTCTTTTGTTTGTACATTCTTTGTATGTTTTCAACCATCCCAGAAGTTAAGTCATGTTAACGTGACACAAAACATACTTTATAAAACAAGATTATTATTCTGCTTTGCATGGTCCAGGGGAAACATAATGAACTTCACTTCCTGGAGACAGATAAAGGAGGTCTGAGGCCTGGCAGAAGACAGCATATTTCAACAGCAGTTTCCAAGTTAATGATCTGAACTTCTGTACAGGCATGCAGAGAATACAAGTAGATAGTTTTTAGGATTAATGCAGAAACTACACTGAAAAAGAAGGTGAGAAAATGACAGATTTGGAAGTGCTTAGCACACAGGAAAATCAGTGTGTTTTCATTAGTCATCTAAAATAGGTTTTTATGAATGGAAGCCAAGGAAATTCTACATAATCATTCTGACAAGTAGCACTGGATGCAGTTATATTTTAGGTCCTGAGTTTGCAAACTGTGATACTTTCCTTAATTTAAATCCAGAGAATTATTCTAAACTACAAAATTATCATTAGTCATCAGTGTAGAATGTGTGAAACAGTTTTTCATGTGGAGAACATGTCATGGTTTAACCCCAGCCAGCAACAAAGTACCATGCAGCCGCTTGCTCACTCCTCCACCAGCAGGATGGGGAAGAAAATCAGAAGGGTAAAAGACAGAGAACTCATGGATTGAGAAAAAGACCCTTTAGTAGGTAAAGCAAAAGCTGCACACACAAGCAAAACAAACCAAGGAATTAATTCACTCTTTCCCAATGGCAGGCAGGGGTTCAGCTACCTCTGGGAGAGCAGCATCCCATCCCACACAATGGTTACTTGGGAGGACAAATGCCATAATTCTAAATGTCCCACCTTCCTCCTTCTTCCCCCGTGTTAGATATGAGCATGGCATCATCTAGGATGGAATATTCCTTTGGTCATTTCAGGCCACCTGTCCTGCCTGTGTCTCCTCCCAGCCTCCCATGCTGCACTTCCTTGCCATTGTGGCTGTACAAAAAGCAGAAAAGGCTTTGGCTCTGTGTAAGTCCTGTTCAGCAATAACAAAAATGCCTCCATATCATCAACTCTGTGTTCAGCAGAAATCCAAAACATAGCCCTGTACTAGCCACTGTGAAGAAAATTAACTCTACCCCAGCTGAACCTGGCACAGAACCACGGTAGCTGAGAACCACAGTCATTCTCTCAGTCAGTGTGTTTTAGGACTTTCCTTGCCAGTTCCCAGAAATGCGTCCTCAGCTGCAGACCACTCACGGATGCCTGCACTGTCCCCAGCACTCCACTTTGGGTTGTTCCATAGCTGCCCTTGTTGGAGCTCTGCCAGGAAAATCTGGTCCTTTATTGTTGTGGAAAGTGCTAGTGATACTCAAAGGAAAAAGGTGAATGCACTAGAAACTATTACTAAGCAAGTTTCAAAGTAAAGTACAGTAAAAATTACACGGAAACGGTACACAGTCCTTAACACAATTAATGCATACATATTACATGTCTATAAGACAAGCCAGAGGAGAGCAGTGGGCAGCTGTATGAGCTGTAGGTCAGACCCTCTGCAGCATCAGGAGCTCCAGAGGTGACGCTGGGAAAGCCCTCTGTGCAAACCTCTTCGTCCAGAACCAACACACTCTCTCAAACCAGACTCTTGGTTTTGAATACAGATAGAAAGCATTGGCGCTGAACTTTCACTTCTGAGAATTAAGACGAGATAAGAACAGCAAAATCAACCAAGAATTATAGTAAAAACCTACAGAAGTTTGGGCTTCTTTGTACACAAAACAGAGAACTTTTAAAGTGGCCAGGTCCCTCAAGATCCTTCTTTAAGCCCCAGGTAAGCCAGCCAGTGGTTACAATTGCTGAACTGATAGGGGCTGTGAAAAGAATTCAAGCATTCCAGCTTGGCAGGAAAGACAAACCTCTGTTTTTACATTCTCAGCACAGAAACTTCAGAAGTTACTGTGGTATCTATTACTTGGATTTTTATCAGCTAGCCTAGTGACTGAATGAAGGATTTGAATATTTTGAGGAACAGCCACTTAGTCTAAACTTGTAAGAACAAACAATGGATATGGTACCTAACACTGTTCAACCTGCACCTAACCTGCACAAATGTGTGGATTACACACAGGTTCCCACTTCTTTATCAATGTATACATCAAAAATTGTGGAAAGGTAAATCACTAACAGTGAATCAGAAGGGGCACAATGCAAAAGTAACCTGCCCTGTTCTCAGCCATGTTCTATCAAGAGAAATCTCTTGCTCCATAGCAATGGAAGAAGTACAGGGAAAGGGAAAAGGATTTTAGCTTCACAGAATGTGAGTGGTTCATTTGGCAGTTATGGGTCTGAAATTCTCAGAATTACATATGCTTTTTGGATGCATAAAAGCCGCATTGCAGGTAAGGCATTAGCACATCTGGGATGCAGATTGATTTCAGTCTCAGGCATTCAAAGCTTATCATAAAAGATGCAACATTTATATGCTATCATAGGGAAATGACTAACAAACTGCCTTTCACCTTCTCCCAATGCAAAATACCTTACTGTGATTAGAAAGTTCACAGCAATTGATGCTGATAACTCGCCTATGCTCAGGAAAGCACCAACATTAAAATGCTGCAATTTGACCTTGGGTTCCAGCCTCTCCATCAAGATAGCATCTGGCTCACTATCTGTTCTCTCTCTCGTCTTCATTTTTTCATATTTACTAAATTCATAAAGCAGTGACACTCAGCCCAATGGAATTTTGTGATGCACAATTCCCTGTTAGACAGCCTGCAGTCTGATGAGTCATCTCAGCTCTTTCCACCACTGTCTGCCCAAGGTGTGGCACTCACTGTCCACTGGTTTAGAAGTAAAACCCAGCTGAGATGAAAGAAGCAAGCCAGAAGTTAGGAAGCTAGGAAAAGTAAGGAACAAATGTGGGTATGAGCACACAGACAAAATAATTTAATGTCTGTGCAACACAGTGATCCCATAAGGTAAGGTAAGGTAAGGATTTCCCTGGGAAATAGCAAAGAAAGGTAGTCTGAAACTGGCACAACCTGCTCTTCTCAACCTTTGGGTCTGTCACGGGCTGACACCGACCTTGATGTAGCAGGCTTTATTTGGGATGAAGTCCCCCTCTGTCATGTGATTTCTTCCAGGTGTATTTGATGCAGCTGAGATTGGATTCTGGCCTTCAGACAGAGTCTTGGGTTTCACATGAGCAGCTGAAAAAGAGTTGAAGGAACAACTAATCCCAAGACTGCTTGCAAAAGAGTGGTCTTACAAAGGAGTGGAGGGCAGGCTGTGTTTGGGTGATGGAGTTTGGTAGTATAGAAGCCTTTTTCTTCTATTCCCTGAAAAGTGGTGACTGTAAGCTTTTCTCTAGGACATACTTAGCGAGCAATATAGATGGACATTATCTATTTTTATCTATTTTAACATCTGTGTGGAAGGGATAGCCCACCAGTCCTTAATGGTAGGACAGTTTAACACTGATTTCAAAGGAGAATTTTGTTGGACAGTGAATACAGACTGAACACAATTTCTAACATCACTAGATCAGCTGGAGGTATGAAAATTAAGTGAAAAATTAAGAAGTAGTCCCAGACATGGCAAGCACAGGTTCGAGCTCCTGCATGGCATCAGTCACTCCAGTTTACAGAATACGTTTTTCCTCCAAAGCAGCAGCAAACAGACTGACAGGCAAACAGACTAGGATCTTGTGTCTCAGCCTGGTTTCTGCAGTGCTTAGAGAGCCACTTTTGTGCATTATCCAGGCTGTGCAGGGCCATGACAAGAAATGCACAAATGGCAGCTCTGTTTCCCTCACCAGCCTGGCCAAAGTATGTTTGACTGCTTGCTTCCTCACAGCCACATGGAGCCATATAAACAAACAAGCAAACGCAGTACCTTTAAATCCACTGTGATTCTACTCTGCTGACATCTAATTATTCGTTACAGGCTTGTAATCACTGGCATATAATCACTAATTATCTCTAGATACACCACCCATTTTTGCATCAGTGTGCTCCCCTGAAGCTACAGGTTGAAGGAGAGAGAGGTTGAAAGAAAGGACACTTTAGGTCTGCAGTGGTTGATTAGGTCAAGTGCAACACCATGGAAACCAGGAAATCTCAGCTTAATCCTCCAGCTCATTTCTGGGAGTAAAAGCAGGCACAGAGGAGAGTAGCTGGTGATGCCTAAGATAAGCTGGAATGAGAGGTAGTCACAACAACAGATATGATTGGAAGCAAGTCAGCATTTGCCATCACAACAGAGGCCAAACACACAGTGAGACCAGCCAAACCAGGCTTCACAGCTTAGGGAAGATGCTAGACAATGCCATACAAGAAGCAGGGAACAAACAGACCAGGTGGAAAGAGACTGATTTTGAGATACAGAACATGAACTCAGAGGAAGAGGGCTGACTGCTCTTGAAGTGAATCTGGTAGCACACGTCTGTCAGAATATCCTGGGCTTCAACTTATATGGAATGTGTGTTTCCTTATATAAATCCATCTCATCCAGGCCCTAACAGCCCACACCACACCTAGCCAGACAGCTGGCTAAAATCTCACCATTCCTGAAACTGTGATCCTGGAGGTACCTATTGACATGCAAACAACAGAATTGTCTACAAGTGTACTTGGCTGGTTCTAGAAATCTGGAGTGACATCTCTGGGTGTGTCCATCTTAACAGAAGGTGGCTGGAGCTCACCTGATGTGCAGAACCTCCAGGGTCACCACCTGTTCCTCCTTGTTGGTTCAGGTGGGCCGAGCACACTCTAGCCAGGTTGGAATATTTGGGGTTTTATACTGATGCCAGATCTGTGCTTCTGATCCTCTTGAAAACATTACTTATCTCTGGTGCCTTTTTTCCCAAACAACTTTGTAATTCACTCAGTTTGCATCTGACTGCAAGGCCTGCAGTGCCACGGGAGTCCTTTGGCACTGAGAAAACAGTAATCTTTCCTTGGAGGACTTGGTGAGGGAGAAGGAGAGTCCGGATTCCCCACAGAAATTTTTTCAGAACTCTTTTTCCACTATTACAATTTCTTAATATTTTGTCTAGCAATTCATTTTAGGAGGGAAAAAATACCCCATGTGTGGAAATACTGGAATTTTCCATAGGGTTTTGCTCAGCACTAAACAAATCTGTGAGCAAAAAGCATTACTGCATTTCAGAAATATTCTTGGAATAACCAAGCACAGAAGATTATAACTTCCAGCTGCTTATCAGATTTGTGGTCTCTGTTAGTACGACACATGCTGAAGTCAGGCTGTGTGTGCTGCTTGAAGTTACTCCCTCCAACAATACAATAGCATTCTGCAGTAGAAATAACCACACTATTAACCCACTCTCCCTGTGGTTTTGGCATGAAATACTGAACAAGCTTTTGACAGATTCAAATGCTTTGGCTTTCTGACTCTGCAGTGGTTTGGCTTTGGTGAAGGATTTCAGCAAGACAACACCCTGTGCACAGCAGCTCCCCAGGGACCAATATGCAGAGCAGCCTGGAGGATCACAAAGGTCTGTCCCATCTCCTAACACGCCAGTGTCTGAAAGTTTGGAAACTGGAGTGTGGTGAGGCAGGCATCAGCCCCGGCCCTCCCCAGCTGGCTGAGACAGCAGGCTCGTCAGTCGCCTGCCCTTCATAAACCTGCCTTTTCTGAGTGAACAAAGAGGCCCGCCCATCTCTGACCACTGCTTCTAAATGTAAGTGGGACAATCAGATTTTCTTAACTCTTTCACTGTTTCTTCTGCATTTGTATTTAGCCTGACTTTCCCTGAGACATGAAAGGCAGTGCCAGGGGCTGTCCTGACATTGCTGCAAGAGTGATAATAGAACAACCCTGTTTATCTGTCGGCCTCCAGAAACAGGACACACTTGTAAATCATGACTGCAGAGTATGAGAAGGCAGCTCTAACTTTGCATGAAACAAGACAATTAGGACTTACTTCATCATTGCAACTTATCATGCATGTAATAAAGGGATGCAGTTTTAGCAAATCCTGTAGGAATCAGAAGAAATCAGTGTTAACCTGCTACTACCACTGTCCTGCTGCTTCTCCAGCTGAACCCACAGGCATCAGAAGAAAGCAAGCTGTGAAGGCTGATGTGCATTTATCTTGCTCACAATGTTATGCAGTCATTACATCACATCCTTTTCACATGCAATCAAAGATATGCTGCCTCCAGACCGACAGGAAAATCAGTGTAAGACCATTCTGTATAGAACTGACATCAAGGAAGGAAATGTCCTCACTCAGGACACAGCTCAGGCTTGTCAGCTTTGGTGAAAGAAAGGGTCAAATCCCACCTAATGTCAACAGTCTATTTCCTTCAAGTAACACAATATTCTCAGAGTCTAGTGAGCATTGTAGTCACAGCTATGGAGACTGAGATGCTTCCTGATGTAATGAGCAACTTCCAGTGACACAGGCGGCATTATGTGAACAACATGTCACAATCTGGGACATGCTTCACTCTTTTAAACCAATTTCCTATTTTAAACCACTTTTAATTTTTATTACAGATAGAATGATGTTGCACAAAGCATCTGGGAGCTGGGAAAAGGCGCAGAAGTTTGCCAGCAGAGGATGTAGAGTTTTTCCAAATAAGAAACTACCCACTGCCCTGACAAATGGAAAATAAATTAGCAAAGTCATCAGAAAATACCTATTGGAGGACAAGAGTGTCTTGGCAGTGGCAGGCAAAATGACCTAATTTGACTTCCCTGCCAGTACCTTTGCTATTTGAATGATTCAGTCGGCAATTTGAACTCCTCTTCAAAAATTTAAAAGACAACAGTAAGCTTGACAGCCTCATGAAGAAAACGCTTGAGAAAGCGACACGCTGCGTTGTGCCTCTCACGGGGCACTCTGAGGCTGGGCGTTTAGAGCTGCCATTCCTGCACAGGCTCTGAGCCCAACCCAGCCCCTGCTCTGGCAGCAGCAGCGAGGACAAAGACAACCAGCACTGGGGGTTTGAGAGCACAGAACAGGAAAATGCGCACCCCAGATGGGGTGATTATGTCCCATCTTATTAACTAATCCTTTTGCAGAAAGGGATTTGCCTAAAGACCACTTCCCAGAAGGCTGCACCATTCCCCCATTCATAGCCAGTGCACCTCACATTGTAACATGACTGATTTCCATTTCTCAGTGTCCCTTAGACAGTTCTTACTCAACTGCAAAGACATGAATTAGAAGCTTGCCACGACAGAATTTCCCATAAAATAAATGCTGCTCCCTAGATCAGAAGAGCAGCCAATTTCTATTCCTTCATGAGACAACCAGCAGTGCCCATCTGTCAGGCTCAGCCCAGACTCCTGACCCAGGAGGAACAGCACTTCTGCGTCGGGGTCAGGATGGGAAGCCAGCCCTTGAGCCAAGGAAACCTTTGCAGGACTGATGGTTGGCTCTGGTGAGTCGGTGGCAGCACAAAGCACGTGAGCTCACATGCCTACCATCTCCATCCTCCCTGGGCTCAGGCACTTCCCACTGGATCCCTCCCTGATTTCTATCTTCAAGCTGCTTTGTACAGAGAAGCGAGAGGAGAGCTGCTTTGCCAGCAGGGTTTGAGGTTGCACCACTCATGACTGTTTGCCTGACAAACATTTTTGTCCATGAGCGTATAAACATGTGATTTAGAGAAGAGAACATTTACTTAACTACAGGAGGCAGACATTTTGGCATTGTATAATTAAAAGCTTTACATCTGATCCAAGGCATACATATACAGAAATATAAATAATGCCTTCTGCTGGGCTCAAAAGCAACTATGCAGTGAACACACACTGAAAACAAACTTTAGTTTTCATGGTATTCTTGAACTAGTAGCCTTACAACACCTAACAAGAAAGATCTTAGAAGTGAATGGCAATTTGAAAAGTATAAATCAAGAATTGTCTTTTATACAGGGAACGATTTTCATTAAAAGTCAGGTTTTAAAGCCTTCACTCCCCAGAAGAGCCCTGTACTCCTTTACTGGTGCAGATAATTTCAGTGCGGCCATCTATGCAGCAAGGCACTAGGAAAGATAAACATTGGAATCAGGATTTAAATAAATATTGCTATTAAAGTACAATGCTGAAATTTTTGCATGTTTGCAGAATCAGACAAAGGCCAGGCCCTGTTCCAGAGAATTTTAACTCCCCATAAAGTTGCAGAGCTATATGGAGATGTCCCAGCCAAACAAGGGGTTCACTCTCACTGCACTGTGGTTAGCGCACAAGGCACAGGGCAGCCTGCAGCGCTGCTCCTCCCGGCACAGGCTCGCTCCTCATGTGCTGCTCGCTGCGTGGAGCGTGCCAGCCCCAGCCCCAAGACCAGCACATCCCTCTCACGGGGGCACAGCTGTCTGAGGGCGGGCTTCATCCTCCACACAGTGGATGCCGCTTGCAGCAGGAGGGTTAACTCCTTTGTGCTAAGGCAGTCCCTTAGGAAGGTAAAGACCTGGTGGGCAGCCACTGGGCGAGCTTGGCCAGTACCAGTGGTGCTGCTGCGAAGCATCCAGTCACAGCGGAGGGGCATTTGCCAGGAGAATAGGAGTAGAGAAAGCTCCGGAACAAAGGTTTTCTGGCTATTTGAAGGGATACTTCCTTCTCGAGCTGCCAGCCACTGCATCTGAGACGTGACAGTGCTGGGCTCTGCTCCTGGCACACCCTGGCGAGGCGGCAGTGGCGCTCTGGTGCAGACACGACGCTCACGGTGCTGAGCACCATGAAGCCCCAATGCTGGGGCAGCTGCATATTGAAGTTCACGTAAGAGCCCAAGAACAACCAAATGCAACCCTCTCTGGTGTTGCTTTAGAGAAAGTAAGGGCAGACAATGATTAGTATTTCACCGTGCTGTGTAACACAGGCTTTTAAAGTAACTCTTCCGAGTTTACAGACACAGTCTGTTTATATTTAGTCCATCCTCTCTTCTTCTAACCCTTTAGACCCGAATAATTATTCAGAAGTTCAAGTTACTGTAGATTATTCCACTTAGGTGGAGAAAAAAATGGATTCAGTTAATGACACTGGTACGAGTCCAGTTACAAGAGCAGACTGCTTCCCAGCATTGAAAAGGAGGGAAACGATCCCAAACCATTTCCTCCCACACAGCCTCAAGCCTCAGTCAGCCAGTGCCCCCAGACTGCCTCTCCAGGCTTAATCACAGGGTCATTTTTCTGACCCGTGATGGGTCAGGCTCCATGTGGATTTTCCTTAAGAACCACCAGTCCTTGGAGGACTGGCAGAGATAATGGCTCTGTTTTGTTTTTGCAGAAAAGGTTGAAAAAAACATGACTGACAATATTTCATAACACAAAAATGTGGTGTGAGAAATCACTTGACAGTACATCAAGCCCAGGTACCATGCACACCTATTCTAGATAAAGAAATAAGCACTAAGCAAAACGATTTTAGTCAAAGCTCCAGTTTTGGGGCTCACGATAGATTTCACAGGTTACTACTGTTATACAGCCATTAGCATTTGTAAGACCCAGTCTTGGCTGTCCGTCTGCTCTTCGGGCCTCCAGTACTTTTGAAACGAAGTCGCAATGGAGCTCTCCAAGCAACACCTTAAGCTAGCCAAGGCACGGAGCTTGTTGCGCGGTCAGTCAGGAGCAGCGAAGCCTTTGTGCAGGGGACATTGCCTCCGTCCGGCGGCAGCGTCCGCCTGTCCGCAGCGGGTCTGCAGGAACCGCGGCCCGAGCAGAGCGAGGCGCGGCCCCGGCTTGCGGGCTGCACCGCGTACCGGCGGGGGAAAAGCGACACGCGGCTGTCGGGGCCGCTGCCGGTGCGCCCGGGCACAGCCCGCCCGCCGAGCGCCCCGCACGGCCAGCGGCGAGGCGCTCCCGCGCTCCGCCCCGTCCTCACGGCCGCAGCGTCCCGGGAGGGCGGCCGGCGGCAGCGCCCGCACAGCAACGCCCGGCCCGAGGCACACCGGAGCGGCCGCCCCCGGGCCGGACCGAGCGCCACCCACCGGGTCCCGCCGCCCCTCAGCCTCCCGTCGGGTCCGCCCCGCCCTGCGGCCCAGGCCCGCCCCAGCCCGCCCCGTCCGTCCCGTCCTGGCGGCGCGGCGGGGATGGCGGCGGACGGGCGGCGCGACGACGAGGAGCTGCCGGTGTACCTGGCGCGGCCCGGCTCGGCGGCGACGCCTCGTCCGAAGCGCGGGGGGCTCTTCTGCAACGTCGAGGGCGCCTTCGAGAGCAAGACCCTCGACTTTGGGGCGCTGCGCGTTGGGCAGCGCCGCGCCCCGCCGCCGACCGGCCCCGACCCTCCGCCCGCCGCGGCCCCCAGCCCCGCTCAGGACGCTGGCGGCCTCCCCGCCACCGCCGGGGACGAGCGGCTCCAGGACCCGGCCCCCGCGGACGACAGGGTAGGGCCGGCGGCGCGGTGCGGCCGGGCCGGGCCGGCGGGCGCGGGCCCCGGGGCGGGCTCTCGGGGGCGGTGTGGGGCCGCGGGTGGGTCCGGCCGCCGCTCGCCCCTGCGGGAGCCGCTGGCGGTGCTGCGGGGGCTCCTCCGCCCCGGCTGCCCGCAGCTCCCCCGCCGGCCCCGCCGCAAGGCGCCGTCGCGGCCGGCCCCGGGGCGCGGAGCTCCGCCCGCCGAGCGGGGTGTCGGCGGGCTCGCCGCGGCACCGGCACCGTCAGAGTCGCTGGCTCGGTTTGCTGCAGGAACTCTTTTATACTTTTATGAAAGAATAGCTACTCCCGCGGCACCGAACATGGAAGAAAAACAAAAGCAGTGGGGATTTTGGAACTGCTGCTTCAAACCAGGCAGATCCTTATCTCTCTTGGACACAAACTAGAAGTACCACACCAGCAGTGGGGGGCGGCACATTGATCTGGAAGTGACAGCTTTGAAGGTATCACTAGGCACAAAGTTTCTCAATTTACACCAAAGTGAAAGGCATAAATTAATCCATGCAGCTCCACACTATAGTCCTTCTGCTGGAGGGTGAGGTGGCTTGCTGTGCTGGTTCTGGTCCTGTTTGCACTAGCAGTTGGGCAAGAACATGATTAAGTTAATAGTGTTGTGTGAATATCTTGTTTGGGATTTCAGTGGTCCTGTGGCTCATTTTTGCATCAGGCAAGTAAGGCTATTCGCTGTTGTTGGTCAATAAGTTTGTTAGGAGCTGAACTTTTTAATAGCCATCTTAAGGTCACTCTTTTTCAACTGTGAACGGGGCAAACCTCCTCCCACCTCCCCATTTTTGAAGATGGAATAAAAAATCACCTGCATCGTAGCACAGAGAGGTGTAGTGGTTGTCTTGACATTCTGCAGAAACCTCCACTGGGTCTGGAGTGCAAACCCTGATAAACAGCAGGCGCTGGTGCTCTGGAAGCCTAACCTCACTAGCATGAGCCTAGGGGAAGCACGGCAGTGAACTGTGGTAACTTGAGCTGTCTCGATTTTGGGGAAAAGCATCAGGCTGTCCTAAGTGTCCACTGTCTTCTATAGGAATGTCTAGCTAGGCAATGCTTAATTTGACCTTTTTTCATTGCACTTTAATTTCTTCAGCCTCTGCTCTTTGGTTTCTTACTGGCATGGTTTGGCATGTTTCTCAATTCAGGTTCTTGAGCTTTGCTCCTTCACAGCTGTTTTACAAAGTCAGGAACGAAATTAACATTATTCCTGTCAGTATCAACCTTGTCCACGTGGTTTAAGTAGCAGCTGCAGAACTAACCACTGCATTAACAATTTTATGCTGTTGCTTATTGGAAAAGGAGCTGAAACTCCTGACAGCCTGTCTGCATGCTTTGCTGTGAGCTTTGCTTTATTAGCTGTGCCAAAAATTCAAAAAAAGCCTTGTTCCCTTTTAAGGTCTTATGTAGACCCTTATCTCCGGTGTTCTGTAGCTGAGGATTTCCTTCAGCAGCTCCTCTCTTCCTGATGATTTCTGCCTCTAGATTTCTTCCTCTCAGGCCTTCAGCTGATAAGCATCAGGAAAGTAAGGGTCAGTAAGTAAGTAACCCCTTTTATCTGTACGTCTTGCCTAAGAGGGTGGGCAACTTAATGTATGTGTTTTTGTGTGTGCCTGGCTAGAAGGAATTGTGTGATTTGGTATTGTGGCTTTCAAGCTTTGAGGTGGCCCGGAGTAGGACAGTGCAATGGGAAATGAACTGTGCATGCTGAGCCCCATGCCTGCACAGCCATGGGGAGTTTCCCTGTGTTGGACTCTACAGATTCAGGGCAAACAAAGGCACTTTTGTCAAGGCAAATTGAACTTTGAATAATTTCACAGATTAAGAAACAGTGAGAGAGCTCAAGTCATCTACTCTTGCTTAAGCAACTTGTTTATTAGAGAACCTGAAAGTAAGAGACTTGCCTGTGCCCAGGACAACAGACAGATCTGTCTTCTAATTTTTGCAGTGAACAATTTACTGGAAGTACAACAGACCAACACACCTTGTTTGTTTGTTTGTTTTCCTATAATGATATTAATGACAATTAAAGCCCCAACATTTCTACAGGAGACAACTCCAGTGAATAAATGCCTAGTGATAACATGTGGTGTCATGCAACTGGGCAGCATAATATAGACTCAGGCACATGGTCCAACCTTGCTTTGTTTTATCACAAAGTCTATTGGAAGGACAAAAGCTCGGCTGTGTATTGAAGCATACTGAAGTCATAGTGGGGATGTAGCTCAAAGCAGCTGGGAGCTATGCCTTTGCTCTGTCAGTGGGACTTTGAGCTTTGCCAGGGGATTTAGGGACAGAGAGTGACAGTCATTAGCGTGGTGGCCCAAGGGACTGCTGTGTGGTTATGGGGAGCTGCCTCTGTGGGCTGGTGGGCTTCCTGGGGAACAAGAGATGGGCACCTGAATTGTCCTTCAGGTGCTCTTTGCTCAAAGCAGGAGGTTAGTTTCCTTGCTACTGAGTTCTGCTGCAGCAAGAGTTTTTGACACACAAGACTTAAGATTTGGAGGAACAACACTGCTGAGCCAGATTGAAGGCTGATCTGGGCTATTTGTTGTTTTTAATAAGAGTGATTTAACTCAGTGCAGGTTTTCATCAGTAATAGCCTTCTGAAGCGTCCTGTAGTTTTCTCTGAGAGTGTCATGCCATTTGTTAGCCAGAGTGGATTACTGTGTTCCCTTTACTATCATGAAGTAAAAAGAGAGTTTCTCTGAGGTCACAGACAGCGCGCTGTGAATTCCTGTGGCCAGGATGTTCATGGAAGGCGGGTGATGCCTGAGCAGGTACTGGAGAGCCGCAGTCCTGGGCATCCGTGGGGCAGCAGGGCTCTGAGGAGAGGAGCCTTACGCCTGGTGCCTGGGAAGGTCAACCAGCAGCCTCTGGAGGCATCCTCCGCATTTCTCCTCAGTGCTCAGCCATGCAGAGACCCTGCATTTTTACCCTCCTGTGCAGTCACACAGGCAGCAGCACATGGTGCGCACCCGCAGACCCTTGGTCCTTCCCGCTGCACGGTGCTGCAGCTCAAGTTGTCATTTCCAATGCACCTGGCTGTGGTCCCACAAACATGGGATTGTGGCTTCACCGCAGGCTGGGGCAGCTCCGTTGGCTGGAGAGGAAGGGGAAAAGAAATGCAAGGGAAACTAGTGGGCAATGAAAGCAGGCAAAAAGTTCATCCCCTCCACAAGACTGGGAGGAGCCAGTCCTTTGCTTTTCCTGGTGTGTGTGATATCTAGCTTGTGATACACCCTGGAGATACAGGCAGGGCTGCCTCAAATGGAGAACAAAGCTTGGACTAACTTGATCCTCTGTTCGTTTTTCTGACACTTGTAAAATGTGCTCTGACTTCAGCATTCAGCTTTTTGGTTTCCGATGCCAGCAATTTGTAGCAGGAACACCAAGCCAACAGCAGTCTGTGCCTCTTGAGGCAGCTTGGCACAACCTGAAGTTGCAGTTGTGCACTGCCTTTAGCAGTTTAAAATCCTGAATTTGTGGGAGGGATCCGAAAGCACTTCAATAGCATTAACACCTCAATATCACCCCCATTCAGCATCAGTGTTTTGGTTTTACTTGTTCTTTTTATAAGAGAATAATTTGGAGTTACATCATGTCTGTTACTTTAACAAACAATAGGAACAAATCCAACCCACTGAACTAGTTCCTACATAACAAATGCAACAGTTAAACTTGCATTACAGTTTGTGGAGTTGAATACTAAATATTCAGGTCTTAATTGAAAAAAATCCCACTTATATGCGTTTCTGTTTTTTAAGAAATCTGATGCCTGAAGCACAGCAATGAGAGTCAGTTTTTTGGCTGCTTGTGCTAGGACAGAGGTTATTGCCAGCACTTAAGCAAAACTGTTGAGTTTGTTATCCCACTCCCCTGTTTAAGAAGACAGATATTGGATTCCATGGGAGTTATGCAGCAGGGCTAGATTTCCAGAGAAATTAGGGATTCAGTTAAAGAGTTCCTGCTTGCTGCAAAGAGCTTATGTTTTGCCACAAAACTTACCCTGGCATGGAAGTAGTTTGATTTTTCACACTAGCTTGTGGCAATGGTCCTTGGTTTCCTTCTGTCCTCGCTCTCAGCTCTGGGGTCAGGGCTTTGGCAGTGGCTGGCCCTGGTGTGTGGGCAGTGCAGGGGTGGCAGGAGCAGCCTCAGGGGCACTGAGGTGCCAGGCCAGTCTTGCTCTGCCTGGTTTTGATATGATGGTGTGAGTGTTATTTGGGCTGATGTGGTCTTGAAAACAACATGCTCTTCTCGGGAGATGTTGTTCATTATGGAATTTGTAAGCAGAAAAGAAACTGGGTTTTGCAGCCAGGTATAAAACAGATAGCCAGCTCCGCACTGACACAGCCTGTTTTCAGCCTGGTGGAGCAGATATTTCCAGGGATGTGGCAGGGGCTGGGTGTGGTGTGCAGGAAGTGTTCTGGGGGCACAGGACGTCACTTTGGTGAAAGGATGTGTTTCTGTCCCTTGGATTCACTGCCTCTGAAGGAACTTAACCCCTGAAAACTCATCTGCTAGGAGAGCAGAAGGGATGGTTTCATGCAAAGAATATGTGTGGGAGGAGGAGATTGTATGCATGGGGCCAGGCTGGCCTGGCAAATCTGCTGAACATGATGACATTTGAGCCCAGATAGTTCCATGACTGGTGATACCCACTGAATGTTGGTCGTGCCTGTATGAGAGTCGTTGGTCATGGGCTCAGGGCTGGTGGGATCTGCTTTTTCCCTTTGCACTGGAGTTGGGTCAGAAGCCTCCTGGTCCTCATAGAGGGGGTTGAGCCAGGCTGCTGAGCAGTGGTGGGCCACAGTCAGAGCTGCATTTGTTCTGGTGCCAAAGTCCTGGCAGCAGCATGGGCCTTCAATTCAGTCTGCACACCACTGGTGCTCCTCACCCTGCTCTTCTCTTTTGTGGCTGCCACAAACACCTGGAGCCGTGAGCAACTTTTGAGCTCTGAGGATTGCCATTTTAAGTAACTTTCAGATTGACCATGCTTCTCATAGCGGATATTTTAAAGTGTGTGAGTAGCGCCTCACACACTGCACCTGGAAGAGATCCTATGGAAAAAGTTTTTTTCTGTTTTGAATGTTTTGGGCCCAGGGCAGGGTGTTTGATTGTATTTGTGCGAGTGTCACATAGCAACCATGAGGAAAGCACATCTCTTCAAACTAGGGATCTGAAGTCACTGTGGCTGGCCAGCATCCAGGGGGCTGATGCAAGCTTGACTCTTGAAAGTGTCCAAGTGTTGAAGTCAGCAGCATCTGTATAGTCATTTATCTATTATTAACTAATTAACTGCTGCTTTTTCTGAGTCTAGACAAAGTTAATGTGTTACCACCAGGCATGGGGATACTCATAAACTTTCCAGAAAATGTATGAGTGAAGTTTTGAGAGGTTTGGTGATGGGAGCTGAGGCTGTTTCTCACCTCCCAGACCCAGCCAGTCTATTTTCAGTAGAGACCAGGACCCATTCTTGATGCATTGCAGTGTTGTGACAAGAACAGTGTGGTCTGGTACCTGATCTTCTCCCCACAGGCTTTTGGTTGCAGAGGCTGTGGCACAGCACTGCTCCCCCATTCGCTGCCTGGTGCTTGCAGACACCCCTGCTCACAGATCTGCCATAGAGGAGAAGGTTTCCAGCCATCTCTTGCTGCCTGCAGGGCTGCAGCAGCTCGCCAGCAGTGCCATAGTAGCTGGGACAGGGAAACAGGAGAGCCAAGCAGCCCTTGCCATTTTGTCAGTATTTTCCAGTCCTAGTAGTAATAAGTAAGTTGTTGAGCCTCTGCTGTCTTTGACTTCAAACTGGTGAAAGGTTTTTGAGTTTAGAATAAATACAAATTCAGTAAAACTAGCCAAGAACTTCAGCAGAAGCGCGCAGAGTAACAGACTGAGTGGGTGGTAAAAGCCTTAGGCTGGGTTACTGCAGAGCACACGGTACTGACAGTCCACGCTGCTGTCACCCACTTCTCTCGGGGCTTTGTAGCGGTCAGAGCTGGCTGCAGGCTCAGGGGCTGTGCTGTGAGATGGCTCTGCCAGTGCACACACTGGGGAGCAGGGTGCTGGTCAGGCCCCTGATGTCGTTGTTAGGTTCTTGTTCAGAAAGCAAACTGGAGGGAGGGTTTGGGAGTTGGTCACCCAGGTCAGATGGCTTGTTTTTCTGCCAGGAAGTAGAATTGGATTTACAGCAATGTCCTTGCCAGGTGTGGCTGTAAAATTTTCCTAGTGGAGCTGCCTGGCAGCAGGACCTGTAGGAACATCTTGCTGATGGTGTTCAGAGCTCTGCACAAGTGTGGAATTGCAGCTGGCCTGGAAGCGAAAGCAAGGTTCAGGGTGGCCCTGGGTCTTACGACCTGCTGGCAACACAACGGATTGTGGCAAGCAGGAAAGGGTAGACAAATTTGTCCCATTGTGGTACAGCTCTTGCTGGCATGGTCCTGGCCAGCTGTGGGCCAGGCTCGGCATCATCTGTTTCAGCACATGCTGAGTACTTGCAAACAATTCCACCATTCAAACCTTCTACCAAAGTCACAGCAGAGAAAAGGGAAAAAGTCCTTGGAAGAGTCCTTGCCAGCACTTGTAGTGTTCGCATTGCATGTAGGATTCCTGGAGCCAGATGTGTGGTGTATTTTATTATTTTTTAGTGTTTCCAATTCTTGTGCATGTGAAAGAAGGGTGAGGTGATGCAGGTGCATTCCAGCAGCCCAAGACAGCCTGTTCTGTTCCAGACCTTGTTCATTCTACTTGCCAGTGCTACATGGAAAGTCTTGGCCAGCACAGAGCCCTGGTTGTGGCCGCCCCCATGGGCCATCCCCTCAGGCTGGGTGGAGACGCAGACCGACAGCGTCGGTGCCTGGGCCGGTGTCGGTGCTCGATGCCGGTGCTTGTTGCTGGTGCCGGTGCGTGGTGTCAGTGCTCGTTTCTGACGCCCAGGGCCAGTGTCGGTGCTCATTGCCAGTGCCAGGGCCAGTGTCGGTGCCCGGTGTCAGTGCTCGTTTCTGATGCCCAGGGCCAGCGTCAGTGCCCGGTGTTGGTGTCGGTGCCCAGCGTTGGTGCTCGTTGCCGGTGCCTGGTGCCGGTGCTCATTACCGGTGCCCAGGGCCAGTGTCAGTGCCCAGGGTCGGTGCCCGGTGTCGGTGCTTGTTGCCAGTGCCCGGGGCAACTGTGTCGGTGCCTGGGGTCGGTGTTGGTGCCCGGTGTCCGTGCTCGGTGTCCGTGCTCGTTGCCGGTGCCCGGGGTCGGTGCTCGCGATCAGTGCTCGTTGCCGGTGCCCGGTGCCAGTGCTGGGTCGGTGCCGGGTGGTGCCGCGATCGGTGCTCGTGCCGTGCCGGTGCCGTGCTGGTCGGTGCCCGAGTCGTGCCCGCGATCGGTGCTCGTTGCCGGTGCCGGTGCCAGTGCCTGGGGTCGGTGCCCGAGGTCGGTGCTCGTTGCCGGTGCCGGTGCCAGTGCCTGGGGTCGGTGCCGCGATCGGTGTCGTGCCGGTCCGGTGCCAGTGCCTGGGGTCGGTGCTCGTTGCCGGTGCCCGGTGTCGGTGCCCGCGATCGGTGCTCGTTGCCGGTGCCCGGTGCCAGTGCCTGGGGTCGGTGCCCGGGGTCGGTGCTCGTTGCCGGTGCCGGTGCCAGTGCCTGGGGTCGGTGCCCGGGGTCGGTGCCGGCACCTGCCGGGCCGGGCGGGGCGGGGCGGGCGCGCCCTGCGCGGGGCCAGGCCCGGGCGCCCCCTGGCGGCGGCGGGCGGCGCGGTGGGCGGGGCGGGCGGCGGCCGTCCCGGTGCGGCGGGTGCGGGCTCGGTCTCGCCTTTGTGAGAAGCGGCGCGGAGGCAGAACGGGCGGCGGCGGCGGGTCGGGCGGGACCGGCGGTACCATGTCGTACCAGGGCAAGAAAAACATTCCGCGCATCACGGTGGGTGCGGCGGGCGGGGCAGGGCGGCCCGTGGGGCGGGGGGAAACTCGGTGCCGGCGTCCGGCGTTGCGGGTCGGAACGGGGCGGTGGCGGCGTGCAGACAAAGAGCCGCCGCCCGCGCAGGTGTCCCGGCCCCGCTGGTGACCTGTGCTGGGCAGAACCCGCGCCCCCGCGGGCGCAGCGCGGGCTGGAGCGTCGGCGGTGGTCGGTGCCCGGTGCCCGGTGCCGGTGGGGTGTTCCCCGTGCGGGGCCAGCCTCCCGCAGGGCGCTCCCCGTGCTCGGTGCCCCCGCCGAGCAGCTCCTCGCTCTCGCCGTGTCAGGTGCGGCGGTGCCGCTGCGGCGCTCCGGGACCCGCCCGGGAGAGGCGGCGGCGGCGGGCCGGCCCCGGAGCTGCGGGAGCCGCGGTGCCAGCGGTGCCGTGCCGCGGCGCTCCCCGCCGCTCGCCTGCTCTGACCTCTCTCTGCCTGACGCTCTGCTCCAGGCTCGCCCTGCGGAGGGCTCGCTCCTGGGAAGGCAGCCTGCTCTTTCATCTTGCTGGCTTTTCGCTGGCTTCATTGTAGCTCCTGGTTTTTCTATTGAGGACAGTTCTGGCTCTCTGAAGAAAAAGGAAAAGCAAAGCTGCTCTTAAAGAAGCATTAAGATCTTGACCCCTGTAAAGAGAAATTCCTTTGTCAGCCTAGATTCAGATGCTTTCACAAGCAATATTGTGGCTTTACACATACTGCCTTTTCTGTATCCTTAGACCACAATGGAGACACCCCCTACTGCTGCTGCAGGTGGGATTTCTCCCATTCTCTGGGGCTTTTTCTTTATGATACGCCTAATCAATATGCAGGGCTTGTGCTTGCTCCTCTGGGATCCAATGGCAGCTCTCTCCCCTCAGTGGTAACAAAATCTTCCAAGCTGCTTGATTTATCCCTATTAAATCCTTTGCTTTTTTCCTGAAGCTGAAAATGCTGCACTTCTGTCACCTGAGCAATGGGGAGGTTGGGCTTTCATGGAGGATGTATTGGAAAAACTGGGTATTTGTACTTCCCAACAGCTATTGTTTCAACTGCCTAGTGTGTTTCTGGAGATGCAGAAACAATCCCTTCTGGTTCCTCTTGTACTCAACAGTGCTGCAGTCAGTATTTGTAGTCGGTTTCTGCCAGTAACAAGTGAAAAATCAGAGTTTGCCTATTGTATCTGTTTGCAGCAGTTTCTCATCTTTTCCAGGACAGCCATTTTAGTGGAGAGGCCAGGAGCATGAGTGAGTGGTGCATGTGTTAGTGTGAGATAAATTTCTGTGCGAATTATTCCCAACATGAGTTGTAAAAGCCTGGTCAAAAGCTGTATGTGACAGGCAAGACTGTAGTCATTGATGGAAGGCTGGGCGGTGCAGGCACGTCTGTCAGCTGCGCCATGGAGGAAACACGGGGAGGGAGGGTAGCCAAAGCTGTGGCTTCTCAGCCATGGCTCCACCAGCTTGGTATGGATGTGCTGCTCCTCACTGTCTCCTGTTGTGCACCATGCATCAGAGACCACTAAACATCCTATTACGTGTTACATGTGTGCTGATTCTAGGGTGCCCAGCTCAGGAGAATAGCAATTTCAGATCTTGTGTGTCTGTTGAGAGACTTTTTATTGGTTCCTTTTCTTTGGCTGTTTGGAAGGGTGATCAAAATATTTCCCCTCTTGCAGTATGTTTTTCTGCAGGAAGAGAGGTGGAAGATTAAAATCTTGTCCTGATTTTACAAAATACCTGTTAACAGAACTGTTGGTTGAATCAAAATTACTCAGTCTTTGTGCTTTTGTCATAAAGTCCTTTCCTAGGCCAGGTAGACGGGAGATTCCTTTTTTTTTCCTGGTGTGAGCCATGCCCACCCCAATTCCCCTGCTGGAGCCTACAGACATCATCTCTGTGATGTCTCTGCCACCTCTGAAAACAAGGAGGTGTGTGTGGTGTTGGCCAGCATGGTGTACCAGGTACACATGGGGAGGGAGCCTCAGTTACTGACCAGACAGGTTTTGGTGAACTGGTAGCTATCAGTATGTCATTTCTAAGCCACAAACCGTAGGGAATCACAGTGTAGCTGGCAGCTATCTCTCCCTATGACACTAGCCAGGGCTTCTTCCGTGCTGTTGTGTGGTGCATTAGTAAGGAGGAACCATAAGCCTCTGATGAAACACTTCTGCAATTAGTGTCTCTGCTTTTACAAGGGAAAAAGCAGTAAAACCATACACCTGCTTCTGTGCTCCCCTAATTATGCCCTTGTGCTTTGTAAACGAGGTGAGCACTGTTCTTGGCTGGGTTCAGCAGCCGTCTGGAAGTGCAGCCCGCCTTTCTTTCTGCAGCATCACTCTGAAGACCACCTGATACTTTGGGATCTCAAAATGACCAGATGATGCTTAAGGGCACTAGGGGCAGAGTGTGGGCATGAGGGAATGGATGATGGCTTTGAAAGCTTGATCCCAAATGCAGACAGGCAGAGAGACAGGGAGAGTTGTGCATAAAGGCTTGCCAGCATGGAGAGGTGTTGAGGGCTGGTGGCGAATCCGGCAGGTTTTGGCAGAGCTGTGCTGGAGGGAGAGCTCCAGGCTCGGCCTCGTAGGCGTCTCTTGTGCCTGAAGGCACCACAGCGGTGGCAGAGGAGCTGTCCCTGGCTGCTTTGGAGGCAGTGTCCGCAGGCACAGTGAGACCTGCTATGGGAACAGTGCATTTATTGTGGTCTGGGGCTGCTCTGGAGCATGCACTGAAGAAGCCTAGCTGTTAACTCAGACTCATTTCCTCATAAGTGCTTCATTCTCTTCCTTTCTTCTTTCCCTGCCTCTTGTCACCTGGGTGCACTCCTGAACGGTGCCAGAGCCTGTAGGCATGTCATTTGGATTTTCCTTATTCGATTTAGTTGCATTTGTTTCCATGCAGTCAGTGGGTGGGTGCTGGTGCAGTCCCTTTGCTGTCGGGTGGGCACGGTGGGTTCTAGCAGTGCCTGATCTCCTGAATGGATGCCTTGTTTGTGCTTCAGCCACTGTGGATCTCTCAGTTTTGTGTACTGACAGCACTGAGCAGCCCTTCACATCTACCACAGAATGACCTCTTGTGAGTGTGGAGCAGGCATATTTCTTGAGCTCAAAATTAACACTTTATTTAGTAATTGCCAATGGGACAGTCTCCTGCACCTGTGCTGCCTCTGCCTGACTGCCTTGGCTTCCTCCACTTGATGTGCAGGGAAGGGCAGGCCAGCATCAGTATTTGCTGATGTTCCCGCACTCTAGTGAGAACCAGCTCCAGGAATTCAGGAAAGCAAGTTGGAGAGGGCAAGACAAAAAAAATGGAGGGCTGTTAGTGGATTTGGGCGGGGAGATTTTTTTTTGTTAGTGAGTCTGTGCTCAGGGCCCTCAGCCCCAAAGCTGAGCAGCGCCCAGCATGTGCCCCATGGGCAGAGGCGTGGCACAGCTGTGCTCTGGCCCAAGCACCTGGGGCTGCCCAGCCAGTGCACGCCGGCTGTCCTTGTGCTCCAGCTGCTCCTGAGACGTCCCTAGGTCGCCGGTCAAGATCAGGATCTCTGTGTGCTCATGGAGTGCAGCATGTCGAAGGAGCTGTGCATGGAGGGCTGTGGCATGCCCTCGCTTCCAGGCCCCCCTTAGCACAGTTTGGGCACTCCTCTGCCCGATGTGCCAGCTGGGGTCGGGGAAGAAGCGGGGCTGACCCCGGCTCTGCTTGTTGGAGGGGACGGTGAGTGGCAGGAGAGCCGGGAGCAGCTCAGCTGAGCTCTTTTCCTGGTGAGGGAGCAGGAGAGGCTCCCTTGGACTGTGCTGGCGGGGAGGGTGAGATCCCCTTGCCGGGGTGCCGGCCGTGTGCGGGGCAGCGGGGCCGTGTGCGGGGCGGGTGGAGCCGCTCCCCGGCCGTGTGCGGGGCAGCCCGGGCCGTGTGCGGGGCGGGTGGAGCCGCTCCCCGGCCGTGTGCGGGGCAGCGGGGCCGAGTGCGGGGCGGGTGGAGCCGCTCCCCGGCCGTGTGCGGGCAGCGGGGCCGAGTGCGGGGCGGGCGGGGCCGTGTGCGGGGCCGCTCCCGGGCCGTGTGCGGGGCAGCCCGGGCCGAGTGCGGGGGGGGTGGGGCCGCCCCCGGCCGTGTGCGGGGCAGCCCGGGCCGTGTGCGGGACCGCTCCCCGGCCGTGTGTGGGGCGGGTGGAGCCGCTCCCCAGCCGTGTGCGGGGCCGCTCCCCGGCCGTGTGCGGGGCCGCTCCCCGGCCGTGTGCGGGGCAGCCCGGGCCGTGTGCGGGGCCCCTCCCCGGCCGTGTGCGGGGCAGCTCGGGCCGTGTGCGGGGCCGCTCCCCAGCCGTGTGCGGGGCCGCTCCCCAGCCGTGTGCGGGGCAGCCCGGGCCTGTGCGGGGCAGCGGGCGGCTGCGGCGGGGCCGTGACGCGGGGCCGCCTCCCCAGCCTGTCGTCCCGGCGTGTGCTGGCGAGCTGGTAACGCTGGGCTGGCTGGGCTTGGCTGCGGCGGCGAGCAGCGGCCGGGGTTCCTCTTTCCCCGTTCCTTTGTCTCCGCTGGTGTCCATGTGGGATTTGCTGAATAACGCACCGGGGTCTGGCGTTGGGCTGCTGCCGGGATGCAGGAGTATTCTTTGCATCCTTCTGTTGACAGAAGGGTGCAAATTCCCACTATGGTGGCGATACTTCGGAAATGGCCCCAGGGGTAGCGCGTGGAGAGCAAACCATTTGCCTGCAGAGCAGTTAACCATTGCCAGAGCGTCACAAGGTGAGGCTGGCATGTGAGCCCCGCTGAAGGCTCTGGTGGCCTTGTCCAGGCTCAGACTGTGGAAAGGGAATGTATTTACGTGCCAGAACCTGGGCTGTGGGCAGCAGGGGTAACAGAGAGGAACGTAAGGGGTGGTTAAGAGCTGAAGAGTTGTTGGAGGTGTTTTAAGCAGTGGTAGCAACATGTTTCTGCACACATTAGCTGTGTCGCTGAATCACGCAGATATGGACATCAGTGGTTGCCCTCACTGCCTGCAGCTGCTTGTGCAGCCTTGTGCAGGTGGAGGTAGGTAGAAGAGCAGGACCTCAGCCATCCCAGTTCCTCTGGACAGGGTCTGTTTTCCACAGGACAGTGCCCATCCTCTCCCATCAGTGTATGCTGAGTTGTCTGGTCCAAAAGTGTGAATGCAGGAAGAGCATAAGGACAGTTCTGGTTGGGGTGTTCCTCTGGCGTCTGGCTGTGCTCCTTTGGAGAAGGCTGCTGGCCATTTTGGTCAATAGAAAGGAGAAGAGAAGAGATGGTAAATCATGAGGTTGGAGTGCAGTCCAGTGCCTCCTGGTTTTTGTATAGACCTGTGAAATGCCTCAGAAGCATTATCCCAAGCACAGCAGGAGAGTGGCAGATTAACAGCTGATTGCCTGTCCTGTTGGTGGTTTTTGCAAGGTGGTAACAGAGGAGAGAGTAACTTGTCTTCTTTAATGCAACTTATTTTACATGGTGTCATTAGAGACATGCCCTTAGTACAAACTTGCTCTAAATGCTGATCTGTGGCTCATGCTGGCTGCCAAGTAATGTGCATAATGTCCCAGCATAGGAAGCTTTTGACTTCTCTCTATATTTTAGGGAAGCATATTTGCTGTGTCCCCAGTGACTCTCCCCTGTGCTCAGTCTGCCTCGGTGGTGTTTCTGGCAGCCCTTCTCCCACTTAGAAACATCTTTAGGAGTATGACGTTTTCAATCCTTGCTCTTGTAGTGTTGTTTGGAGTGTTGACACAGGTCCAGTGACCTTTCTGCAGCATCGGTGGTTGAGGTGAGCAGTGGGAGAGCACCTGTACAGCGTGCTGAGAATCATAAAATCATAATATTTTAAGGGGTCGGAATGGACCTTAAAAGATCATGTAGTCCAAACCCCCTCTCGTGGGACACTTCCCACTAGATCAGGTTGCTCAAGGACTTAACCAACCCAGCTTTGAATACCACCAGCATTGGGACATCCATAACCTCCCTGGGCAACCTGTTCCAGTATGTAACCACCCTCTCAGTCAAAAGTGAACGAAGCATGTGTGTTATGTGCTACTGACAGCTGCTGTGCTCTTCCCTTTTCAGAGTGATCGTCTCCTTATTAAAGGAGGGCGAATAGTCAATGATGACCAGTCATTCTATGCTGACATTTATGTGGAGGATGGCCTCATAAAGTGAGTATTTGATTTCTATCATCTTCATCTCCTTTTAAACTGGCTTCAGGTTGGGTGGTTATTGGCTTTTAGTGGATGTGGTATGTGCCCAACTTGCCGGGCAGTAAAGCCTGATAACCCTCTCTATTCAGAGGCTCAACTCTCTGCAGTGTGTGTAAGCACATATGTGATTGTCTCATGTGTTCTCAGAGGAGTTCCAGTGACTGAATTGCTGTCAGGCTTGTGGGATCGTGATACTGCGTCCATTGTACAGCAAAGTTGTTTCTAATTGCACCAGGAACAAGGTTTATCTTTGACTTCTCTTTTGCCCTGTGTTAACTGTATTAGCATGAATGACCCCACACAAGATGCTGTTTGTTAGTACTTACAAGGATAGTGCTGTGCTGCAAGTCATCTGCATCCTTGAGATTTCCAGGAATTGCAGGGAAACCTCTGGGTTCCCCCGGCTTCTCCGTGTCTGTCTCAGAGCTGCAGGAATAGCTCACTTGTTTAAAGTTTGCCATTCAAACTTGGCAAAGGAATTGTGCTCCACACTGGGTGAAGTGAAAGAACCATGATATTTATAGCCCTGAGATTTGAAAAGGCATTGCTTGCTCTATGGTAGCAGTTATTTATCCACCCTTACCAGGGTGGTAGATGCTAAATATCCACCATCAGATAAATACTTTGAGAAGTGTGAATGTATTTTTATCTGGTGGACAAGACCATTTGTGATCGACAAGTGCTTGTACACAGGCAGGGATCAGAGCCAGCTTCTGGTGTTGCTGTGGTGCATGCTTTCTGAGTATTCGTGGGCAAATCACTGAGCCTCATCTACAGCCTGGAGGCCACAGAATTTCACTGCCTTGGGAGCTAAATGCTCTTACAAGTGAATTCTGCGAAGAATACAGTAAGCAATTAAAAACCTTTAGTGATGGATTCATCTCCATAAAAGCAGTGGGAAGAGCTGCTGATTTATTGCTGTGAGGACAGTAAAGTGAGCAGTTCTGTCCACAGAATTTTTGTTACACTATGGAAAAAAAAACCTGCAAAGTGACTCAGCTTGAATGAAATACAAAAATGGAATTTGTTTCTCATTTTTACCTCCCCAGTGTGCCAAGGAAATCAGAAGTTTTCCACTAAAACCAACTTTAAAGTTAACCTTTAAGGAAGAGATTTGAAGGCTGAGTTGAACATATGGACACATAAAGGGGTTGAGGGAACAGGGGCTGAAAAAGGGAATGCTGAGGTTCAGGTAACTTGGCCTGCAGGAGGGCCGGATATGTCAGGTTGTGCTCAAACAGGACAGGACCCAGAGCACTGTAGTTGTGTATTAGGTTACTGGCGCATTTATGCTGGAACTCTCTAGATTTCCTGTTTTCAGAAGACATTTTTAGGTACTTGTGATTTTAGCTGCCTTAACTACAGTGAGGCCCTGCTGATAGCAAAGCTGTCCTTCAGGGTCGCAGAAGAGACAAGGTGAGAGGGGGGACCGTGCATTTCTTGGGAAGGTGGTGAGCCCAGAGCGTGCCGGCTGTGCCATGAGCCCAGCAGGCTGCAGCCGGTCTAGCTGGGCGCTTGCTGAGCTATTTCCCAGCTCCCAGGAGTCCCTTCACTCTTGGGACTTTGTGCTGTGAGCAGCATTGCAAGTCCCTAATAAGCCCTGAGCTGGTCTAGCAGCTGTGGCATTACAGTGGAAATCATCTTTATCTGTAAGTAAGCTCAGACTTGATCCTTACTTAAGGTGGGCAGAAGGACGGGAGACAGGAGAAATTAGGGGTGTAGCTCACTTGGAAGCAGGGCTGGTGTTGGGTTTTGTGGGCATGCACCCTGGGTGAGCAGTTAGAGCTGCTATGCTGAAATGCATGCTGCAGCCTGTTTCCTGAGCCTGCGTGGGATGAGGTGTCCTAGGCAGGTTCTCACCACGCTCTGCAGGGATCACCATCAGACCATGCTCCCCAGCTACCCCAACCCAGTGTGTGCCCCGGGCAGCAAGTGCCATCCGAGTCACCTGCAGAGCAGCTGGGCAGATGGCAGCCACCCCTGAGCTGAGCACAGCATAGGTGTGAGCAAGCCAGACAATGCTGTATGTTGCTGCAGAGTGCAGTGAGCCTGGGTCTGGGGGTGTTCCCAGAGTGGGGGGTTCCTGCTGGCACGGAGCTGCCCTGGCAGTCCCTGGCTGAGCTGTTCAGAAGTTAAGTTGTGGCAGGTTTTCCTTTGTGAGAGTATCTTGGTGTGATCTTATCAGGCAGATCGGAGACAACCTGATTGTTCCTGGAGGGGTCAAAACCATAGAAGCCAATGGGAAGATGGTGATCCCTGGAGGAATTGATGTCCACACTCGCCTGCAGATGCCATACAAGGGAATGACCTCTGTGGATGATTTCTTCCAAGGAACAAAAGCAGCTCTGGCTGGTGGAACCACCATGATTAGTAAGTGCAGTAGGCATGGCCTGTGCATGACACCCCCCAGTATTCTTGCAAGATCACCCAGTTCTTTATTTTTTAGTGTACTTTTCTCAGTCTTCTGTGTTTTCAAAGCCCATGACAGTGTGTTCATATTTTCTGTGATCTCTGTCAGTGCAGTCTAGGGAGTAAGGATTGGGATGAATCTTTTGATCCTTAGTAATGATGAAATGATAGGACAGGAGATGTGCATAGGACCCCTTAGCCTTGGAGATTCTGTGTTCTGCAGTGCTTGTCTGCAGCCACTCTTGCCTCTGGGAGCCTCAAAAAGGAGCAATGGCATAACTTCTCTGTTAAATAACAGTAGGGCAGCATGGTGCTCAGATGGCTCTGAGCAGAGGAACAGAGCAGTATGTTGGCATCGCACACTGCTCAAAAATAAACAGTGCTAACGAAAAAGGAAAGGCAATTCTGAGGTCCTTTTCTGGAGGATGCTATGGCTGTGCACTGGTTTGAGGTCCAGGTGTTGTCCTGTGCAGTGATTACAGTTGTGTGCACTGCAGGGTTTCTTGGGATGCAGGAGCAAGGTTTGATCCTTCCAATAAAGGACTGAGTTCCTTGTCCTCCCCCCACCATTTTTCCTTCCTCTATGCCAAAAAAAACCCACAAAGTTTTGTGAAATGGTCTGTGGCAAAGTGTGGAGATTCCATGCTGTGCAATTAAAGGTGCATTAGTGTTGCAGTGTGGCAGGAGGCTGTGTGCTAATGGGGTGGGAGTGGGGATGGGGACAGCTTTCAGACAGTTTCTCAGCAGAAGCGTGTAAAAACCCCTGATCCTGTGCCAGAGGCCATTACACAAAGGCTCTGTGCACTTCCCTGCCAATAAATGCATTGAGGAGCCGAGGCACGCTGTGGAGGTGAGCTGCCCTGAAGCTGCTGAAGAGGCCCGCGTGGGCGGTGGGCTGGGAGCCCTTGGGCAGCCCTTGCTTGCTGTGCCTGCAGTTGATCATGTGGTGCCGGAGCCCGAGTGCAGCCTGGCCGAGGCGCTGGAGCGGTGGCGGGAGTGGGCGGACGGCAAGGCCTGCTGCGACTACGCCCTGCACGTGGACATCCCTCGCTGGAGCGACCGCGTCCGGCAGGAGCTGCACGCCATGGTCCAGGAGAAAGGTCTGTGTGCTGCGCCTCCCTGTCCCCGGCCAGGCAGGGCGAGAGGCGGCTGCGCTGCTGGGCGCCTGCAGGGTTCTGTGCCCGCAGGGCGGCTGTGGGGAGGGTGGCCAGAGCAGGCAGCCTGACCTACCCAGCTCAGCTCTCTCTCCTCTCTGCCCTGCCCCAGGTGTTAACTCCTTCATGGTGTACATGGCCTACAAGGATTTGTACCAGATGTCCAACACTGAGGTGAGACCCCCCTGCACCGCCATGGTTGTGTTGATTCAAGGAGCAGTGCAGGGTGAGAGCCATGGTGGGCGTGGGGCAGCTCATAAGGCTGGTACCTATTGCCCCTGGCCAGTCCTTGCTGCTGCTCCCCTCTACCCTGGCTGCCTGGCTGGGCTCCTGCACTGCAGGTGGAGACACAGGTCTAGTGTGGAGATCACCAGGAACATCTGCTGGTGACTCTGTTCTTCAGAGAGCCGGTCCCTGCACAGCCGGAGCTCTGCCTGGCATGGCTACACTGGGTCCTGCTGCTGCCAGGGCCGTGGGTCGAAGGGCATGAGGGGTGCCAGGGCCCTGGGCAGCCTGCTCACTAATAATTTCTTGTCTCTCTTTTAGCTGTATGAGATTTTCAGCTGCCTGGCAGAGCTGGGTGCCATAGCTCAAGTTCATGCAGAAAATGGGGATATAATTGCACAGGTAACTAACTACTTCTGGTATACAAGAAGTAGAAATGTGTATCAGGGAGATTTGATGTGGGGCATTAGTAAAATGGCTCTGAAGGTGGACATCTTGTGCAAGGTGATATCTTTGCTGTTCAGCAGCAATATCAAAGTTGGCAAGATTTTTTGTTGTGAATATCGTGTGCATAAGCGAATGTGAAATAGTGCATTAGCAATTACCTAAATGGAAGTGAGTGTCCATCAAGTAGGATATGTTTGCTGTAGCTGCCTTCAGTGAGGAGAGGCAGAGACCTTTGCCTTGCACATAACAAACCAGGAGAGGTAAAGTCCATTGAGAACTGCCTTGGCAAGAGAGATTTTCTCCCTGTAAGCAAACAGGTAGCTAATGAAGCTGGATTTACAGGGCAGATGTTCTGAGGGACATGGTTGAGTGATCAAGTGGGTAGTGTGTATTGGCCTGCTGTGCTGTAATTGGTGCTGGTTGACAGAAGGTCCAAATGTTTTCAGTTCTCATTAGGACGCAGAAGACATTGCTCAGTTAAGCTCTACAACTATTTGGTTTTTTCTCTCTCTTGTTCTTGGGAGTTGAAGGAGCATGAACCAAGAAGTCATTCTTTGAGCATCTTTTCAGACTACAAGAATTAGTTTTTGTTTGGACTTTTTAGAGCTGCAGTGCACAGTTGGATGGCTCCTTCACATGAGAACTGAGTGGTCTGAGGAATTGTATTGGCCAGAGCTTATCTTTATTTTAGCACCTGCCTAATCATAAAATGCCCCAAAATTACTAATTAGTAGCACTTCACAGACCTGGGAACTGGAGAGGATTGGGAGTTTTGTAGCCCTGTTTTGTTGCCACATTGTTCTTGTTTCACTGAAGTTGGTTTAACTCAGTGCCTGCCCTCCCATTGCCCCATGTTCCCTCCTTCTCTTTCAAATCCCTTGAGGGTACAGCAGCCTCTCCCCATGCTTGGTGGTCCCACAGGGCATAAGGTGTTGATGGTCCTGAGGGAAGGGCTTGACACAGAAGGGATCTGCTTTTTTGTGGTCGATAGTTTCAGTCCTGTAATATCGCTCTGCTCTTTTGATGTCCTAGGAACAAGCCAGGATGTTGGAGATGGGAATAACAGGCCCTGAAGGCCATGTGCTGAGCAGACCTGAGGAGGTAAGATCAGAGGACAGCTCAGCCTTGCTTCACTGAAGAGTTTTCCCAGTCACAGAAGGGCTCAGTGTGTTCAGTGGGGCCAAGCAAGCATCAGGGCAGGGGAGAGTGTGTGTATGTCCAGGGGTATCCATTTTTACAGGCACTGCTGTCTGTTTCATCAGCAGCCCAGGAAAGAGCAAGATGCATGTTTGTGACAGACATTTCTTAGTTGTGCTTGAGTTGCCCAGCAGAGACAGAAGCCCTGGTTCTGAGTCTCACAGAGAGGAATCAATCAACCAAAATCTCTGTATGGCTGTAGCAGTCTTTGAGGCTGCTTTGGGGGCATTTGTCTTATGTAGGTGACTCCACAGGTGTGAGAAAGAAGCCTAAGAAGAATCTACTGACGTGTTTTAGAATTCACTGTTCACGTCTAAGTGCTGACAGATTCCAGCCTTTTCCTCCTTTATATTTGCTTAGTCTCCAAAGTGTGCTTCAGAGGCAGACGGACGAAGCCACTGTTTGAAGGAGTGGGAGGGAAAGAGAAGGGGAATTCTCTGGTTACAATTCATTGTCAGAACACTAATGAGATTACTTCTAATTTTAGCTTGTATGGATTTTTCTGTTTGGTCCATTAATATAAGTTGAGTCTAATTTTAGATAGGTTCCCTTCACATAACTCCCTGCTGAGAGGTACTTTGACTTCCCACAGCATGTGAAAGAAGAAAACAATAGGAATTTGGTACAGTAGCAAAGTTAAGCAGGGAAGCACAGGGACAGATTTGTACTTGAGGTCCTTCTGAAATAAAATCAGTTGGCTTAAATTAAAAGTGTAGGAAGTTGGCTGTGTTTGGGCTACTAGCAACATAAATGGCCTAGTGTAATAATAGTACTTACTCCCTTTGAAATACAAGAGTATAAAGCATTTTCCTGTACAGGGAAGAGTCTCAGTGTCAAACACAGTAGCTCAGAGTCCCTCTTATTTTTATGACTCTAACCTGTTGCCACTAGTTGGCAAGCTGAAGTGCAATTACGGGAAGCTGTGGTAGTGCCCAGATTTGAGAACTGTCCTGTTACCATACACAGTGCAGATCTCATCCAAAGCCAGTAAAACATTGTTAGGTGTTTGATCTTGAAATGCCATTAAAGTATAAGGCAAATGAGAACAGTGCAAGGCTGTGGATATTATGCATTCAGCCAAATTCAGATCTCATTGCCTTTGAAAATAAAGTGTCCTTCTTCCAGAATATACTCTTCCTTGGAAAATGTTAGGTGGAGCACAAATGACCCTGCTACCACATAAAGCCTGCAGACAGATGGCAAAGCATTAGGAGAGTGCTCTGTGGCTCTGTGGGTCTTCTCTGTCCTGGAGGGACCTCAGTGGGGGTTAAAGGCATGTTCTTCTGTCAGGGGATGGTGGTGACTTGGCAGGGCAGGATGATGCAGCTCCAGATGGTAACCTGCTCTGAGGGTGTGCAGCGATGGCTGTTTGCTCCTGTCCACGTGTTAAACCCCATCAACTACTGCAGCCCTAAGTATGGTGATAAAAAATCACTTCTCACCTTAATTTCTGTTTTAAGAGTCTTTAAGAAGAGAAAAACCTATTTTCACTGTACAGCAAATAGATCTGCAGAAGTATGAGAGAAGTGCATGTGTGTCTGGATGCAGTGCTCTGCTTCTCTGCCCTGGGACATTTCGGCTGGCATGGTCCCAGGCATTGCCCTGGGGGCTGGCTAATTGTGTCTTTTTAAGGCTTCTGTTTTGAACTTTCTCAAGCCAACACTTGAAGCCAAATGGAGCAAACACTTGGAGAGCTCTGGGGCTGAGCTCAGGCTGGGCACAGGCTGATGTAATGGTCCAAAGATATCCCTCCTGGCGGAAACCTACCCTCCACTAACAGCAGGACAGTGAGATGGGGCAGCTGTCAGCAGGCTGGGGCAAGCAGAAGCTGCACTGCTGGATGGCCAGGCCTCAGACACAGGCTGCCAGCCAGCGTGCAGCCCTCTGCACCCTGCCATGGGGGTGACAGGGGACATCTGGTGAAACCTGCTGCAGCTGTAGGACGGCCTGGAGCAGGGGAGTGCTGTGGAAGGGTGGACCTTGCCGCGCCCTGGCAGCAGCCTGCAAGCGGGGCTGGGCAGCAGCCCCTGGGCTCCTTGGGCTGCCATGAGAGCTGGAACCAGGCAGTGGAAAGAACAGCAGATGCAGCTCTGCTGGCCCCTGCGCAGGGCTCAGACAGTGCTGCTGTGCCAGGCATCGTGCTGCTGTAGCCTGCCTTTGGGCCATCCCCCCTCAGGTCTGCCTGATGAAACTGCCCTGGGGGAGTCAGGGGTAAAAGCGAGGGCACAGGGTGTCCGCAGCAATCAGAGATGTGTTGGGAGTAGCAGGGGCTCGTCCCTGCCCAGCCAGTGCTCCTCTGCAGCTGTGTGCCATCCTCTCTTGCAGCTGGAAGCAGAAGCTGTCTTCCGGGCCATCACTATTGCCAGCCAGACCAACTGTCCTCTCTACGTGACTAAAGTGATGAGCAAAAGTGCTGCTGACCTGATCTCACAAGCCCGAAAAAAAGGTGAGTGGCAGCTGGTGCTGCACTCAGCCTGGTGCTGCCACCAGGATGCTGGATGATGTGGTCCTCATGTCCTCGTGGTTGTTTTGCCAAGATCAGCACTGTGCTTCAAGTGCTGTCTAGTGCTTCCCCTTCTGCTGGGGAGCAGTTAGCTTAGGAGTTTGCCTGACTTGTGAAGGGCAGGTTGACACTGCATTAGGCCACATGGAGCCACCTCCTGTTGACAGTCAGGTAGCATCAATATGTGGGGCACAGGTAGGAGCAATGTGTTAAACACCACAGTTTGTCTGCAGCTGTGAAGGGCTCAATGAGGTTGCTTGTTCAGTGCAGGTGGGTTGTGCTGCTCTGGCCTCCCTTTGAAATGCTCACCACTTGGAAGTGCTTGGGTGCCCTTTCAGGATGCTGGGAGCTCCCTTTATCAGTGGTGCTGGAGCACAGAGATGCCCCACAGGTGCCTGCATGTGCATGGCTCTGTTCAGTGGGCTCTGTGCCCCTGCCCCAGGAGGTGTGAAGGGGGATTCTGGTGCATGAAGGATTTGTGCCCTTGAGCAGGAGGACCCTATGGTGATGGCATGGGTCTGGGTATTCTCAGGACATTGCAGGCTGTTGGTAGTGCTGTGGAGCAGAGAATGCCACCGGGCTCCACCTGAACACTGTTCTTTCTGTGCCCTTCTGCAGGCATTGTGGTGTTTGGTGAGCCCATCACGGCCAGTCTGGGGACTGATGGAACACACTACTGGAGCAAGAACTGGGCAAAGGCTGCAGCATTTGTGGTCTCTCCGCCTCTGAGCCCAGACCCAACCACTCCTGACTACCTTAACTCCCTCCTGGCCAGGTGAGCGACAGCTCTGCTGGGGATACTGCTAGGAGAAAGTGCACTCTGGGTAGGGAAGAAAGGTTAGTCCAGCCTGAACCACTTCACTGTAGGTATGTAATGAACTGAGCAGTGAAATGGCTCTGACTCCAAGCCGTGTTGGTTTGTCCTCGAGAGTGGAGGGAGGACATGTTAAGCTTAACATCACTAATGAGAAAAATACCAGTAGTCATGAACCATTTTAAAAGCCCTGAAGAAGACAGAGAAACGAGGACAAGCTAAAACAGACTTGTCAACGGAAGGATTCACCGAGCTGGCAAGTGGGGAATGGATGCTTGGATTGGGATGCTGCACCAGCACGGAGAGCATTACAGGTTAGACAGGCTGCTAGGAACCCCAGTCAAATACAAAGCAGATATATTCACACACCTGTACAGCTGAGCAGCAGCAGAGCCTGCTGAGTGCAGGAGACCTTCAGGAGCAGCTCCTGCACATCTGGCTGGGATGGCAGGTTGTTTTTTCATCCTGAAGGCAAGAGGGTAAAGAAAGGATTTTGTGAAAACAAAGACAAACAAAAAAAGCACTTCAGCAATTTGCAATGACCTTTCACAGTTACACTCCATTCTCTCACTGGCAAGGCCAGCGCAGTGGCTGAGGACACTGAATGTTTCTGCCCTGTCTGTGTGCCATGTGTCCATCCCCCTCCACTCTCAGGCCATGTTTGTACATCAGTTGTGTGTGTGCTGCCTGATCTGTTAGCCAGGGGAATGGCTGACACTGAGAGGGTTGTAAATGGAAATGTCCTTTGAGGTAATGCTGGAAACATCTCTACCAAGATGAACAAGGGATGAGGAGTCACTAAGAGGTGTCTCCAGCAGGGCATGTTAGGATAAACCTGGGTTGTGCCAGAGTGGAGATGCTGTGTCTGGGTGTAAGAGAAGTGCCAGTGCATTTGCAGTCTGAGTATGCAGTTTACCCTGCATTTTGCATGAGGTGTTCATTTGTCAGTGAACAAGAGACACCTCAGTGCATACTGGATGTATTGTGGAGGTGCAGGTCTTCACAAGTGGCAAGGAAATGTGAGCCCAGCTCCTGAACTGGTTTTCTACTCCTTACCTTCCACTTCCAGTGTAGCCCAGAACTCAAAGAAGACACAAGCAATGCTTGGTCCCTGCAGCTCATAGGTGTCTGTCCTGACACCTCTGCCATACCGTTTTCTGTGAGCCTGCAGCAGGAGGAGAGACTGTGAGGTTCCAGCTGGGCTGGATGGCTTGTTTGTCTCCAGCAGGAAGCATGTTGTGTCATCATTCTGGGCCTCTGTCTGTACAGTTCATCTGGCATATGGCAGAAATGGTCAGAGGAAGGTGGAGATTACCAGTGGATTAGAGCAGATTTGCAGCCTCAAGGGGAGTCACTGTCTGCACTGCTGAGGTGCTGGAGGCCCCTTGCCTCATGCAGGCAGTGCTGGGAGCTGGCCTGCCTTGCTCTGCTTCCTTTGGCCTGGCAGCAGTGACTTTCCAATTGCTGCCTGTCCAACGTTACCTGAGGACTCAGCAGCCACTGGATGAGTTCAGGGAGCCATGGACAGCTGCTTGCCCTGCCTTGTCTGTGGGCAGCTCACTCTTTCCTAGGAGCAGGATGGGTCAGGGTATCCCATCCGTCCCGGTGCCCTTTGGCAGAGGGTGACGAGGCCCCAGTGAAGCGTTTCTGGGCGTCCTGCAGAGAGCTGCTTCTGGGCAGTCCCAGCTCCCTCCATCCCAGTGCAGCAGGCTTTCGTGGGCTGGGGGAGGACGGTGCTAGCCCTCAGCATGCAGGAGCTGGCAGTGCACAGTGCAGGGCTGGCTTGTGCAACTGGGAGACAGCCCTGGAGCAGAGAGGCCTCTTCCTCCCTGTTGTGGCAGAAGGGTTCTCTCAAGCAGACCTGACAAACTGCCAGAAATGGAGTCCAGTAGGAAAGGACATCTTCTGGCCTGACACAAAGACCAGCATGTTCCCTGGGACCCGAGCTGTTGACTTTTCTTTTGTACAGGATGCTGTGCATGCTCGGGTGGGTGGCACAGCATGGCAGAGGTCTCTTGCCCCCATGTGACACAGCTGCCCCAGGGGCTGAGCAGGTGGAAGTCTTCAGGCTGAGGGACTGTGGAAATGAGGGTGCAGAGTAAAAATTCTGAGCTGGGGGCTGCTTGTGGCCAGAGGAAATCCATATCATGTCTCTGTTGCTGTCTGACTGCAAACGCCTGACAGTGGGTTTGTTCCACCCCTCTGCAGTGGTGACCTGCAGGTGTCAGGAAGTGCCCACTGTACCTTCAGCACTGCGCAGAAAGCCATTGGCAAGGACAACTTCACAGCAATCCCAGAGGGAACCAATGGCGTAGAGGAACGAATGTCTGTCATCTGGGACAAGGCCGTGGTGAGAGTCCAGCCAGGGGAGGGGCAGAGTGGGAAGAGGTGGTTGCCATCTCACACACCCGTGCTACTGCCCCGTAGAGCTGGGCACCCAGCTTGTTCCCTCTCTGGCTTTGAGAGTCAAATCAAGCTGGGGCAGGAGAGGTGGTGGTTGCAGGCTTGGGGTGAACATCCAGAAGCTGTAACTGTGCCCCCAGTTCTTGGTCTGTCTGGCTCTAGCTAGTAAGATCAGCCTCAGAAGCTTGGGCCCAGCCAGCCGGCACCTTGTGTGGGAGTGAGGAAGGTGCTTCCCAGGGCTCTTACTCACCCTTTCCCCATAGATGGACTTAGCTCTCTTTGTGTGTGTGCAGGCCACTGGAAAGATGGATGAAAACCAGTTTGTGGCTGTGACAAGCACTAATGCTGCCAAAATCTTCAACCTGTATCCACGAAAAGGGAGAATAGCAGTGGGCTCGGACAGCGATCTGGTTATATGGGATCCTGATGCAGTAAAAATCATCACAGCGAAAACCCATCAGTCTGTAAGTCCTCTGCTCTTGTGTGTGCACGCTGGAGGGTGGCGGGTGAGTAGTTTTGTCGCCTGGCTGCTGGGAGCCCGGTACTGTCCTGCTTGGCTCTGAGGAGGAGGGACTGAGCCCAGGCTCTGGGCAGTGCCTGTTGTCACTAGGGATTGAATGTCCATGAGCCCGAGGCACATGGGGCTTTTTCCCCCTGCTTGAGTATTCTTCTCCTGACCCTGGCCTATGCAGGTGGAAAGACACATTTCTCCTTACCTTGGTTCCTCTTCCAGGCACAAATATTTTTCCTGGCATTGCCACAGTGCTTTGTTTGTGCCTTACTTCAAGCCTAGGTCTGCTTTGTCTGCTCTGGGAGTTCTTCCTTGCGCTGAGCTTCAAACCAGCAGGTCCTGGTTCATGTTGGGAACTCTGGTGGGCTTTTACTGTGAGGGGCTAGTGAGCTACAGGAGGCCTCTGAGCGTGCAAGGCTTTAGGGGTGTCTTCTGCCTGCATTGGTGACTCCAGCAGTGAGGTGTGGGGACTGACCCACCCTAAGTGGGCAGACAGTGCTTTTGTCCCTCCTGACCATCATCCTGGGGTTGCTGCAGGTGGCTGAATACAACATCTTTGAGGGGATGGAGCTCCGTGGGGCCCCACTGGTGGTCATATGCCAGGGGAAGATCATGCTGGAGGATGGCAACCTGCATGTGACCCAGGGGACCGGACGATTCCTGCCCAGCAGCCCTTTCCCTGACTACGTCTACAAGCGCATCAAAGCCAGGAGGAAGGTGAGGAGGTGGGGATGCCACGAGACAGAGTTGGATTATTGGTAGCCCAAATTGCTCTTATTAACTGGTTGGTTTTCATTTGCTGTTCTTGCTGGACCCTGTTAGCAGTGCTGCAAATTCCTGGTGTATTTTGAATATACAAAATGACTGAGGCTTGGATAGGGAGCCCTTTGTGTTAGTGATGTGCCATGGTGGAGACAGATGCTCCTTAAGGTTAGCAGTGGTAATGTCTCTCTTCATCCTGTCCTGCTGCAGCAGGGGTCTGGAGGGAAACACTGTTTAAAATGAAGAGATTGGCCAAAATCGCCTTCTCCTCCCTGATTTGTGCAGCATAAACCCCATCTGGGGGATAGCCCCTTGCACTGGCTCTGCACACCTTACAGGGCAGTGGGGCTGTGCCAGGCCTCAGTGCTGCAGGACTATAGCAATGTGACATCCTTCTGCAGGGGGACTGAGGAGCTGGTGGATGGCTGGAGCTTGGTGTTCCCTGGGCTCAGAAAAGTGTCACTGTCCTCTTCTCTCTGGTGACAGATGGCAGAGGTGCATGCTGTGCCCCGGGGCTTGTATGACGGACCTGTGTTTGACCTGACCACCACCCCCAAGGGGGGCACCCCTGCGGGGTCAACCAGGGGGTCCCCCACGCGTCAGACACCGCCCGTCAGGAATCTCCATCAGTCTGGATTCAGCCTGTCGGGTGAGTACGTGCTGTGCCTGGGCTGGGAGGGGGCAGAGCCGCTGGCCATATGTCCCTGTCCCTGGCCTGGGGCAAGGGGCAGTTAGAGGTGGCCTGCACCAAGGTAAGCACAAGAGTGGGTCATGGCAGGGCAGGATCCCGTGTGTCCCTTAAAGGGCATGGCTGGAGCTGCACCTTGCAGGAGCAGCCAGGCAGACTGCCTGGAGGCCAGCACAGCATCCGATGCTGTTCCTGCTGCGTCTGTTCACGAAGCATCTGCAGAGACTTTAAAGCCACTGCGGCTCTGAGCTGCTGCTGGAGTTGGAGAGGGAGCAGGTTGCAGTAGATAGCCTCTGGAGGGCCTTGGCAGGACTCCAGGCTGCCTGACTGCTCAGTCTGTGAAGAAGATGCTCTTAACTTTACTTTGCCCGTTCCCTTTGTACTCTGATCCTATCCCAGGTACCCAGGTTGATGAAGGCATGCGCTCAGCGAGCAAGCGCATTGTCGCGCCCCCGGGAGGCCGCTCCAACATCACCTCCCTGAGCTAAATGTCCCGGCTGAGGAGGAGACAAAACCCTGTTCAAGCAAAGGAGGAAAAATGGTACATTGGTGTTGAAGAATGAAAAGAAATAAACCTGTTCTGAAGAATCAATAAGCCTCAAGCCTTATGTTTCACAAATGCTACTTGCTACCTAGCTTTAAAGATGTTGCTTCATTTTGTTTTTGCATAGCCTTAAAGTTCTGTTGTTGTTACTGTTGTGGGTTTGGTTGGGTTGTGTTTTGCTCTTCCTCTCTGTATGCATGCTGCTCGGACAGGTTGCTCGGTTCAATGTTATTGGTGTTGAACGTGTGTGGGATGCCGTGGTGTGGGACAGTGGGAATGGCCCACAGGGCGACCCGGCCAGGCAGGTGAGGGGCAGGGTCTGGCCGGGGGCAGGATGTCGGACGGGGAGGGCAGGTGCACTGAGCTCGTAGGGAGAGGTGGGTCTGTCACATTCATCTCCTTCATCTCCGCCCAATGCTCTGGCGTTTCATCATGAGGCCTGTGGGGGAGCTCGAATCATCTCTGTAACAGCTGTCACAGCACCTTGTGTAAGGAGTTTTACTACTTTGTACACTTTATTAAAAAAAAAGTTGTTCCTTCAAACAGCTCATGTTGTCGGTTGGCTCTTCTCTTCCTCGGGCAGCTTGGCAGGGGCAGTGCCCAGTGCAGGGAACTGGGCTGGGGCAGCACAGGGGTTTGGGTGGTGTTGGGGCTGGAGAGGCAGCAGCATGCAGTGCCCGCTGCTACCCCTGCCAGGGTGTTGGTGCGGCTTCTCAGGCCAAGGGAAAGGTATTGGCAGAGCAGCACAATGCAAGTGTTTGTAACAGCTGTCCAGTTTGTGCACGCAGTCTCTGAGCCTGGCCTGGCCACCATGGGCTGTGGCTGCCTGGCAAGAGCTGTGCCTGTCCTCTGTGTGTTGACAGGGACCAGCTCCGCACGGCGCTGCCTGGGCACGGCTTTGGGGCCATCCTGCCCAGACAGCCTTGGAGGCTGCTTTCTGTGGACTCCTGTCAGTGAAATGCTCCCCTTCCATCAGGCATTGTCTGTTAGAACGAAAGGCACTGTCCTTTAAAGCTTGCAAAGCATGTAAAAAAAAGTGATTTTTGTTTAAAGACCACAGAATTAAGGGTCAGTTTCGGCTATGCTAAACAAATACACTTTTCCCTCTCCTTCTTTAGTATTTGACCTTGAAATATTTTTTTTACATGTCTGCAACTGAGGCAGGGCAAGCTGTCTCTGCCGCAGTCCTTAAGGGGCCAGGCTATAATAGTTGTGCCAGGCTGGGGAATGCTGTGCTTACAAGCATTGTGAAGTTCTTCCATCAAGTAATTTAGGCTTTTGCCTGTTGCCTGGTAGAGAATAAGCTGAGACTGTGCCTCTGTGTACAGAGGAAGAGGGGAATAGAGAGATGGTTGTAGAAACATTTAAATTTCTACATTTTAAAATTTTTAAATATGCAATGTTCTTTCCATTTTTAAGGACTTCAGTTGTTTTGGGGCTTTTCTGACCAGCCAGTGGAGAGGTATTTCTGCAGCAGCAGATTTTTCCCTAGTGAGAAGCAGAGCTGGGATTTCAGATAAATACACTTATGGTATGTGCACCTCTGCCTGCACCAGAGCAAGGCAGCGATGGCGATGTGCTGTGCAGGAGACAGGGACAGCTGTCAGCACAGTCCTGCTGGTGCCAGACCTGCTGGAGGACTGGGCAGAGAGCAGAGGATCCATGGAGAATGCTGGAGGTGCTCTGGATAGCCTTTCAAGGACTTCTCAGTGGGGTGGAGACTCCATGTCTCTCTGCCTTGGACTCATCATTCCCAGGAAGGCTATCCTCACGGTTCCTGAGGACAGTTCCTGCTTAAATCAAGTGTGATTTCAGTGGTAGAGACATTCAAAATATACATTTAAATTCCCATCTGATTTTGGAAGCCAAGCTCCATCAGATTCAGTGAGCTGCAGCAGTTTTATCATGATGGTGAATGTATTTTTCAGGCTAGACTGGTAAAGCATCTGGATTCACCAGCACCTGGTTGTTACAGCTTGGTGTGCACATCTGTCTGCACACTGGCCACCAACCATGCCAGCCCTGCTGGGTCCATGGAGAGAGCACTAAACGGGCAGGAAGCCTTTGCTGCCTCCTCGCAGCTAAGGAAGGAGCTCCTCTCCAGCCTCCTGTGCCCCCTCACAGGATGTTTGCAGGCGCTGTCTGTAAGCAAAGGCCACTTTTGTCACAATGCATTGGTGAAGATCATGCATGTGGGAGCCACCTCTTCCTGCTGGGGAAGCAGCCATGAGCCCATCCGTGGGAATGCCAACACCTGCAGAGCCCTGTGGCACAGCTGTGGGCACCCCTCAGCACGGGGCAGCAGCTGCCTGCATGGTGGCACCAAGGGCTGTGGCACCTGCCAGCCGAGCCAAAGTAGCGAAAGCTGTCTTGTCCATTGTCTTGTGGTGGCGTTCCTGCCCTCAGGAAAGGCAACATGACAGGATCTGTCTGACCAGCTGTGCCCATTGCAAGGCAGCCCCCACAGCCTCTCATGGGCCCTTGGGCTGTGGGGATGAGCTGAGGGAGGGGAGCCCCAGCTCTCCTCTGTGCCCTGGGCTGCTGGCACGGCCTGGCATTGTGAAGGTGGATGGTGAGCCCCAGTGCCACGAGGAGTCCCCTGCAGGGGCTGAGCTGCTCTCAGAGGCTGATGTTCTGATTGTCCTCCCTGTGTGGGCCGCCACTTTTTGTCATGGTCTCTTGGATGCTGTCACAGTGAGGTCTTACCCTTGGGATAGAAAAGGATGATTGAACTGTGAGGAAAAGCCCAGGCAGTGCCAAGACCCCATAGAGGTACAGCTGCCTTGGAGCTGCCCACTGCCTGGCCTGAGCTGCCCCTCGCTGCACAGCTCCTGCAGCCCCGGGTGCCCCAAGCTCCTCCAGCACAGCCCCCCCGCCCTGTGCCCCCCAAAACTGTCACAGGCTTTGGCAAGGGCCAGGGCCTCTGCTGCTGCCTCTGGATCAAAACTTACTTTTCTCTGTTGAAAACAATGAAGTCTCTCTGGAGCATTTCCAGGTGCTTCTGGAGGTGGCTGGCCTTTCATATTGGAATGGAAAAATAAAAGATATAGGGAATAAATTCACAGTTTACACAGAAGAACATTGCAAGGGGCAGTTTCAATGACACATGGCAATATGTTTAGGCACAGAGCATCTTTTGCCCTGCAGTGGGGAGAATGGCATTAAGGTTCTCCTCTTGCAGTAAAGCAGTGCATACACATTCTGCCCTTCACCACGGGGAAGATGGAGAGAGTTTTAGGAATAGTTGGTCACAATGGAAAAAATATTCTGTTCAGTTTACTGTGGTCTTGCTAGATGGCAGTCTTTGAAAAATGAAAGGCCTACCATGCTTGTACCTGTTTGTTCTCACCTGGGATGAATTGATTTTGCTTGTGTCTTTCTCCTTCTTAGCCAAGCGCTTTTTTTTTTTGTGAAGAGGTTTGGATTCCAGGATCATTTCTTCCAGTTCAAAGGCTGGGTCACAGTTCAGTCTGCCTTTCTGGAGGGGAGAGAGAAGTGGCCTTAAGCAATCAGAGCCTGTCTTAGTCTCTTATAACCTGGACTGCATTTGGGAGCTGAATTTTGTAAAAAAAATGCACTAATTATAATTGCACTTGCAGCCAAGAGCACTGGCTACACTCCTGATATACTTTATCAGTCCCTTCAGATATGGACCATATTCAAGGTGTCACAGTGGCTCCTTTTGTGCTCCTGCTTCTACTCTGCCCTTTGCCTGCTTTGGAGTGGCAATGAGGATGAGGACAGTCCTGGCTGGGTTGTGCCTTTTTGAGAGTAGCACAACAGCCCAGTGGAACTGGTCCTCAAGCAATAGAGAATCATACCCACCACAGAGAAACCCAGCAACAAGGGCAGATTTACAATTAACAAATATTCATAGTTTAGCCCAACTTCTGCTGAAAACCAGTTGGAGTAGTTGGACTGTTCTTTATAAGGGTTATGTTAGTTATGTGCTGCTTTAATTCAATTTAAAAAGGCCCATAAATACAACTCTAGTGCATGTGCTGTTTACTGTTAACAATGAGCTTGTTGGAGAAGCATTGCAGGAGAAAACAATTCCCATGAGATGGTGGGTGATCTCCAGGCTGCTGCTGAGTCCATCCTGGTGCACTGGGGAGCAGCATTGCTCAGAGCAAGGCTCAGCACGAGGGGGCTCACAGCACCATCCCTCCCACACAGATGCGCAGCCCAGTGGGCTGTAACACCAGTTCTGCACCCAGAAATTCTGGGAACATTACAAACAGGGCATATCAGTGTGGGGGCACCCACACTATAGTCTCCGTCCATTACTCTACGCTACACACTCATGGAAGAGACAGCTCTGCCTGGGTCTCTCTTTTCTCCTTGTGACACCTGATGCTTCAGTGGAAATTTGTCAGAATGCCCCAGTGCTGGGTGTGAGGAACCTTTACACTCAAACGGCCTTACCACGGGAATGAATTCTGGCAGTATTCTTTTCTGGAGAACAGCATCCCAGTTCACATCAGACAGGTACGGGAAGGACTGGATGTCCTTGAGCTGAGAAAAACGTTTCTCGGGGTTCAGCTCGAGCAACTGCAGCAAGAGGTAAAGGGGAGAGATGAGACCATCCCACAGGGCACCCATTCTGTGGAGCACAGCTGAGGACACGTGGTGCCAGAGACACTGCACTGACGCTGGCATTTGGACCAGTGCCTCTCCTGCTCTGGCTCAGTCCCTTCACCGGGGTATGTGACACGCTCACAAGCTCTGCCTCTGCTTACTCCCATTTTTACAAATTACTTTTATCCCCATTGTACGAGCAGGCAATG
The DNA here is from genome assembly GCF_028769735.1 of Zonotrichia leucophrys gambelii. Classification (NCBI taxonomy): domain Eukaryota; kingdom Metazoa; phylum Chordata; class Aves; order Passeriformes; family Passerellidae; genus Zonotrichia; species Zonotrichia leucophrys. The sequence goes on from NC_088183.1 coordinate 232,666, forward strand.
AGGCAGTACAGTGGCATTAAACAATTTGTCCAATGTTAAAAATAAGCATTTTTTTGGAATGGGAAGTTCCACTCAGGTGTTTGTGCAACTTCATTGCCCACACTTATTTGAGATTAAGAAACCATTTACATACTTCCTTAAAATTTGCTGCCAGTGCTGCTATGCAGGGTGTAAGTGCTCAGCTTTGCTGCCACTGTTAAGCCCAAGTCTTGTTTATTGAAGCTATGGCTTCATTTCAAATGGGATTTCAGCTTCAAAATCATTCCAGTAATGATTTTGAAGCAATTTTTGTAACAGCTTTATTGAAAAAAAAAAAAATTGCAGTGGTGCATAAACCACACGGCATCAAAAGATTACAGCAGCGTCAGCACTTCTTGCAAATATTTCCATTACTGGAAAAAATGTTTCCTGAGGATTAAAAAAAATGTGATTCTTGGAGTAAATGAATTGGCACACATATCAATATCTGTTTCTAAGTGAGTTAATTCCAGAGCGCGCAGCTCTGGAAGCCAAGGGTCATTGTCACACCGCGGGCTCTGCAGGTCCCTTCCCGGCCTGGCCATTGCAGGCGCTCCCCCTCGCAGGCTGTGAGCGCCGGAGCCCCGGCACCGCCAGCCCCTCACCTTCCCGAGGAGCCCCACCATGCCCGGGCTCCACGCCGCCGGGAACGCCACCGCCGCCGTCCGGAGCACGCGAGCGATGTCGCCCGGGGAAGCGTTGGACCGAATGTGGTACGGCCGCTGTGGGAAACACCACGAGACAAGCGTGAATTTGTCTGCTTTTCAGGCCTCTTGAGGAATCTGCTTAGAGCACAGGAGCTTCATACAGTCTCACTGTCCAGTCCCCAGCCTCCGGTGGGACATCTCTCCCTCGTGCCATGGCTCAGTCGAAAAAGCAGAATGTCAGCAAGAACTACACTAATAACTGGACACTTAACAGCAGGACAGGCAGGAGCAAACCCCAGAAGTCAGGGTTATCAGCCAGTGGGAATTTGCTTGGACTTTTCAGTGTTTTTATCTTACAAGGCTGTGACAAATAGTGCTGTGGTTAGACCACTCCTGATACTCCCTGTAAAACGTTTTTCACCCATGCTGGGGACAATGCCAGGGAAAAATAAGCTGTTGCTTGTTTGCCTTGCCCCCTTATATCAACCCAGAGGGCCTCAGCTGCGCAGGGACCAGCCACAAGATGCTGTTCTGTATTGCAGCAGCTTCTCTGAGCTCTTAGCCATGATCAGAATAACCCTGGTGAAGATGTGATCTCTGCTTCCTCTGCTGTAACAAGTCCTAAAGCCTTGAATTCGGCTTGGCCATCTCACCTCACCTCTGCTGTAAAGCATTACCCTCCCCAGAGCCTGTCCAAGGGCAGAGCAAGCCAGGCCATGAGCCCCACACGTACCCGGGTTCGGAGCAGCTCGTAGGCAGTGACTCCCAGCGACCACCAGTCCACGGCAAAGGAGTAGCTGGTGGGTTTTGTGGAGCTGAACATTTCAGGCGCTGTGAAATACAGGGGGGGAAATTGCCTTGCTGCAATCCCCAGTGGAAATGAGCAACAGAGAACCCCAGAGCCCGGCCCTGCCCGTGCTGCCGCGCTCCTGCACCGGGCCCACCCGCAGCCCTCTCCACATGAGACTCTCTGTGCTTCTCTGCCCCAAGCCCAGCAAGAGCAAGTTCCCTTTACTGACGCGGGAGCTGCCTGGCATTCACAGTAAATGTGCTCCAGGAGGAGCACATCCACCCAGCCCAGGCATGAGGTGGCCCCGGTGTCTCCTCAGCCCCCTGTGAAGGAGGGCACACAATCCCCCGTGCACTGAGGCATTTCTGGGGAGGGACCCCTGTCCCCAGCCTGCGTCCCCTCCCAGGGTGCTCCTCACTTCACACTCTGCGTGTTTGGATGTGGATCAGGAAGAAAAGAGGCCCAGCTCTAACCAGAGCTGTCTCCACCTGTGTCCCACCACAGCACTCCCCCCAAGCCCTCAAATGGAGATTCCAGAACAGGGAACTGCCTTCGGCTCTCACCCATGTAGGGCTTGGTGCCAGCGATGGTGGTGACAGGGCTCTCCTTGGTCAGCATGGTGGCAATATTGAAATCAGTGACGTGCACGTGTCCTGAAAGACAGAGGCCAACGTGTAACAGGCTTGGCTTTAATTTCACACAAGAAATAGCTCTGAATCAGAAACATAAAGTAAAATACTCAATAGAAAGGAGTTTCCAGGTAAAAAAATCTGGTGGGAGAACTGATAGAAAATATTTCAGCTTGCGGGCTGCTTGCAGATGTCTCTTGTTTAAAATATCCCCTTATTTTCCCTTTGGGGAACCAGAAAATACAAGAGTTCTCAAAAAAGTAATTTAGCGGTGATTGTTTTGAGTCTTCCTATATTTCAGGATCAGTCTGGGAAAGAAAATGAACTCTGTGTGTGTCCAAAGCTTTCTTAGCTTTTCTAAGTTTGTTGGAAGACAAACCTTTGCTGTCATGGATGAAGAAAAAGAATACTACAAGTCACAGTCAAAAGGACACTGGAGCCAAGGGTATATCCCCAGAAAAAACACTCTGAAACCTCTGCAAGAGAGAGTCAAAAAAATCACAGTGAGCAGAGAATAGGCTCAAAATTCATCCCAAATTGTAGCATCATTACAAAAGTTAGTAGGTTGTGTCTTCCTGGGCTGAGTGCAGCTGCAGAGACTACCAGAGCCTTTTCCTCTTTGTTTTCCCTCTCCAGGGAGTGCTGACCTGCATTGCCACAGCCACGGTGGTCCCGGCTCCTCTCAGGAAGCTGTGTCACCCCGTCTGGGCGGCACAGGGTTGGGGACAATGGGGCACGAAGCACCCAGCAGAGAGGACCGAGCCAAAGCTGCCCCGCGTGGGATGGGCAGTGCCAGGCCCCAGGGAGGACAGGGCTCTGCAGGGTCTGTGCAGGGCAGGACAGGGGCCCCAGCACCTGGGGGCAAAGCCACTTGCTGCCAGCTCCTAAATAAATCATCAACCCCTGCGCTGAAATTGGAGGTCATGTGCGAACGGATCGAGCGTGGCTCGGCGCTGCCAGGCAGCCCTGGTGGCACACACCCTGTCACAGAGCCAGGCAGGGCCGCCCGCACAGCTCAGCATCTCGGACACAGCCTCTCACGCCGTGACAAAGCAGCTGTGCCTCCTCCCTGCACCGACTGTTCAGGCACCTTGCTCTAGCTGCTAATGAAGATTTCTCACAACAGTACAGTTACCTGGATTTTAAAAAAAATATGATCTAACAAAATGTTTCTCTTTACAAACTAAAAAATATGAGACAACTCTTCACTGTGAGATCTTTGCTGGGAAAAAATGTGACTGAAGAGCCATGCAAGAATATAGTCAAGAGTTTTGCCTATGAAAAACTAGAGAAAATCCGATAGCAACACTTATACCTAGCCCCTAATCCTCTTCAGAGCTCCCTCCCCATGCCAAATGCTCAAGGAAAAATTAAATACGTGACCAAGGCTTATCCATTGCAGCATAATTAATTCTGTTGTGCACAAACCCTGCAGTGACACAAGCATTGCCCTTCAAATGACGCATTTTGAGTAAGTTTTAAACAAGAACCAAGAAAATGTTAAAATCAGGTGTGCTGGGCTCCTGATCCCAAGCAGCACCAAACATATGGTCCCTGCCAGTGTCTTGCAGGGACACCTTCAAGCCAGTGAGCCAAAGGAGGTGTTGGCTAAAACACCAAGGCAGCCCCAGAAACACCACAGCATCTCAGGCTGCCCGGTGCCCTGAAGGTACAGGACACTGCTGCTCCAAAAGCAAGAGACAGCGAGTGAGCACAAAGGGATGGGATGATCCTGCTCCCAGCTGGGCTGAGCAGAGAGCCCGCACCAAAGGACGGCAGCAGCAAGCACCGAGAGCGCAGCTTCTCTCCTGCTGTACATTTATATAAACATACACAGCCTCCTGGCTGCTGCTGAACGCTGGCATGACCACAGAGCGCGCGGCACTTACCGCGCTCATCCAGTAAAATGTTGTCGGGCTTGATATCTCTGAGAAACAAAGCAGAGAAGGAGAGACAGCCGTTAGCCTGAGAAGCGGCAGGAGGCAGCTGCTGGCGCCCCAGCACAGCAGCTCTGGGGCTCTGGTGGGGACGCTGCACCCCCAGAGCCTGCGGACATTCATTCCCACAGCTGATGGTGCCCTTTGGGTTCGGGTGTAACAGGGTGACAGCCCACCAGCACCAGCAGCTGCCAGGCTGCAGGGTGGGCAGCACTCTGCTCAGTGCACCCACAGCTCAGTTAGAGTCTTCTTGTCATTTTCCTCCTTTTCAATCTATTTCAGTACTGTATGAGAAGGGGTCCTCAGTACAAATTAAAGTATTTTAACATCATTGTTCTAGATACAAATAGGTTACCCACAGGTTTTATTCCTAAGTAAAAGGATCCCAAAAAATAATACCTATATCAATGCTGTAGGGAAACACTAACTGAAGGCAGAAAGCATACACCTGATACTCTGATACAGCCACAGTGTCACCTGAGTGACTTTACAAGCCATTACCAGGCTTTAATGAGCTCATTACACCAGTGCCCATTGAGCACCTGGCCAGCTGGTGCCCCAGAGAAAAGGTGCCAGCCAGCAGACAGGCAACAGGTGCAGGGACCTGTGCCAGCTGGTGCTCCCCACCCGGCACAGGAGGGCCCAGTGAAGAAATGAACACGTTTTGGATTTTACTTTAAAAATTCAATCATTAGGATAGAGTCTGAGTTCTCCAAGCCACCTGGAATCAAAGCCCCACAATATATCTAATTGTCATCTAATAGCTTACAGTTTTCTGGCATCTTGTTACCCAGCAACTTCCAGTGGGTTATAAACACCGGTTCCCTTCCTTGTGTCCTTCCATCATACAGGTGGGTATAGGGACAGGCATCATTAGCAGAGCAGGGCAGTGTCAGGTAAGCAGCTGATTTTCCCCCTAAGCACAGTGGAACTGTTTCCTGTTTTTTTTTTCAAAGTTATTACTTTTTAATTTCTATTGTGTCTGTTTCTGATCTCCCTCAGTCTGGCATACAGCGTCTGAAATTACACCAGCAAGGTAAGATCATTCTCAGGATGCAAACAAATACCAAGATAATTCTTGTTATTACTCATTTGTATATTTCTTTTTTATAAGCTGGTTCTATAATTTCCTAACCTAAAAGATATTAATATTTCCCATTCTTTTACATCTAGGTGGGAAATAATTGCAGCCTGAGTTTGGTGTCTCTATACAGTTTTTTTCAGCCAAACAAAACCATTGCTGCCCTGTCTCCTGATGTTCTCAATTACAGCTGTTGCAGCGTAATTGCCTCAGACGAATCACTTTATCAATCAAATGCTATCCCACTGGGTTACAGTGTTAATTAAACAACTTGCATTACAGTGTTAATTAAATAACTTGCAAGTTTTACAGCCTGCCATACATGTTTTGTTGTACTTGATTTACCTTAAGCACATGCAGCTGTGTGAAAATCACACTGCAACCTCAGCTGCAGTTTCCCCCACTGCTGTTCCCACTGGGGCAAAGACCCGTGCAGGTAAAGCACAAAAGCAGCGGTGTGAAAGGGTGGGAGCTGTGCCCCTGCAGCAGAGCAGAGCTGCGCAGGGCTCCTGTGGCGCAGGGACAGCAAGGGGTCATTCATTCTGCCCCCGAGCCTGCACATGGCACTGGACACTGTGCTCAGGACAGGCTCTCACCCTCACCAGCTCCTCGCCATGGGTGCCTTCCCCACCAACAGCCATTTCCATTTTACGCTTTCCATGCTTCATTCTTACACTGCACAAGAATGCCCACCTGGAGGGGCATTTCTAAATGCAGTGACCTTCTCCCTGCAATTACTGACCCTCACAACCCTCTCTGACCATCCTCCCTGGCAGCAGCTAACCCGGCAGCAGGAGAGCCGTGTGTCTGTCCATGCACAGCCAAACCTGCTCCCAGCCCGGGAACCTCTGCCTCCTCTGCTCTTCTGCAGGTCTGCAAAGGTGTGGGAAGAGCTCAGGCATCTTTTTCACTGGCCATGAGAAATTGTGGTAGCCAAAAAGAAACTCTCAGCATTTCTAAAAAGGGATTTACCTCATACAGGAAAAAGTTGTGTTTGGGCCCTGTCCTCGTATTTTGGTGCAATACAGAAGGGGGCAAAGGGAGATATCTTCAAGCATGAACACAGGAGTTCTGAGTGCTGACACCTACTCTCCCTGGATGAGGATGGGCATTAATGAGTTACAGCTAATTAAAACCTATCAGAGACATATTTTTGCAGGTTCAGTGGGCAATCAAATATGCTATTTCACAGCTATCACAGAGGGACAAATCAGATGGTCTCCGCTGTATTTGAAATACTTTTCTGGGGGAAGCCTTGTGTTTCACATAAAAGCAAATACACATAGAACATGTCGTTTATCACTTAAGCTTCTATTTGTTGTTTCACATAAAGGAGTAACAAGCCTGCCTGTGGCCTGGCTGACCTGTGGATGATGTGCCTGCTCTGCAAGTAGTCAAGGGCCAGCACCAGCTCACAGATGAAGAGTTTCACAGTGGCCTCTTGGAACCGCACGTTTTGTTGGAGGTGGTAGCGCAGGTCCCCTCCGAGCAGCAGGTCAACCACCATGAACATATCCTCTTCGTCCTGGAATGAGTACCTGGAACAGCACACACGTGCTTCAAGGACAGTACCATTGAAAAGTGACAGGTAATAAAGGAACATGTGGTACTTCTGGGAATACTCATCATTTCTTGGAATTTTTCACTCCAAATTTCACGACCTTTCCATGCTCTGTTTCCCACCATTGTCACACTTGTGACAACAATAATTCAGTCTCAGGTCCATGACAGAGTCAGAGCAGATTGTGTGAACAGCTCAGGGCGGGCGTTCTGCCTTCTCTGAGCACCAGCAGGAGGAGGGAGAGGAGCCTGAGCTGCACCCTGGCCAGACCCAGCACTGAGGTCCCTGTGCCAGGGCAGCATCTGCCTGGGACTGTGTGCTCAGCACCACAGGGGCAGCTGGTCTCTGCTGGTCCTCTGCGAGTGATCTCGTTTGATGGGCTGTGTCTCTCTGAGACCAGCCATGCGCCCTCTTCTCATGGGCTTTTCCTTACAGCACACTGCTGGATGTGCTGACCAGCACCAGAGCCAGACCAGGGCTCCGCACAGAGCCTGTGGGCTCTGAGCCACCCCGAGGGCAGGAAGGACACAGGAAAGCCAAAGGCATCCTGGAGCCAGGGCTGGCATGGCAGGAGCAGCAGCAGGGACACTGGGATGGTTTGCTCTGTGCAGATCTCTGCACAGACACACTGGTCAGCTTTCAGCTGCTGGGAGAGCTTTGCCTGGAGCTTTGTGTTCAAGTAGGAAAGACAAGGTTGGAGGTATTATATGGGAGGTGCAGCTGCACCTTTACCATTCATACCCCAATAAGAACCACTCTAAATGGCAACAGCAGCAAAATACCAAGAGTTCACTGAACTGCACTCAGGTTACAGGAGATTTTAAAAAGGAAGAATTATGCAAAGATTTTTGATCTTCAGTGTCTTTTAGACTATTTTGTGTGTGTGTGTTTAGCATTGATAATTTCTACTTTATTCTAAAAAGAAATCCAATTTCCAATAAATGTAATTACCCACAACCCTAGAGAAATGCTGAAACTACAGGATATTGTCCACTTTATCATGCAATATGTGAACTCACACCCCTTGGAACGTTACTGGTGTCCTCATAAAATTAAGAAGAAAGAAATGTCAAGGGATAACCAGCAAAGAGCTCTGCCTGGCCATCAGTCCCACGCTGCCAGAAGTTGCTGGTGATTGCAAAGAGCTCCTTTAAATACAGGTGGGCTTGTGGTGACAGCCAATACCTGCCTGGGGGACACTGCAAAAGGACAGATGAATAAACTCTCTTGTGCTGTCTGAGAGGAGAAGGGTGATAACTGCTTAACTAAACAGGATTCCCCTGAAACAAGAGCCCCAGTCAGTGGAACACACCAGGTGCTCCCAGGACAGGCTTGAAGCAGATGAGGAGGGTCTGATCTCAAAAGTGTCTGCAATTGACTCAACCAGTGAGCCAAGGCACCACCTCTTACCATAAATTAACCAGGAAAGGGTGTTCCAGGCCCTGCATAATCTGCAGCTCCTTGAAAACATTTCTCACTTCATTTCGCTCCACACACTTCTGTTTGTTCATGTATTTCATGGCGTACATCTTCTTGGTGTCAGTCTTTTGCACCACACAGACCTAGGAGAGCAGTCAGGGGATAAAACAGAGATGATTTGTCAGCAAATCTGGGCAGGTAAAACCCAGTGACACGAGTGCTTTCCAGCAGCTCCGGCAGTGCTGACACTGCCAGGGCACAGCTCCATCCACCAATGCTGCAACACTGGCACTGCCTGGGAATTTCTTGGGAATTTCACCCAAATAGAAATGTTTGGGGGAAGATAAGAGGAAGGAATTTATCATCACAACATGGGAGACGGGGAATCACAGAGCAGTCAACATTTTATTTAATGCATTCACTAACCATCATGTCCATTCCTCCCACCTGGTGCTGCTGGGAAGAGCCTCCTCCACCACAGAGCTGCAGGTCAAACACTGGGAGCAGCACCCGATCCTCACTTTCCTGAGCAGTGTTACTCAGTCCACAGGTAATCCTGGGCTTTGTTTAAGGGGTACTGGGCTTTGCTTTGTGGCTACAGAATGGAAAAGGATTTGGGCTCTGATTCCTTTCTGATTACCAGGAATTGAAGGTCAAGGCTCACTGACAGTGCCTGGGCTTTGGTTCTGTACTCTCATGTGAGCCTCCAACTTATCTATTTCCACCCAGTTACATCTCCAGCAGCCCACATGGTGATTAATTTCCAAAACACTCACTTTTCCAAAGCTGCCCTTCCCAATAGCTCGCAAAATCTCAAAATGGTCGAAGGTAACTGCAAGAAAGAACATTTCAATATTAAATGGCTGAGCAAACATTTGATGAAATTATGTTATTTCTACTTTTTATCCTTATGAGCTTTTGCCCTTCAGGGACAAAACTCACATGCTCAGCTCAAAATTCACCAGCTCAGATGAACTGGTTTAAGAGATGCAAAGAAAGATAATACAATAGCCATAAAGAAACAACTGCTGTATAATCATGAAACACTCTTTTGTAAACAGGGGTCATATTTCTAAACCAAGGTTTAAGGAACAATGTTTAGATAAAAAATACTGACCTAACCAGCCATAAAAAACATCCTTAGCAAAAGCAGCCAACACTGCTGAGGTCCCCAGGCTCATGTGCCAGGCAAAGCCAATGCTTTGAGGCTCAGCTTCCCTCATCCCTGTTGCTCACCCCAGCACAGCCAGTGGTCTCATCTTGACTACTCTGGGAATCAGATCTCCTCGTAGCCTTGGACCTTCTGTCTGGTTATTGTATTTCCATTTCACTTGCTTATCATCCACACCTGTCTGCTCAGAGGAAATGCTGAGAGAAAAATAATCCTGTCACCCTACTTCAGCTCAAGGTAAAGAGAGCCCTTCAAGAAGTTCAAAGAGAAATTGGGGTGCTACAGAAAATAGTGAAATTATAGCAACAGCAATTTGGGAAAATATGCAAGAATTGTTAGGACTGGCACTGGAGCACGTACACAACTCATGGGTCCCAAAGGAAAAGCCTCCCTGTGGCACAGCTGCAGAGATGGGACTGGTGCCCACCACCTGCTGCCCGTGCCAGGGAGCAGTGTGCTCGTTCCTACTGTACCTAGACGCTCTTAATTAATTACAATTTTAATTGAAATCAGAATGAGGACAAGATTGTGACATCTAAGGTGAGATAGCCTCTGGTTACCAATTTGCAAGATAATGGAAAATTCCCTAGGGGGCATCTCTGTTTCAGCTGGGTTTCTCTCCCCTCAGTATATTAAAACATGACTTATTAGAGAAAAAATGCAGTACCACTTTTTAAATTTGTGCAGGGCCATGGAAACAGAACTGCACCAGTCTGCACACTGTGTCAGCACGCAGGAGTGGCCCTGAGCTCACTGACACCCAACAAAGTGACAGCAAACCACCCGACACGGTCAGGACAGAGCCTTTCCTGGCACTGTGTTTCTCAGCGGCAGAAGCTGGTGCTGTGTGAACACTGAACCCAGAGAGACCCAGCAGAGAGCAGCCAGGAGAATCCCACAGCCAGAGCACAGCACCCTGAGGAAGGTGGTCAGGAACACAACTGCTCTTTAACCCAAGCAAGCATAAGGGGTTGCTTATGAGAAATGCCAATAATGAGCATTTAGATGCAGCAGGAACCAAATCTTCAGGAAAACTTCACATCAGATTTCTTTTGCACTACAGAAATGGAAAAAAATATAAAAACTGAAGAAAAACTGTAAGCAGTTGCATTAATAATTTGGAAACTGAAGCGCTGGTTTTGCTGAACAGCTGCAGACTGGCAGTGGCACCACAGGGCACGTTGGAACAGCATTGATACCCAGCTCTTTGTATGCTTTACGTTTATTACTATGTATTTGTATTTATCCACATATGCATATTGTTGTTGTACCTAGGTGAAAGCCCATATGGCAGTCAGCAAGCTGACTCATGCAACAGCAAATATATTTATGGAGCAATCTTTTAATGACTGTCTCTGTAATCTTGGCAGCACAGGGGCCCTGGCCTCCAACACTGCTCCCAGCAGTAGTTTTCCAGCTCCTTTTCCAGCCAACCCATCCTGCAGGCAGTCCTGCCCAGCTGGAGCACCCATGGGAACATCCATCGCTCCCACCACGCTTCCACCCCTGCTCCCTGCACTGGGACCTCCAGAGCAGACCTCTCCAGCCCCAGAGCAGCAGCATCTTGTCCCTGCCTTCGAGGGGCCTGGCAGTGCCCCAGGGACCCCTCAACACCAAAGCTCTGCTGGCAGTTTTGCTTTCAGGGCTGCCGGAGGCGAGGCAAAGGGGCCCCAAGACCAGAGCACAGCCCTGCAGGGCCCAGGGCACGGTGCTGCTGCTGCTGCTGCCCTGGGACAGCCAGCGGTGTGCAGCCCCAGCACAGGGGCTGGCTGGCACCCCCAGTCAGTCTGCAGCCCCAGACAGCAACAGGAAAACGCTTACCATCCCCGTTGCCATCAAAGGGGGGTGACCTGCTGGAGGTGCTCGCCCCCATGGTGCGCCCAGCCCCGGCTCAGCGCTCTCTGCTCCTCTGGGCTCTGCTCCCACACTCGGAGCCTCTGGTTCAGTTCTGCTGCGGGTCAGCCCTGCCAGACCTTGGCAGCTCCTGCTGACGCATCCTGCAGAAGGCAGGAAGCAAAAGTTCATCATTTACAGCTTGCAAATATCTCACTGGAGTTCTCTGCTCTGAGGACAGGACTGACTGTCAGGGAAAAGCACATTGCAGTGGAGCTCACTAGAGAAACCAGCAGCACCACAACTCAGAGCAGGACTGCTGCCCAACACAGGAAGGGCGGGAACAGACCAGCAGACATAAACGTCTGGCTCCTGTTTTCTGTATCATTCAGCATGTATTTTGTAGCTTCAGGGGTGACTAATGGTAGTGAGACCAATATCCAAAATAAATGGACATACTGACTTGGCTAGATAAAACCAAAAGGCACTTTTGACTGCTGAGGTCATGTAAAAGGGAGGGGTAAAAGCTACGGAAGAAGAAATTCACAGAATTCACCTTTTGATTTAAGCAGTTACCCAAGTCTTTCATTTGGGAAAAAATCACACCATTCTGGTATTTCTAACAAAAAGATTCCATGTAAAATCAAGAATCTTTTTCTAACAAAAAGATTCCATTTAAGCAGCAACACAAGTCCTTCATTTGGGAAAAAATCACACCATTCTGGTATTTCTAACAAAAAGATTCCATGTAAAATCAATGTACAGTTTCCACTCAGGTTCTTCAGAGTTTTTTTTTTGATATGAACTATGAACAGAACAGCAAACCTGATTTCTGGCTTGATGCTGGCTTCAGTGACTGGATTTCCTCTCCCACTGCAATGGGACAGGTCTGTTCATCGGCAGGGAGGACAGGAGTTTTCCAATCTTTCCTGACATGTCTGTAGAGTTTACTGACACCTGAGAGAGCTTGAACACTCTGTAAGTTACAGCAGCCACTCTATTTTTTAAGCATTCACATGCAATGCACCTTTATGTGCTTGTTTTTGATAGACATCCCTGTGACATACAACTTTATACCTTGCTGCAAGTACAAAGCCTTACAAGAACAAGATGAGGGAGTACCAGTGCAGCAAGATCTCTTCTGGGTCCAGCCCAGAGCATTTTCCAGGGCATCTGTATGTTCACTGAACATTTCCTCAGATCTACACTTTGGAAACTACTAATAACTTCACTTCTTTAAATTAATAAAATTATGGTTAATGGAAGTAGAAGCAGAAAAGCATCTAAGAAAGATGTTGGAGAAAAGAGAATTACTGGGAACTGGGTCTGTAATGGGATACAATGAGTTACCCCACCAGCATATGCAGCTCCTTTTCTTCAACTAACCAAAACAAAATCTTAATTTCCCATCTCAGAACTGAAACAAGATCCAGCAAGAAAACAAATGAAGCGGCAAATGCTTACGATTCCCATCAGTGCTTCTGGCAGGAACAGATCAAGCCTTCAGTCTCAAACAAACCAACAGCAGGAACCCTTTTTGAGCCCCAAAACTTACTCTTCAGAATAAAAATAGACCTTCAGATGCAACAGCCATAAATCAGGTTCCCATACCACAGGTTCCCAAGGAAACTTCCTTGCACAGCAGTTTGGAGCCAAGTTCATTTTTGAAAATACATCAATACATACAAGCTCTGAGGAAGGAGTGCAGATATTCCTTGAAGTTAAGCTAGCCTGAGTAATAATTACAAGGATTTGCACCTTTACAACGTGCAGCCGGGGGATGGAAATGATAAATCTTTTACTGTTTCACGCTGCAAAGTCACACAACTATTAAAATCATTACTTTTCCTGGGGCCAAATGTAGCAGGTGTTCCACGCTAACGTCGTGCTCAGCCGGCCCCTCGCTCCCTCGGCAGCGCCCGGGGCTCCTCGGTCGCGGCGGATTTACCGGGGCATCCCAGCCCACAGCCCCGAGCGCACACACCGCACCCGGCCGGGCGCGCCCCAGCCACGGGAGATGCACGGAAACCCCGAGCAGAACGGAGGGGTGCAGCCCCCTGCGGGATGCGCTCCGGGGGGACCGAGGGAAGGGCCGGGGGCTCAGCCCAGGACGGGCGCCGGCAGCACCGGCACAGTCACCGCTGCGGGGCTGCCCAAACCCTGCAAGGGAACGGCTCCCTCCGAGGGCTCACGGACCATTTCTGTCAGCGCCTCTGCGCTACCCGAGCAGCTGGGACCGGGCGGTGACACACCCGGAGGGACATCGCCCTGGGCTCTGGTCCCAGAGGAACTGACCGTGACCCCGAACTGCCCCGCAGCCCAGCGGTCAGGAGGAACGAGGGGAGGCGCCCTGAGTTCCTCCCTCGGTGCGCTGGGCGTCTCCCGCGGAGCTCCGGGGTCTCTGCGGTTCTCGGCGCCGCAGCCGGGGCTCGGGCAGGACCCCCCGCCCGAACGCGCTGCGGGCAGCGGCGGAGCCGCGTCCCGAGCCTGCAGCGAGCGCCGGCCCCTCGAGCCCCCGCCCGAGCCCGCGGATCGGAGCCCGCCCCGGGCAGCGGCCCCGGGGGCGCCTACCTGGGCAGCGGAGCGCGGGGACGGCACAGCCTGCGGGACGAGAGGAGAGGAGAGGAGAGCAGCGGCGGCCAGGAGGCGGCCGGGCCGGGCCGGGCAGGGCCCCGGTGGCGGCGGGAGGAGCCTGCGGCACCGAGAGCGACACTCGCGTGGGGCCGCGCCGCGGACACGCCGCCAGGAGGATGTCCTGTCCCTGTGCCTGTCCGTGTGCCCGTCCCTGTCCCGGTGCCTTTGCCTTTCCCTGTCCGTGCCCTGTCCGTGCCCCTGTCCTCGTCCCTGTCCCGGTGCCTGTGCCTGTCCGTGCCCCTGCCCCTGTCGCTGTCCCTGTGCCTGTCCCCGTCCCTGTCCCTGTGCCTGTCGCTGTCCCTGTGCCTGTCGCTGTCCCTGTGCCTGTTCCTGTCCCCTCCCTGTCCCTGTCCCCGCCCTGCGGCGAGGAGCGACACTCCGTCCCTGCGGTGCCCCCGCCCGAGCCGCCCCTCGCTGCGGGTTACCCTCTCCCCGCTCTGAGCCCCGGCCTTGCCCTCTGCTGCGTTCTGGAGGGGGTGCGGGCTCGGGGCGCATCCAGCCCCCGCAGCCGCCCCACGGAGCGCGCTCCCGTCGCAGCCTCGGTCTCTGATCTGGGCAAGGCCGGTGCCGGGGTCACGGCGCCTCCCCTGCCCGCTCGCATTCCCCTGGAAGCATCCCACGAGAAGAGAGGCACCACATTTATTGAGTAGGACAAGGAAACACCAGATGAGAGGACAGAAGGCACATCTGCAACAGCTCCTGTGAAACAGCCAACTCTGTTCCCCACTGGGCAATGGGAAAACACCGTTCTGCTTGCAGCAGAGGGGTTAATTTTCCATGGGGAACAGAGAGCCTCCTGTCCCAGAGCTGGGGCTTTGGTCTGCAATAAAAAGAGGGCACATTTAGGAAAAAAAAAATCAGCTAAACGTGTCTCCTAGTTTTCTCAAAAAATTGAACTTTTCTACTGTGCCAGCTCAGAAAGAGGAGGCATGTCCCAAGTGGGGAATTTTTTCATTCGTACTAAAAAGGAAACTCAGGGGAGTGCAGTGGTCTTTCTGTCACCCGTCATGCACAACAGCCACCACGGCTTTCCTGGCTTGAGAAATGGGAGCGCTGTGGTGGATCTCTGGTGCCTTCTAATGGACAGGAGGCACGGCTTATCCCTCTCCTCCAAGGGGCTCCTGCCACCAACCCAGACACATCCCAGCACTTAAACCCCACCTCTCCCCCGGCCTGGGCACACCTGGCAAACCCCTGGGGTCTGCAGAGGTCAGAGGGGGCAAAGCCCCTGATGGCTGCCACTGAATTAAGAAATAAGTTTTAAAAGTTTTATTCACCTTTAAAATTTTAACTATTCAGCTAACTGTACTTTTGGTTCAACTATCAAACTAATTTTTATCAACGGCTTGCAAAAACTGAGAAGTTTTGCTATACTTATGCTATGTATTTTCTGGAACCACAAGTCTTTAAAGAAGTGAAATTATACTGAGCAGCTATTACTCAGCTGCAATCTTCCATCAAACTTTAACGTTATGGTATGCCTGTAATGTGTTAGATTTCAATACCCATTGCTGGCATCTCCTGTGAATGAAGTGGGCTTGCCTTCACACACTGCCCACAGCTCCTTCTGAATAAGAATTGCCTTGCATGCTGTGCAGGTGGCTGCCAGTCCCAAAGTGTAGGTATTGATATACCTCCTTAATCAAGGTTAAAACTCACTGCAGGCTGTGCAGAGGTGTGGAGCACTGGGGCTCCCCCCTGCAGCAGGGGCTCTCCCATGACCAGGGATTAAGTGTTTTCTGGATGGGCACATCTGTCCCTGGTGCCTTATCCCCTCCACAGCGTCCCCAGCCCCTGACTCAGCACAGACGATGGCACCTGCACCCACTCTGGTCTATGCTGTGAGGTGGCTGCTTCTGAAAACAGCTTGGACATCCTTTTCACAGTGCAAACCACAGTGTTCCAGAACCTGCATTGTTAAACACACCAATCCCAGCAAGATTTCTGTGGAGTCTGAGCTCCATTTCAGAGAACACACTGAGGAATATCTTTTCCTGGCTGCAGGATGTGAAGCACTAGGATTCCTCAGCTAGAGGTCACTAGAATTTAAGGCAGGACAGGACTTCAGAATCCAAAGTGGCAGGAGGCTGGGTTGTTAACAGAGACTAACAACTTTTCATTTCAGAGAAATGGAACTCATTAGTTAACACTGGTTCATTGTCACACAAGGTGTCAATAGGTGTCATGTACTTCATTAGTGAAATTCCATCCTTAAAGCAAGAACTGGTGTGCCAAGAGAAAGAACTCCAAAAATTACAGGGCAGGTCTGCATGGTCCAGATGGAAATTTCACAAATTAAGTTAGCAATAAACCTTAAAAACCACAACAACTTTCTTTAAATCACCCATCTCCAGCATAGGAAAGGAGGGCTCAGTTACGACAGGCTTTTCCCAGCCTGGTGTCTGCAGCAGTGGAGTGTTTGTGCTCTGGAAGCCTAGGGGTAACCAGGGCTGAGAAACCCTGTCTGCTGCTGCCAGCACTGCCAGTGCCAAGCAGGAGTAACCCATCCCTGGTGTCAGTGTGGGAACCACAGTGGTGAGGACAGAGCAAACCCATCAGAGACTGTTGGGCAGAAAATGTATTGATCAGCAGTGTTTATGAGAGCGAAGATGTGAGACAGAGCCCTGCAAACTGCCCAGGTGTGAGACTCACTGTCACTCTTACCAGTTTCTGCCCAAGCTGCAGGAAGCACCACAGAGCCTCTGGAAAATGGCCATCTCCTCATTGTTTAGATGCAGCATTTAATCCTCACCCTCCCCCTTTCATACCCTTGAAGCTTCATCTTTTCCTTGTATTTGGCTTGAATAATCCAATAAAGCTCACTCTTGACTGGGTACCTTTTGTGTATTCCAGATGATTACATTACTTCTTATACATACCTGTATTAATATACAAAAACCTAAATAAAATCAGACAGAAATCTCACAAAGACATCCAGTTAGGCTACAGTATCGTCCATATAGCTTGGTCGTATCCCCTGCTGGACATTGTCTCCCAAGGCCATGTTTTCCTTTTCTTTTGCAGAGAAGTAACAAGTCTGTGTCTCCATGGCATGGCCCCACCTGCCAACATGTCACACCTGCCAACTGTGAAATACCTGCATTTTCTGTTACACATTTCACCTGTGTGTAAAACAGCTGAGATGAAATTTACTGGTCCTTGTGGTACCATTTTCCTGCTTTCCTCAGGCCTGGAAATTCTTTGAGGTAAAATGTGTGCTAGGATGAAAAGAAACAAGTTGGCCTTTGAGGCAGTGGATTTTTTGTGGAACAGTGAAAACTATGTTACAGAAAGGGAAATTCTGCTGAGCTGTCAAGAAACAAGGAGCATTGGTAGATGAAATCCTAAATTCTCTCAGAGTCTTAACACAGAGTGTTGCTGCAGCAGCAAACACAGTTGAAAGCACTACAGCTTAATAACATGCCTTTCAATGGAAATGTCTGTAGTAATCATTTAAGTGCAGTTATCAGGCACTTGTGATTGCAGGCAGATTTTGAGGAAAGTGTTATAATGTGTTGTAAAGCAGCTCCATGCTGCTTGGGTTCATTGCCCAGAGCTACTGACCACAAACGTGAAAAAAAATTCTTGTGGTTGTAGGAGCAGTTCCTTTTTTCTGTTTCACTCCTTTGAGTGTGCTGGGAATGACTGGAGCATCAGTGTCATTGGTATTCTGACAGAGGAGGCTGTGACAAAGACCATGGCTGCAGAGCTCCTGACTCCTGCGCTGTGCCAGGGATGTGCAGGGGACTGGCTCTGGCGGCGCCGCTCCCCACAGCCCTGCCATGCACGGGGGAACAGAGGCTCATTCATAAGGAGGCACGATGCTCCTGGCTCTGCAGTGCTAGCTTTGCACGCTGCATGGAACTATGACACCGGGTGAGCAGATATAGATCTCCGTGCAGAGACCGCGTGTGCTTGCGTGTGCATGTGTGTGCTTGCGTGTGCATGTGTGTGCATGTGTGTGCTTGCGTGTGCATGTGTGTGCTTGCGTGTGCATGTGTGTGCCTGAACATCCATTTAAAAAGGACAAGCTACATACCAATGGGATTGTATCTTCTTTCTGAATGTGTTTTCCTGGCAGGATTTGGAAGCCTCATGCAGGATGTGCTCTGGTGCTTCAGTCAAGTCAAAGGAGCCATAGATGCTGGGGTGACAGAATGTAAGTTTATTTTTCCTTTTGTTGCTGTGACCAAAATAACTTGTCACATACATCTTGCCCAGCTGGTGTGCAGGGAGGTCGTTTGTGTGCTGTTGGGAGCTGCTGGCACAGAGCTAAGCCACGCTCCTTGGTTTCTGCCCTCTTTATGTACTTGTGCATCTGAAAGAGATGGGCCTCCTAAATTAGCTATTGATCCAAGAATTCATTTGAAGGCATTACAGCTTAATCATATCAATAGCCTTTGAAATAGATTTTCTTTTGGTTTTCAGCTGTTATTTAGAGTTTTTCAGGGAATTATGAGACAGCTTCTGCCACTGTAACCTTTACCAGAATCAATTCTGGAACTGAGAGGGACTATTGGACACTCTCCTTATATTTTGTTGTGGTTGTTGAAATGTGATGACTTTTTAAAAAGCACAGTCTTGTGGGACCAAGAGAACTGAGTTGGCCCAGGGCTGTGAGAGCAGAGCTCTGCCTTCTCCTGCCTGGAGCACTGTCACCTGTCCTGCTGTCCTGCTTCAGAGCAGCTCTGTCACGCTGCTCTTGCAGGAGAGGGTTTCAGTCTGTAATCCCTAGAGATTACAGTGGGGCACAACACTCTGAAGAATATCTAAAAATTTATTAAATCTCTAGAGAAAAACACCATTGTAGTGATTAAATCAAAAATTTTTTTTACTCATGTTTTGTTTTGTTGTTTTGGGTTTTTAAAAATTATTTACAAGGGTTTTGAGCTTTTACTGTAGAATCTGCAGATCACTGTAACTTGTCAGGAGTACTTGTTTGCCAATTCAGGATTAATGAATGTTAGGTTGCCTCTCTTGCTCTCGATTATTTTCTTGATATAACCACTTATCAGCTGAGGTCTGTAAGCTTTTTTTTTTTTTTTTACCACTAGAGATTTAGTGGATGAACCCAGAGGCACGATGGCAGGAAAGGACTCCTGCAATTTTTTTCTTGGGGTAATCTGGGCTCACAGAACAGTAAAGGTTGATGAATAATACTTAAAAGCTGTATTCAGTAAAACTGGTAATGAAAAGGTGATGCCGTTGGTGCATTCGACCTGAACAGGCACAAACAGCATGGCCATGGCTGAGGAGGAAGCTCACACAAGGGTTACACTGGGATGGGCTTTGGTTCTTGAGCTGGTTTGTGTTGGTGTGTGAGCGCGCATGTGTATAGGTACTAATGTGTGTACATGAATTAACTCATAAGTGTGGTATTACAGATGCCCCACCTTCATCACTAGTTTATCCATAACTTGTTGCTATTATGTTAACCTTTGCAACACATTTTTGACCTTCAGAACTCTTGGTAATATCCAGGCATCCTGAACTTGCACAAAGTGATTTCTTCAGTGACTAGGAAGCACACAGTTGTGTATGGCCAGGTGAGAAGAGATGTTGCTATATTTAAAATGCTCTGTGTCTTTGAATGTAGCAGAGCCTAACTCCTTCAGCAGAACGGACTGTCATTCTGGCTTTCAAATGATACTTCAAATGCTGCCAACAATAATTCTGCATTAATTTTGTGGTAATTTTGTGCTCTTATCTGCACAGAAGCCACACAAACAGATCTACATAAACCATCTCATTTTGTTCTTTCCTTGTTTCTTGCTTTAACTTGGAGAATGGTGTCACAGCCTGTGGTACTTGTCCAGATGAAACCAGGGGTGTAATGGATCCTTTAACTGAAGCAAGTGTGGGGATGAATGAACTCCCTTGTGCATAGATGGGAGGCCTGAGACATCTTTCAGCTGCTCAAACACTGATTTCAGTGTTAAATGTGAAGTACATGATGTTGCTGACTACCATTGTCATATCACAGCGCTTTCAACTACATTTCAATACCGCCAAAAGCAAACAAGTTTTTGAGATCTCCCCTTATTCTGATGTATTGACTATTAGGAGTCTAGTGTAGAAAACGGATTAGAGCGAACTTTAGAGGTGGAACCTCCTCGAGGCCGGTGCGGTGCGGGGCGGCTCGCTCGGCTCCGGCCGTGCGGCAGTGCCAGGACACGCGTCCGTGCGGCCGGCGCCGCTGCTCGGGGGTGCGTTCCCGGGGCGATGCGGGCCCGGGCCGATGCGCTGCTCGGGGGTGCGTTCCCGGGGCGATGCGCTGCTCGGATGTGCGTTCCCGGGGCGATGCGGGCCCGGGGCGGTGCGGCCTGCGCGGCCCCGACGGCGGCTCCGGGGCCCGGGGACGCTGCGGCGGAGCGGGGCCGGCCGGGCCCGGGGCTCTGCGGCTCCCGGCGGGCCGGGCGCGGGCCCGGGGGTGTGTTCGCGGGCGGGACGGGCTTACTCAGCGCTCCCGGCCGCGCCGCACCCGCTCCGCTCCGCTCGGGCAGCAGCGGGACCGGCCCTCCCGCCCGGCAGCCCCGCCGCTCCGCGCGGCCCGGGGCGCCGCTGTCCCGCCGGTACCGGGCGGTGCCGTAGCTCGGCCCGGCGCGGAAGATGAAATGCCTGTCGCGGTACCTCCCGTACCTGCTCCGGCCGCACGGCGCGCTCCGCTCCGCCAGCTGCCACGCGCAAGGTACGCGGGCGCGGGGGGAGCGGCGGTGATGCTGCTGCACGGCCGCGGGTGCGGGGGGTTTGTAGATGTGGCTTTAAATGCATCCGGATATTCCCGAGGAAACGGAACACTCCTGCCATGCCCTGCCCGCCTCCGGGCAGCCGAGCCCTCCGCAGTCAGCAGAGCGTGTTTCCCGGTCTTGGCGAAACAGCTCTGCAGCAATTCGGGAAAAGGGAAGTGTTCGCAGCAGCGTTTCAACTTTGCATTTCCATCGTAGGAATGCAAAGCAGCGGGGCTGTGCTTGCCGAGACTTCCGTGGGACTCTCGCAGCGGAGAGCCCGTTCTTGCGGATTCATCCCCGTGTGACGCGGGGTGAGCGCTGTCGGACGGGTCTGCGGATCATCCGCAGGCACCAAACAGCTCCGTGGGATTTACATTCCCGGCACTGCTGCTCCCCGATTTCCTCATTTGCCCTAAACAAAATCAGTTAGTGATGAAAACCTTCACCCTGTCACCCAGTTTTCTGCAGACCCATCAGTCTGTGAACGCGCTGAGTTGCCAACCTGACCCAAGAGGGAAATCCAGGTGAACGCTGGAGGGAAGTTTGGCTGAGGGTGTGGAACGGAAGGGGCAGGCAAGGAGCACTTGGCAGCAGACGATCACACTCCAGGCTAAGTCATTACAGCTACTCGGGCTGCTGTAGTTCAATCCAAGCAGACAGTATAAACTTTTTTGTTTTAAAGTTTCTCTGAAGTTCTAAGCAGATCAAATTATCCAAATAGATATCTGACTCTTAACTTCTTTCTTTGAGAATTTTCCTGAAGATTTCTTTTGTTTTCACGTTGACTTTATCCGAAGGTACAGTTCCTTAAGATATCCTGAACAAGTCACTTCTCAATTATTGTACATGAACAAGTAACTCAGTGGAAAAGGACGCCTGTGTGCTGCTTAAAGGGAGGTCCTATGACAGGACTGAGGGGGAAAAAAAGGAGTTAAAAAATGTCACACTGGTGCTACTCATTCTTCTCCATAGCAAGAAATATAGACAGAATGAAACTTGAACAGCACTCTTAGGCCATGATTAGATGCATATGATAAACTTGGGGTAAAACTGAGGTCTGGAGAGTTTAAAGGAACCTGTTCCACCCTAACTCATTAGCAAAATCAAAAAGAGAGACCAGGTCAGAGCTGCTTGCCTGAAAAGGCAGTTTAATAAATAGTTTTTAAAAACCCGGTGGGGTAAATATTCTGTATTTGGCAATGAATGTTTCTTTGAAGGCCTCTGGAGAACGGCTGGCCCGGTGCCGAGGCTCTGCCCGGGCTGCAGCTGCAGGGACACAGGGCAGGGACTGTGCAGGGAGGGCGAGCCCGGCCGGGGACACGGAGCCCTTGTCCTCGGGCTGCAGCACCCCGAGAGAGGGCACGGCCTCCAGGGTGTCCCGGGCCGCCAGGACGGGCCGTGCCCGCTGGCCAGGCCGTGCCCGCTTGCCAGGCTGTGCCCGCTGCCTGGGCCGTGCCCTCTGACTGGGCCGTGCCCTCTGACTGGGCCGTGCCCTCTGACTGGGCCGTGCCCTCTGGCCAGGCCGTGCCCACTGCTGCTGCCTGGGCCGTGCCCTCTGACTGGGCCGTGCCCGCTGGCCAGGCCGTGCCCGCTGCCTGGGCCGTGCCCGCTGCCTGGGCCGTGCCCTCTGGCCAGGCCTTGCCCACTGCTGCTGCCTGAGCAGTGCCCGCTGCCTTGACTGTGCCCGCTGGCTGGCTGGTGCCCTCTGACTGGGCCGTGCCCACTGTCCGGGCCGTGCCTGCTGCCCGGGCTGTGCCCGCTGCCTGGGTGCCAGCGCGGTGCCCGGAACGCGGCTGGCAGAGCAGCTCGGCTGGCAGAGCAGCTTGGCCGGCCCTGGGCTGCTCTCCTCCCGCCCGCGGTCCAGGTCTGCCGGCAGCACTTGGAACAGAATTTACATTTGATCTTCAGAAATTACATGAGCTTCCAAATTACACCCCGAATGTCAGGAGGGCAGCACAGGTGAATTCTGATCCCTACTGCTTGGTAAGTCACAGCAACTCCCCTGTCATCTTTTGAGTAGCTCCTGTGTCTTTTCCTGTTTGGAAGTTATGATAATTTCCAGAATATTTGGGTAGTAGTAGCCTGGCCCACAAATGCTCCAAAGAGTGGAGCGATGCCTGCATTTCAGTAGCCCTGAGGTAACTCTGTTTGTTTTCTCTGAAGCTTTTTACAACTTTCTGTTTTTTCACATTTCTCAGTTTGTGTCTAGGCTCTGAAGCAGCCTTTTAGGAGGTTCCAGTGGAGGTGACATGAAAGCTGGGATGTTCAGTTGCTTATGTTAGAGCTGATACTAAAGCTTAGCTCAAAGGTGCCCTTAAGCTAGATGGTGAGCTTTGTAGGGGTCTTTAAGATGAAAGCTCACCCAGAGGCACCTTAAAACTAAGCTCTTTACCTTAGGGGCACCTCTAGGCTAGGCTTTTGGCCTTTTAAATGCTTTGAGTGAGGCATGTAAAAAGTAATAATTATTTCCTCCTATGCTCCAGACAGCAGATTCCTCCCTGGGTAACCCCAGGAAGTGCGGTCAGGTTTCAGTGGGGTCAGTAGGGCAGGCCAATTAAGGACATGAAGGAAGGTTCTGCCTGGGAACTGTTTCAAATGCGCCCCAAAGCTCCTGGTCCTGGTGCCAGCTCGGAGCTGGGATGGAGCTGGCTGGGGCCGACAGGCTGCTCAGGCCTGGCACAGAGCAAACCTCTGTCCACAAGCACGAGAGCCCTCACACAAAACCCTTCACCTGGAGTGGACCTAAAATAGTCAATTTTCTGGTTTGGAGACTTTGCCTTTGTTTTTATGATGTCTATTACACTTACCACCAGGTTGTCAGTTTTGTTGTTGCTCTGTTGACCACAAGTGGGTTTATTTTCCTAGTGAGTCATTCCAACCTGAGTTAATCAGACACCAGCAGCTGTGAGCTTCGTGGAAGTCCTTATGACTGGAGAGAAAACCACAGAAATTGAGTTTACAGCAGACCTAATTTTACAGGATGGTGTGTGAATTAGAGGAACAGTGTGATTGCAAAAGCATGCAAATATAGTTTGGTATAATTAATAGTCTATAATTACATGAAGAGAGGCCATTAGTGTAAGGCTGATGGAGAACACTGAGTTAAGATTGAGTTTTCTGTGATGATTACATATCCTGATTTAGCTATTTTGCAGTTTCTCTTTCTGAATGCTGCATCAACCCTTGCTTTTGAGTGAATGTCAGACTGGCTCTAATTTCAGGTCTCACATTTATCAGGACACGCACCACATGCAAGAGTCCAACTGCCTGGTCAGTTCATTCCCTGATAGCAAATGAGGTTAATTCTCTGTGGCCACAAAGAACTGGACTGTGGCTAGGGGGAAAATGGCTAATTCCCTATCCCAAATACAAGGCACAGTGTCAAACTGAAGCAGACTGGAAATTATTGCTTCTCCCAGTGATCTTAAGGGCTTGTTTCTGTGATACCCATTCCTTTTCTTTATGTCTGCTTGCCCGAGGGGGGATCCAGAGCACGGCCCCGTTGCTGTGGCAGGGCCTGGCGTGAGGCAGGGGCTGTGCCACAGCAGGGGCAGGACAGGTGCAGGTGATCCTTGGGCTGCTTTAACTGGGGACACGAGGAGCTGTGTCCTGACAGGACGTGGTGGGGAGCTCCCATGCCACAGGTGCTGCTCAGAGCACGATGGGATGCCCAACCCACAGCCTCAGGCTCAGGTGCTGGTGCAGGTAGGTCTGTTTTCTCCATTGGGGATGATCAGTGCACCTGTACTTTTGTTGTGGTGACTCAGGAGCTGGAATCACCTCTCCTTGGCTGCACTGATTGCATTTCCCTTGTGCTTCTCCTTATTCTGCCCATATCAAGGATTTTTACCAAAAAATGACTTTTTTTTTTTTTTTTTTGTGTCTGTTGCTGCTCCTTGTACGAGCAGGTTCCATAGCCATATGAACATTGGACTGTGAGCTGGGAGCTCATGTGAAAGCCAGATAAACAGGAACAGAGGTCTGTGATCCCACTGTTCTCTCATCAGTTCAGGATGGAATTCTTAAATTCTTAAGAGTGGCATTTCGAAACCTTTTAATGCCACATAAAATTGCTTTGTGTCTTTAAGAGAGCTCTGATAGTATAATCATTTTTTTATTGAGGCCATGATCCCTCACATGATTTTACACTGCTGTAAGTTTACAGCCAGAAGTGATAAAACTCTGCTTAAACAGATGTTTTTAAAGGAGGAAAAAGTAAAAATCCTGGTAGCTCCTAGGCTCAGACATGGCCTGATGTGGAAATCAGCTTTAATTTTTTCAAAAGTCTGTGCTTTTTGCAGCTATTTCCCAGGCTCATGACCTCGTTTGTGTTCTCTCAAAGCTGTTGGGTAGAGAATGGGGTTGAATTTGTTTTGAGTCGTGGGTGCGAGACTGTTTTAAACAAATTAATGTTCACGTTCCCCTGAGACCCTCTGAGTGAGAGAGGGAGCATTGCTGAGGGCATCGTTGGGGGGTTCTCCTGGGGTGGGCAGTGGGTAAGGCCGGCCCCGCCCCGCCGGCCCCGCCCCCTGCCCCGCCCCTCCTGCCCCGCCCCCTGCCCCGCCCCGCCGGCCCCGCCCCCTGCCCCGCCCCGCCGGCCACGCCCCCCTGCGCTCCCGTCGGCGGCCGCGCGGGGGCGCTCTCGGTGCCCGCGGGATCCCGGTGCTCGGGGAGTGCCGGTGCTCGGGGGGTCCCGGTGTCCGGGGCGGTCCCGGTGCTCTCGGGATCTCTGTGCCGGGGAGCGCCGACAGCCTCGGCGGGCGGGCGGGCGGAGTTCTCCGGGCAGAGCCGCCCCCCGGCCGACGGCGGCAGCGGCGCGTCCCGGTGCACGCCTGCCGTGGGAGCTGCGGCCGCTGCGCCTCCGTCCGTTCGCCTCTCCCCGCGGGGTCTGACCCCTCCGGACCTGACATCGCTCCGGGATGCTCGGGTGGCCCCGCCGCGGCCCGCTCCGACCGGCGCTGACCCGCGAGACGAGCGCTCGACTTTGATGACACGAAATGTCGCTGACGGATTTTTTTTCTCAAAAATACTTTTAGTTGTGAGTGCTCCATCCTGGCGTTGGAGGATTTTGAAAATTATTTTTCTTCTCCCCCAGTCTGTGTCGGGATGCTGCTCCCCACACCTCTCCCTCTGATCCAATTCCTGTGTGACCATCGGCCTCTGCAGGCTTCCTGGGGCTCAGACTCCCTGCAATTTTCCGTGTCGAAGGGCTCCAACAAAAGCATAAGCTGAATTATAAGCACATTTCCAAGATATCTCTGGAGATATTTCCATTCTGTGACTGTATTTTCCTCGCTACAGATGGGTTCAGCTGTAGCTTCCCAGCGTTCCCCTGTTGTCTATATTTAGTTAGTGCTTAAATCAGCACAAAGGTGCCTTCTGTCATCCCTCCCACTCGGAAGGGACCTGATGGAGGTTGCAGGGAAATGCTTCAGAGCGAGAGGGAAGAGCAGCTGGCGGGGGCTGAGCTTCAGAGCAGATCTCGGGCTGCGGCTGCCTTTAATGGAGTTATTTTAGGCACTTGTGGGGAAGGCAGGATGCTGAGCGTGGTGTGGTCAGCATGACCCACCAATAGGAAGAACCAGGGAAATTGTCTCTGTTGTCCCTGCCACGGGCAGCTTTGTCTATCGGTGGAACTGCTGGAACCATTCTCCTGCCCAGGGCCGGGTCCAAGGGCGCCCATTTACCTCAGCATCAGGGGCTGCATTTGGCACGGCCACGGGCACAGCTCAGTGTCTCTGATCAGACCCACAGATGTGTTTAGCTGCTGTACTGGCTCTGTAGAGCAGATGGGAAATACCCAGCAACAGCCTGCAGCCCCTTGGGTTCTGGGTGCCATCTCTACCAAGCCCACCCAGGACTGTCACAGGTCACCACATGGAGGGTCACAGGGCCACACGTGGGACTCAATGACAACATTAAAAAACCCGATAGTTTGAGATTTAACCGTTTTTTCCTCTGCAGGCAGCTTTGCAAAACAAGATCCCCAAAAAGGTCTCTGAAATTCCTCAGATATGGTGCTGTGGTGGAGCTGTGCAGGGGTGCTTGCTGTACATGAGATGCTGCTCTTACAGTGAACTCCTTGTGTTACTCCAGCCACTCGACAAACCATGTTTGATACTACAGTCTAAATAATTTTCTGACATGGATTATAAAAGAAAGCCAGGCTGTCAGAGGCTGATTTGGCTATATTTGGGGAATAAACACCCAGCTTTGTAAAGCCATATGGCGGATTTATTCGCAATCAGCAGTTCCTTTCAAATGCAAGTTCATGTCATTTAGTAATACATTTTCCAGCATACAGCTCAGCACTCTGTCCCTCTGTTTCCTCTTGCAGCGTGTGCTCTGGGAGCGGTCAGCTGGCTGCAGCCACGGGCCACCTCCTGTCTCAGCAATGCACACTCAGCACTATAATTAAGCACTTACATTAGTGAGTTCTTACCAGCTCCTGTGGATTTCATCAGCAGTTTTTGTCCCTGCTCGTTTCCAGTGCTGCTGGCTGCTATTTTACTTTCTGTGCAGTGTTGCACAGCAGTGCAACTTTTGCCTTGGGTTCTTCTGGAAACGGGGCTGTAAGACCCTGCATGGAAAGTGTGTCTGGGCAGCTGTCAGAGCCACTCTCCTGCACAGCCTCACCTGCCTGTCCTGGCCAGCTCGGGGCTGGGGGTCTCAGAGGCACCGGCTCTGTGGGGACGGGGATGGGGGACATCCTCCTTGTGCTCAGTGGGCTGGGGCACTCACAGCCCGAGGGAGGGGCTCTGTGTCCGCAGCCGGTGCCAGAGATGCTGGGCAGCAGCTCCTGGTGAGGCTCACAGGCAGGCAGGTGTGCTGGGCACCTGGCCAGGGCACAGCCCGTGCCCATCATGGCTCTGGGCTTTGTGGAGGGCTGAGGGCTCGAGTGGCTGCTCCCCGAGCTGGGGCAGCCCGAGTCCCCAGCATGGGGCCCTGGGGGACTTCAGGACAGCCACCAGCTTGAAGATCTGGAGCTCTGCAGCTTGTGGGTGGGCAAAGTCAGGAGTTGCTGGGAGGTGCTCATTTCCACGGGATGAAGGATGGCAGCGCCAATTCCTGGCGCAGGTCCAGGCCCTAGGAAGGTGCAGAGCAAGGAGCAAGGCCTGGCCCTGTGTGGGCTGAGCAGGGCCTGCCCAGGGCTGTTGTGTGCTGCCAGGGCTGTCCTGTGCCTTCCCTGAAGGCAAACGGTTCCCCACAGTTCCCCGTGTTTTTCTGAGGGTTCTGTGCCCTGACTGTGCACATGCACAGCTGCACAGCAAAGGCATTGCCTGCAGAATTACACTCCCCTGCTGCTTGGGCTGCCCTGAAATCTTCTTCTCCTTTTTGTGCTGGCTTTGTAATTTCTCAAGGGTAGTTGTCCTTGAGAGGAAAGATATTTCAGGTTTGCTGTGCTTGACCTCAATCCCCGTGTTGTTGAAACTTAAAAGCCGTAAAATTCACACTGATGAATTTTCACGTGTGACTCTGTGAAGGCTACAGAGAATGTTTTTTATGGACTGTCATGCCCATATTTTTCTGACACCCATTTTTGGAGGGCAGGAATGAGGGCAACCTTGCTGTTACATCTTTGACATTCTGTTCCCATAGATTTGGGTCTCAGGAAATGAAGCACCAGAGCACCTTTATCAAAGCCCATTGGCCAAAGATGTGTATGGTGGTGGTGGATAGGTCTAAAACAGACTCTGCAGTCAGCTGGATGAAAAGTGACCCTTCCTTGTAAGTTAAGGCAGGTTGGAGTGGAAGGGCTGAGCGAGCTGAGGTGGGAAGTGCTGGGGGGGAGCTGGGGGTCCAGGAGCTGCCAGGGGAGTGCCCATGGTTCGTGTGGGGTGCTCTGCCCTCTGCCCAGGATATCCTGTTGTGGCTGTGCTCTGTGTGCTCTGCCCAGGGGCAGAGGGAGCTGCTGATGTGGGTGACCTCCTGTGAAATGCACTGTTCAGCTCTTTGTAAGAGCACCGGCACTTGCTCCAAGTCAGCAATCCAGGTAGGAGTGCTGCGAGCTGGCAGCAGCAGCTGCAGGGAGTGAGGGATGGGTGGGCAGCATTCCGTGGGCTGGGTGTCCACACAACACAGCATGCATGGACAGTGCTCATGATAATGATTCAATTACTCTTCATGCACGGATGTTTCTGCCTTTAAATGTTCAGAAATCACTCACAAACATAACAGGAATTGAATCAGTTTTGTTATTCAATTGGATTAAAGTAGCTGTATTCCCATGTTTACGAGGGCAATTGGATTTAATGTTACTTTGCATATTGTTCCACTCTCATCTTCAGGGAAGTTGTTGTCTGTTTTAGGAAGTAATTTTTTTTTAAAGGACAATAAAATCTTAATGATCACATCATCACCTTTCAATGTAGACTTCTATGCCTAATGTCATACTGACCTCATTGCTGATGTTGTTATGTGAACAGGAAAAAGGAAAAAGCCTTGGGAAAGGCCTGTGTGTGTTCCAGTGTGCTGCAGCCCATGTGCTGCTGCTTGATTCATGGCTGGGCTGGGGCTATTAGATCTCCTTCCCCCAGGCATTTTATAATCTGTTTAACATAACACAGTCATTTGTCTTGTTTGCTGACTGCGTAACAGATGGATATGTGATTTTCATAATTACTATATGAACATTAATAAGACGTGATATCTTTTATTAAGTAACAGTTTTACAGGTTTATTTTTCCAAATGACATGAGGTAGATTATATGTAGATATTAGTGACATACAAATATTAGTTTTACAGCATTTACATTCTGAGAAGTCAGGCAAACTTTTAAGGCTCCTCATAGTGTCTCTTTTTCTTTTTCCCATCCCCTGGGCTGTACTTCATGGAGATTCTTAGGTAGCACAATTGGGTTTATGTCTTGTTTATGTTTTGCTGTGTTATGTTTTCCTTAGTGTAAGGAAAGCCTAGACCATGTCCTAGGCCACCCTCTATATTTATCCTGTCAGTGCAGGTTCTTCCAGCCCGTTTCTGTCCTCGTGTGATGCTATCATCCCATTTTCCTGCTGGACATCGCCAAAAGTGGGAATCAGTGTGAGCAAGCAGGGAGGCTGTACGCCACACAGAAGGGAACGTTCCTCTCTCTGCAGCCAGGGCTGTTCTGGGAGCTGTCCCTGCTCCGTGGTGAGGAGGAGCTGCTGACGGGAGGGCAGTTTTATTGGAGGCACTGGGAGGCTGGCAGTGCCAGGCAGGGCTCCCAAAGCCACACCTGGCACTGGCACTTCACAAAGGAGGTATATTTTCATTTTGTGGTGAAGCAGCCCCTTCCGCTACCGGGGAGGGGACCAGCAGGTCCCAGGGGTGGGGACCCGGGCCAGCCCCAGTGCCACCTTTGCCAAGCTGCTGGTCTTTGCTGGAGACACCCGGAGGACCCCAGGAACGATGGGTCATGCTGGAATGCTGAATTTCAGGTGATCCCAGAGAATGGATGCTGACCTGGGGTGGGGCAGAGGGCAGGGCTGGGCAGGGCAGAGCTGGAGCTGCTCCCTGTTTGTGGCTCTGAGTCACGGAGGAGCAGTGCAAATAACTGGATTTAGGACCGTGTGCACATCAGAAGTGTTGAACAGGATCAGTGTAACACTCCCTGGCCCTCTGTCAATGCACGAGCTTGAACACAAACTCAGTTTAAGGTGACACGTTCCCTTCTTGGGCTCTCTGTTGTTTTGGATCTGCTGTAATGCATTGTACCACACCCTGATGGCTCGTGGGGCTGTGGGGGGAGAGCAGGAGCAGGGCAGCCCCCCCTGCAGCCCCCAGCCCAGCCCCTGCTCCCCAGCCTGGCCGGGCCCTGCAGGCTGGGGCACCCTCCCTGCTGTGGCTGCTGTCACTGGGGCAGCTCTGCCCTGCCTGGCACTTGCTGTGGCACTGGCCATGCCCTGGCATGGGCATCCTGGGGCACCGCAACTGCCCTGCCTGGCACCTTGGGCAGCTCTGCCCTGCCTGGCACTGGGGCAGCACTGCCCTGCCTGGCACTGGGGCAGCTCTGCCCTGCCTGGCACCTTGGGCAGCTCTGCCCTGCCTGGCACCTTGGGCAGCACTGCCCTGCTCTGGGCAGCCTGTGGGCAGCCTCTGCCCTGCTTGGCACATGGGGCACTCTGCCCTGCCTGGCACCTTGGGCAGCTCTGCCCTGCCTGGCACTGGGGCAGCTCTGCCCTGCTTGGCACTGGGGCATCACTGCCGCTGCCTGGGCACTTGCTGGGCAGGGCAGCTCTGCCCTGCTTGGGACTGGAGTGCCTGCTCACTCATTTGCCCTGCCTGGCACTGGGGCAGCACTGCCCTGCCTGGCACTGGGGCAGCTCTGCCCTGCCTGGCACTGGGGCAGCACTGCCCTGCTTGGGACATGGGGCAGCTCTGCCCTGCCTGGCACTGGGGCAGCTCTGCCCTGCCTGGCACCTGGGGCATGCACCCCACAGGAACCAGGGCCTGGTGCGATGGCCCCTTGTTATTTCCCCAGAAAATACCAGAGTCGTCTCATGCTTGGAATAATTCTGGGTTAACCAGGGCGTGCGTGAGCGGGGCTGACTCTCCAGGCTGGTTTGTCATGGGGCATTGCCCACAGATGGGGACCCCCAGCCAGGGCACCACGGGGGAGCACGGTCATTGGGGCAGCCCCTTCGCTCTTGTTGGCTTTGTGAGGTACCACTAAAGATTGACAAATTCCCGTTAATGTGGAAACAGTAGGTGAGCTGATCACTCCTGACAGGCTCTCTTGGTTCCCCAGTTCTCAGCATTGCAGCAGCAGCTGTATTTTGCTGTATCCCATTTTGCACTTTCCACCAGGCTGATTTTGGGTCACCATCCATCCTTCTGACAGTTGTGGAACTTCAGCTAATTCCTGTGCAGGTCAGGAGTGCTGCTCTGCCAGACACACAGTTTCCTTTCCTTTGGGGAGTTTACTCTGACTGATTTGCCTTTTTGCTTTCCATTTTGTAAGGCTGGCCAGGCTATGTCTGTGTGCTCCACTCTGCTGCTGGTGGGCGACATCTGAGGACAAGCACAATGATTTTTATGAGATAGTAATCCCAGCATCAGATTCCCAATGCTCTGAAACTTACTGTGTTTGGGCTGCAAGACATGGGCAGCCCTACTTTAATTTATAGCATGATTTCATTACTTTTTGATGTGGGACATACTCAATTAACTGAAGGCTGTGAAGTAATTGCAGTTTAGGAAATACAATTCACAGTGACCTGGATGTGTTTCATTGGTGAACATTCTTTCAAGTAAAATCCACCTTTGAGGCCATATGAAATTTTGCATATTAATTGCTAATTTAAGAGAATAAATACTAAATATTCATTCTTGCAAATAATATCCCAGGATATGTGGGGAAGCATCTGAGTGTCCAATGTAAATACATTACATGACAAAGTTTGCCTTTTCAGCACTCAGATTGATTCTTGTTTCTCTTTTGTTGGTTCTGATCATCAGCATAGACTGTGCTGCACTGGCTCAGATGCTCCAGTGCTGAAGCATGTGGCCTTAATCTTCAGAAGTGGCAAATCCTATTTACTGTGTAAGTATTTAAGCTAATTATATCTCTGATGTGAGGAACATGTGACAAACTGTTCACACTGTATCCTTTAAAAGACATTGATGTCTTAGACCCTCATGAAATATTCTGTGCCTCATTCCATTCTTGGCGTGTGGTATGTGCTCTGCAGTGTAATTAGCAATAGTATAACTTACTAATAATATAGAGGTAATAAGTATGTTATGGCTGGATCATCTGTAGAATAGAATAAGAAATAATTCATGGCAAGTTTTTCCTGCAAGCACCATGTTTATGTTGCTGTTGCACAGGTGCATTATATTGTTGCCGTGCAGCTGTTGCATTATAGGAGAAATCTGAGGAACAGGAACATGTCTGGGCTTTTCCAAATCGTGGCATAAAACGCTTAATAGGGAAAGACTGAAAGTGAAGAAAGCTGCTGAAATGTGGCAGAAGCTGGTCGGTCTGATGCAGGCAGGAGGGACAGCAGCTGCTCCCCAGGCCAGGCTGGTGTGTGGCAGAGCTCGTTACTGGCACGCCGTTAATCACGTACAGCCTGTACCAGCACCTGTAACTGCACGGCAGGGTCGAGGCCAAGCAGATCAATTTATCATTTGACCTTTGGGAAGCACAAGTCTTCACCTGCTTTGCATTCAATGAACTGATTCTTCCCTTTCTGCCCCGAGGCCCTGACTCTTGTTCTCCACCATATGGGAAGAGGAGGGCTGCAGCTTCTCCTCTGCATGCAACCTGGCTTCCCAATTTTCTTGATCTTGGTTTAATCTGGTAAATTATTTGCCTGCCTCCAGTCATGCTAATTAAGGTTCATATGATTGGGACTTCATCACATATGTGGGTTATGGCTTCCCCAGCTTGCTTATGTGACTTACAGGAGAAAATGTGAAAAACAAATTGGCTTAGTCAGTGAAATCCCAGTCAGGTCCTGCTGCAGGAGCACGAAGGTAGGGCTCCAGAGGAGCTATCCTTCAGTTCAACAACAGAAATAAATCTTACAAGTTTAAAAGAAATTTTGTTATCTATATTTAATGGTTAAAGGATGAGGGTATTGTTCAAAGAGTAATTAGGAAAATAGATTGAGTGCTCATGGATGGGAGAGTAAAATAAACGCCGTGAAGGAAGTTCTGTACTGAGCATAAAATTGGAAGTTTGATTCAATTATTCTTCACACACTGTTAGATCCCACAGAAAGCTGAGCATGGAACTCTTCAGGCTCTCTAATTGAAGCAAAAATCATTGGAGTGGAAAGTGTCCTGGCTCTTCAGGAGATGTCAAAGTACAGAACATGGCAGACACCTGGGGGTTTGGGAAACTGTGACAGCTACAAGCTGACCTTTGGCAAATTTAATCTGCAAATGGATTCCTGCTTAGGACAGCTAATGCTTTTAGTTATTGTAAAGGCTTGTTCCTGGATTTTAAAAAGCTGAGAATAAATGGATTTCATGATGCAGCTCCTATGCGTGTTGCATAACAAACAGGTAGCTTCTGGATCTGTTTAAATGATACGCTGTACTGAAAAACTTTGCAGAACTTATGAATAGATAAGTAGAGTCCATGCACAAAGGGGGAATGATTTTTGCTACTTAAAAAAGGAGAAGGGACTTGGCACTTGTTGAAATGAAAATACACCGAAGATGGTGCCTACTGAGAAGGAAAGGAAGGAGGTCACTGGTTGTGTTTATGGTGTTCATGGGCATTGCAGGGGCTTGTTACTCAGCTGGGCATTGCCTTTGGCATCTGGGGTCTGCTGGGAGGAGGTAATATGCTAACTATTGCTTATTCAAAGTCTTTATTTTTCCTTGGCTGAAGCTGCTCTTGCCTCTTGCAGGACACCTGCAGGTGAGTGTGGCTTGCAGGCAGTTCCTGGGGAGAGTGCTGTGGTGCAGTTTTAACCTTTCCTCTCCATCTCTCTCTTCCTGGGGAGGTCCCTGTCCTCCCCTCGGCACACAGGGCTCCAGGTGCCACTCACCTGCCCAGAGCTTTGGCCAGCCATTCTGTGCTGTGCTGCAAGCCATGGCCAGGTCCTGTGCTTCCCACAGGGAGTGAATTCACACTGGCCTGTGGCTCCCACCCACTGCAGCCAAGAGCAGCCTCAGCCTCAAATACAAGGTGTTTGCTTGACTTAAACGTGTGCCTGGTGATTGCAGCAAGTAAATCACATTGCAGTATAATTCAGTGGAGGCTTGGGCAGGGAGACTTCAGGCTTATACCTGTCTGATGAATGCTTCTGGCTTGTCACATTAGTAATCCCTGTATTAATGAGTGGCCTGTGACATGATGTGGTTGACTGACAAATCCTGAACTTATATATGCATATGAGTAAGTGCCAGAGTTCTCCAAGGCGCAGTTTTACAATGTCTTGTATCAGCCTCTGTGTGACAGAAAACATCTGGGGAGGCAGGCAGCTGTGGGCCTGGGAATTCACCTTTCCTCATAAGGCCACAATGGATAGAACAAGATTTCCCTCTCTTGCCCCTCGTCCGAGAGTACCCACACACTCCTCCAAGGGACGTGAGGTGCCTGTGTGGCACAGGGGTGATGGGTGTGCTGGGTATGTGGCACAGGTGTGGAACATGCTGTCCAAAAGATGAACATGCTGTCCAAAAGATGGACATACTGGACGTACTGGAGTCCTTGGATCCTCTTGCTCAGAGGTGCTCTCTCCTATGCTTCCCCTAGAATAAGCAGCCCCCAAGCAGGCAGTGAATCTCAGCAGAATAATAATAAATCTTGCACCTTCCCAGTGAGATTTTAATCATGATACTACAGTTGGGAGAGGAAATCAAGCTGCAGTGCACCACTGTATTCACAATGTTATCCACCATCTGCATCCTCCCGTTCCAGTAACAATTACACTCCCCACTGAGGTGGCCCTGGACTGTCAAGCAGCTCCTGTGCCGAGCTCTGCAGTTCCCCCATGGTGTGGGGGTCTCGAGGGGTGCTGGCTGGGTGGGCACACAGTGGGAAGGTGCCATGGGCCTGTGCCCATGTGTGCCAGCTCGTGCTGCACCCGGCCAGTGCCAGCACCGGTGATATTCCTGTGCACAGTGAACCAGGACAGTGCTCAGGTGGGTCTGACAGCAGTGTGGTGCAGTGGGGTGCTGTGGGGTGCTGTGGGGTGCTGTGGGGTGCTGTGGGGTGCTGCGGGGTGCAGGCCCCAGGCTGTGTCTCTGTGTCTGTGCCCCTGTTTCCCTTCAGCAGCTGTCTGAGTGTGACAGTGGGGGCCAGGAGGGACACTGTGGGTCAGTGTAAGAGTGGGGAGCAGTGGCTGTCCTCTCACTGCTGCCCAGAGCGTGCACTGCTCCTGGCTGGGGATTTCTTGTGCCCTGATACTGCGGTTGGATGTTACTTCCAAATTCAGGCGCTGGAGTTGAGGGAACTTTTCCCCTGAGAGTTTCCTCCCTGTGTCTGTCAGGGGCTCAGCCAGTGCCAAGGCTTCTTCCTGGACCCTGCCAAGACACTCAACCCTCCAGTGGGCCACTGTTTCCCTTTGGTGAGCACCAGATGATGAGCCCAGAGTACAGCCTGTGCTTTCACAGATGTGCCCTGAACAGGAAAGCCCTCCCTTCCCCCATAGCCCTTGGGTTCATTATCTTCTCTGGATGCCACCAGAGTCATAAATGGTCATAAATCACTGACCATTCCTATCCCTTCCAAAGTCAAGACAGGGTGAGCCTGGACCAGCTGCCCGTGGGCACACACCTCGTTAGCACTGCTGGCATGGCCACCTGCGTGGTCCTTACTGCATCCCCTGTCCCGGGACTCCCACCGTTCGTATGCTCTGGCTCTGCCTAAAAAGGCTCTGCTGCCAGCCCTCGGCTGGGACCTTGTGTTTGGGCAGGCGGGTCAGGGAGCAGCAGTCCTTCTGCCTGAAG
Source organism: Zonotrichia leucophrys gambelii (assembly GCF_028769735.1). Classification (NCBI taxonomy): domain Eukaryota; kingdom Metazoa; phylum Chordata; class Aves; order Passeriformes; family Passerellidae; genus Zonotrichia; species Zonotrichia leucophrys. The sequence continues at coordinate 268,505 of NC_088183.1, forward strand.
GCTGCAGGAGCTTCCCCATGGACAGGGGTGTCCAGTAGGGCCAGTGACGCCCCGGGCAGGAAGGAGCAATCCCCGGGGCAGGTGCGTCACCAGGTGAGACAGCATCCCGCGGCAGCAGCGTCCCGGGCAGCAGCGTCCCCGGGCAGGAGCTTCTCCCGTGGCGGGAGCATCCCCGGGCAGCAGCATCCCCGGGCAGGAGCGTCTCCGAGCAGAGCCTCTCCCGTGGCGGGAGCATCCCCGGGCAGGACCGTCTATCGCGGCTGGGGCTGGGGCTGGGGCTGGGGCCGCGGCGCGCCCCGCCCGCCCGCGCGGTGCCGGTCGGTGCCGTATGGGAGGAGCCACCGGGCACCGCCGCCCCTGCGCCCCCCCCGCCGCATTTGGCGGCCGCCGCCGCGGAGCAGGGCGCGGGGGGGGATGATGGATCCGCGGCTGCGGCTGCTGACGCCCCGCGCCCGCCTGCCCGCCGTCAATGGAGGAGGACGCTGAGACCCGCAAGATCAGCAGCAGTTTCCTGCGAGACCACAGCTATGCCACGGAAGGTGAGCCCGGCCCGCAGCCCCCGGCCCGCCCGCAGCAGGTGAGGCCGCCCCGCAGCGGCCCCGGCCCCCGCCCGCCCCGCTCCGCGCCCTCCCCGCGGCTGTCCCGGCACCGGCCCGGGCTGCCCGGCCCCGCGGCGGCGGCCCCGGGGCTCGCTGCGGGCGCGGCGGGGCCGCTGCGGTGACTCAGCAGCGCCGGTGCCCTGGGTGGGCTCCCGGGGCCGGCCGGTGCCCGGCGGAGCGGGGCCGCTGAGCCCGGGCTCCGAGAGCCGCCGCAGCAGCGCTCGGGACGCAGCCGCCCCCAGCCCCCCGGGCCCCTCCGGGAGCTCCTGCTGCTCCTGATCCGGGATAAAGGGGGTCCCGAGCCCCCTCAGCCCTTCCCCGCCGGAGCGCACCCGCGGGGCCGGAGCGATGCGGGGCTCGCCGGGGCCGGAGCGATGCGGGCGGCGGCCGCGGCTCGGGATCGGCTTCCCCAGCCCCTGAGGGCGTTCGCGGCGCTGCAGGTGGCTGAAGCCGCTGTAGGGTGCGGAATACGGCAAACGCTGGTGCAGATCTCGTCAATGGAGCAGTGGTTTCGGGGTTATTTTCAGTACAAGCTGCTCCAGGAAGGTGTAGTGAAGTGCATCCCGACTGGTGCGTTGCAGATGCAAGGAGATGCCAAGGCTGTTGCACATGGATAATGTCACAGCCCTGGTGAGGCTCATGGTGCATTTGAAAGTGGTTTCCCATAATAGCTCAAGAGCAGAGAAGATGGTGTGGCCATGTTCGGTTCAGGCATCAGAACATGAGCTCAGCCTGCACATGCTGCTGCAGCCACCACAAAGGCAGCTCCGGCAGCGACGGGTGAAGGAGGGCTGGGGATGGAGCTGCTGTTGCCTCTGCTATCTTCCCTGGTAGGTGAAGAGCTGTCAACTTCACATCAGCTCTGTCATAACCTCCCTTTGCTCTCTGGCTTCAGGAGGAAAGTGCAGCTGATGTAAAGCAAAACTGAACCCCCACCCTTTCTGGTAGCACCGACACCTTCGATGAGGCTTCAAAAACCAGACTCCATACCAGAGCCTGAGCAGGCTTATTTGTAGCATAATTAGTAGCCAAAGAGGCTTTCACTTATGGTGTCATCCTCATGAGACTTAGGGGAAGCCAGACTTTGGGAATTTTGTCACATGGCTAAAGGAGGGTTTATCTCGTGGAAAATCTTTGGCTTGATATAGTAATGGAAAGCTTTGAATACCTGATGAGCCAAAGAAATGTTTTTTGTGTTGCTTGTGTGTAGCTGGAATGCAAGTGCTCAGTGTGACAGCCCCCAGGTGCTGGGGAGGGCCTGTCCTGGGCATCCCTGGCTCTGCTGCTCTGCTTGGGAATCTCACACGGTGGGCCTGGGGCACAGCAGGCCGTGCTGTGGGGCCGGCAGGCCGTGCTGTGGGGCCGGCAGGATGGGCTGTGGGGCACAGCAGGGCGTGCTGTGGGGCACAGCAGGGCGTGCTGTGGGGCACAGCAGGACGGGCTGTGGGGCCTGGCAGGGAGCGCTGTGGGGCCGGCAGGATGGGCTGTGGGGCACAGCAGGACATGCTGTGGGGCCGGCAGGTGGCTGTGGGGGTCCGCAGGCGTGCTGTGGGGCTGGCAGGAGGGCTGTGGGGTCTGGCAGGAGTGGCTGTGGGGCCGGCAGGAGGGCTGTGGGGCCGGCAGGATGGCTTGGGGCCGGCAGGATGGGCTGTGGGGCCGGCAGGATGGGCTGTGGGGCCTGGCAGGAGCGCTGTGGGGCGGCAGGATGGCTCTGGGGCCTGGCAGGGATGGGCTGTGGGGCCTGGCAGGATGGGCCCTGGGGGTCGGCAGGGCATGCTGTGGGGCCTGGCAGGATGGGCTGTGGGGCACAGCAGGATGGGCTGTGGGGCGGAGTGGGCAGGCCTGCCCTGGGGCTCGCTGATGGACCTGCGGAGGCCGCGCCACGCTGACGCTCCTGCTGACACGGGTGGCGTGGGCCGGTGCTTCCAGGAGGCTGCTGTGGCCACGACGGGACCTCCCGGTTGTCTGGCTCACATCGCCATGTGCTGTGCTCTCTGAAGGATGATTTTGCTGTTGCTGCATTCTGGAAGGCAGCTGCAACAGCCAGCAAATGTGAAATGAGGCTACAGCTACCTTGTTGTGACCTGCTGAGAGCTCAGGTTTCCCGGTGGGGAAGGGTGGAGGGTGGAGATGAGCCCGCAGTGATTTCTGCCGGTGATTTCTGGGGGTTTTCAGTGGTAAGATCCAGGCTGTCTGCAATCTGTGGCCGTATGCTGGCATTTTCAGAAGGACCTTGTGCTAGGGAAGCACAAGGCAATCCTCTCGGTAGAAATGAAACACAGAGGCATTTGTGCAGCAGAGGACAGAATCAGCCGGTGAGATCCCTGCTGCGGCGGCAGGGCAGGGGCAAGTGCAGGAGGGGATTTAATGGCTGTCTACCAGCTGGGAGTTTTTCTTCCCTTCGTGCTGAATAGAACTCCTGACTCCATGCAGTGGTTCTGCTAGAGGGAAGCTGACTGCACTTTGAAATGGTAGATTCTGCTAAGATAAAAAATTTAGATGATTGAGTTTTATTTTTTCCTGCATGTGAAAGCAGCATATGCCTCAAAGGTTGTGGTATCTGGTTTAAGAAGAAGAAAATCCTTCCAAATGCTGTGCAGCAAGTGCAGACTTGCTTTGGAAATGAAGGTGTCTCTGGTGTGTCAGCTGAGGGAAATAGCCGGTTATGTAATTTGCTTTAGTGAAGTGTCGTTGTCACTTAAATAGGTCTGGTATTTTCATGCAAATGTGGGGTGAGGATGGTATTTCACAAGCGCACATTTGAATGCCTTGTTCTTGTGCAGCTCAGAGCATTGCTGAGCAGAAGCGGGGCCCTTGTACCGACGGACTCGGGCTGCAGGGCGGTGCTGAGTGCAGCCCCGTCCCGGGCTGTGCCACACTCTCTGCCGGGCACAGGGAGCGGGGCGAGCGGGCTCCAGGGCAGCGCCTCCGACCCCAGAGCGCTGCTGCAGAACGGCAGATCTCACCTGAAAAGTGTCCAGAAAATATGCTTGATTTGTTCTTGTTTTGCTCAAATCTATCTTCATTGGCAATTCTGCTGAGTGCCCAGCCAAAAGGAGGACAAATTGAGACATTTGAATACAAACAACCATTGGAGCAGCTTCCACCTCTAGATGTGCTTGTTGGAGATGTGTCCTTACGGGTCCTGGTGGGGAGGCGGCCTGGCCGGGGGCTGTGCTGTCGGAGGAGGATCCTCGGGAGCGCTCATGTCCCAGGGCCGTGGTGTGGGGCCCGTCCCCTGGGGGATGTCCGTGTTTCCCGGGGGCTCTGCCGAGGGACCCTCTCCCCTGCGGGCACGGGCTGACCCTGCTGGAGCTGCGTGGCCCTGGGGCCGTGCCAGGGCTGACCCTGCTGAGCAGGACAGTCACCACACCTTGCAGCCACTCATGGCTGCTCCCTGCACCCTTCCCTGGGCCTGGCTAATGCCCCTGCAATTGTGTCATCTCCTGAGGGGGTGTTTCCCAAACCGAGTGGGTTTTGCTGTTGCAAAATCTATCACTAAGCCTTTATTTCCTTTTCCTGCTTTAATCTTGTTACTCCCTCTGTAAGAATCTGTCAGCATTTCGGTCATTCCCATCCTGCCCTGCCATGGTGCTGCAGGAAGGGGCCCTGATGCCAGAGAAGTTTGCCTCGAGCTCTCTGTGGTACAGTGATTTTTTAAAAATCTGCAGCTAGTCTCCAGGAAAGCACCAAGTGAAACATCTCCCAGTGCTGGTTTAGGGCAAGAGCTGTTGGGTATTTCTGTTGTTGCAAAAGATGCATGTTGTTGTTTGGAGCTCATCTGGGTTGAGATTTAGTTAATCTGGGAACCTCCGTGAAGTTGTTTTATCACATGAGTACTTTGGTTACGAAACACAGTCACATCCGTTGTGCTTTTTGTTTATGCACGTGTACTGTGTTTAGACATCCCTTCCTGTTCCTGAGGCTGGGCTCCCCCCGGTGGGAAGGACCCACAGACATGTGGGTCCATCCCTCATTCTGTCTCATATGGGATCTCTGCAGAGGCACAGCATAACTCAACTGTTTGCAGTGCTCTACGTCAAAGCCGATTTGGGGATGCTTTAATCCACAGATTAATGAGAGAATAGATGTGCCTAGGGACTCTGTAATCTAGAGATTACTGAGAGGACTGGGAGCAGGCAATGATGTGGCTGACCCACTGCAGATGGACTGTGAGGAGGGTGCCTGGTCACTGGTGATGCCTTGCATCTGCCTCTGTCCCCTCAGTTCTGTGCAAGAAGCAAGCTGCTGCCTCTCCAGGGCTGGGGAAAGCTGGGGCACTTGCAGGAGGCACCAACAGCATCCAAAGGGGTCTGGCCTCACAGCCTGGGGTTACCCTGGTCCCTGTTGCTGTGGGGTCTGCAGCTGCAGCAGGACAGAACCCAGCCCTGGTCAGGCCCTCAGGCCCAGCACCCCGAGCTATGCTGTGGGTGCTTGCAGGTGTCAGCAAGGACTGCCCCATCATCAGGTTTTACAATGGAATTGAGGGCCTTGGTGGAGCGGTCAGGATTTACTAAATGTAGAGAGACCACCTGTGGTTGATGAGCCCCCTGGGCTGAACATTGCAGAGGGTAGGAGAATGTTAGTGGAAACGTTAGGTTGCTGTTTGTGTATCGCCTGTTGTCTGTTGGAGCCGGGATGCTGGGTGGGATGTGCTCCTCATCTGACCCAGCAGGTCGCTCCTGTGGCTGCTGGTGGGAGCAGGAGCCTGCAGGGCTGTGCCAAAGCCCTGACGCCTCCTCCCAAAAGAGCTGGTGAGATCTGGTGCCTGGAAGGTCGGTAGGTGGAAGGGCCTAATGCTGTGGCAGGCAAGGTAATCATCAGCTTCCCTAACTCTGCAAGCAGGAGCAGAGCTGTACCCCTGCCAGCAGGCTTAGACCCATCGAATCATTAAGGTTGAAAAAGACCTCCAAGATTATTGAGTCCAGACTTGCTTGTTAGTGATTGGCTGGGGCAATAAATGCTTGTGGAAAGAATCCTTTGAGAATACGCGTGCCAGCGGCTGGGCGGCCGGGAGGCGCTGCTGCCGGAGCCGGTGCCTGAGCAGTGCGTGTGGCGGTGCCGGCGAGCCCGCGGAGCCGCGCCCGGCCGGGCAGCACCGGGCGGCTCGAAAACAGCGGCTGCTGCTCGCTGCGGCTCCCGGGGCGGCGGGGCGGCGCTCGCCGCCATGTGCTGAGCCGGCACAGCGCCCCAGCTGCGGGCACGGCTGCCCCGGGGGGCGGTAGCGCGGGAGCGGCCGGGCAGCCCGGGGGGAGTGCCGGGCACGTACCGGGGAGCAGTACCGGGCACGTACCGGGCACGTACCGGGGAGCAGTACCGGGCACGTAGCGGGGAGCAGTACCGGGCACGTACCGGGCACGTACCGGGGAGCAGTACCGGGCACGTAGCGGGGAGCAGTACCGGGCACGTACCGCGCCTCCGGGCAGTGCCGGTGGGCGCTCCGGGCTCCGGGCACGGCGGGGAGCGCCCAGGCAGCCCAGGCACGTCCCGGGGCTCCGCGCACCGGTGCTGGTGCAGCCGCGGCACAGCCGCTCTGCCTGAAGCTGGCCAAAAGACCCCCGAGCTCTCAGCTCAGCATCCCTGTGCAGAGCTGCCCTGGGCAGCGGCACCTGAGCTCTTTGCAGGCCTCCCCAGTCCCCATCACCTGGGGAGCAGGCCATTGCCCTGCCCTGTGGAGGGGCACTTGAGGCCCAGCAAACCTGGAACTGGTCTGGCCTGACCCCAGAGCTCAGGGAAAGGCTGAGAAGCCGCCGTGGCCACCTGCCCCAGCACCTGGGCACTGGAGGCCAGATGTGCACATTGGTGTGTGTGGTGTGCTGTCAGGAATGCTGCCCCCGGCTCGCCTCCCTGCCATCCTCCCAGAACAGCTGTGACTGAGCTGTTGGAGTCAATGAGGGCAGCACTGGTTGTTGTTTTTCCCTGGTGCATTATGCACCTGATTTATTGAGGGGAAAGTGTTGCCCTGTCTGGCCCAGGGGGTCCCAGGATGGGGCAGGTGGCTGTGTGGTTTGTCTGGAGTTTCTGTTGTTTTGGTTCTCAGCTTTTATCTGCTGAAGCCTCCAGAGCACAGCCCCCACTGCAGCTCAGCTCGCTGCTTCAGGTTCAGCTCACAGAGGGTGCTGTGGCCCTCGGAGGCGCCTTGGGAGGGAGGTGAGATGCCAGGCGGGTCAGGAGCTCTGTGCTGTGGCACTCGGGCAGCTGCAAGGGCCCGAGGGCTGGGGGAGAGCAGGGTCGGTTCTGAATGCCCAGAAGGATCCTGCTCCCTGGCAGTGCTGCCTGTCTGCACTGCACACAACGGTTGTGCAGCCTGTTTGTTTCCTTCAAAGCCTGTTTCCTCACTTCCTCGGGTGCCACGAGTCAGCTGTTGGGCCGTCTCTTCTAATGTCATGCTAAGGCAGGGCCTGGGAATGGAAATGTAACCGGAATATAAACCAGAAACCAAAGCAGCCGATTAATCCCTCATTTTGATCTGCTCTGTCCTGCATTTCAGCTGATTCCCTGGTGTGGTCATAAAACACAACCATTATCTCAGCTTCCCCAATGTGCAAACAAATTGCTGTGATTTTCCTATGCTTGGATCAGTCCATATCCATATTCTCTGAACAACAATAAAACATTAATGGAGATAAAGACTGTTATCTCCCTCATGTCTATTTTGTCATTAGAATAACAACTTTAAATGTTAAGAGTGCTGAGATTTATAATGCCAAGCCTGCTCAGCAAAAATAAATCATGTTTCATAGAGCACATTACCATTTATTGCTGCTGTATTATCTGAAGCCAAGAGTGGGTGTTAACCCTGTGATAACGTCCTCAAAGGGGATTTTAAATAATTTTGTAGTTTAATTTTAAAATTCTGTTGACTGTCTTGTTTGATCTGCAACTCATTTTAGTGCAAGGGGTATCAAAGCTGAACCTCTCCAAATGCTGATAACGAGCTTGCTGAGATGTGCAACAGTGAGGGAACCCCTGGACCCCAAAATGGCTCCTGGTTCATCTGCGGTCTCAGTGAACCCAGCCCAAAACAGCCACACAAGCAGGGCTCCCTAAACGTGCTCACTTTCAAGGTGTTGTAGACTTTGAGAGACCAATGGGTTTTTTAAGTTTCATCTTGGTGTTTTCGTTCTTGATATCTGGGTCCTCATCAGCTGATAGCAAGCTCATGGCAAGAGATGTGTGTCAGTTGTGATCTGATGTGTGACCTGAGCTGGTGCCCTGACCTGGGCCAGTCAGTGCCCTTGGGCTCCTGCCCTGCTCTCGACTGCTGTTGGGGATGGGGCAATGCTGTGCCCAGCAGTGCCCAGTGATGGTCAGCAGTGCTGTGCCCAGCAGTGCCCGGTGATGGTCAGCAGTGCTGTGCCCAGCAGTGCCCAGTGATGGTCAGCAGTGCTGTGCCCAGTGATGGTCAGCAGTGCTGTGCCCAGCAGTGCCCAGTGATGGTCAGCAGTGCTGTGCCCAGTGATGGTCAGCAATGCTATGCCCAGCAGTGCCCAGTGATGGTCAGCAGTGCTGTGCCCAGTGATGGTCAGCAGTGCTGTGCCCGGTGATGGTCAGCAGTGCTGTGCCCAGCAGTGCCCAGTGATGGTCAGCAGTGCTGTGCCCAGTGATGGTCAGCAGTGCTGTGCCCAGTGATGGCCAGCAGTGCTGTGCCCAGTGATGGTCAGCAATGCTGTGCCCAGCAGTGCCCGGTGATGGTCAGCAATGCTGTGCCCAGCAGTGCCCAGTGATGGTCAGCAGTGCTGTGCCCAGCAGTGCCCGGTGATGGTCAGCAGTGCTGTGCCCGGTGATGGTCAGCAGTGCTGTGCCCAGCAGTGCCCAGTGATGGTCAGCAGTGCTGTGCCCAGTGATGGTCAGCAGTGCTGTGCCCAGCAGTGCCCGGTGATGGTCAGCAATGCTGTGCCCAGCAGTGCCCAGTGATGGTCAGCACTGCTGGAGGTTGCTCCAACCACAAGCTGTCTGTGGAAACGTGCATCTCTGTGGGATCTGGGGAATGGAACAGAGAGAATTAGAGAGGCTGTTTTGGAGAGCCCTCCCTCACAATCCCTAAATAAACTTGGCCTTCGTTTCAGCAGGCTGACAGATTCTTAATTATAATAACAGCGTGAGCAGTGTTGCTTTGTAACTGGTTCCCCATTGAACATTTCTGGCTAGCAGGAATGGTGTGCCAGATGTCTGCCTGCGATTGCCTCTGCTTGGGAAGATCTGTTCGGGCAACGCTCTCAGCTGGAGGATTCGACTCATGCAGGGATCCAGGGGCAGGCTGCTTGTTTGCCTGATTTCTTGGCAGAAGCCAGAGTCCCACCAGAGTCTCCACAAGCATCTTTGCAGCACTTTCCTTCTACAGAATTGCTCTGTTTGAAGGCACCAGAGCAAACAGGGCCCTGAGACTCCCAGCAGTGACAAACTGTTCAGTGTTGGCTAAGTTTTGGTGATGGTGTTTCTCCACCCTGGCCTCAGGCGAGGGCTCTGGTCTGGGGGTTCAGTCAGCATGATTTCCATCTGCAGGTCATGGCTGGAGTGCAGTGGGACCCTGCCTGCCCCTGGTGATGCCTGTGAGTGCCAGGAGCTCTGCTGGCTTTGCTCAGCAGTGCTGTGAGCTGTGAGCTGTGCTGCTGCTGTGCTCTGTGTGGAGAGCAGCCAGGGGATGGGCAGGGGGCTGGAGCTGCAGTCATTGTGGGGAGGGGGAGGCAGGGGTCGCTGTGGGGAGCCTCCGGACTCCTGCTAGCAAGGGTGTTGGGTGATGGAGCACAGCCAGAGCTGCTGGGCTGTCACACTGCTGGCATCCTGCAGGTATGAGGGCAGCCCTCTGCCCCTGCAGAGCGCAGCCCTGGCGCTCCTGCAGCAGAGACCTGGCTGTGGGTCCTGTTTCACACTGTCATTTGGCAACTTGATGCAATGTTTTTCATTAGGAGCCCTGCAGTGTGCAGCAGCGAGGTGTTACTGATGGAGCAGCTCCAGCTACAACAGGGTATTCAGGTTTTTGATGGAAGTGATCAGGCAGAAAAACTTTGGGCATAAAAACAAAGCCAGCGGTCAGTACCCGTGGCACAAAATGGTTGAATTCACCCAAGACTGTGAGAATGATGCTGTGCAGAGATTACCTTGCAGCTGGGGCTGTTCCTGGTGACAGTGAGGCCGGATCCATGTCTCCCATGGATCTTTGGATGGTCAGAGTTCCTCACCATTGCCATCAGTGGCAGCATTTCTGCTGACAGGCTGGTTTGGAGGTCAGCCCGAGTCAGAGAATTCATCTGGGTGTAGCATAGAAGGGAGAAGAGCAGCTCTTGGTTCGCATCCAACACACCTCCAGCAGCAGCTCTCAAAGCACTTCATAAACAGCATCTTAGAGATGCCAGGCTGGGCATGGGCCTTGCTTTGAAGTTGGAGCTGAAGTCTGCCCTGTTTCCTTGTTTGCATGGGGCTCTGGGGAGGACACTGAGGTCTTGTCATATTTGGACATTTGATCGAATGTAAGGACTTTCTAATTAGGATGTTTATGAGTTAATCACATGTGACACTTCATTTACTCCCTGCTGCAAGAGTGAGATGTGTGTGAGGATGTGGGGAAGTGGATCATCCTTTTTTTGGCTTTGTGTCACCCTAATGCATTATCTCCATCTGCTTGTCTCCTCCCTCCTTGTGTCCCTCAGCTGGAAGTGTGTACCAGTGGCTATTAATAGCTGAATCCTGCAACAGTCTGTTCCTGCAGATGGGACTCTCAGCTTCTGAAGCCTAAAACTCATTACAAATAAAGCAATACGCTGTGTGGTCCTTAATACAATTAGCCCTGCTCTGAGTTGGGCTCTCAGGGCCAAATGCTGCTGTCAGTTTCCATGCGAAGCTGCCTGGGCGTGCCACGGGCTGCAGATCCCACCCCAGAGGTTCCCTTGCCCTGGCTGATGATGGGCACAGCCCTGGGCTGCTTGTCTGCTAAATGCAGGTCCAGATGTGCTCACATCTGGTGTGTTGGCCTTTGCCGGGGACCCAAGCAGCCTGGGCAGCCAGAGGGGCTTTGGAGTACTGCTCTTAAAGGCGTTGTTTCTTTAATTAGGAGGGCTCTGCTTTCCCTTGAGAAGGAAGCTGTGAGGCTGTTTTCAGATCCATTTACTGCACCTTGCCTGTTCTGGAGGGCCTCATCTCAGCAGGAATGCTCATGTTCCCGTGTGTGCAGGAGGTGTCTGTCCCTGTCAGGCTGGGTGCCTTGCCCTGGCTCAGCATTTGCTGGGGACAGGCAAAGCATCTTGCCCACTTGTTCAGTGTCTTTAAGCATTTTGCCCATTTGTTCAGTGTGTTTAAGCACCTTGCCCCCTTGTTCAGTGTGTTTAAGCATTTTGCCCATTTGTTCAGTGTTGTTTAAGCACCTTGCCCCCGTGTTCAGGGTGTGTATGGGCTGTGGCTTGGCCCGGGCAGTGCCCACAGCAGTGAGTGAGCGGGCAGTGCCAGCCCTCCTGTCCAAACAGGGCACTGCAGCACCAGCTCTGCTTTGCAGGGCATGTCCCACAGGGGTGCAGCAGCCAGGCTGAGCAGGAATGTGTGTGCTTTTCACTTCCCTGGCTGGGAGTGCCTTTCCTGGCTCCAGGGAGGAGCCGTGCCCTGGTTGGAGGTACTGGGGTACAGCAGAATCCCAGACTTGGGAGCCACCTTGTTCCTGATCTCCTGAGAGCTGCTGCTTCCCCAAACCTCTTTCTTTCCCTGCCATCTGTTTCTGACAATGTGCAAAGTTATTGATGAGGTGATGAAATAGAGGGCAAGGGTTTGCCAGAAAAGGGTTTTTTCCTCTGCATATGCAGTCTCAGGCCTTCAAATGAAAGCACCCGCTGGAAAAGCTGTGTGTGTGTCAGGCTCAGGCTGCAGCTGCTGGGCAGTGGGTCCAGCCAGCACCTTCTCAGTGCCCATCGGGGCTGGCAGGGGCTGTGGGTGGAAACTGGCACTGGAGAAATGCCCCATGGTGTCACCCTGGGGAGCTCAGTGTGGGCTCCCACATGGCTGCCCCCGTGGGAGCCTGCTCGCGGGCACCTGGGCTGCCTTGCGGGGTTTTGTTAGCCCTTGGCAGTGCCCTTTGGAGGCTGCAGAGCGGCTTTAGATATATTTAATTACAGTTTCTTCTTGCTTAGTGAATTGCTGCAGTTATTGACATGCAGTGGAAAGGGTTACAGGAGATGGCAAATATTCAAGGCATTCTTTTGTCCTGTGCTCCAAAAGACAGAGAAAATAGTTACATTTATCAGCAAGTGCTGTTTTCTGACTGGCAGAGTTTGCAAGCAGTTTTCTGTGCTTCTTTTACTTTTCTAAAGCCATTGATCTTTGCAGTGTTGCAATTAGAAAACAAGGCTATAAACTGATGTATTCCTGCATTTTAAAATGGACTTTCAGTGTCCTGCTGTTGTTTCATTGGTTTCCCAGCCCTGCTGAATGTTGCTTAAGTCAGCATGTTGTAATTGGCCTGTGGAGATCCAGATCTGGCTGGTGTCACTTAAAACCCAAATGGCTTTGCAATAATGTCAGTGTTTCTGGACTTCCTGCTCAGGAGCAAAGGTGCCCACTCCTGCACAGCTTGTGCTGCATCTCTATTGACTGGGAGCACTTGGCTAATCGCTTCCTGTAATTAAATTCTTCACTAAGAATAAAGTTAATCTTCTCAGAGCGTATAAAACCCGACCCGCAGCCTGAGCAGGCAGAAATGCTGCTGTTTATAGGCACCTTTATCCGAGTGTAAAGGGCCCATTCCCAAAGCAGAAGCAATTGGGATAACTAGATATTCCTTGTCCTGAGTCAGGGATTTATAATAATGAACTGTAAGTGATATGGTAGCTTTCTGCTTGGGGTTCCACAGACTCTTGAGGTTGGGAGGGACCATTTTGCCCATTCCTCATGACTCTGGTAAGACACCACTGAGCCCTGTACATGTGATGGGGTCACCAGTTCTCCTTGTCAGGGTGCTGGGGCTGGCTGGGGCTTTGCTGGGTTTTAAAGTTTCTTGGATTTGCATTTTCTCTGTTTGGTGATGCTCAATAAGTTTGGCAGAGAGAAATGGATGAGACTTTCCCCAACTTTTTTTCTCTTTGTTTACATAAACACATTAATAAACTAATTGCCCAAATCCTTGCTGGCTGGCAGAAGCATTAAGCTTGCTATAGGCCGCTGACTTAAACCATATGGTTTGGTCCCAAGGCTTCTTTGGGTTTTTAGAAGAGGTTTAAAAAGGGCCTGTTTGCACCATCTTGAAACATTAACATTCCAAGCACAAATAGTTTTGCATAATTTATTACTCTCACAGTACCTTTGCTCATATTCCCAAGTTCAACTTCAAAGTACTGCATCCTCACTCCTCATTATTTATGTACAGCAAAACAAAACAACATTAAGGGCCAACCAGGCATTGCTGTGGTTCATTGGATGGAGAAACTCAGACTTCTTCTGTGGCCGTATCATTTCTTGTTCCATTATTAAGAGCCAAATTCAGAAGGAAGGTGACATTTCCAGCATCCTTTCCTGGAACGCAGGAGTGCTGCTGGAGAGAAAGGCTGTGGTACCCAGAGGATGCCAGGCACTTGCCATCAGCTGCTCAATTTGGGCAATTACAGTACATTTGTCAGTTCCACTTCCATTCAGAGTGAAATCCACTCGCCAGTTCTCATGCTCAGTTCAGTGCAGCAGCATTTCATCAACAAACAGTGTCAACGGTGCCCAATAGCACAGGGCTGATATCAATTCTCCTAGTTTATTTTGTGATACCCGTTATCTTTGCAGCAAATATTGTATCTGAAATCAGAAATGTGGGTGAAACATGCAGCCGTGCCCCAGTGAGGAGAGCATTAGGGAGAACTCGAAAGCAGAACCCTGCCCTGCTTTACTGTGAAAGCCGGTGTGGCATTTGTGTTCCCCTGCCCTCATCTGGGGTTCCCTGCCCTCATCTGGGGTTCCTGCCCCTCAGCTCTGCCCCAGCTGATGGGCTGGCATGCAGAGGCTCTCATGGTCTGCATTCCTCCCATCATTGTGCAGATATGGGTACCAGGAAGATGTCAGCCACTGCGTTAGATGGGGGCTGAATAAATCAGAGTGCACGGATCATTGAGCCTCTTTGTTGTAAAACAAATGGCCTGTGGTCAGTTAATCATATCAAGAAACATCTCCCAGACCTCATGGCATTATTCATAAGTACTAAATCCTCTTGCAGTTTCATAAACAGAATCTCTGTTAAAATATGGGGAAATTACAGTCTGGAACAGTGTTTAGAGATGTGGCTGCCACACAGTGTGGGAAAAAGGAGGAAGAGATTTATTTTTTCTTGCAGAGGTCTCGGCTCTCCCTGATCTGAACCATCCCTTTGCCTTCATCTCACAGGTCTCCTTGTGCTGGACACCTGTGCTTGCTGTGTCTGCCCACCTTGTCAGGTGCTGTGGGAGCCCTGCAGGGGACAGCACGTGCCCTGGGTGCTGGCCAGGGTGTCCTTGTCCCTGGCTGGTGGCTGTGGAGCCTTCAGTCCCCGCAATGTCCCCTCCCTGTCCATTGATGGTGGCTGTGGAGCCTTCAGTCCCCCTGCGTCCCCTCCCTGTCCATTGATGGTGGCTGTGGAGCCTTCAGTCCCCGCAATGTCCCCTCCCTGTCCATTGATGGTGGCTGTGGAGCCTTCAGTCCCTCAGTGTCCCCTCCTTGTCAGTGGCTGTGGAGCCTTCAGTCCCTCAGTGTCCCCTCCTTGTCAGTGGCTGTGGAGCCTTCAGTCCCTCAGTGTCCCCTCCCTGTCCATTGATGGTGGCTGTGGAGCCTTCAGTCCCTCAGTGTCCCCTCCTTGTCAGTGGCTGTGGAGCCTTCAGTCCCTCCTGTCCCAGGCTATGGGTGGGATGCCCGTGGGCTCTCTGCCCTGTGGCCTGAGCGAGAGCTGCAGCACTCTGGGGCCCGTGTGCTCTGGTTTGTCTTGGCACTGCCCCTTCCCTGTGACGTGCCCATCCTGGTACTGATAATTCCCCTTTGTTTCCTGCCCTCCCCTCTCCCTGCTGGAAGGGGAATCGGTGTGCTGGAAGGCTCCCTGTTCTGATGGTAACTCCCAAAGTCTGTCCACCCTGTGCTTCAGTGCTGTCCCCACTGCTCTGTGGGGAGTGCCAGACAAGGGGCAGCAGTAGAAGGTCACAGATTCACTGTGTTGCTTTTATCCAGATTTACCTAATTCTGTGTTAAATGGCTTTGAGGCAGCTCCCAGCCACGTGGAGCCGGGCTCTCTGGGCCATGTCCAAAGGGGCAGCCACCTTCCCATAGCACCTCTCTGCTTGACCTGTGGTCCATGAACATCCGTTTCTTCTGCTGAAGGCCTGGAATCCATGTCCGTTGTTTTTCCATCATGGTTTAAAACAAACCCCCTAACTGTGGTGTCCCAATTTACAGTTGGTGTTTCAAGAAAGTGGCTCTTATGTGCTGCCAGCCCTCAGCACGTTCACTTGTTAAATTATGCACATGCTAATGAAGTGTGAAAATCAGCCAAATAACAACTCTCTGTAATCGCTTAATGTCCCCAGAGCATTGTGGCTTTTTTTATTATTATTATTTTATGATTTGTGACCCATTCTGAATAATGCTTCTGCAAGGCGTTCTTCCAACAACTGGGGTTAATTAGTATTTTCACTTTTCCCCCTTCCGAATGAAGCCCAGACTTGCTCGCAGCCCACAGTGCAGCTTGTTTTCTGTTTTGAATTAAGTAATGCCTAGATTTCTCTCAGAATGGGAAGCCACTTTCCAGCAGAACTGTTAAAATCCACACCCTTACCCCCAGCACACCCCTGGGCACCGGGCAGGGAGTGCGTCCTGCTGAGTGTCGTGCAGCTGCTCGTGCTGTGATGCTGTAGTGCAGAAGTGCTCTGCCCCTTGTGCCCTGGCAGCGCTCCCATCCCTGGGTGAGGCCTGCCCTGTGACGTGCAGCGGCAGTGGCAGGGGCAGTGGTGTTGGCAGTGGCAGGGGCAGCAGCAGGGGCATTGGCGGTGGCAGGGGCAGTGGCATTGGCAGGGGCAGTGGCAGTAGCAGTGGCAGCGGCAGGGGCAGGGGGCAGTGGCATTGGCATTAGCAGTGGCATTGGCAGGGGTAGCGGCAGGGTCATTGGCAGGGGCAGTGGCATTGGCAGGGGCAGTGGCAGGGGCAGTGGCAGGGGCAGGGGGGCAGCGGCAGCAGCAGGGGCATTGGCAGTGGCAATGGCAGTGGCAGTGGCATTGGCATTAGCAGTGGCAGTGGCAGTGGCAGGGGCAGCAGCAGGGGCATTGGCGGTGGCAGTGGCATTAGCAGTGGCAGTGGCAGCGGCAGGGGCAGGGGGCAGTGGCATTGGCATTAGCAGTGGCAGTGGCATTGGCAGTGGCATTGGCAGTGGCAGTGGCAGTGGCATTAGCAGTGGCAGTGGCATTAGCAGTGGCAGTGGCAGTGCCTGACGTGCCCCAAGCTCTGCCCTGGGGTATGAGACCAGCTCTTTTTCCCCCGCTCTCCCTCCCTGCGTGGTGGAGGCCATGCAGCCGTGGCTGATCTGGCTGTACCTGTGTGGGGAGGGCGTTGCAGGGGCAGCATGTCACTTGTCAGTGGAGCTGCTGCTCCACCTGCCTGGCGTAGCTGGTGCCAAATGCAGCGTGGGGACGCTGCTGTGCCACCCGAGGGGCGTGTGACCCTGGTACTGTGCCATGGCACTGACCCCTCTTGTAGCAGAGGTTGTCCCAAACCCCTCAGTGCTCCAGGACACCTCCAGGCTTGCAGAGCCTGGCTGGGCTGGCAGTGACATTGAGAGTCCCTGGAGGTTGGTGTGCATCAGGTGAGCTCTGAGCTAAAGCTGCGTGTGACTGAGGCAGCTGAGATCAAACAATGTGATTCGCTCCTGCTGAACCCCAGCAGGCAGGAGCAGAGAGAGGAAGCCCAGTGCTTGTCTTTGGGTAAGTGTTGGGCAGACCATGGATGGTGTATAGAAGCAGTGTCAGGTACCTAATGTCAGGTAACACCCCTAACCTGCCTTCTCACTGACAAGGAGGAGGAAAAGAGATGAAGTACCCAGCTCTCACCTCGTTTTTAGAAGGTGAGGGCTGTAAGACAACATACTGTTTATGTCTGCAGCTTTTCAGTGGAAGTTGCTGGATGTTGTGTAGTTGTGTCTATTGGCTGTTGACAGGAAGAGGGTTTTCACTGGATCTAGTGACTGTCCATGCTTCTGTTTGGAAACCTTTGACGTCCCAGAATTTGTTCCCTGTAACAAACAAGGGTTTAGTTTCCACTAAAGATAGCTGTATATACGAAGTTTGTTATTTTCCAAGCAGAAATGTTTGTTATTTACACTTGCAGTTTATGAACAAGTGTTTTTCACTCTCTGCAACTTACCAGCAGGAGCCAGGAATGCTGCCTTGCCCACAGACACCCTGGGCCTTACCCGGGGACTTGAGGCTTTTGGGTGCCTTCTGCACCCCAAGTGCAAAACTTGTAAAGCTCAAAGACAGGCTCATTTATAACTGCAATCTGCTCCTTCAAGCTGCTGCACAAATCACTTTTAAGCAATTCATTTCAGCGGCTCAGGACATCACTTAATGAACCCAAGTAAATTGAAAGAAAGAAAGTTTAATTAAAATACTGCAAGGAAAATGTCTTGAGACAAGCTCTTCCAGGAGCAGATTGAAAATGATGGCACAGACATCTGTCTTCCATGGGAAGAAATGTTAAAGTCGGCAGAAAATTTAGTTTGTGGTGGGTTTTAGAGGGAGCAGTGTGTTGTGGTCTGGCCCATGCAGGGCTCTGGGTTCCCCTGAGCTCTTGCAGAGCCTCGTGGAGGGTTTGTGCCCCAGCAAGGAGGGCTGGCAGTGGTGGGCAGTGGCCTTGGGCCACGTGTGGGGGCAGCACCCGGCAGTGCCCACCTGCCACGGGCATCTTTGGCACGCTGGGAAAGGGGCACGTCCCAGAGGGAGGGCCCTGGGTGGCACCAGCTCCTGAAGGCACCAGGAGGGCAATGGGGAGTGCTAACAGGCCGTGCCACCTCCCAGAGAGGGTCTGTGGGCTCTGGGACTGGCTGGACACAGGCAGGGGAAATGCTGCTGGGAGCACTGGTGTCAGTGTGAAATATCCTGTCTGCCCAGACATGGGCACTGAGAGGGGGTGGCACAGCCCCGTGCTCTGGGTGGCACTGCCTGCCCCAGCCCCATTGTGCTGCCATCTTAGGACAGCCCCAGATGCTGGATTGAGCCATCTTGGGCTGATTAAATTCAAATCTGTGCAGCAAATGCCAGGGACTGCCTGCATGGTGTTGGTGTGTTTGCTTTCCTGTAGAATTGGAATTGGAGCGTTAAGAACATTTTTCAAATGCCGCCAGTGTGCCGGGCGTGGCTGCTGGGGGTGCTCCCTGCAGAGAGGTGGGTTATGGCACAGAGTTTCCCATGCAGAAGGTGTCCATATTCCACCAGCCACATTCCCTTTTGCCCTTCCCATTGCCCTCCATGTGCCAGCCCCTTTGAGTCTGACCCGGCTGTGTTCCTGGGCTGGTGCTGCCCCCAGGCTGGCCCACCGAGGCAGCTCGTTCAGCCCCCCGTGCCCATCCCTGCATCCCCAGTGTGCCATGTGCTTTGTGATCCTCTCTCTGGCACCCAGGGCCAGGCTCCTGCCAGGAGCTCCTGTGGCAGAAGTGCATGTGCTGCCTCCCATGTTCAGCCAAGGGCTTGTTCCAGGGGCACCAAACTGGAATAATGTGACAGAGAATGACATCAGAGCAAGATGGTAACAAAACTGGGCTGTAAGCTGAAAATAGCTGTTCTACATGAGAGCAGAGATTGCTGCTTCTGAATTTGACTTGCTTAGCTGACATTTGGGTACTTCTAATTAAAATTTTTCAACAGTCAATAGTTTTTGCTGATCAGCTAACAGATGGCGGCAGCAAGATGACCAGAAAGACAGACTGCATGGCACATGAAGAGTGTTGGAAAGCATCCATCCCATGTCAGCACCCGAGCCCTGGTCTGTGAGAGCAGTAATGCAGGGGGGTGCCCTGAGAGCCCCTGGGTCTGCAGGGCAGCCCCCAGGGCACATGGGGCTGTGCTGAGGGTCACACCTGGTGCTGCAGGGCTCGGCACACCTTACCTTTTGCGAAAAGCAGCTTTTGTGCTCCTGCTGCAGACAAAGATCCTGTGAATAGTAAGAGCTCTGTATTGTTACCATCTGTGAGTATCTTCCTCTGTCAGATGTTCAGGTTTTCAGCAACCAGTGATGTCCCTGGAAATCATAGGTTTTCAGAAGGTATTTTGGAACCAGGCCACTTTTTGGCTTGCTTATGCCTTTATGCCCAAGCACGAGAAGTGCCCAGACAGTTCTGTGGCAGAAATCACTGGAGTTTTTAAAGATTTTAATGTGGAAAGGGTGGAGGACTTGATCAATGCTCAGCTGGTTTTTACAAAGTCTCATTATTTTAAGGGTGTATTTTGCAGATGGGCTCGGATTTTCCATCACTACTCCTAAGCCCAAATCAGCCATTTTGAGGAGGTTGTGTCTGCTGTGCAGCTAAGCCTCTTGGCACAGGGATGGCAGCTGGATCCTGCCGGGAGCCAAGGGACGGAGCAGTGGCATGGGCTGCCTGGAATGCCCTGGCAGTGTGAGGGTGTGGGGGCAGCCCAGCACAGGGCAGGCTGCTGCCAGCCTGGGTCACTGCCCAGCGCTGTCCCTGACCCCAGCCCTGGCACGCTGGGGAGTCACTGAGGGCTGCCCTGGTGTGCCCGAGTGTGTGTGCATGATGAATAATGTAGAAAAGAATAGTAAATAGAGAAAAACAATAATTCAGGAAACGGTGGGTTTCAGTAACTGCCCAGCTCTCAGTCAGTTCGCTTTTAAGCCCCTAAGGTTAGCTCTGTTGGTTAGAGCATGGTGCAAATATTGCCAATTGTGAGTCCAATCTCTGTATGGGGCAGTCACGTGAGTGATGGACTCAAGGACCCTTGCAGATCCCTTCCAACTCAGAATATTCTGTGATTCCTTAGAAGAAGTTGCCGTGCTCTGCAGGGTGCTGTTTGTGGTTATCTCAGGTGTACGAGCAGAGGGTTTCTGTCCTGCCACAGCCGGGGCTGTAGCTGAGGGAGCCCCTCAGACCCTCTCGCACCCACGCAGAGCTGGGGCTGCCTGCTGGGGCACCTTGGGTCTCAGCAGGGTGTTCTGGGCGTCCAGAGCAGCTGCTGGTTTTCCTCACAAGGCCGGGGTTATTTGCACTGGCAGAGAGATCTTTGGGTCCCGGGCTAATTGTCTTGATTTACGTGTTGTTCTGCCACCACACGTGTGATGTGTAACAGCTTAATAAGGTGTTCATAGCCTGACAAATTAAAAATTGCCATTAATCCAAGAGCTAATGAGTTGTGCATCTTGGTGCAGATGGAAGTTTTGTGTTGTGTGCATAGCCAGGACCCAGCAGCACGGGTGGGCAGGGATGGGTGCTGGGTGGGCCAGGGCAGCTGGGCCAAAGGCAGCTCTGCTGCTCTGCCTCCCTCTGCTCACCTGCCCAGGTGGGCTCAGTTGTGGCTGTGCCTGAAATCTGCCCTTCCCTTCCCTTTCTGTTTTATTGTTCTGCTTCTTTGCATGGCCCAGCCCATGCATGGTCTCTGCTGCTGCACTGGGCTCTGGGGCAGCGCCTGCCCCACTCCTTTCATGTCCTGGCCCTGGGCACCTGCGGCTGTGAGAGCCTCTGTGCTGAGCCCTTCCTGATGTTGTTTCCTCCTGAGCTCTCCTTTCCAGCAGTTCCAGTAAATTACACCTGGCCAGGATGGTGGGGTGGTGTAAATTCACACTCTTGCACGCTGGCATTCTGGAATGGGTGCTTTGGTTTGCTGGGGGATGCTGAGTGACACAGGGGCTGCTGCCAGATGGGAGTTTCTGTCGTCTAGGTTGGGTAGCACGAAATTCCTCTTTGCTGCAACAAGGGCAGAGAAATTTGGAATGTGCCAGTATTTTTAGCTGTTCAGTCTAGGAGTGTTATTCCATTTTGGGGAAGAGGAGCAGCAGCATGTCATTGTGAGGAGCTGCAAAGCAGAGCTCCAAGGTGCTGGGGTCCTGTGAGCCTGACTCAGCCTGGTCCCTGCAGGAATGGGCAGAGGGACGGGCACAGGGATGGGCAGAGGGATGGGCACAGGGATGGGCACAGGGACGGGCCTGGGAGCTCCTCAGGCACGGTGCTCTTCCACTAAACCCATCCCTCCCTCCCCACAGCCCTGCCTGACTGGGATGGAAGGAGTTGGGCAGGTGCTGTGCCATGCCATGCCATGCCATGCCATGCCATGTTGTGCCATGCCGTGCCATGCCGTGCCAATGCCGTGCCATGCCGTGCCATGCCGTGCCATGCCGTGGCTTGCTGTGCTTCACGTGGTGGTGTCAGCAAGCTGTGGTGTTTCAGGGCACTTTGCTGATGCTCCAGACCCTTACTGGGCTTAATGCAGTGGAATTGATTTCTGTTTCCCAGGCTGTGATTCACCTCGGCAGGGGATAATCAATGCCAATCAATCACGTGTGATTTTGCATGCCATTAGACTGCAGTTTAACCTCTGCTGTCCCCTGCCCTCCCACCTCACACCAGTTTGGAGCAGGACTGATGGCCCAGGCTGCTCACACCACCTGCACGTTGTGCCCAGCCCTGCTCTGGTGGGACCCGGATGCCAGTTCCTTGTCCCCCTCAGCTCCACGGCCCTGCCCAGGCTCTCTTCCTCTTTAGCCTTCCCTTTCTGCACCTGAGGGGCCTTGAAGTGCCCTGGTTTTAGCTCCCCTCTGACACATTTCATGGGAGCTGCATTGCAGTCCTTGGATGCGCCTCCTGCTCTGCTGGCTGGGCTGAGGGTCCAGCTCTGCTGTGGCCCTGCTGGGTTAAACCTGACCTGACCGAGGGGCCAGACGGGCCTTGGTGGGGGCACAGCTCCCACCAGAGTGCACAGACAGACACCCTGCCATGGAGGGGATTCCTCAGCGCTGACGCTGCGTGCCTCTCAGAGCAAACACTTTGCCAGCCCTTTTCCTGTTTGATTTAAGAGAAGCAGACAGAAAGGGACCAAAGAGGTCTCTTTTAAACAGTGAAATGTAGAGTCTCACCATTTTCTGGGCAAAGCAAGACCCACAGCCTGTCACTGAGGGTCAGACCTGGGAGTCCTCCTTGAGAGGCTGAGGATCGGGCTGCGTTAGCCAGTTGTAATTTTAATGTTTGTGGCCTTCTCAAAACCCCTTTCTGAGCTCAGGGTCCATCTCCTGCTGTGGCATGGTGGGATGCACTGAGAACTCCACGGGGGGTCTATGGGTGGATTTGTGCTCTGTCTCTCCCATTACCAGACAGTTCCTCCACAAGCCTCCTAATTTTTCATTGCCTCTTTGCTTTTCTTCACTCTGGGTGGTTTCAGATGTAGGTTTTGTCCTCAGTTATGGGACCCGTTGTTGTCCCACTTGCTTTCTCCGTGGCGGGCAGGCAGAGCCAGGAGTGGCCATTGAGCCATTGGTTTGCTCCCAGTCAGGGCCCCCTCCCCATCCCCCTGGCAGAGCCCCCACTCCCCCGAGGGCTCCAGTGGGGGATGAGGGAGGAGGCTGTGGTGAGTTATTGCCCCACACTTATCAGTATTAAACTCCATTTGGCAACTCATAGCCTGGGATTTGAGTGACCTAAATCCTTCCTTTGGCAGCCTGGTTTGCTGTTATTTATGGTGCTTCCCAATTTATTATCATCTGCAGTCGGAGGCTTTGTGTGTGGTGCTGTGCACACAGTGATTTACACACACAGTGAAGAGAGCAGAGCTGCAGAGCCCAGAGCCCAAAGCCCTCCTGTCCCGTGTCCCCAGCCCTGGGGCAGAGCTGAGTGGGCAGGGGAGGCAGCCCAGGGGGTTTGTGCCCAGGGTGTCCCTGCCATGCCCAGGGTGTCCCTGCCATGCCCAGGGTGTCCCTGCGTGCCCAGCAGTGTCCCTGCCGTGCCCAGGGTGTCCCTGCCATGCCCAGGGCTGTCCCTGCCATGCCCAGGGTGTCCCTGCCGTGCCCAGGGCTGTCCCTGCCGTGCCCAGGAGTGTCCCTGCCATGCCTAGGGCTGTCCCTGCCATGCCCAGGGTGTCCCTGCCGTGCCCAGGAGTGTCCCTGCCATGCCTAGGGCTGTCCCTGCCATGCCTAGGGCTGTCCCTGCCATGCCCAGGGTGTCCCTGCTGTGCCCAGGAGTGTCCCTGCCGTGCCCAGGGTGTCCCTGCCGTGCAGGAGTGCTACCTGTCTGTGCCCTAGGGTGTCCCATTGCCATTGCCAGGGTGTCGTGCTGTGCCAGGCAGTGTTCCCCGTGGACAGTGGCTGTCCAACCCTTTTCCGTGCCCAGGAATGTGCGGCACCAGGGTGTTGCTGTGCCCAGGGTGTCCCTGCCGTGCCCAGGGCTGTCCCTGCCGTGCCCAGGAATGTCCCTGTCGTGCCCAGGGTGTCCCTGCTGTGCCCAGGAGTGTCCCTGCCGTGCCCAGGGTGTCCCTGCCATGCCCAGGGTGTCCCTGCCGTGCCCAGGAATGTCCCTGCCGTGCCCAGGGTGTCCCTGCTGTGCCCAGGAGTGTCCCTGCCGTGCCCAGGGCTGTCCCTGCCGTGCCCAGGGTGTCCCTGCCATGCCCAGGGTGTCCCTGCCGTGCCCAGGGTGTCCCTGCCGTGCCCAGGGTGTCCCTGCCATGCCCGGGGGGTTTGTGCCCAGGGGTTTGAGCCCGGGGCTGTCCCTGCCACCCCAGAGTGGCTGCACTGCTGTGGGCAGGGGCACCACCCCGTGTCCATTAGGCGATGGGTGCTCCTGGCACAGGTGCTGGGACAGGTGTGCTGTCTGTGTGTCCCGTGGCCTCCCCGCAGGACAGGCGGGACCAGGGCCGTTCTGCACGGAGCTGTGCTGCAGCTGGAGCACAGATTGCAGAGGGGGGATGTGCTGGGGCCCCAGGAGGCAGGCGGGATGTCGGCAGGGGATGTGCTGGCTCTGGGAGGAGGGCAGTGCCGGTGCGGGCAGGCATGTGCTGGCCTTGGAGGAGGGGAGTGCCGGGATGTGCCGGAGCGTATGTGCTGGTGCCCTGGGAGAAGGGCAGTGCCCGGATGTGCCAGGACAGGGTGATGTGCTGCGTGCTCTGGAGGGGCTGCCGGATTGCGGAGCAGGGTGATGTCCTGGGGGCCTGAGGGCAGTGCCCGATGGCAGGGGTGATGCCTGGGCCTTGGGGGAGTGCGATGTCAGGCGGCGTGTCGGGGTGCTCTGGGAGGAGGGCAGTGCCCGGGATGTGCCAGGAGCGGGGTGTGGGCGCTGGGGAGGCGTGCCGGGTGGCAGAGCGGGCGATGCCCGCGTGCCTGGGAGGAGGGCAGTCGGTCCAGCGGCGATGTGCCTGGGGTGCCCTGGGAGGAGGGCAGTGCCCGGGATGGCACCCAGCCCCTCCAGAAGGGCAGAAGGAGAGGGGCGCAGTGTGGGCAGCTCCCGGCTGCAGACCAGGCTGCTCAGGGAGCCAGGGCTCAGCGCCGACTGCAGCTTCCCCGGTTTATCTTCTTTCTTTTCAATAACAGATTCATTCCCCGTTGCTGGCAGAGAGCATGCCTTCCTCCACGCTGCGAGAGGGGGAGGGGGGTGTTGTAAATTTGCCATTTTTCTGATAAAACTGTATCGCTACGGCGGAAATCAAATCCCATCTTGGATATTTTTAGCATGAGAGCATGAAGGCTCAGCGATGCCGAGGGAAGGGAGGATGGGAGGGGAGGGAGGACGGCGGGCTGGGTCTCCATGGAAACTGTTTGCTTTAAATTCCCGCATTGGGGCACTGAGTGTGTAGGAGGTGATGAAGGAAATCAAAAAGCAAAAAAGAGGCAAGGTTTTTTCCTTTCTGTTGTCACAAAACTGCTGAAGGAACCTTAGGAGAAATGGGCGTCAATTATTGATCACCTCAACAGGAATGCATGTGCATTTTCACTGGTGACCGCCCTGCCTGTCCCTCGAGGGCAGCAGGTGGGTGTCAGCACCGTGGCACGCCTCAGTCTGTGCAGGGCACCTCTGGCAAGGAGCTGCTGCCCCTGCCGAGCTGGCACCGCCCCAGCTGCCCTGGATGCTCTGCTGTGCCAGGCTGCTGCTGCCCGGCACAGCAGGGAGAGGCAGTGCCCAGACCGTGGGGGATGATGCTTCTGTCAGCTGGGCTGGGTTTGGGCGTGCCTTGGACGCTTCTGCTCACAAGAGGGTTTTTGACTATTTAGGGTGTTTTTTTAACATGTGCAAGGTGTAGCTAGCCAGGCTCTGTTGGCGTCCTTGTCTCAAGTCCTGGTGATGGGCGTGAGCAAGCAGCAGCTCTGGGGGATCTGTGGCGTGGAAGCCCCTTCCCTGAGGGGGCAGTGTGAGTGGGGCTGGGCCGGGGGGCACAAGGGGGTCTGTGGGGCCTGGCCCTGCTGTCAGAGCACAGCCCTGCCCACAGGCTGGGGCGTTAGATCATGTCTGGAAAACGCCTCGCTGCAGCACACAAAGTTATTTTTAATTCATTGAAAAGGGAATGACCTAAAACCAGCAGCTGGTAATGGAGAGGATTAAATAGAGCAAAACAGGTACATTTTCAATTGAGTAATTTTAGCAGGAAGCAGCACGTCTCATGATGAGGTGCACGTTGGCGCTGCCCAGCCACAGGCACTGAGTGCCCCGGCTGCTGCTGGAGCAGCTGCTGCCAGCCTGTTCCCAGAGCCATCCCCTGACACCTGGGGACACCTGGGGACACCTGGGACACCCGGGACACCTGGGGACACCTGGGACACCTGGGGACACCTGGGGACACCTGGGACACCAGCTCAGCCCCTGGCTCCACAGTGATGCTCCCCAGGATGGGGTCACCTGCTGCAGCGCTGGAACCTCTGTGAGAGCCAGGGCTGAGCTGGGGCTGCTGGGCACACTTGGTGCCAGACAGAGGTCCCTTGCCCAGCTGGGATGCTGTCTGTGGCACAGAGCTGCTGTTCTGTGGCACACAGGTGCTGTCTGGGGGAGCCCACAGGTGTGAGGGGCTCTCAGGGGCCCTGCCTGGGTGATGCTGCAGCATGGTTTGGGTTTGGTGGGTGCTGTCAGGGCTGCCATCCTGAAAGACAAACCCTCAGTGGTGCTTGAGCTGCACCGGGAGCTTGGGCCACTTGCTGCACTTTGTCTTTTCTCGTTTGCTGAGGTAGCTTTCTAGTCTGTATCCGGGATGAAACTCCTGGGGAGGGAGGGGACACAGCCCAGTTGTGTTTCTGCTGGCACACACCAGAGCTAACAGGCAGGAGGAACCAGAGCAGTGTCAGAGGGCTCTGAGTGCTGGCGGGCACAGCCCGGGCAGTGCCATGGCCTGAGGGCACAGCCGGTGCTTGACCCATGGCCAGCACCCAGCCCTGGGCTGCACCCTGGGCTGCTCTGCAGCAGCGAGGAGGGCAGGAGTGCCCATTCAGCCCTGAGCTGGCAGCTGTCGTGGCCAAGAGCTGTTCACTGCAGGATCCAGCCTGCCCCAGTGCTGTTCACTGCAGATCCATCCTGCCCCAGTGCTGTTCACTGCAGATCCATCCTGCCCCAGTGCTGTTCATTGCAGATCCAGCCTGCCCCAGTGCTGTTCACTGCAGATCCATCCTGCCCCAGTGCTGTTCACTGCAGGATCCATCCTGCCCCAGTGCTGTTCACTGCAGATCCAGCCTGCCCCAGTGCTGTTCATTGCAGATCCATCCTGCCCCAGTGCTGTTCACTGCAGGATCCATCCTGCCCCATTGCTGTTCACTGCAGATCCAGCCTGCCCCAGTGCTGAGGCTCCAGTGCTGCAGCCATGCTCCCAGTCCCAGCCTCGTGCTGCTGGAGCGTGGCTCCCAGGCACTGGGTGAGCACCAGTTGGGCACTGATTGCTGTGGAATTAACCTCTGACATTCTTCTAAAAATAGGCCAAATAAATCCAATCATTAGCAGCTCTGCCTGCGCTGCCTCGAGGGTAAACGCTGCAGATTAAGGCAGTTACAGGTCCCTGTGTGTCCCCCGGCCTCTGCCACCGAGCCCCGACCCTGGAGATGGCTCCTGGTTTGTGGGGAAGGGCAGTGGGGTGAGCGCAGTGGCTTCTCAGCCGATGAAGGGCTGAAAGGCAGCACCTAAATTTTCCTTGGTGGGTGATGGTGGGTTCAGCAATGTGCGGGGAAAGCAGCGATGGAGATGTGGTCACCCGAGCTGTTCTGCCTGAGGGGCTCAGGGACAGGGCACAAAGGGCTCTGTGTTTGTGCGCTCCCTCTGCTGTGCGGGTGAAGGCAAAGCAGCGCCCAGGCTGGGGTGGCACAGGGCCGGGGCCGCCAGCTCTGCCCGGGGCTGGGGTGGGATGGGCACCGAGCTCTGCCCGGGGCTGGGGTGAGATGGGCACCGAGCTCTGCCCGGGGGCTGGGGTGAGATGGGCACCGAGCTCTGCCCGGGGCTGGGGTGAGATGGGCACCACTGGCACCACTGGCACCAGGCCCTCCCCAGGTCCCAGGAATTGATTGGGTCACCCCAAATGGTGGCACTCCCAAGTCAGAGGGATCTGCGTGCCATGCCTGCATGCGTGCCATGCCGTGCCATGCTGTGCTGCCCAGCCCTGTGCCCTGCTGCTGACAGCAGTCCTCAGGCTGCATTTAGCACAGGCACAGCACCTGGAAATCCCTCTGGAACCGGGGCTGGGGCACAGGCCAGGGCAGGGGGCCATGGCAGCATAATGCCGAGCCCGTTTAGTGTTGAAGATGGTAGAAAAGCAGGGATTTATGGAGGTGCCACAGGGTACCAATGAGGCATGTCGCTGTGCAGGGCATGGTGCTCCCTGGATGCCTTTGGAAGTCAGGCTGCAGTGACTGAAATTGTCTTTGTCTTCCGTTTGCCAGCTGACATCATCTCCACAGTCGAGTTCAACCACACTGGGGAGCTGCTGGCCACAGGGGACAAGGGCGGCCGCGTTGTGATATTCCAGCGTGAGCAGGAGGTGAGTGCCACCATGCACAATGCCGCTTTATCTTTGGTGCAGGGTCCTGCTGCTCCTAATCGCCGTGTCACTCCCGAGCTTGGGGCTCTCCTGCATTCTACAACTGAGGAGCAGCCATTGACACAGCAGGGCCAGATTCCCTCCTGCAAACACTTCCAGAGATCCACTGCCTGCATTCTCCTGCTCCAGGTGTAACGGCTCAGGCAGCACACTGAGTGTGTGGCAGTGCCCACCTGGGAGATGGCACCACCAAGAACCTCACACCACCTAATTCTGGAAAGTGTAGATGGATGCAACAATTAATTACCTTCCAAACCTGCTCAGGAGGTGCTAGCAAATGCTTGTTGGAAGTGGAGGTTGTGCCTGCTGGGAAACGTGTTTGGCCTCAGCATGCCCTGCACTGGCGGACCCTGCAGCCTGGCTGGGGAGCTGTGCAGCTCCTGGCCTGGATGCCCCCATTTCCAGAGCTGCCCGTGAGCTGCTCTGCTCTGAGACATGGAACCTGTCCTCAGCTGTGGAAGGAATGCATCAGACCTGGGCATACACAGGTCATTGTCCGATGGGGTTTTACATTTCTCAAAGTTAAGCTTTAAATATTCTACATACACTGAAGAGGCTCAGTGTTAACCATCACATGTGCAACACCCATCAGCCTTTCGCACTATTCATTTCTCCTTTTACACTCATTTCTCCTTACTATTCATGATTCTAATGCTTTTCCTGAACTTTGGGCCTCCAGCATCATTCTGACTGTATCCACTGAGCTCCTGTTGAAGGGGACATGTGGGGCTTCACCCACCCACCCAAACCAAGGCTGCCCATCCTGGTGCTTGTGGCTGCTGCCAGCAGCTCTTCTGTGCTGGGTTCAGCGCCTGGCAGGAGCTGGCCCTCGGTCCCAGCCATTCACTGGGGACAACAGTGGGTAGCCCTGGACTATTCCCTCTCATTCCGCTCTGTTTCCACTCCTTTCCCTCTCCATTTCCTCTCCATCCCCACTGTGTTCCCATTCTGTCCCCTCTCCATTGCCACTCCATCCTTGCTCTGTTTCTGTTTCATTCCCTCTCATTCCCTCTCCATTTCCTCTCCATCCCTGCTCCCTTCCCTCCGAGCACACCTGGAGCCCTGGTGCCAGCCCGGCTGTGCCCGGGCACTCAGCCCAGCCCTCGCTGCCCCAGCCCGGGGCCCTGAGCCGCTGCCCACCCTTCCTCCTCCCGTGTCCCTGCAGAGCAAGAACCAGCCCCACCGCAGGGGAGAGTACAATGTCTACAGCACCTTCCAGAGCCACGAGCCCGAGTTCGATTACCTGAAGAGCCTGGAGATCGAGGAGAAGATCAACAAGATCCGATGGCTGCCGCAGCAGAACGCGGCCTATTTCCTGCTCTCCACCAACGGTACGTGGCATCCTGGGCTCCCTCTGCCAGCTGTGCCCTCTCTGTGCTGTGTCCTCGGGGAAATAGCTACCAAAAACTCTCCCTGCAGGGCAGCACAGGCGTCCTGGGGAATGGGGTGGGCAGAGCTCAATCCCTGTGCACCAGGTGAATTTCACACAGCCCCTCCCTTTGAGGGCTTCTGCCCTGACAACAACTTGTGGCTTTTATTCTCAGGATCCTGGGAATTTTATTTATTTTTTTTAAGACAAACTGCAGGTGTTTAGTTTCAATTTGCAGTCATGTTGGGCTCAGCAGTTCCATCTTATGTTCTGATAAATATCATGAGGATCTAGGAATATTACTTGGGATGAATGGAACCTTAAGATGGATGTGACTTAATTACTTCAGGGGAAAGGGAGGGGTCTAATTATATTCCATAACCAACTTACTTTGTGTTATAGAATTGACTCTATTGATCATTGTAATAAAATTCAAAGACTTATTAAACTCATTTGGGGGAGAATCATTGAAATGAAATGAAGATTAATTATACAGTATAACGTTCTGTTAATTGAGTTTTTAAATAGTTTTTTGATTAACAGGGATATTACACCTTCCATTTGGGTTGCGTTCCATATGCAGGCAGGTTATCAAAACATTAGTTTGGAAATATTCCTGTT
Source organism: Zonotrichia leucophrys gambelii (assembly GCF_028769735.1). Classification (NCBI taxonomy): domain Eukaryota; kingdom Metazoa; phylum Chordata; class Aves; order Passeriformes; family Passerellidae; genus Zonotrichia; species Zonotrichia leucophrys. The sequence continues at coordinate 298,057 of NC_088183.1, forward strand.
TTATTCTGTTTCTTTTTGTTCTTACTGTTACACTAACATTTTATAGTGAGCCCCCCCAAAATAGAGCATGTTAATAAAAACAAAATTAATTGGCACTGCTTTGGAGTTGCTGTGCAAGAGAGAAAATGAAGATGGATGATGGGGTTTTGTATGAAACCTGGTGGAAGTGATGATAAACTATGGATGGAGTCCCTGCCAGGAGGGAGCGAAGAAAACACCATTTTTCAGAATAACCCCAGGTGTTCCTGGTGTTCTTTCTGCGGGGGCTCTGTGGCACAGGGGGCAGGATGCTGGGAGGAGACAGGGGGCTGCTGGGGTGGGAGCTGATGGGGTGGGAGCTGATGGGGTGGGAGCTGCCCTCAGTGCTGTGAGTGCTGCATGGGGAAGGTCAGCGTGACCCAGGGTGAGCCACAGCCACCCTGGCACTGTGGGTGAGCCCCAGACACCCTGGCACTGTGGATGGGCCACAGCCACCCTGGCACTGTGGGTGAGCCACAGCCACCCTGGCACTGTGGATGAGCCACAGCCACCCTGGCACTGTGGCTGAGCTGCAGACACCCTGGCACGGCTCAGGGGCACGTCCAGGGCTGGGGTGCCCTGCACAGCTGCGTTCCTGCTCAGGGCTCTGCACCAGCAGCCCGCTGTGGGCACAGGTGCCTCCATCACCATTTCCAGCGGTGGCACTGGGGGCACAGGAGGTTTTCCCAGCCTTGGTGCATCCATCAGCGGGTGGCTCAGGGAGCAGCTGCCTTGATGCTGTCCCCTCTCCTCCCCAGATAAGACTGTGAAGCTATGGAAGGTCAGCGAGCGGGACAAGAGGCCGGAGGGATACAACCTCAAGGACGAGGATGGCCGACTGCGAGACCCCTCCATGATCACCGTGCTGCGGGTGAGTGTGGGGGACCGGGGTGGCTGAGGATGTGGGGCCTTGGATGGAAAGTGCTGCTGGTGTCAGCTGTGTGCCCTGGGACCTGTGTGCCATGTCCCCTGTGTGCCCTGTCTCCTGTGTGCCATGTCCCCTGTGTGCCCTGGGACCTGCAGTGCCGTGTCCCCTGTGTGCCCTGGGACCTGTGTGCCATGTCCCCTGTGTGCCCTGGGACCTGCAGTGCCATGTCCCCTGTGTGCCATGTCCCCTGTGTGCTGTGTCTCCTGTGTGCCATGTCCCCTGTGTGCCCTGGGACCTGCAGTGCCATGTCCCCTGTGTGCTGTGTCCCCTGTGTGCCCTGGGACCTGCAGTGCCATGTCCCTGTGTGCCATGTCCCCTGTGTGCCCTGGGACCTGCAGTGCCATGTCCCCTGTGTACCCTGGCACCTGCTGTGCCCCCGTGCCACACTTGGGCGGTGTCCAGGGCCATCCTGGCACCCTGGCACTGTGGCCGGTGCCCGGGCAGGGCAGTGGGCGAGGGAGCTGCCAGGGGTGTCTGGGCTGTGCTGGTGCTGGGCAGAGGTGCTGCCAGTGCCGTGTGTGTGCCCTGTCTGGTGCCCCAGTGCCCCCGTGTGCTGTGCTGTGCTGCCCCACGGGCCGGGCCCATCCCAGTGAGGACACAGAGCAGAAGCTCTCCCAGCTTGGAGCATTCCCAAATGTGGCTGCTGCTGTAGGAGCACAAGTGCTTCCTCCAAATGAGTTTTCCTCCTGGTCATGACCTTAATCAGACCAGCTTGTAATTTATTAACACCCTGTCAGAATTTGCATTTTGAGTACTTGTGGGTTTTATATTTATACATATGAAATTATTACTATGATTGTGCTTACCTCACTTTATGGGTCCCAGTTCCATTGTGCATGAAGCCACTGAGAACCCTGGGCAGGCAGTTAACTCTTGTCTCTGTACAGGGTTGCTCCTGGGGACTGGCAGCGTTTTTCTTTACAGAACAAGGGAGCATTCATTTCATGTAGATGTGTATCTGCTGCTCTGTCTCAGGCAGCATTTCCAGCCTAACCTGGTGGTACCTGGCAGCCCATTGCAGAGGTTTGCTGGGTGCCTGGCTGTCAGAGCTGGGGCTGTCAGCCCTCGGCAGGCTGGGAGGCAGGATTTGAGAGGCAGCACTGTTAAGGGTGTTATCCCAGCTGGTGCTTCCTTCTCTGCTCAAACACACCGGGAAGGCCCTGGGATTTCTTTCTCCCCTGTAGAAAGTCATGCTGAAATATCAGAGAACCCAACAGGGTTGGAGTCCACTCACTGCCTTGAAAGCTTCAGCCTCTGTTTTACTGTCAGCCCTGCACTCCTGGCAGCAGCTCAGTGCTGTGTGGTGGAGGAGCTGCTCCTTGGGGTCTGCCACTGCTCTGGGGCCGGTTTGGGGTCTGCCACTGCTCTGGGGCCGGTTTGGGGTCTGACACTGCTCTGGGGCCTGGCGCTCCATTCCTGCCCAGGGAGCTCTGCCCTGGTGAGTGGCTGGCAGAGGCACTGGGAGGGCAAACACGTCTCAAGTGCTCGGTGTGATGCTTGTTGGTACCTGCTGTGCAGTGCCTCTGGTCCCTGAGGACACAAGACTGAGGAGTCTTCCAGCAGCTCTATTTTATCTAATGTTTTGATGATTTTACTTAGACAGATATTTACAATAGCTGTAACCGTTTTGCTGCAGCTTGGTGTAAATCTGACGTGTAATTGTCCTGTGATGGGTATGCTTTAAATTAAAGCCACATCCATCCATGGTTTAATTTTCAACCACAGATAAGTGAAAAAAGGGTTTTAATGCACTTTGCTGCCATAATTTCTCATCCATTTGGCTAAATGGTTTAAATGCATTTGATGAGCATCATCCTCTGAGGAATTTCTAACCCACACAGTGCAAAAGGAATATTTAACTCTGCTCAGGCTGTGTAGTGAGGTGTTTGCAGTCATCAGAAGAGCTCTGGTGATTTGAATCACCCCAGTCTAATAGCTGCAGCCTCTGACCAGCTTTATCCTCCTGCAGGAGGGCCCCTTCTGCATGTCACAGGGCAGGTCAAACGGGACACAATTCTGTTGTCACTGCACTCTGTGAATCCTGCCATGAAAACAGAGTTTGGTGCTCATTTTGTCTGCAAAATGCTAAGCTTGGGGTGGCATTGGGCAGTCACAGACTGTAACTAATGTAGGTAGGAAATGAATTCTGGGGGTGTGCCTGGAGGAGCTGGGCTGCTGTGGCAGGTGGAAACCTCACTGGATTTATCCCTGAGCACCTCCCTGCTCCCTGGCTTGCCAGGGACCGGATTACAGCTTCCTTCTCCGAGACTCAAGGCTGGGGTCAATCCGAGCTTCAGCTTGGCTAATCCCCCGGAGCAAATCCTGTGGAGCTCGCTGAGCTGGGCTGGAGGGGAGCAGGGGCTGTGCTGGCACTGCTGCTGGCCTGGCCTGGCATTGCTGCTGTGCTGGCATTGCTGCTGGCCTGGCATTGCTGCTGGCCTGGCATTGCTGCTGGGCTGGCATTGCTGCTGTGCTGGCACTGGGCACTGGTGCTGTTCTGGCCTGGCCCTGGCCCTGCTCAGCTCTCACCAGAGGGGGATGTGGGTCCTGCTGTAGGTGCACAGGTGTGCTTGGAGGGAGTGGCAGGCATGGGGTACCTGCTAAAAGCAGGAATCAAAATTAAGACTTAAGTTGTTTTAAATGAAAAGTGACTGGCATTGCCCCCCTTCCTGAAAGCAGAAAGTAATTGAATTTATTAGTGTTTTATTTTCTTTGGCACGGTATTTCTGCGTACTTGATGTGCTTTGTTAAACTGAATTACCATTTAATAATGGGTGTGTGTGACACCAGAGCCTGTCCTGAGGTGGGCTCTGGAGCTGGAGGGGGGTGCACAAGGAGGTCTCTGCTGTGCAGGGTTGTTGTGGCAGCGCTGATTGGTCTGGGTGGGGTAGGCAGAAGCTCACTTGGCCTGTGCCTGCTTCAAGAAGCACAAGAGCCACTTCCAGTTGGTGTCACACTGCCCCATTTGTTGGTGTCTCCGCTGTGGCCGAGGCCTGGCTGGGCAGCTGCTCCCCTTGGCTGCAGGGTCCCTGTGCTGCTGCTGGGGAACAGCTCACTGGCTGCTCCCAGCAAATTCCTGCCTCAGAGTTTCAGTGCTTTCAGGGTTAAATCCTCGTTGCTGATCCCTTAAGCAGGAGTTTGCAGCATGTGGGCACGCTGGCTTCCATATTTCTGTGCAGATTCTTGCCACTGAACAGATAAAATCCCTGCTTTAGCAAACCACTCATGTATAACCAGGTTTGTCCCTCTTGTGGGGGTTCATCTGGTGACAGGCCAGGTCCCAGACAGAAAAAAGTCTCCCCAGGACTTGGCTCTGCAGTAATGTGTGGAGAATGTTCTTGGCTTAAGCGTTTGTTGTAGCTCTCTGGTTGAGGAACGAGCAGGGGATTGTGCTGGGGCACCGGGAGCTGCAGGCGCCAGCCTGGGTGCCAGCCCGGCCTGGGGACAGGAGCTGGCCCGGGGTCTGGCTGCGAGCTGTGCTGGCCACAGAGTCCTCTCCCCGAGCAGAACCCACTGCCCAAGCCCTCGCTGGGCTTGTTTGCATGGCCAGGCAGGCCAGGGCAGTCAGGGAACCCTTTCCCTTTGCACAGCCCCTGTGCTGCAGCGGTGCACTGACAGCCAGTCCCTGTGGTCCCTGTGGTCCCTGTGGTCCCTGTGCTCACCATGGTCCCTGTGCTCCCCGTGCTCCCTGTCCCCGTCCCAGCTGTCTGAGCAGGACCTGGCAGTGCACACGATGCCTCATTGCCCGTGTCAGGTGCAATTAGCTGCAGGCTCGTCACGGGCTCAGCTCTGAGCTGGCAGCACCAGCGCCCTGTGTCACTCGAGCTGGCTGTCCCACCTCTGGAGCCAAGGGAATCTCTTCAGGCAGCGCTCACACAGCACAAGAAACAGAGCAGCTGGTGAATCACCTCGCTGGTGACAGGAGCATGGGCTGGCACATTCCTGGTGTGCTGAGTTGCCTCCAGAGCCCTGTGTCCGAAGTTATCACTGACCCCACTCCTCACACACACGGTCCCCTCTGCATCCCCCCCTCCCCATGGGTTATGCTGATCTATCTAAAGGCAAACACCCACAGCTCTGTTCCTGCTCCTTCCCTCTGTCCCGTCTCATCTCTTGCCTCCATCACTTCACTGTGAGACAAATGCAAAACTGTTTAAAGAAAAAATGTGCTGGCCTGGCTCTGTCAAGCAAGGTATTTCTGTCAGAAATGCTCCAGAAGTTTCAGAAACTGGCTAAACAGTGACAAAATGAGGCAGTAGAGGTTCTTTTTTTGTTTCACAGCTGGAACAGTTGCTGCAGCAAGATCAGAGCCTGGTTTACAGGGCTCGCACTGCTTCACTGTGCTCTAACCATCCTGGAAAGTCTCTCAAAATCAGATGGCTCTTGGGTCTGCTTGTCCTTCTGTCATATCATACACATGGAAGGCATTAGTTTTCCCTGGAGGAGCCCGTTGGGAGTGAGAGGAGGAAGCCCTGGCAGCACAGAGGGGCCCGTGGGGCCGCCCCCCGTCCCTGTGCCCGGCTGCTGACGCTCTCTGCTCGCCCCGCAGGTGCCCGTGCTGCGGCCCATGGACCTGATGGTGGAGGCCACTCCGCGCAGGGTGTTTGCCAACGCGCACACCTACCACATCAACTCCATCTCCGTCAACAGCGACTACGAGACGTACATGTCAGCGGATGACCTGAGGATAAACCTGTGGAACTTTGAAATCACAAATCAAAGTTTTAGTATCCTTTGGCGTGTGTGGCTCTGGCCACGGCCCTGGGGCCCAGTGAGGAGCAGCCCCAGGGGAAGCAGCCGGGCTGTGCCCGTGCTTGTGGGAATGGGGACAGAGTGGGCAGTGCTGCAGCTCCTCCACTGCTGCTGTCCCCTGATGTGTGGGTGGCACATTTCTGCATTGCCTGCAGGATGGTGGGGCAGGCAGAGGGGGTGGTCTGCAGGTGATGGAGGAGACAGATGCCTTGGGGAGGATGGAAGCAGTGATGGTGCCTTGGGGAGGATGGAAGCAGTGATGGTGCCTTGGGGAAATGGAAGCAGTGATGGTGCCTTGGGGAGGATGGAAGCAGTGATGGTGCCTTGGGGAGGATGGAAGCAGTGATGGTGCCTTGGGGAGGATGGAAGCAGTGATGGTGCCTTGGGGAAATGGAAGCAGTGATGGTGCCTTGAGGAGGATGGAAGCAGTGATGGTGCCTTGGGGAGGATGGAAGCAGTGATGGTGCCTTGGGGAAATGGAAGCAGTGATGGTGCCTTGGGGAGGATGGAAGCAGTGATGTTGTGGTCCCATTGCACCCTGCAGCGGGTGACAGGCTGCCAGTCACTGCTCTACAAATGAGGTTGTGGCAGTCACGCTTGTAACAGCCACACTGGAAATAATAAACAGGGCACGAATCATTGATGGTATTTATATGGTGTTTCCTGCTGAGAAATCCCTGGGGCATGATTTAGGCAGATGGAGAGGATTTTGGCAGTCACAGGCACGTGGCTATGGGAGCTCTGAGCAGCTGCAGGAGAGCAGGGCTGTGGTTCCTGCTTATTTGCAAGGATGAGGGTGAGCAGTACTGAATCTGTGACAAACGTCAGGGAGTTATCATGGCCCAGGGGACTTACATAGGGGTTTTCTGTTGGTTGTTGTGCCCAGGGCTTTGCTGCCATTGCTGTTTTCAGTATGGTTACTCACCATGGCGGAATGTTGCACTAAAAGACGTTTACTGAGGCCTGATGTGGGCGGGCAGATCAGGTCTCGTGTGCCGCAGAGGGTCTCCAGGCTGTGGTATCAGGGCTGGGGTTCCCAGCTGGATCTCGGCCTTCCCCTGCTGGGGTGGCTGGTCCCACTCTGTGCTGCAGCTTTGCCCTGCGAGGGAGGCGCCTGCCCAGAGCACACGCTTGGCACGGGTGAGGGGAGGCCCCGGTGCCCAGGGACACCAGCACGGTCTGGGCTCGTGGGCTCCTTGACTGGCCCTGCCAGACATCGTGGACATCAAGCCGGCCAACATGGAGGAGCTGACGGAGGTGATCACGGCGGCCGAGTTCCACCCGCACCACTGCAACACCTTCGTGTACAGCAGCAGCAAGGGCACCATCCGCCTGTGCGACATGCGCACCGCGGCGCTCTGCGACCGCCACGCCAAGTGTGAGTGAGCGCCACGGCCCTGGGGCTGCAACGGGGCAGGGAGGGGACAGGAGAGGGACAGGAGAGGGACAGGAGAGGGACAGGAGAGCCCCCAGGCTGGCTCTGCCCTGGCACCCCATTGCCTTCCCCCTGGTGTCCCCAAGGCCGCTCACCCTGCCCTCAGGGCCGCCCCGGGCTCACCTGCTCCCCGGGGACAGCGAGCTGCAGAGGAGCTGGTGTGGGCAGGGCAGCACCTCTCAGTGCCAGAGAAAGTAGGTTTGTTGTGTAAGAGGGAATTAGTGCTCAGAAATCCTTTCCATGAACTCAGCAGCCCAGATCTGCTTCTGCAGCAGGAGCAAAGCCACACAAAAGCCTTCAGCCCAAAGCAAAAATAGCTGGCCCGAGCCCCAGCCCTGCCTGGCCACTGGCTTTGGGTCACAGACACACTCAGGGACTGGGCAGCACCAGCTGCGGGCTGGGACCCCCGTCCGGGCATCTCCTGTGTGTGTGTGTGTGTGCTGGGACCCCCATCCCCATCCTGGCATCTCCTCTGTGTGTGTGTGTGTGTGTGTGTGTGTGTGTGTGTGTGTGTGCTGGGAGCCCCATCCCCATCCTGGCATCTCCTCTGTGTGTGTGTGTGTGTGTGTGTGTGTGTGTGTGTTTGTGTGTGTGCTGGGAGCCCCATCCCCATCCTGTATCTCCTCTGTGTGTGTGTGTGTGTGTGTGTGTGTGGCTGGGACCCCCATCCCCATCCTGGCATCTCCTCTGTGTGTGTGTGTGTGTGTGTGTGTGTGTGTGTGCTGGGAGCCCCATCCTGGCATCTCTTGTGTGCTGGGGGCCCGGTCCTGGCCCTGCCCGTGTGCCAGGAGCCCGGTGCCAGCAGAGCCCCTGCTGCTGCCAGTGCAGGGATGCACTGCGCGTCCCCCGGCAGAGCTGTGGCCATGGCCCTGCTTGCTGCCCATTCCCCGAGCCCTCACAGGGAGACCAGGGCATCATGACTGACCTGCTGTGAGCAAGAGACACGTCCTGGGTTCAGCTGCTTTCTGCCTGCCTGAGCTCTTTGCTTTTTCTTGTTGCTACCACTTTTTATATGGAAAAAGCCTCCAGGTTTCTGCTGGTGGTGAAAGGCTGTAGCTCTGCATCCTGCTGTGGGCAGTGCCTTTTCTGCATTGTAGAGATCATTATATGGGCACTTCAGACATTCTTCCCACCACAGTGGAGCTCCAGGGCTTGGTGGGGGGGTGATGAACCTAAGCACGTGTGGGTGCTGGGCACAGCATCATGCAAGGACTCTCCCAGAAGCTTCCTGTGGCCAGGACAGGGTGGCAGCTCCCTGATGAGGGCCTGAGATGAGGGAGCTCCTGCCTCAGCTAATGCTGGGGCTTGTTCTTTCCTCCTGCACAGTTTTTGAAGAGCCCGAGGACCCAAGTAACCGGTCGTTTTTTTCCGAGATCATCTCCTCAATCTCTGATGTCAAATTCAGCCACAGTGGAAGGTACATCATGACCCGGGACTACCTCACTGTCAAGGTGTGGGACCTGAACATGGAGAACCGGCCCATTGAGACCTACCAGGTGAGCGTGGCACAGCCAGGTGCACGCAGCAGCGGAGCACCCAGAGCTCCCTCCTGAGCCCGCTCTGGGCCAGTGGCAGGAGGGGCGGCTATGCCCTTGTTGTGTGGGAGCTTTATGCCCGTAGATGGTGGAAAGCAGGGTGGTTAAATGAGGGCTCAGGTGGCCTGGTGAGTTGTCACCATGTCCCCGGGCTGGGGGTGGGTGAGGAGAGAAAGCTCAGGTGCTGGCAGCTGGGAGAGCCCTGTGGCAGGCCTGGTGCAGAGCAGTAGCCCTGTCACTGTCACCCTTTGCCAGGGGATGTCCCCTGGCACTGCCTGGGGGTGCCCAAGCCGTGTGCAGTGTGGCTGGAGGTGCTGGGAGAAGAAGGGCGGCTGTGGGAGGGCACAGGATGCCAGGCAGTGCCCAACGCTGCCAGCTGGGCTGTGGTGAGTATGGGGCACCCCCTGCGAGCCAGGCTCAGTGTGCCAGCCCTGGGCTGCGTGGCCACTGTGGGGGCTCACGCTGTCCCTCCCACCCGCAGGTCCACGACTACCTGCGGAGCAAGCTGTGCTCGCTCTACGAGAACGACTGCATCTTCGACAAGTTTGAGTGCGTCTGGAACGGCTCTGACAGGTGAGCACGTGCTGGGGTGCCTGCCTGCAGCCCCGGCATGCTGGCTGTGGTTTGGCACAAGGGCTCCACGGCCCCTTGGCAGCCCCTTCCCTTTGGCTGGGTGCGGGGTCTGGGCAGGGGCAGCAGGAGCCACCTGCGCCTGCAGCCTGTACGCAGGTGGGGATGGCTGAGGGTCCCACTCTCTCCTGGACAGATCAGTCCCACCTCTCTGTCACCCACTGCTGGAGGAAGGTGGTGAGGGGTTTAGCTTCAGATTGCCAGAATCTGGGGATAATGAGCATCTGGGTGTGAAGTGTGTGAGCCCCTGGCAGGGCTGTCATGGTTTTTGTCTGAGCCATCAGAGTGAGCTGACAAAGCACAACTGGGCCCGAGACAAATTCCAATGCTTACCCAGATCTCATTATGCCTCTGAATGCTCAGTCTTGCTCTGGTCACCCCCAGTTTGCCTCTGAAAAGGTGTGAAAACCACCTGTCCTTCCCCGTTGCAGTGTCATCATGACCGGCTCCTACAACAACTTCTTCCGCATGTTCGACCGCAACACCAAGCGCGACGTGACGCTGGAGGCGTCGCGGGAGAACAGCAAACCCCGTGCCATCCTCAAGCCCCGCAAGGTCTGCGTGGGTGGGAAGCGCAGGAAAGACGAGATCAGTGTGGACAGTCTGGACTTTAGCAAAAAGATCCTGCACACAGCTTGGCACCCCTCCGAGAACATCATCGCTGTGGCAGCCACGAACAACCTGTACATATTCCAGGACAAGGTTAACTAGGAGGACCAGGTCTTCTTTAGGAGTCTCATGTACTGATACCAGTAAACACATCGTTTCAACTGTTCCTTTTCTTTTTCTTTCTTTCTTTCTTTCTCTCTTTGTTTTTCCTTTCCCTCCTGTTCTTTGTTCAGTCCCTGCTCTGCAGATGGCGGTTGTGCAGAGGAGCGCTGGGGCACTCCAGCCCAGGGGCCACTGGGGGCACTCCCAGACACCAGATTTACACAGGGCAGAGTGAGGATGCCAGGCCTGGCTGTCCCTGTCCCCAGGCACGTCCCCAGGCAGTGCTGGGTGGCAGCGGCCGATGCTGAGGAGGTGATGGGGAGGGGGCTGTCAGCTGGCAAGGGATTGATGGGGTAACACACCATGGGCTCTGGCCAGCTCTGGTGGCAGTGGTCCCACTCCAATTGCTTTCAACCTGATCCCAGAAATATTCCACCTGTTGTGTGGAAGATTGGAATGTTGCCTCCCTTTGCCATTTTCCACATTTGTCTTTTTATTACAATTATTTTGTTTTACTAACAGAGACAGCAAAACCAAACGTAAAATGGGAAAGTTCAGTTTTGCAAAGGACAAGCTTAAGGAGCAGGGGGGATGTGCTGCACCTCCAGCTGTGTCTGCTCCAGCCAGGTTGCCCCCCCAGCCCCAGAACCCTCCTGAGGATTTGGCTTTGTAGATACTGTGGTGCCTTCTTTGGTATATGAAATACCTTTATAAATGATGCTTCCGACCTGCATTGATCGCAAACCAAACCAACCCTGGGCTCTGCTGCAGTTCTGGGCTTTGCTTTGGTCATTTTTCTCATTCTGTTGTGAGCTCTTGCATGTTGTGACTGACTGTCTCTCTCTCTCTTTCTCTCTCTCTTTCTCTCTTTTTTAATTAATTTATTTATTTATTCAATTTTTTTAAGATAAAGTATAAGTTGCTAATTTATGACCTAAAAAAAATCCAACTGTATATTGCTGTTAGCCCCTGACTGTGTCAGAGAGAGGCTGTCTGCAGTCCTACATTATAATAACAATGATAATAATAATAAAACCGGTAACTCTTTCTCTTTGCATGGCGAGGCTGCCTCTTTCTACTCTACAGATTGGTCAGGTCCCTCTTTACTTGAGCAACTGTTCAATAAAAAAAGATTGACTGGATTTTCTGTAAATCTGAAAACTGCTCCTGCAGCAAGAAGCCAATGAAGTCAATTACAAAGTTCAACACCGTCACTTTGGCAGTTGCGCCCCAGGGGTGACCCCGTTGCCGTCCTCCTGAGGGGACACCTGGCACCCCCAGCAGCCCAGGCCTTCGGGGATGGGACACGATCACCAGGGCCAGGTGTGCCCCGGGACAGCCTCTCTGCGGGCACCACGAGGATCCAGGGACAGGGACTGCTGCACACCCACAGAGCTCATGGACTGCACGGAACACCAGGAGCTGCCCGGAGACAGGGCCCCCCAGACGCCACCTTCAGAGGAGCCATTCCAAGGGAAGAACAAAGTGCACTGGCTTATGAATTTATTCCAAGGGATGGCTTTCAGGAGTAACTTTTTTTTTAAATGAAATGGTAAAATAAAATAGCAAGTAAATGCACCATTTTATAAGAAAATGCTCCTTTTTGGTTGTGAAAGGAAAGCCTGCGCTGCAGTGTCAGAAGTAAAGTTGTCCCAAACGTGTCTGTGTGCAGTCCATGCTGTTGTGCCTCTCGCGCGGCGGGACGCGGCTCCGGGTGTGCCGGGGCTGGGCTGAGAGGGGTGAGGGAGCAGGGGAGGATCCCCAAACCCCGGGGCTGGGCTGAGAGGGGGGAGCAGGGGAGGATCCCCAATCCCCAGGGCTGTGCTGAGAGGGGTGAGTAGGGGAGGGATCCCCAAACCCCAGGGCTGGGCTGAGAGGGGTGAGCAGGGGAGGATCCCCAAACCCCAGGGCTGGGCTGAGAGGGGTGAGCAGGGGAGGATCCCCAAACCCAGGGCTGGGCTGAGGGGGGTGAGCAGGGGAGGATCCCCAAACCCCAGGGCTGGGCTGAGAGGGGTGAGCAGGGGAGGATCCCCAAACCCCAGGGCTGTGATGAGAGGGGTGAGGGAGCAGGGGAGGATCCCCAAACCCCAGGGCTGGGCTGAGAGGGGTGAGCAGGGGAGGATCCCCAAACCCAGGGCTGGGCTGAGAGGGGTGAGCAGGGGAGGATCCCCAAGCCCCCGAGGATTGCGGGTCCCCCTGAGGGTGCAGCACAGCGGGGCACTGTGCACTGTGGGAGTGGGAGCACTTGCAGGTGCCCCACTGCACAGGGACCCCGGTGCTGGCTACAGCCCCTCCCCAGCCCCTGCCCTAATTCTGGGCTGCTCCTGGTGATGAATTCAAACAGCAGCCCTTAATTAGCAGCTGCAGGGCACGGACTGTGCAGTCAGGGAGATGTTCCTCAGACACTCATTTACCTTCACATTAGCTGCAGGACCTTAATCAACTGAAGCAGGAGGACGCAGCCCTGGCTCTGCTCCCTCGTGTACAGCACATTCTGGGTTGCTGGATCTGGCTGCTCCACAAGGCAGAACTCAGTTCAGCTTTTTCAAAAGCCGACTTTCTTTCCCTTTCTTAAGCTTGCTTGGATTTAAGCTCTGCCCTGCTGTGAGTGCTTGGCCACAGAGGGCAGGGCCAGCCAGGGGACCTCCTGGGCTGCCACAGGAATGGTGCTAGGGAAGATGTCAGCATCCCTTAAATCCAACCTTCTCTCTGGATGAGGATTCCATGGGCTGTCACCTCTGGGGAAACTGGGGACTCTGCCTAAGGGGCTGCCAGGGGGGACCAGCTCCATGGGCCGCCAGCAGCACCCCCAGCCAGGAGCCCTGCACATGGGCATGATCGTGATTTTATCCACAGAATAAGCAAATAAATAAATTTTTATGAACATCTGGTCTCCATAAACCAGATCAATTAAAATTAATAGCCATCTTATATAATGAACGAGCCATAACAAACACATGGCTTCCCACTGGGCTGTGCTGAGCAAGAGGACCCCTCTCTCTTGAGGCTCAGCCTGCAAGTTCTGGCCCTGGCCACCACCACCAACTGCTGACAAGAAATCATTGTCAGGATGAGGGAAGAAGAGACTTCTTCCCCAGCCCTCCTCTAAGAGCAAGAGACACATGTAAACACAACCAGCAGAAACAAACTGGCTCTGCAAGCACTGCCAGCTGATGTTTAAGCATCAGACAAAAGAGCTAAACTGGAAAATCATTCTGCTCACCCCCCTGGCCCACATGCTGACCCCACACTGCTCAGTGCCACAGGCCCTGTTCTGCCCAGCACAGCCAAGAATGTAGGCAGTATCGCTTCAGTCATTTGCTTTACTCAGAAATTCACAAATCCAACAAAATCCAACACAAATTGGGATTAGGCCTGTACAATCCATATATAAAAAGGGTTGGTTTATTGTAGTTCAAATACATAAACTGAACAATCCCAACATTTCAAAATTAAACTTTAGAAACACAAGTTTAACATTCAAAACAGGAGTATAGTTTACAAGAATTGCCCAGAGGGGGTATGCACAGTCTAATCCAGAAGTATGTAAAGATCACTTTATCGTAAATAAAAATGTGTTTATACAACCGTCCTGGCCTGCTCGGTCACCTCTGGGATTTCCAGCTTCGAGCAAAACTCATTAGACAGAACTTCACTTGGGCAGAGCAACCTGACTGCTGCAAATCGATGGCTGGGGGCAGGAACAGAGCAGCCTGTGAATAAATCTGGTCTGGTCTCCAAGTCCCTGCTCTCCACTCAGCTCTAACCCTGGCTCTAGCAGATTTAGTTCCATTCCCAAGGGTGGAAGCAGAGAGCTGGGCCTGGGGCTCCCAGAGTGGGCTGTCAGTGATCAGCAATGGAAGCGTGTCACCTCCTCCTGCCCGGGCTGCGGGCACCAGGAGGCAGCTGGTGGCACTGGTGTAGGACACGCTCAAACCGCAGCGCCGTCACCCTTGGGGCTCACGCGAGGACACTGCTGAGAGGAAAGCCCCAGGTGCCAGACTCACACCTCACACACACACACCACTCTGAGACCCACAGCCACCAGACAGCCCACACCTTGGGATTTGTCACTCATGCTCCAATTAACTCATAAATATCTTTAATGTGAGTTTTTGTGGTTGGTTTCCCCCCAGAGATCATTCTACGTTCACTAAAGCTGCTTCTGCCTCTGCTCCTCAGATGTTTGAATATATTCACGGCAATGGATGTGTGTAACCTGACAGATGGCTCATGCAAGCGTTTGGATTACCAGACACCCGTGACGAGGAGCACTCGGAGGCTATTTGGTGGTTCTGCGCGTGGGCTCGGAGGCCGTGGGCGGCGGTGGCGGCCCGCGCCGGTCCAGGTCATCCACGTAGGACACGATCAGCTTGCGCCGCTCCTCGGGCACGCAGTCCAGCACCAGGTACCGCTTGTCGTTCTGCAGGATCTTCTCCACGTCCTTCAGGTGCTGATCCGACTCCTGGATCAGCTTTTTGGATCTGAAAGCAAGGGTGAAAGAGCGCTGCAGCGGGCGGGAGGGAGGCAGGGAGCTGGGCCATCCCCCGAGCAAGGAGGATGTCCCGTCAGCTGGGGACTGGGCACGGAACAGCGCTCCGGGCACACAACACACAGGCTCGCTGCCTGCACTGGTGCTGTGTTAACTAAGCACCGTTAAAGATTTCAGCAGCAGACATCAACTAGGAAAAAACAGACATCAGTTTGCTGCTGTTTGGATGGCAAAGCAGAATAAAAGCCACGTCCTGCACCAGCATGGCAGTGCCCACCTGTAAGTGATGAATTTGGTCTCTTTGAGCAGCGTCCGGAAGTCGGCTTTGGCAGTGATGTATTTGTCTCGGATGTACTCCTCAAACTCCCTCTGCTTTTTCTGAAAGACCAAAGATAAACACAAATCACTGGGTGCAGCTCCAGTACTTCCTGCAACTGGACACACTGAACACCAGCAGCAATTACATGTTATTTATACTTTTCCTTACATTCTACATTTTTAATCTTATTTAATATTTAATTACTAACACCTGTGTCCACACAGAGCTGAACCCATTGCAGCAACCCCCAAGTCACTTCTCTGTACCCTGCACCAGACTGGAAGTTGGCAAGAGCAATGCAAACCACTCACCCTGTCGCTCGAAGAGAACTTAATGCACCTTGGATCTTCTTTAATGATTTTTTTCACTTCCTTCCATGTTGATGTTAAGGTTATCTTTCAAATTAAGCAAAAACAGTTAAATGAAAAGTAAATTAGACTCTATGAATAAGGAATGCAAACACTACTAACCTCTGAAGCCTTTAAATATATCCCAAGTCCACTGATGAACTTGCTGGGTTCTCATCACTTATCCTATTACAGTTGTATTTCTAAGATGAGTTGATTTTACATAGCGACTCTTCTTTCATATTTTGAGATGGCATTTTCAGATCAAGGTTGTCCAAATATCATTTACTTTCCAAAGTCTTTTTCTAGTACATTAAAAATTACCTGCAGAAAGCTTGCCTCTAAACTAAAATAACTAATGCATTAAAAATCAGGTTAAAACCTTCAGTTTAAATGAAAGCTGCCTTAAGCTGGCAGAGAACTAAAAAAGAGGAAACCTCACTAAAACCCCAATGCATAGAATCAGGGATGCATTCCACATAATGAGCAGAGTAAAAGTTCAGGTTCAGCAGGAGAACATCAGAACAGGTGAACTGGGTAAGACCACACTGGTGGCCATTAAGGCAAACACCCTGCATATCTGAAGAAGCCAGACAGTGAAGAGTATCAAATAACTCAGTACTGAAGAAATAAAAAGAAGATTAAAAGATCACTGATTCAAAGTTTATATGCAAATAAACTGTATGTTCAATCAAAGTAAAACTCCAGATAAACAGGTAAGGAAACATAAGGCACAAATTTTGCTATGAAGGAGAAAAGAGAGCAATGCAGCAAAAAGGCCCTGGAAATAAAACCAAACCAATTAGACTGTGAGACAGAAAAACAGAAAAAGAGAAATGCCAGTGGGCTGCAAAGATTGTCAACTTGAACATCAACAGCTCTCACCGCTGAAGTTTCATCCAGAAGTTGCCTGAAATGTTCCCTCTTCTTTTTGGTAAGTGCCTCAATGTGCTCATTGAAGAGCTTCTCCTTCTCCTCTCTCTCGAGCAGGGACCCCGACTCCCAGCGGTGATCTTTGCGCAGGGTCCTCCTGGTGTCAGACCAGGACACATCTGAGGAACGCACCTGAGACAAACATGATTTGCTTTAAAACAGCTTTTCCACAGCTCACTGATAATAATGCTTATTTTTTCATCTCGTTTGAAGTTAAGGTTGAAATAAAACAGAAACCCTCGGCTTTTAAGAAGAGACTGTAGCAGGTTCCCCACACACACTGAACAGGCAGTGGCAGAAGGAATCCCTCTGCACTGGTTCAGAGCAGATGGAGATGTCCCACTGACCCAGCTGAGCATTCCCAAAGCCAGAAAACCCAAGCACCCTCCTTTCCTTCCTGTAACACTCTGCGTTCACCAGAGTGCTTGGAAAGGCAGCCTGGAGATCATTATTTCCAGAGACACCAGGAGCTCTGCAGAGTTTCCAGAGCCCTGTTTCCAGCCTGGAGAGCACCCTCTGCATGAGACCTCTAAATGCACAGCCTTCTCTTCCAACCAAGGCAAAACTCTCAGCGGGATTTCACCTCTTTGGAGCTGAACTCCTAAATGAGCCTTGCTTGGTCTTACCCTATGCAAGCTGTTACAGCTCCAGAGCTCAGTCCCCAAGGGCACTGGGTGCTAGAAGCCAGCTCGCTCTCAGACCAAGGCCGCGGGTCAGCCCCTAGCAAGCAGGGAGATATTCAGCTCTTAGTGATTAGGCAGCTCTTGTGATTTCAGCTTTGCTTGCTAGGTAGCTTTTCCCTTGGCCTAAGGCTCCAGCAGACGGTAGAGAGAGGAGAAGCAGAAGACGCTGGCTGTTCCACGAGTATGGCTTTATTGTAGGGTCCGTGAAGGGTCTCAGCTCTTCTTCTTCCGAGTTAGTAGGGGTACAGTGTGCTACTTTTATACCCTTGGCCTGGATCCAATCCTGACCAATGGCAAAGGTGTTAGAGTGACCATAAGTGACCAATGGTAGGGTTTAACACAATATTGCCTTACATGGCTATAGGGATAAGGTACAAGGCGGATGTCCCTGGAGACAGGAAACTTCTTTGCCGCTGTGTCAGCATTCTATTCTCCAAGGGGCCCTGGCTAAACCTGAGGGGTTTACTACAAACTCCAAGCGCCCAAAGGCTTTGCGAGGGAGCAGGCAGCAGCTCAGCCTGCCCCGAGGAGCCGAGGCGACTGCCGTGCCTCACCATGTCTGAGAGCAGCGCTTTGAAGTTCTGGATGGCCTCCTCGCGCTTGTGCTGCTCCCGCTCGCGGTCGATCTCCTTGGTCTGCTCCGAGCGCGCCTTCTGCACCTCGCGCTCGCGCTCCCGCAGGCTCGCCTCGATGCGCGCCTGCCGCTCCAGCTCCTTCTCCTTCTCAGAATCCAGGTTCTGCAAGGCAGCAACACCCCTGTCTCAGTAAGAGCAACGCTGCTCATTAGAAAGAGAATTAAAGGGCTATCAAACTAAAGGAAGCTCAGAACAAAAGACTTTCACAGGATTTGGGTTCTATGATTACAAAATTTTGCTTAAAGAGCCAGGCTGAAGCATTACAGGGTTACAGCATTGTGGGAGAGACAAATTTGGTCACAGATCAGCTTATTCCCAGGAGCTGTGTGCACTGACAGACTCTGAATAAGGGAGGCCAAGGGGATCACTGTTTGTTGGCCCAGTTTTACATTCTCAACCATTAACTGCCTGGAAGAGAAAGGCAGGAATATTGGATTAAGAAAGGAGCAGCACTGAAGGAACTGGGTATGAACACACATCCCTGAAGGAAGCTCAGCTGACAGGGAAAATCACAGCAAAGGAAATGCAGCCCATCCTAGGAGGAAGTAATCAATGTGGTGTCTGTATCTGCTGCAGTTTTACCACCAGTGATTTCACAGGAATCTTTGAGGCATAAGCTCTCCCAGATATCATGTGTGTGCCTGCACACAGATCCCACAAACATCCCACCAAGGACAGAACTTCTAAGTTCCAAGCTGCTATTCTGGGGTACTCCTACAGCAGCTCTGGTATGGAATTCTCTTCAGCACAGACCAGTGTACCCTCAGCACACCCGCAGCCCGTGCTCCCCGCCCACCTTGGCTATTTTCTCAATGTACTGCTTGAACAGGTCCTCCCTCTGTGAGGAGCTGTCCACCGCCTTGTACCGAGGGTCAGTCTCCACTTTGTCCTTCACTTTGCTCCAGCGAGACTGACTATCCAGGTGGTGGTTTGCCAGCAGCTCAAAGAAGTCCATTTTGATCTGTTATACAGACAGAAACAGAAAGACAACACTTGAGAAAGACACCTTAATATTCCACAGTTTGCTCTTATGACAAAAGGAGTCAACTTACCTTCATCAGAGGGATCACATTAACATTACATACCATTGCAATTTAAAAGCAATCACCATAACTCTGAATTTAGTCATAACTGCAGCCCAAATTCACTGTTCCTTGAGACAGTTTTGCCAAAGCAGATACATTTAGGCCATCTGCTACATCTAAGATGAACTCTATAAAGAATGATCCACCAATACACTCTATTATTTTACTCCAATTTAAGCTTGTTTTTTGGCTTTTATCTATGTCAAATTAACAAGTTAGTGTTGCTGCATGATAGCATTTTGCCTATCAGTACTCCAGAAGCCATGCAGCTTGAAACAAGGTTCTAGAGGAATCAGGTGCTTATGGATTCATCCTTCAGGTGTACAATTAGCAGAAGTAAATGCTTGGATCTGCTAACAAAGACTGATGTCTTAAGATGGATGTAACCAATAAAGAATTATGCACGTATGGCAATTAAGTAAATTATATTTAGGATGGACATGCACATTTACGACATAGTTGAAAGAAAATGCTTTAGTCTACTTTTTCAGTTGGAAATGGCATGTCATGTTTCTGTCAGTAGCAACAGCCGCTGCAGGGGCTGGCAGAGGATCCATCAGAGCAGGTTTTATTTCAATACAACTAGCAACATGTTTTCATCCAACGTCCCAGAACCAGCAGCGGTAAGGGCAATTACTGTGCCTTTATTAGATAGCTTGATTTCTGGGGAAGGTGATCTCCCAGCTCCTGCTGCACTTTAGCCCTTGGGTCACCATGCACTCCTGGCAGGCTGGCTGGCCTTTCAGCCTCCCAAAGCAGAGGCGAGGGGCTGGGGCAAAGGGTTCTGCCTCCACAGCACCCCACACACCCAACACAGCTTTATGGCACATCAATTAAAAACCCAAAATCCAGGAGGAGGACTGCTGTTACTTGCTATTTATCTCCCCTCCCCATCCCTTAAAAAAGGGAAACCAGGAGAAGCAGTTTAGCTGCAGAGCACTGAGGTTCCTCAGGGAAGGGAGCAGATGGACAGAGCAGGCTCCAGCTTGCCAGAGACCTGGCACATCCTTTTCCTCTAAAACGTGCTCAGTTTGTGCTCAGAATGCAAGAATGGAATGAAGATCAGCACCAACATTCTGCAACCTTGCCCACCAATAATTTTAGTTCTTCAAAATATTAACATATAAACATAAAAGGCTCTATAGGCTTTCTTTACTATACCAAAGGAGACTAAGACAGTAAAGCAGAGATCAGAAACCAGCCCCTTAGTGCCAGTGGGATGTTGTGCTACAGCTACAGCACTACTGCTTTATCTTAAAGGAGCTCAACAAAATGCTAGGCAAACTGTTTATTCATTCTAAAATTACGAATGTTGTTTCAAAACATCATAAAACATGCATGCAGTTTCAAAATATGAAGCTTTCTAAGCCATGGCATTTGAAATATTTGTTAGAAACCAAACAGTTCCCAGCTGTTACTACAGAAGTCTCTAAGGTAAGGGTATCCCCAGGCTCTTGCTCAAGCCACCCGTGTGCGTGTTCCAGAGGATGAGGTGCCACGCTGAGGAGCACCCACACACAGCTCCACCTGAGGCACCGCCAGGGGCTGCAGGAAGGTGCCCCATGGGAGCTGCCTGTGGCACCCGTGCCCAGCTGTGGGGCTGCCAACAGAGCCCTCGCTCCTGAATGCCCTGCAGCTCCTGCCCAGCTGTGCAGGGGGCACTGGGACCAGCGCAGCCCTGCCAGCTCCCACCGGGCAGGAGACACGAGGGCACAGCCAATTCCCTCCAGGGATAACAACGGCACTTCAGGCCTTGGGGCTCTAAAGCAGCTTTCCCTTCACTCGGGTGCCCTGTACGCAGCACAGGTGTTGCCAGCTCATTTTAAATTTTAAAAAGATGAAAATGTCTCAAATAATTGAGTCTGAAGCATCTCACCAAGGA
Source organism: Zonotrichia leucophrys gambelii (assembly GCF_028769735.1). Taxonomy (NCBI): domain Eukaryota; kingdom Metazoa; phylum Chordata; class Aves; order Passeriformes; family Passerellidae; genus Zonotrichia; species Zonotrichia leucophrys. The sequence goes on from NC_088183.1 coordinate 318,442, forward strand.
GTAATGTTCTCAGATGCCAGCTGTGGGTGGTGATTTCATGCGTCTGCACACAGGGACTGCCCGACCAAGCGGAGTGTCACCAGAGCTCTGGGCTGGGGACAGCCACCAGCACGAGGGGCAGGGCAGCTGCAGCCCAACAGCCAGCCAGGCTGTGTCACCTGGGACAGCTCACACAGCTCACCCCAGGGACGCGGGGCACCCTGATAGCCTTAACCCCGGCTACGCCATCTGAGAAGCATGGGATGGCATGGATTTTACTCACTGAAAATGGGATTTACTCACTGAAATCAGGCACAGGAATAAAACTAGCCATTGGAGAAGCTGGCTCTTCCATCCCCATCCCATAAGCCATAATCAAACATTATATATATATAATCTAAAACCCTTACGTTAAAGATTTCTGTAAAGTTGATTCTCTCTAAGTAAAGATTTTGGACAGACTGAGAAAGCTTCAGGTTAAATGCCTTAAATTTTCTTTTGTTTTAAGCACTTTCAAAGTCAAAGGAAAATAAGGCTGAAAACATTTCAGGTGTATTTAGAAGTCTTTTTTTTTTGGCAGTTAACACATTGCAGGTACAAGTCTCATCACTTCACAAGGAAAAAAACTAAAAAAATGTAAAGTACCGGAACTGCGGGAGGCTAAAGTCACCACACAGAGATACCAATGCTTTCCTCACTAGGGAATCCCATAATATTTGCGTGTCAGTGATTGACAGCTGTCAGACTGAACTGATTGACAGGCCGCACAGCACATAACTGTAAAGTCTATCCACTTGTTATAAAACAGAATACATAAAATGGTTACAAAAGGCTTTTGGAGAAAAAAAAAACATTATTTAAAGCAAACAAATACAATCTCTTCTTTTAACTTTTCAACTTTAGAACAATCATGCAACAACAAAACTAGTATTCATTCTTTAAAGTCTTCAACTGCACTATTAAGATGCAAAAATGCTTTATAATTCCATAATCACAATCAAACTGCAGTATGTAAATTCTAGTCTTGAACTACATCAGTTCCCCTCTGAAAGCACAATCATTTATGGAAAACAGTAGCAATAAGGCAATGTTTGAGAAAATCAAGTACAGAATCAAATTATATCAGATCACCCAGATTTTAAAAATATGCTTCTCAAAGAATGAAACTGTCCCCAAATCTGACCTGTCCCCCAGCCTTTCTCTCTCCTGCAAGCACTCCAGGCAGGGAAACCTGCAATAACTCCACACTACATAATGAAAATAGCAGACTTGCACATGTCCAAAATGATTGGCCTTCAGAGGTGACCTTCTCCACTCTCACACACACAGGGACGTGGCAGTAAGTGGCCCCAGGTTTTGGTAGCCCCAGGTTTTGGTGGCCCTGTCTGAAGTCCCGTCCCCACGGGGGAGAGCTGCTCCCCACCACTGGCAGCGCAGGCACGTGACACTGGGAGTTCATTAATCTCTAAAAGCTGACCTTTAAATCTAATAAGTAGCAGTTTACACATAAGATCTACTTATTCAAAGCTTAATAAGTCCCTCCCTAAGTGCCTGCTTTGAGATGGAAAGGAACTGTTTGAAATTTGAAGAGACTATCCTCAGGGAATTGCAAGTCCTGCCCGCCCCCAGTGAGGGAACAGAGAGGTAATGACCAGCTTTGGGGCTCCAGCCAAACAGGGTAAGGCTCCTTTGCCATTTCATGCATCAAGAACTTAATAGAAAAAAAACATTAAGCATTACTTCAGTTAAGAAGATAATGTTACTGCTTGGGTGAATTAAAGAAACTAGTGCTTAAGCAAACTCAGCTTCACAGGCAAACACAATTCAGTTCTAAATATTCTAAAAGTTAGTAAACTGCAAACTTGAAATTGTTCAGAAAGACCAGGGGGACACTCCCGAAGTGCTTGGCTGTAACAGCTCTAGCAAAGTGCAGGCCTGTGTCTTGGGGAAGGCTCAGGGAAGCCCAGCACTGGCTCTGTCCCATCTCACTCACACCACTCACACTGCTGGAACTCAAGAGTCCCCTTACCTTCTCTCCCCTGGTCTTCGAGTCTTCCTTCTCCTTCTTTCTTGCCGCTGTGATAAACTCATTAAACAAGGCCTCTCGATCTTTCATCTTTTCAATTGCCTTGAACCTCGAGTCTTTAGCATGCTTGGCTGCAAATTCACTAAAAGTAGTTCTGCAACAAAATGGCAAGTGAACTCATTTGGCAGAGCTGTCTGGGCTGTGAGGCAGGTTCAGCAGGGAGGTATTTCCTCTGCTGCAATACATGCCAGAGCACAACTGACAAAAACCCAAAAGGCAAATCCTATGGTCTCACTATAGAGCTGCTGGACCAATGAACTCTATAAAGAGAGTCAGCACTCACACAAGAGGTGTTTGTCAGAGACTTACAAGGGTGGGTTGGTTTGTTCAGATACAGCCACCTGCAGAAGGGGCAGGTGTAGAGAGAGACTACAGCGCAACCAAGGAGAAGAAACGAAAAAAAATCTCAGTTGTCTACAAAACTCTTCTTTTCTTTTCTGTGGGTTAGCAGTTCAGCCACCAGTCTGTCCAGGTATTTCACAGCTGTGAAACCAAAAATCTCAGGTGCATTCACTTGCAGCCAAACCATGCTAAGAGTTCACCAAGAAAGCCGGCCTTTGGCAGGAGTCCCCAGAGAACACTGGCTGTACCAGCTCTTCCCCCTGCAGTGCACACTGCAGAGCCTGAGCTAAAACCAACAGGGCTGAAACCCCTTCAAACACTCTGGGCAGAGGCAGCAACACTGGGCTTTCAACCCCTCATCCCACAGCGTTTCCCTGACCGTTCTCTCACCTCCAGGGCCAGATTCCAACCTGTGCAGTAGGTACATTACTGCCACTTACCTCGGAAAAAAATCACTACTGTGCTTTTTCCAAGCTCTGATGCAAATCTGGCCCCAAGAATACGTGAGACACTTATAATCATACGAATGTTTTCATCACAGCATGGAAATAATTAGACTTGGAAAATCCAGCCTACTGTTGCTGTAGGGTAAATTGAAACAAGAAGAGAATTTGGTAGCTTATTCAAAAGGATTAGAAAGTGAATGTACAGCTAGATTGAAGAACAAGAGCTGCTCAAGTGAAGTGGAACACAAACTCTTGAGCATGTTGGACTGAGATAGATGATAAAAAACCAGTCTGGCACTCACAGAAGTACAGCAATATCTTTAGACAAACACTGAAACCAGAAGACAAAGGATAAGATTAAACAAGACAGTATTTCAGCTGGAATTCTCTTTCCCACCCCAGCCCATAATCAGGTAAAGAATGAGTCCCAACACGACATACTGAAGATATGCTGAAAGCTGAGGATATTAAAGCTAACATAACTGTTTCTTAAGGCATTTCCATGCCTCCAGCCTTCCAGCCTACTACTGAGTTATTAGTCAGATCTGAAGCAATTCAAAAGTTACCACAGCACCGTCACCAAATTTCCAAAGTGAGTCACTGAAAAAAACTGAGCTGAAGTGAAACAAATGAGCTGTTATTTCACTGGGAAAGAATTAATGCCAGATGAGCCAAGAGATGCTGAAAGAGGACGGTTTGGAGCTTATCTGGTGACATAAGCATGAATCTCATGACCTCTATGTGCAGAAGCTGTGAAACAAATAATGCCAGCAGTGAAATCTTGAATGTACAATCACCGTCACCCCCTCGCTCTTACTGCTGCCAGTGGTCTGAATGTGAGGGGGGTGTAATCAGTGCTCTATTAAAGCAACCAGAACATTTTATCACATCATCATTGACATAGTTTGTAACAAGAAAAACATCCCTTCAGCCCCCTCCAAACCCAAGAAATCTCCCTAGTACTTCTCAAAGACTTATTAAGAATAAACTATGTTATTAAAGAAACTTGTGGTGGATCCGAGGAGGTTCTCACAATCCAGGGAGCATGCTGGGTATTTCTTCAACTTGAAATATGTCAATCACAAGTTCTATTTTTTAATGGATTAGGTGACAAGCAAACAAAGGAAGATTTCAACATTATCTCATGATTTTTCTCCTCTTTGCCCATTTTGAAAAGATTAATCAACCCAATACCACCCAACACACTGCATCCTAGTAGAGCTTATGCACATGAACCACAAAGAAACTCCTACCTTGGGTTAATCTTTGCTTCTTCCATCATTTTCTTGAAATCCTCCTTGGCCTGCATTATTTTATTTTTCTTCTCCTTGCGCTCTTCCTCTGCTCGGGTTTTCACATACTGATCAAACACCTACAGAAACACCAGTCACCCACAGCAAACACACAAGTGACACACAGAAGCTCTAGGGATAAGGGAGGAAAAGTCCCACTTCTTTCCTTTGCTCGTTTCCGTTCCTCTCACCACAAAATCAACACAGAGGAGGCAGAAATCTTAGAGACACTTTGCATTTCCATATGGAATTGATCCAAGCTGCTGCACATGCAGGGTGCTGTACCTAACACACCATCTGAGACCTGGGAAGAAGTTCCTTACACATTCCAGTTAACATTTTCCTGGGTCCCATGTTTCAGACACTTCCCAAGTTTTGAAGCTTTCCATTTCCCTACATTCACTTGAAGAAAAGCTGCTGAAGTGAGAACTTGCTGAACAATAAAAATGCACTTTAGATTTCCCCCCAAACGCTTTTTTAAAAGAAAATAGCTAGATTACTTATTATGCCAATACTTTGACAAGATACTGATGACTCTCACTGTTTCATTGAGGTTTCAGCAGTGCTCTGTAGACATACAACTTCCACTGTGTCAAAATATGAGACCTTCCAACCACAGGAAATAAAGCAACTATCAACACTTTCCCTTGCTGGTTTCTTCCACTTCCAGGCAAACCCTAATCGTGATAAAAATCCCTTGCAGCACTTATTAGTCTGAAAGGTTTGCAGAAACAAAGACTGAGGATTCAGATAAACCTGTAGTAGCTGTGTCTGGATGGGAAGTGAATTTAACTTTTTTACCTGTTTCCTTTCTTTTGGGTTGAGCAGCAAGTAACGAGGATCAAAAACAATCTTGTGCAGCTCTTTCTCCCATGTTGAAAAGGCAGAGACCTTTAATTAAATGAAGATGAATATACAAACTATACAGAAGTTGTAGAGTTTTCCTTGAAAACACTAAGATGTGATGAAAAGAGGGAACCAAACTCATCCTGCAGTTCTCATCACTAATGGATGACAGAGGCTGTCATAGAAAGTTTCAACATCAATTTCCTCTGCAAACTTCTAAAGAATAATACACACTACTGCTGAGTGACATTAAAAATAAAATGTATATTGAAAGAAAGCCTTGAGAAGCTGTGTTCCATAGGCAGCTGGAACCACTTCCAGTTTTCAGTTACTATCCAAATTTATACTCAACTAGTTTAATTTATCAAAATTGATTGGCAGCAAGTACATTTCTTTAGTTAACTAAAAGCAAAGAGTCTCCCATTTAAGGATAAGTCTGTACAGACTAGAGTGAGAGTTGCTGCTTTTCTCAGTAGAACATTTCCAAAAACATTAAGGACGTGTCCACTCTGTCTGTCCTATTCATCTTCAATGGCAATTTCCACTTATGTAATTACTTAATTTGGGGGAAAAACAGGAGGAGGGGGGAGGAAATTATCTGTCTTGACCCTGTCATTTCAGTTACAAAATCTTTGCTGTAATTGTAAGTTTCTTTGAAATCTGGGGTTCTGTACCAAGACCATTCATTGATCAGAGGAAGGATGAGATTGTTTCCACAGACAAAGTGCCACAGGTTTGGAATTCACCAAGAACTCAGGAGGCTCTGCATGAGCCTCCCTCTCTCACACACACACACACACATACAAACACACACACCCAGCTCTGATCTGAGCCTCCCTCTCTCCCTCTCACACACACCCAGCTCTGAGCTGAGCCTCCCTCTCCCTCCCACACACACAGGCTGCTGACCCCTCTTTCCAGCAGCATGTCCTTGAACTGCTTCATCCGAGCCTCCAGCGGGACGATGGCCCTCTCTCGAGCAGCTTTAATCTCAGCCTCCATAGCAGCCTCCTTCTCAGAATCAATGTCTTTGATATCATCTTTCCTGAAAAAAAAACAAAGTGTAAGTTGAGAAGTAAAATGTCAGCCCTAAAGGTCAGAACCTGAACCACATCAGGCCAGGGCAGATATCACTGATCATACCAGAAGAACAGGCTTACAATCCATAAAAGCCATTCTCAGAGGTGGACATGAATAGTTTCACACCCAGCGCTCAGGAGCCAAGGTATTCCAAGTAACTTCAGTGCCATTTCCATTTCAACTTCCAAAACACATGCTATTTACTCTCTGCACAGGTTTCAGCTATCTCAGGAAAATATCAAATACCTGATCTGCTGAGCAACAGAAAGCTGATGACTCTTTTCACCAACCCTCTCCATTCCAATTATACTCTGCTGGACACAACACACATGGCTCAAGTAACAAACTTCAGTTGTTTTACCACACAGATCACGTGGTATTGAAAAAGCAAAAACTTACTTGCGCTTTTTTATTTTAATAGGCTCATCTTCATTTGCTTCCTCTGCAGCTTCATGCTCTTCTCTAACTGTAACAGATTTCAGTAAGACTTTAGGTTTTATATTGATGAAAATTTTTATACTTATGAGTGAAACCTCATGCAAAAACCAAGGACAACATGTGCAGCAATTGTGTTCTGACAAAGGGAGAAGACACGTGGTTCTCAGTCACTGTCAGAGTCACACTATGGGAATCTGGGGACAGGACTAGTGGACTTTAGCCAACTTGAAATTCAAAATGACAAACACTGAGCTCTTATTTTTAGGGGAAAACAACTCAGGCTTAACAGTCTAATGAAGCACACTTGGATCTACCTGATTACCTGCACTTTGCTCTCCTCCAACTACAAAGCCAACATGCCATCCCAGGACCATTTCCTAGAACTCAGGCCAGAGAGAAATCTCATCTCAGCAGCCTTTTGAATGCTCTCTCTCTCAGCAGCTATTCCCAAACTCTTTTCGAACTGATGATCTCAAAGTTAACTCATCTTCTATGAGAGCCCGTTCGTACATTATGATTAATCTTTTCTGGTCTCTTTCTCATAAAACAAACACAATCCCTTTTTTTTAGTCAATAAAAACTGTGGGGATTTTTCAACCTGTTGGCATTTAGCAAAACAATTAAGCTTGTTAGTATCTACTTTCTCCAACAGGCTATCTTTTCTCAAAAAGACTCCATAATCTGCATTTCACATTTATACAGCTTTTCAGTAGATCTTTACATTTCTGTCACTTATTTAAACGTTACAAGCTTTGGAAAGCAAAGTATTAAGTTGTATTTACGCTTCCTAAGAAGGCAATAAGACTGCTCTTACTAAGTTTTTTTCCTTCGTCCATGCCCTTTTTGTGAGGAGGTTCTTGAATGATTTTGTCCACATCAGCTCTTCCGATGAGGTCGTCGGGTCGGTCCCACATGGAGAGCCGTGTGGTGGGGTTGTAGAAGAACACACGCTCATCACCAGTCCACACCACGCACCTGGGCATGGGAAGGAAGGCTTGGATTACCCTCACCCACGGGGCCCTGCTGCTGCTCACAGCCTGCAGCACCACGGTCACACACAGACCCAGCTCCCCTGACTGCACAGCTGCCTGCCAGCCATTGCTGCTGCCCCGCTCTGACCCCGAACTGCTGCTTTTCTCTGCTCCACACTGGAAAATGCAGTGATTGGATTTGAGACTGAGATATTAAAAATGCAGCACACTAAGAGCACGCTCTCCACACACTGTCACTTGCTCTAACTCCCCAGCAACAGCCATGCCAGTCCCACAGCAGCAGCTACCTACCACGGGGTGCCTGGAATGGGGGTGGTGGCCACTGGCTTGGCCTTCTGAGCTGCCTTCTCTTCCTCTGTCATTTCTTCCTCTTTTGGCTCCTCAAGGAAAAAACAGGTTTGAGGATCAGGCAATGACAACTGGCTAATTATTTATTACACAGTAACCAACTTGTTTTACTGAAACCATGCTGACAAGCAGCTCAAAATGACACTTCATCCATGCCTAGAACAGAAGCACTGGAATTGCAACAGCAGCTGCTATTCCAAAAATCTAAGCTCCAAAACCTCTAAGCATTTAATTAACTTTTGACTTTGACAAAACCTTACTTAAATACCTTCCTAGATCTGTATGAATCCTAGAAATCTAGGAGGGCCCGGATACAGGTGTAAGGGTGCATTTTCTGACAAAGGAATTTTCATTTATTCGTAAAATTAGTTTGCTTGATAATGAGACACACAGTAGGAAACAGTGAAAACCTGAAATAACCTCCGTAGCAGAAATCAGCAAACTGGTAACTACCTCAGAAATAAACAGGGCGGCTTGGAAGAAAACCCAGTAACTGAATTCTGTGGTTTTGCCTATTAAACTACATTGAAGTTCACAGAAATCAGGATAAAAGCTTTAATTTTTATTTAAATACCTTTTAGTATACTCAAAAACTATGCTGTTTAGCCCAGCAATATGCCTCCAAAAGGAAAAGTTACTTTTGTTTACTGGAAACACTACAGCCCTCTCTAGGACACGTGCTCCTAACAGCCTAAACTTAGCAGTTACAGCACAGGGTGAACATGTGAGCTTTGTGTCAAACTGCTAAAAATAATGAAGCAAAAGAAATAGAGAAAAAAACTATGAAATATTAAGTATTTCAAACATTCAGGACAAGTTCCATTTTCTGAGTACCACAAAATCAGTCAGAGGTTAGCTTATTACACCACATCTGTGTAATAAGCTAACCTCTCTCCCATGCTCTTACTAACTTCTTAATTGACATATTATATATGTTTCTTTTGAATGTTAATTTTTCCTTATGTAAAGACATTAACAGAAGAAAAAGATCTGAATCCAAAAATGGAGGCTTTCAAATCCCCTCAGGAATTTAAGAACTTGAATCACTAACCATGGCTCCTGACAACCTGCCTGGGCTAAGATGCAGCCACAGCTGAGGGATGTGAGACTTCAGACTGGCTTTTGGGTTCAAGGCCTTTTACCTCCTTTATCAGTTCTTTTATAGGTTCTTCTTTAGACTCTTCTTCTTCTGTCTCCATTGGTAAAGGCTCCTCTGAGGGTTCTTTAATTGGCTCTTTGACCTTCTCCTCCATTTTTTCTAAATAAAGGTAAGAGTCTTCTTGAGCATTATTAAGAAACAACTATAGAACCATAACAATTTTATTTTTATCGGTATAATTTTCCAAATACAATATGAACCCAAAGCTTCTTTTCAATATATTATCACCACTTTCTGTCTCTTTTGGGGTTTACAGGGTCTGCTTATGAAGTTGTAGTTATCTCCTGTGCCAAGATACTACTTGGTACTGGAAAATGAAATATCATGATGCAGCTATTACACTACAAGGCTGGCTAGAGGGTACTAACAGAAATGCTAAACCAATAATAATTCTCAACCAACAGTGAACAATGAAGACCACTTTCACATTTTAAATGTTGCGGACAAAAAAATAAAAATCAATGCAGAACCACCTGGGAATTTCTCAGCACACAATTTTTTAATTTACAAGAAGTATATAACATATAATCTCTCAGCAAAATTAGTATTTGCTGTCTCAGATACTGTCATCTCAGTAAAAAGACCTACTATTTAACCTGATTCTTTAGGAAGATGGGCATTAATTGAACCAGCAGTGTAAGTGTCCTGCATTTGTCTAAACGAAGACTTCTTGTAACTAAAAATTCAGGAGACAATAAAAGGCATAACTGTTTGGATTTGCTTTCTTAAAACACTTTATGAACTGAGTAAGAGCCACAGGACCTTTTCCCCTTCCTCCTTATTTATTATACAAGAGCAATTGTATCCACCCATGGATCCAACGTGCATTTACATGAACACAAGGTAGAGATGTGGACAGGGGGAGGTGACATTATTTTACTTCATACTCCAAATCTATTTATACTTTATCTTTATATACTTTATATTTATTTTTTAAAGATCTGAAATTCAGCACAATGATCTTCATTTTGTCCTAGTCTACAGCCCTTGGTGTGACTGACTTTTCCCCTCAATTCCCCTCACTTTCTGTCTGCAACTGGAACCTTCTCCAACGCGTGCAGGGGAGGTACTCACCTTCTGCTGGCACAGGAACATGCACTGGCCCTAGGCACAAGATTTGGGAGCAACTCTAGAACCAAATACTCTTACAGTACAGTGGGAAACACACTAAAACTTTCAGACTGAAAACCTGGATCCTTATAAACAGAACTCCAAAGTATTGTTAAGGGAGATCAGGGATTCGAAATACACCCGCTCACACTTTCCAACACAACCAGCGGCGGTCTGAGCCACGCTCCCAGTACAAAGCTGTAGGAAAAACCCCGAAGTACCTTTGTCCTTCAGCTCCTGGGGCTTTTCCCAAGTGGACTCCAGAGTCCTGTTGTTGTAGTAGTAGGTCTTTCCGTCGGCTGTCTTGTACTCTGTCCACTCGGAGACGGCGGCTCCGGCCAGGGAGGCGGGCGAGGCGGCGATGGCCACCTGCGGGTGGATCATGGGCACGATGGGGGGCGCCATGCCCGGCAGCACTCCTGGCAGGGAACAAGCAACAGGCAAAGGGCACAGTGAGCGCCAGGGCAGGGCCTGGGCACCAACACCTAGCACGGCACTGGCTTAACTCACAAATGTCCAACCCATAGAAAGAAACACAAGGATTGTTGTCAAAGTTCAATTGGAAAGCAAGGCGTTGTTACCAAATTTCTTTCCTGTGTTCTGCAATCAGTAATGCCCACTCCCAGGCAAATTGGATTTTAATTAATTTGTTTAATTCTGCAAAGCACAAAGCTTGTTAGCTTTTAAGCATTTATTCTATTATTTTAAAATAAGGTTCTCTATTTATTAGAAAAGTCTTTATCAGAATGCCTGCAGCAAATAATTTGGGTTAAGTGTACTCCACAGCTTAATTATGCTGCTGGTGTACAAGATACTCCTATTGCTCTTATAAAAGGCGAGACTGGATTGAATTTGAGCCATAGAACAGAACTCTGATAAATCTTAAATACTGGCATTAATTCATAGCCTTGGATAAAACCTGATGAGAATGAAACAGCATCAGATTGTTGGGTTTGTTTAATACTGCAATTAATACTGATTGAAAAAAACCAACATTTTACTGAAATCCTAAAGCAAAATGGCAAGTAAATTCCAAAGATAAGAAAGCCAGAATGCTGCAGTGTCCCATTATCTCTCCACTCATCCCAACAAACTGAGGATAATGAATAGATTTGGAATGACAAGTTCTAGAACAACCAATTGGATAGGATTGGAACTTCATAAATTTGAGCCTTTAACACTGAGGAAGTCTCACTTTAAATAACAGAAATCACACATTACACACTGCCATAACGTGTTTTCAGCGAGTGAGTATTCATAAATCCACAATTGAAATATGAAAGTTCACACTCAGACACACAGACACGCACACAACATGCGAGCACAGCCAGCCACTGCACATGTGGAGCAGGAAAACAAAAATCCACACAAGAAACTAGGAACTAAGTATGGGCATGAGAGTCACAGTCATTACAGAACTCAATGGTTACAGAAAACTGTACAGAGTTTGGGTACAGAATAAGCTGACACTAACAGTTATTTGGGGAAGTTATCTCCTGACCAAATACGATATTTCATTTATACTGGTTTTGAAAATAAAGTATATGTAATCATTGAAGTGGGGAAGCAAATAAAGAAATAAAAGAAACAACCACATTCACTACCATGCCAACTTACAGACAAAACGAACTAGGATGGGTTTGGAAATTACCGGTCTTGGTGGTAGCGACTGTCTTTACATACGGGCAGCTGACTATTTGCATCATTGCTACACCTGCAAAACGGATAGGAAGCATGTTGGAAAGCTGCCATGGGACGTCAGCTACCACGGGCTGCTACGGACTTCCTGCCACAATTTGGAATGCCATTTGCAGCTGGCAGAGAAGAAGCCTTCCAGCAAGAAAATGGGAATTACTTTTGCTTCAATGTTTTATGCCAGATCAAATATAAAACTAATTTTAACCTGCAGCAACAGTCTCTGCCTATGTTAAACCAGCTGCTTGGCAAGTTATTGGGATGTCATTAAAAAGAAAAAACGTCTTTCAATGAAGACTCAGGGGTTTAAGTTCATCCAAGGGGGAATGCGGCTCCCCTTGTAGGGCAGCACCACAAGAAAATATCCCACTATGGGGCTGCTTGCACAGGCAGCCTCTGCTGGGACAGACCTGTGGGGAGCAGCAGCACAACAAAAGGGGCTTCGAGGTTCCCAGTCTGCTGCTGCAGCTAGAGAGCAGAGTCAGGGCAGAAGGACAGGTCTGAACTAGTCAGAGCAGCAAAGCAGGGCAGGGTGGACGGCCAATGCAACCCAGAGGGAAAGCTGAGGGTAGGGGGGTCACTGCAGCAAGGCTGCAGGTGAAAGAGAGGGACTAAAAGAAATCAAAGCAATGAAGCTGCAGACAGAGGTACACAGAGCTGCACTAGGTCAGGGACATTTCCTTTATTTTTCATTAGCAAGAATGGCATGAGCTGAAAATGCTTTAAAAGCCAAAACTCGCCCTGAAAGAGGTGGCACCATGCACTAGTCAGCTCTCCAGCTGAGTAAGAAATGACACAAAAAGGCACAAAAAGGCGAGCAGCTCATCCTCTTTGATCAGATCAAAATCAGTGGGAAATCAGACAAGGCTGAGGAGAATGAATTTCCAAAACCTCCATTCTGGGTGTAGAAGGCAACTGTAGAAGTGCTCTCTGGCTGGTCCAGTCTGGATGCTCAGAAACTGAAACACTTCCCTTCAAAAGTTCAAATTCATCATGTGAGGCGGGAAATGCTCCAGTGGAAAGTGAAATTAAACCCCTGTTTAAACTAAAGTAGTTTCTGGATTTGGTCATTAGAGATCTAGTATGCAGAGCATACATAAATACTGCCAATTATTTGAAAATAAATTTGTGAGAAGACAGAATTGTAATGTTTTTTAAAAATAATTTCAATGAGAGAATTGCAACTAGTTTTCTTTTCAAAAGTATTGAACTGAGACATGAAAACATTGACTTAAACAGCACTGATTGAAGTGTTTGCCTAAACTGCAAGGGTGGTCATGTTATATACTTGACAATGGACCTGAAAATTCGTTTTGTTAAGGAAGTTACAGCATGTCTCCAACATGAGTCAGTACAAATAACACTATCTGGGGATTGCTGGAGTTAGGGATGCTGCAGCACAGATTAGACTGAGCAAACACCCAAGCTGTTTCTGCTGCCAAAGTCATTCCCAAACATAAAACTGACTTAAAACATAGGAATTGAGAGAAAGCAGACTTACTTTTTAAGATCTGAGATATCACTAACAAACTCTTCCATTTCTCCTTCTTACTACAGTTTAACGCAGGGATTAACTTTGAAATCACCTGACATTGGTATTGTTCAGCTCTGTCCCTGTGACTTCAAATCCTCTGGCTGGAATCATACCTGGTGTTGAAAGCCTCAAACATCTACAGCCTAACCTTCATATGACCTTCTGACTTCACCTGATACTGTTTTGAAGTAATTTGTCTTCTCTTCTGCTTCTTGTAAAATATTTTACAGTTTTCCTTTTCTTTAACAGTGCTTAGAAACCATCCCAACCAACTCAAGCCAAAATTAGCTGAAAGAAGCTGACAGATTTCATTCTGTAACTAAGCAAACTGATAAATCAGACCCATTACTGGAAGCAGCACTTTGCTGCCAGGAGTCCTTCCTACATGCTATGGGTTCCACCTGCAGCCCAGCTCACAGGAAAAACTGGTCAGAGCAAAGACCTCTTACAGGGAAGTGCTGAAAAAAATAACTTTCAAAAATGAGTTTCAGGAGATTGATGTTCCTACTCTGTCTTTGCTCCTGTACTGCACTACTCCCTAAACTTTTTTGAGTGAGAGCTCACAATAAAGCCCATTGTGGGCCAACACTCAGGATCTCCATTTCCACTGGCACATTTCTACACTGTCCTGACCATCCCATTTTACCCCACAGGTCACACCTGCATAGATCATATCCCTCAGTGTGTAAGGGCCCTTTATTCCATGCTGGTCCCTTGCTGGCAAGGTTAGAAATGGCAGTTGAGAGTACTCAGCTGATCATCTTTGAGGCTTAACTGTTTTATTATTCCTGCAAACCTCATCAATAAAGACACTTCTTTCTCCTACCCTTTATTCATTTGTTGTTCAGCCTGGAATATCACATTCAGAATAGTATTTGTTTCCTGGTTTAATCCAAAGAGTACTACACTGCAATTTCTTTTTCAGGCCAATACAGATTAAAGCAGCTTTGCCCAGTTATTTTAGAAGACTATTCTAAAAGTAGAGGCAGCTGAAAGCTGGTGCTCTCTTCTAGTCAGCACTTTAACTGCTTTCAGGCTTTTTTTCTCTCATCAAAGGAGTGAAGGGCTACTTTTCTGAAGGGTTACTTTTCATCCATGTAATTGAGTGGGGAGGTGAAGGCCTCCCTCCACATCCACTGGGTGGCTGCATTAGGACAGCAGCAAAGCCACCTCACTCAGCTTGTACAGAGGCAGAAATATGAAGATGCTGCTCAGAGCTGCTTCTTTTGTCTTTTTAAATCTGAAACTAACTTGGATCTAATACAACTGCAGTCTCCTACCTCCCTCTGCAACACACAATCATCAGTTCCTGGTGTATGCTTAGTGCCACTGTGCACTGAAACGCATCAAATTTTATCAGAACAGGAACTCAGTGGTATCCATGAAATGAAAGGTGGTGTGTAAGTGCTAAGTGTCATTAGTGATCTCCTGGGAGGCCTCTGCAACAACTACAGGCTGAGAGTCCAATATTTTGTCAGCCTAAAATTCCTTCCTTAGGTATTTAAGTACTTCATAAAAATTTAAGAAACTATGATATATCCAGAAGAAGTGTGCTGCCATCTAAGATTCCTTCTCTATGTTCTTTAAACCTAAAGCCTGTGAATAACAGCACACTGGCACCCTAAATGCCTCATTATGGTCCTCAGGTCACACCTCAACACTCAGCATCCTACCCAATGGCTGCAGCCTGAGAGAACTAGGAACACCTGTTGTCACTGGGGTCATGATTCCCATGGCAATTCTTCCTGCTCATCCATGTCCTAGTGAATATTTATGCACAAGACTTCAGGTCTAAATCAAGTAAGTAGAAAAAAATTAAAGCAATATTGCAATTAGTAAAATACAGTGCTCAAAAAGATATGTTCTTTGTTAATTAAAAAGTCTGTCTGCTAACCCTGAATTCTTTCAGAGATACTCTGAGGAGAGGATCCAGGCAAGTTCTGTACACAGTGGACACATGAGTGCAAACAACTGACAACATGGACATGTAGCAGACAAGACAATTACAGTTTGCCAATTTACCTGGAAGTGGAATAGGCATGCCAGGAAGGGGGACACGAAATGGAGGTACCATTAC
The DNA here is from genome assembly GCF_028769735.1 of Zonotrichia leucophrys gambelii. Lineage (NCBI taxonomy): Eukaryota > Metazoa > Chordata > Aves > Passeriformes > Passerellidae > Zonotrichia > Zonotrichia leucophrys. The sequence goes on from NC_088183.1 coordinate 333,866, forward strand.
TGGTGGAAAAGCAGGAATTGCTGCAGTTGGTTGAGGTACTGCATGAGGAACTGCAGGAGGCAATGTCTGTGGGACTGGCTGGGGTACAGTCTGCACAGGTGTAGCAGAAGGAGCAGAGGTTGAAACACTGACTGATGGTGTGGCAACTGAAACACCCGAACTCGGGGTCTGGTCTTGTGTGGTAGGTGCTGATAAAAAAACACAAAGAACACCTTGTATCTTAGACACTGCAATATACTGCTGCAAACATACTGGCGCTCTGTTTCCCGGTACACAGCAGCTATGCTCAGATATAACCAGCAGGAAGACACCCCTGGACAAAAAATACTTTGCCTTCTCTGGAACATTAAATATTCACAAAGAAAGTCAATTTCCAATTTCAATTTGTCCCGTTCTTTACACTTAACATATCTCTACAGCAGAAGCAGGGCTGTATTAAAGGACAAACACGGGCAGAAATCAGGTTCTATTCTGTTCACAGAAACAGAACATTGCAGTAAGTTTCCAATGGCAACAGGCTGTCCTTGTGTTACACGAACACAGGTTCTGCTTTTAACAGCAGCAGCATGTGCATGACAGCAGTCTGCCTCAAACTATGCTGGGCTGCACCCCCAGAGCAGGAAAATAGCAATAAAAATGTGTAAATAAGTAAGGAAAAGTAAAATACTTTTCTTCAAGAGCTGCAAGAACTTTCTTAGTCTTCAGTGCCTCCCAGCTGGAAAACACACAACTGGCATTCAGGTCTATAATCCTTGCAGCATGACTGGTTTCAATTTCAAATTGTTTTAATTGGGAGCAAACAGTCTCAGAGCACAGGGCAACAGGAACTCGAGACAAGTCTGCTTAAACTTGTAAACTCACTCTGTAAGACTTGGTGCGGAGGTGAAGGGAAAAAGAAAAAAAATAAAGAAACCACACCAATTTACAGCCATATTCCAATGGGCACACCGTGCATTTTCTATTACTACCAGAAACATTCCAAACAATATACCAGCATTAGCATATTTAAATAACGATTTTTGATCTTTTGATAAGCGTTTCAGAAAGGGTGAAAGTTCTCAGCAGTGCCTAACATTTAGGGAAACAGAGCAGTCAGTCAGTATGTGATTTGTAAGACCTAGGTCAAATCAGTACAAGGCAAGAATGAAGCTCAGCCAGAAGTCCCAGGGTTTTTTTTACAGGTCAAGTCTAAGAGTTATAAAATTATTTTAAATTATAAAATTTCATCAGCTAGGCACAGACACCAACAGTAACAGTTCTTGGAAGCAAAGACAAAGTTTAGCAGATAGAACAGGTAGAAGTGGAACAGATTGTCAGCATTCAACATCAGGAAATTCAGCTTCAGAGAAGATGCATAAAGTGCTGCCCCCAAAGCACGGCTAGCTCTCCCCAGCCTGCCACTAGGTCAGGAGCAGACATTGACCTCCCAACTGGCTTGTTACTCAGCACAACAATTAGAGCAGACCATAGTTCAACACAGTCAATTAACATCATTCTGAGTTATCCTTCAAATTAAACAGAAGCCCTAAAATGCTTTGAACAATACAAGTTCTCTGCTGCTCTAGCGACGTGTCCTTCCTCCAGCCTTAATGAAAGCAGAATTGAAGGGTTACCTAAATCTGACTCGCTTTCACACACAGATTCTGAAGTTCGGGTTAAATGGTGAGTTCAGCTGACTTGTCTGGCCTGTTACAGGAAAAAGATGAATTCCAGAGAATGCAACTCTGCCCCACAGCAGGAGCTGGAACAGTTCACCTCCTGCACACTCTCTGGCCTGGCTCAGTGCACACCTCTGAGCCAGTGCAGCTACAACACCCAATGTCCAGTGCCAGATTCCTGCTCAGCACAATGCCGTCTGTCTGTAGCCCTGCATGCAAGACAGGACACTCTCTGAGCTGCTCCTTGCCCTGCTCACCTGGCTCTGGGCACGGGGACTGACCTCGCTCACAGCAAACGGACCCTCAGTACTTAACACACACCTCTATGCCACACTGAGGCACCTGGGCAGCACACACGTGCCAAAGGGCACTGCAAACCACGCTGGTGTGTGCACAGCCATGCATTTATGTGCGGGCTGCATCATTCAGTCCCCTTTCCTTACTTGGAAAACCCCTACAAGCAAAGGCTCAGTCCATGGAAGCAGCAATAATCTCCAGACTGTCATTCAAAGGTCACAAATGAACAAAAATGCCTCCAAGGACTTTCTTTTTCCTCTTTGGGGAACTCTAGAAAATAGGAACTGAGAAGGCTTAGGCAGAGGAGTAATGCTAATAAAACTAATACAACAAAGAAACTCTATTCTGTAATCAACCAATGCTCACAGAGCAGCAGCTCTGAAACCCAGCCTACAGGAACAGATGCCGTGGAGGAAACGAGGAAATTGCTGCAACTAAACTCCTACCTCAGATCAACATTTCTTGTGAAACACTTTTAAAAACAATTAAGCTCTATCTGTAGTCAAAAGGAAACAGATGTGTAATAGCTCTGAGATGATGTGATAACAGCAGAAGAAAAATATACAAAGACCTGAAGAATTCTCTGAGACCGGGGAGAAAGAAGTTTGCATGCAAGGTTCTTCTGGACTAAACACTGTACTTTAAATTCACACTCCATGCTGAAACAACTTTGTCCTGAATACCCATGCTTTGCTGCAGCAGTTCCCCATGCAGCAACCCCACCACCAGCTCCCAGCACGGCGAGGCCGAGACACGGCCAGGTACTCACTGGAGTTGGTCTGGGACACTGAGGTGGCCGTGGTGGTGGTGGAGGTGGTGGAGGACTGCGTGCTGGAGGAGGTGGATGGAGACGCTGCGGATGCAGGGCTGCTGGTGGTGGGGGTGGAGGCCCCCACGGCCTGGGCCTGGGCCGCCAGCATGGGCGTCAGCTCTGACTGCTGGATGACCTTGACGCCGTCCGGTTTGCTCCACGCCGACTCGCGCGTGCGGGCGTTGTAGAAATAGACCTGGGGAGAGCAGCCCTGTGAGCCACAGCCCGTGCAGGACAGCCACCGGGGCACCCCGGCCCTGCCCCGGCTCACGGCACCCGGCTCACCTTCCCGTCTGGAGTTTTGTTCTCCACCCAGATCTCCTCAGCTGGGGGCATTGCTGGTGTTCCCGGCGCAGACACCGGCGGCATTCCTGGAGGGAACATCATACCAGGAGGTGGTGGCATGCTACCCATGGGAGGAGGCATAAATGGTGGTCTCTAAAGGCATATAATAACAATAATGATAATGATAACAAAAATATAATATCAAGCAATTTTCCTTTCTTAGAGAAATAGCACACGCTACAACAACAGTAAGGACAGCTGTACCAGGTTTGGAAGCTTCCCTAACAATCCAGTGCTCCCAGATCAGGGAATGTACTTCCAGCCAGCCCCCCACCCATGGCAGAACAGCTGAAGCCATCGCTTCTGAGATACAAACATCCAGGCACCTAAAAAAGGTGGAATGAACAGAAACGTGCTCAAAGTCTCAGAGTCCTCTCCTGGAAAGGAGAAAATACTTCAATGGAAGGAAGAGAAAGAATGGAAGAGCTGTTCTCAAATAGCTGCTGCTCAGACATCACCGTCTGTGAACCAAATATCCCAGAAACTCAACAACCCTCCCAGGAGAGATATGTTAAAAAAACCTAAATTACAAGTAAGCATCCGGTTTGCCAGTACAGCTGAGCAGTGGGCTTAATTAAAATCCATTACACTCCTAAATTTCCCACAAACTAAAATTCTAGCTAGTGCCAATTAAAACAAAAATATGGTGAAATTACATGTTCATTATTGCATGATAAGAAAACCTGACCTGTCCTGCACACAGTTACCTGAAAGCCTGAACACCTGTTTGTAATTCAAAGTACATTCAGTTCTTTCATTTTACTTATTTACTTGTACTGTTTGAAATTCCCTATATGCAACAAGTACAGTGAACACTTTCCTGTAAAACAGATGACAGAGCTCACAGAGTTCTCTGGCTTACTCTGCAAACACCAACAGCTGCCCTTACTGTCCCCCTCACTCCAGCTCTGAGTGTCACCCCGAGCCCTGGCACTGGGACACCCAGGGCTCCTGTGCCACAGGGAGGGGGTGGCCCGGTGACCAGCTGCACCCACAAGTGCAGCTGCACCCCTGGCAGCTGCCAGTGCTGCCACGTCCTTGGCCTCTCTTGGGAGCTGCCCTGAGATCGGTGTTTTAAACTGCTCTTTAAATCCACATTCCAAACTAGTAACAATTGTTTGCATTAAATACTACTAGAAAAGGAAGCCAAGAGTGCGTGGATGGCATTCTACACAAACAAAAAAAGCCCTCAATTCAAGTGCAACCTGCATTCTCTCCCTTGTTCCTCCTCAACAGCTCCTACACCTGCTTCACCATGAGCTTCCTCTTTCTGGCTGTTACAACTGTACGAAGAATCCCATCTTCCACCTGCTACATCTCCTTTGCCCACTCCAGGAGTAAAACCACGTGGGCATTTGGTGCCAGGTGTGCAGCCAGGGTCCCAGCAGAGCCTGAGCCCTGAGCACAGCTCCTCCCACTGTGACCAGGGGCTGTCACCATCCCGTCTGGCTGGGCACGGGGCAGGGAGTGCAGCCAGCCCTGAGCAGAGCTCAGTGCCAGCCCAGCTCACACACCCAGCCACGGCTGGTGCTGCTGAGGAGCTGCACAGCTCACAGCCTGTGTGACAGCTGGGACCAGCAGCACACCCTGGGTGGAAATCAGACACAGGAGACACCCACAGCCAGGCCTGGGATCCAAAGTAACTCTGCTTGGTTCTCCAAACTGCAATTAAAATAGTGGATTTAATCCATAATGCCATGTGGGACCATTCAGCTCCTCAGCCTGCCCACAGCCCATACAGCACTTACACTGCCCTAATGGGAAGGCACCCCCACAAAGCAATTAAATATCAGCACAAGGCAATTAAAACAACCAATTTCTCATTCACAAAGGTGCCGTCCCTTGCAAACTGTTCAGGCCTCAGAAAATCAGACACAAGACCTTAAAGCATCCATCAGTTTAGCAGCAGAGGAGCTGAGCAGAAGCTGTATTTGCACACCACAGGTATGCAGCGGTGTGTAACACCACAACTGAGCGCTGTGTTCTCACCTTGCCTTGCTGTTTCCTTCACCCATTTCCATTCTCATACTATTTCCACACAATCACAGAATCAATTACATTGGAAAAGAGTTCCCAGCCCATTGAGTGTAACCCGTGCCCAATGCCCACCTTGTCACCCAGCCCAGAGCACTGAGTGCCACGTCCCATTGTTCCCTGGACACCTCCAGGGATGGGGACTCCAGCATCACCCTGAGCCCCTTTCTGTCCAGGCTGAGCCCCCGAGACCCCTCAGCTGCTCTCATCAGACTTGTGCTCCAGACTCTCCACCAGCTTTACTGCCCTTCTCTGGACACACTCCATGTGCTTCCTGAAACTGAGGGGCCCAGAGCTGGACACTTCCACGTGTGGAAACAAAGAAAAAAATCCCTGAATCCACTTAACCAGCCCAGGAGAATTCCTTACCTGCAGGTGCGGAGGCCCCATGGGCGGGGGGATCCCGCCCGGCGGCGGCATCGGGGGCATGCTGGGGTCGAACGGGGGCCGGCCGAAGGGGGGCCGGGGCGGCGGAGGAGGGCCCCGCATCATGCCGAAGGGCGGGGGCGGCCGCAGGAGGGGCGGGGGGCCCCGCAGCACCGCGCTGGGCGGCGGCGCGGGGCCGCGGAACCGCAGCGCCTGCTGCTGAGCCATCCTGGGGAGAGAGGCACGGGAACACGGTCACTGCCGCTGCCGCGGGACAATCCGCTGCGACAGCCCGGGATACCCGGGCGGCACCGGCAGCAGAGCACAGCGTGCCGCTGTTAGTGGGTGAAGCCAAGCGTGCAACTAGCTCGAGATGCGCTTCTGCTACACCACTCAGGGTTATCAGTCCTCACAGTGAATTTCCCCAATGCTAATGGATACCCAGAGCGGGATGGGGCATGCAGCCACTGGCAAGCGCATCTTCCTTATCCACCGGAGCGCCCCGAGCACGGCCGGGGCTCCGGCTCCTGCTGCCGGCCCGTCCCGAGCCGCGGCAGCCGGCGGGCCCGGCGGGGCCGGCTCTGCCAGGGGCTGCGGGGCTCGGGTGTCCCTGCAGGCGGGGCCTGGCCCTCGCGCGGGCTCTCGGAGCCCTCGGCCCTCAGGAGCGGGTAGAGCGGCTTCGGAGCGGCTCCCCCGGGGCCCGGGGCGCCCCTGAGCGCACTGCGGTACCACGGGCGCATGAGGAATAGACCCGAGAGAACCCAAGGTTATCAGACGGAGGGCCACGCCAGACACGATGTGTCCGCGCTCCGCGGGCCCCGCCGGCCCCCGCCCGGGAGCGGCCCCGGCCCGGCGAGCGGGAACAGGGCCCGTCCCGCCGCACGCGGGGCCGGGAATGGAGGCGGGAGGGCCCCCGCCGGCCCGCCCCGCTGCACCCGGTCCCGCGCGGCAGAGCAGATCAGCCCCGGCCCGGCCTGGCCCAGCCGTACCGGAGGTCGGTGCCAAAGCGCTCGCCCGCCGCTGCCGCCGCCTCCCCCGGGGGGTCGCCGGCCCCACCGCCCGCGCGCCACCCGTCCGCCGCCGCACCCTCCGCCCGCGCGTGCCCCGCCGCGTCCCATTGGCCGTCCCGCCCGCCCGTCAGCGCGCGCGGGGCCGAGCCCGCTCCGCCATTGGCCGCCGCGCCCGCCGGCTTTGAATGGGGGGAGCCGGGCGCGCCGCGATTGGCCCGCGCCCCTCGCGCCTGGGGTCACGTGAGGCGCGACCCGGGGAGGGAAACGGATGTGACTCTCACGCCGTAAGGGAAGGGGAGGAGCAGCATCCAATCAGCGGTGGGAACAGCGTGCGCCAATCACCGCCCGCAGCCGGCGGTGCGCGCCCCCCCCACAACCAAATAGGGAATGTCCCGCCCCGTGACGTCACGGGGGCACGGAGCCAATGAACGATCCTGGAGGGGGACCCGGCGGCCGCTAGGGGGCGCCGTGCGCACAGGGGGTCGGGGGGGTCTGGGGGGGCTCCGAGGGATGCGGAGGGTCCGGGGAATATGGGGGATCCGGGGGGCTCGGGGGGATCCGCGGGGCTCGGGGGTCCGGGAGGTCCGAGGAGTCCAGGGGAATCCGGGGGTCCGCGGGTCTCGGGGGTCCGGGCGATGCTGGGGGCTCCGAGGGACATGGCGAGTCCGTCCGGGAGCCCGGCACGCGGGACCGGGACGAGAACGGGGCGGCGGGGGAGGCACCGCCCACCTGCACCCGCCCTGTCCCGGGTGCTCGTGACCCGCGCCCTGGCACGGGACAGCAGAGCGGCTCCTCCCGGGGACGCTCGGCAGCTACACCGCGAAAGCCCGGAGTTACGGGTGAGCCGTGCGGGGACCGCTGCCGGCACCGGGAGCGTGCGGCACGGAGGGGACATCGCGCACTGCCGGCACCGGGAGCGTGCGGCACCGGGAGCGCTCGGCACGGAGGGGACATAAGCGGGGCAGCTGCAGCGCTCGGTGCGAAGGAGCCCCGGGATGTCCGAGACCGGGCCGCGTTCCCGGACACAGTCCGGTGGTAACCGTCCGCCAGGCCCTTCCGTCCCCAGCCGGTTCTGTGATCCCGCGTTTCCCGTTCCTCTCCTGCTCTCAATAAAAAGATCTGTCTTTGCTTAGATCGTGACAATAAGGAATTGCTGGGGGGCCTTTTGGCCGTGCTGAGCCACAGAGACTTTTGCACGCTCTGAGTTCACTGCGGGGTCTTTATTCGTGTGCTTTGCCTGAGGCTGCTGCCCCGCTGAGCATGTGGGGCAGGTCAGGGGGTGCTGGGGCTCCCCGGGAGCCCGGTGTCCTGCTCGGGGTGCGGGTGGCACAGCCGGGGCTCAGGGCCCGGGGGATGCAGGGCACGGTGCCCGCTCGGGGCAGGGGATGCAGGGCACGGTGCCGCTCGGGGCAGGGGATGCAGGGCTCGGTGCCCGCTCGGGGCAGGGGATGCAGGGCTCGGTGCCCGCTTGGGGCAGGGGATGCAGGGCTCGGTGCCCGCTTGGGGCAGGGGATGCAGGGCTCGGTGCCGCTCGCTGTGCCCAGGCAGGGGATGCAGGGCACGGTGCCCGCTCGGGGCAGGGGATGCAGGGCTCGGTGCCGCTCGGGGCAGGGGATGCAGGGCTCGGTGCCGCTCGGGGCAGGGGATGCAGGGCACGGTGCCCGCTCGGGGCAGGGGATGCAGGGCTCGGTGCCCGCTCGGGGCAGGGGATGCAGGGCTCGGTGCCCGCTCTCTCTGCCGGGGCAGGGGATGCAGGGCTCGGTGCCCGCTTGGGGCAGGGGATGCAGGGCACGGTGCCTCTCGCTGTGCCGGGGCAGGGGATGCAGGGCTCGGTGCCCGCTCGGGGCAGGGGATGCAGGGCTCGGTGCCCGCTCTCTCTGCCGGGGCAGGGGATGCAGGGCTCGGTGCCCGCTCGGGGCAGGGGATGCAGGGCTCGGTGCCCGCTCGGGGCAGGGGATGCAGGGCTCGGTGCCGCTCGCTGTGCCGGGGCAGGGGATGCAGTCGGGTGTCCCTCCCGCCCCGTCCCCACCGCATCCCCCCCACAGGCCCTTTCTGATGGCAGGCTTTAAAACCCGTTTTGCCCACGAGTGCTCAAATCCCCCGCACACAGTGGGGCTGCCTGTCTTCCACGCGTCTTTCATCCTCTTTTATCTCCCCGCTCGCGGTTGTCTCCATGTTTTATTGATGTCAAGCTAGCAGGAGCAGCTGCAGGGCCCTCTCGCAGGTTCGGGGGGGCTGGAGCTGCTGCTGTACGCCACCCCCTCACCTCTGTGTTCTCACAACATTCCAGTCAGGAATTGTCGGACTGCAGCTCCTTCAGGAGCAGGTTGTTAACGGCGAGCTGCAAAACACGAGTCACTTTGACGAATCTGCTGGCAGCTCCCCGTGCTGCAGGACGTGGCTCCTGGCAGCAGAACCATTTACTGTGATTGATACGCACTCCCCTGGATTTCATTGAAACCGAGAATTCCCGTGGCTCAGCTCGCTGTTTGCCTGGACACCCTCCCTGACCCCCGTGGGCTCTGGGGTGCCAGGGGACTGACCAGAGGCTCTGTTAATCCCTCAGGAAGCCATGGCAGCGCTCCCGGAGCTGGGAGGACATTGCTGGCCGTGCCCCTTGGGGAATGGGGCTGTGGCAAGCACTGGAGCAGGGGAAATCTCTCTGGGGAAATCCCAAACCCAAGCAGAGCCGGTGGATCTGCTGATGGAATCCTGCTAATGGCTGTGGGTACACTGGGTGTCCAGGTTTTCCCGAGGAGTCTGTGGCCCTGGTTCCCCTGTCTGTGCTGTGCTGTGCTGTCCTCCCCAGAGCCGTTGTCCCCTGGCTGGAAAGCTGCTGGCTGTGCTGTGCCGGATTCCAGCACAGAGCTGCTGCCACTGCTGCTGCTGCTGCTGCTGCTGCTGCCCCAGAAATTGTTCCCAGGGAGGTTTTAAACCGGGAACCTTCTCAAGTATTTGGATTTCTGTAGTTTTTAAAAGGCTGTTTGCTGCACAGGCTGACTTCTCTGCCAGGCACATGGGAAGGAGTCCTGAAACCCCCCAGAGTGGGTGTTTCCTCTCAAACCTGCCCATGTTCTTGTGTTCGCTTGGTCCGAGGTGAGTGTTGCTCTTCATCCCCGCTGCAGCTCAGTGCCATGGGCTGGTTCCTGCTCCAAGGCTCCCTCTGGCTCAGTGTGGCTGCTGTGGCTCCCACTGCTGGCACTGGCCCCTGCCGTGGGGCTGCAGCAGCCGTGGGGCTGTGTCGTCTCGGAGACGCCAACATCCTGCCATTCTTTTTTAATTTTTTCAGGTTTCAGGTTGAAGTGTGATGACAAATTAAAAATTTTGCCCTGGGCTGTCTGCAGGGCCTCTGGGCTGCTGCGGTGCCAGCATCTGCCGGGGAGAGCCCCAGATCCCCCCGTGCTGGGCTGCAGGGGGAGGCTCCTGCTGGCACCGAGGTGCGCCCGCTCCCGCAGCCCCCTCACCGCTCACTGCTGGGCTGCGGCTGCAGCCATTGGGGGTCCCCCCGTCCCCTCCAGCCGTGGGGACCTTGGGGCCGTGGCTGCTGTGCCCCTGCTCGGCCTTGGGGCTGGGCTGGCCCGTTCTGGGGCAGTGAGAGGCATCATCTGGGCATTGTGGGCAGCAAGTGGGTCTGGGCATTACCGAAATTTAACAGGGCACCTCCCTGTCGGTGGGCACAGCACGGCTCGGTGTGCTGCACCCAGGCTCTGGGCACGGAGCTCCCCGGTCTGGTGGCAGGCTTGCCCTGTATTTACCTGAAAACATCTCATTTTTCTCTACATATGGAGCCTGCAGATTCCCTCCTACACGGAGAAATGGGGTGCAGGCTCGGCCATGGTCAGAGCAGCAGACGGGCAGGGGGTCTGGGAGGTGCCTGGGTCAGAGCAGGGGTCAGCCCGAACGAGCTCGCTGGAGGTGACGGCTGCAAAGGGCCCAGCAGGGCAGAGCCAGCCGGGCTGCCGGCAGCACAGCGCCTCTCGCAGCTCCTTGGGGACAGCGGGGACAGCAGGGACAGCGGGGACAGCGCCGCTGGCCCTGCGAGCCCTCTGACAGCATCGGAGCCCCGTGACTGCACCAGCCCGGGCCGAGTGCGAGCAGAGCCGGGCCGGGAGAGCGCTCCGCCACACCCCGAAATTCTGGGAGCATCCGGGGAAAGTTCTCCTGTCTGAAACCAGCCGCAGAGCTGACACTAATAGAAAAAGACCGCTAAAAAGCTGTGCGATATTCTGCTCTGCTCCCCGTCCCTCTCTCCCTCTGTTGCTGCTGGCATTTTATGAAATATTGATGCGCCTGGGTGCTGCCGCTCTCCCGTGCTCTCCGAGCCGCTGCCGCGGCCGCGCCGGCCCGGGGACAGGACACGGGACGGGACACGGGGCGGGCACGGGACGGGCTCAGAGCCGGGTCCCTCGGCGGAGCCGAGCAGCTCGGTCCGGCGGCTTGGGCTCCTGGCCGGAGCAGGCGGGGGCTTCCCACGGGCTTGGAGATGCCGCTCTCGCTTCCCTTCTCATGCCAGGCTCTTCTCCGGCTCCTGACCACGGGTTCTGGTCCCTTCGAGCGCCCTCCTCCAGCCCGTCCTGCAGCGGGCTTCTCCTCCGGGCTCCGTCCCCCGGAGCTCTGAGCGCGCCCGGTCCGGACGGGGCTGGCCGGGCTCCCCCGGTCCGGACGGGGCTGGCCGGGCTCCCGGAGCGGCGTTCCCCGCAGCAGGGGCGCAGGGCGGGCTGCGGGGACAGCCGGGGCTCCCCCGTGTCCCCTCCCCACGGACACGCGGGTTGTGCCAGCGCGTGTGGGGAAGGACACCGTGCTCGGAGCGCTGCGGACGCGCCTCCTGCCCCGGGAGAGCCGGCGCGCCCCGGATCGCGGTTAATATTTCATGAGGCTCAGGGCTGGCTCCGAGCTGCGGCCAGACGCGCTCCCGCTGCCGTTCCCGCGGCGGGCCGGGGCTCGCAGGGCCCGGGGCGCTGCGGCCGGGGACGGCTCCGTGCCATCCCGGGGGCTGCTCCGGTCCGGCGCTCCCTTGCCTGCCCGGGGCTGCGGTGAACCGGAGCCAACCCGCCCCTCAGGCCCCAGCTCGGCTGTCCTGTCTGAGGAATGGCATCGGTGTGAAATCCCAGGATGCCTCATCTCATGGCCGATTCGCTCCGGTTTCCTCGGCGGGGGCTAATGTGTTTTCCATGTTAACGTGCCTGCACGTGGCGTCCGGCCTGAGTGCAGCGCGGAGCCGCTAATCCTGCATGACGGGCACACATGCCCCGCTGGCAGGGGACAGGGCTGCGTGCGCCGCTCCTCCGGGGGCTTCGGCCTGGGCTGACCCCAGAGCAGCTCGCCTGCCTGGCGAGAGCATCCGCCCAAACGCGGGGATATGGGGAACGGCACCGGCATGATTCCACTGAAACCAAAACCTCTCCACTCCAAACAGAGACCGAGTTATTCCCTTCCCTGGCTGAGCTCCGAGCGCTGAGCTCTGATGGAGGGCGGTGCCTTGGTTCCCCTCCCAGCTGTCCAGAGTAAATGCAGAGATCTCTCTCCTCCAGCCCTTACCAACAGTGACCGCACTGGGCTCGGGCAGCGCTGCCGGGGCAGTGCCAGGGGCTGGGCCCGGGGCTCTGGCCCCAGCACCTGCTGCTCTCTCATCCCGCAGCCCCAGCTCTCCCAGCCGCAGACCGTGGGCACCTCAGCTCCCAGCCCGGGGCCCGGAGCAAAGCCTGGGCAGCAGCAGAAACCTCTGTCCTAAGGAACATTTTTCATCTCAAACTGAACGTGTCTCCTTGGGAGAACAAAGGTCCTTGAAAACCCAGGAGAAGGAAAACACTGAGGGCAGAATGTGTGAAGGAAAAGGGGACTGGAAGTTCGGAATTTTGCAGCTGAAAATCAGTTTTCTCTGGGAAAGCAGCATGGCTGCAGCTCCAGCTCCAGCTCTCCTTGCCAGTGGCTGCTTCTTGGACCATCATGAGCATGGGCCTGGCTCTACAGCAAGCCAGGACCCTCAGCAGCAGGTCCTGCTGCTCCCACAGGACATTGGTGGCTGATGGGGACATGCACACAGCCACTCACACGTATGTGCACACGTATGTGCACACACACACACACACACACACCTGCCCCACAGCACCTGCTGCCTTGCTCCCGAGCCCCCCAAGCCCCTGAGCTCTCTTTTCTCTCCCCCTCCTCCTCACGGATGCTTTTGTACATCTAGGAACTCCCCCCGGCCCCCTCGTGTTATCAGATGTGCTGCTATTGATTTCCTCCCTGCATTTGTTTTTGTTATTCATTATTAATGGGATCATTTTTCCATCCTTTGTGCATGAAGGCAAATTTTGTGTAAAAATCAATTGAGTGAGCAGCGCCAATGGCTTGTTTGGTTTTCTGTGCTTTCATCTCCTGTGCACACATCCCGGGAGACAGAGAGCAGGATATTAAGGAACAAGCATGGAATGGGAAAAAAATAATAAATCAATTGTTAGTGGTTCAGAAACCATAGACAGGGAGTTTGCTGCTGAGTCTCCCACACGTGTACTGGGTATTTCCTATTTCAGCAGGTTTCCCTTTCCCCTTTATCTGGGCTGTCACAGAAAGGGAATTCCCTTTCTCAGCAAATTTAACCGGCATTTTTCATTTCACCTGTGGGAGATGGGTTTGTGCATGGGTGTGTTTTGCAGAATCAAGTGGATCCCACAGACTTACTGCCCAGGACAAGGAGCCCCAGCCCCAAGAAAATCCTGATGCCCGGGCACCTGGAGAGAGAGACGGGGCAGCGGGGAGAGGGGGCTCTGATGTGGCGGCCGCTGCCCACAAACCCGCAATTCGAGCCCCGGCTCCATCCCGCCTCCCATCCCGGGCTGGCGATGCTTCAGGGCCCCGGGGCACTGCTCGTTATCCTGAGGGCAAACGCGGGCAGCTCCTTTGTGCCCCTGCAGCATCAAATACCGGTTCCGAACTCTTCCGCCAGGCTGAGAGGAGTTCATGCGCAGCTCCAGGAAGATCAAATCCCTTCCTGTATCACTGTGGGTTTACACCGGAGCCTTGGGAGCCAAACCCAGGGGCAGACTAAGGCACCAACCAGGTGATGACCAACCAGGACGTACCTGACCTCCAGAGTAAATCTCAAACGAAGGGATCAGGTCCTGTGTGTGTGAAATCTGGGCAGAACCCCCCGTCCAGAGCCCTGCCGGGAGCAAAGGAGCCGGGAGGGAGGGAGGGTGAGCTAAAAGGTCAAGGGGCTTAAGGTGTCCCGGGTGAGCCTGTTGGAGGTGAGGAGGAGCTCAGAGGAGCTGCTTTGCGGGACAGTAGCTGCGGGTTCGGGAAAGTTCGTTTAGGATTTGTTTTGCATCTTTAAGGCACTCTCCGGAGCTGTGCGAAAGGGACAAACACGGAAACGTCCAAACCCACAAAGCTGGGCAGCCCTAGAACAGCCCCAAGAGAGACAGCGGTGATCCCCTGGCCGTGGTGGGGACAAGCCCGGCCCGGTGTCCCCTCTGCAGGAGTGCAGGACAGAGGTGAGGCCGTGACTGAGGGTGTTCTGCACTGCCGGATGGGAGCGGGCTCGGAGGGGCTCGGACCGGGCTTGACCCGACCCGGGGGTCGCGGATCCAGTCCGAGAGCGGCGCCAGCGGTGATTTCTGCTGCAACACGAGAGGCGTGAGGCTGCGGTGCCCCGGGCAGCGGCACCGCCGGGATCTGGGCTGGATCTCCATTCCCGTGCCAGGAAAGGCTCCCGGCCCCGGCCCGGCACGGCCGTGCCCGCTCCTCCGGCGGGGCCGGTCCCAGCCCGGGGCAAGGCAGCTCCCAGACACGCACGAGAAGGAGAGAAGAGATAAAGGCACATCCTACCTGTAAAACACGGGCCTGGAGCCCGCAGCTGCGGGGGAAGATGCCGTCGGAGCTGCCTTCTTTATAGTGCGGAAGGCAATTAATATTGCGCCGCCCTTATTCTAAATTTTCAGAGCCCACAATATAATGTAATGGCATAAGGGCATTTTTTGTTAAAGGACATTTGATTGGGGAAAAATCGCTGAGGATGATTGGGAAAACGCGATGCGAGGAAGAGAGCTACCCGCGAGGAAAAGGTGAATTCGTGAGATCGTTTCCTGACGGGGGAGGAGGATGAGACCCAGTTCTCAAGTTCGATGTTTGTCACTCATTAAAATGCTAAAGTGGAATATCCAGGGGAGGCTCACGCTTCGAACATTAATCTTTAATCGTTAAGGTGCTTCTGGGAATCGCAAATAAAAGCCCTTTCCCCCTCCTGAACACATTCAGAAGCGAACCCGGCATGGGTTTTGGCGGGGGGATGTTTCGGTTTCCCCGGGGCCGGGGGCAGCGCGGGGCCCGGCGGGGCGAAGCCGGTCCCGTGTCCCGCCGAGGGGCGTTTATTAGGGTGCGATTGCTCTTGCAGGTCATTTCGGGTATTCCCGTCGGCGCTGCGGCGCGGGGCGGCGAGGAACGACACTTCCCGGCGGGTTGAAAAATAAAGCTTTATTGGGGAGGGGGCGCGGGGCTCGCCCGCCGCTGCGGGTCGGGCGGGACGGCGGGCGCGGGGGGAGCGGCTCTGCCCGGGCCGCGCCCCGGAGGCCTCGCCCGCCGCCAGCGCCGCTCGGGGACCCGCGGGATGCCGGCCCCGCCGCTGCGCTCCCGGCTCCGCGCCCCCCGGGCTTCTGTCCCGGGCCAGGCCGGGGCCGGGGCGGGGGGCGCTCAGGGCGGCCCTCCCGTCCCGTCCCGTCCGGTCCGGTCCCGGCTCCAGGGCCGCGCCGCCGGGGCGGTCGGGCCGGGGCCGTCAGTGCACCGCCGAGTACTTCATGCGCTTCTGCTTCTGGCGCTGGTTGCAGAACCAGACGCGCACCACGTTCTTCTTGAGGTCCAGCTTCTCGGCGATGGCCGCGATCTTCTCGGCCGAGGGCCGGGGCTGCAGCGCGAAATACGCCTCCAGCGAGCGCCGCTCGGGCGCGGCGATCGAGGTCCGCCGGCGCTTGCGCTCGGCGCCGGGCGGCGGGTCGGGGCCGGCGGGGCGGGCGCGCCGGGCGGCCTCGGCGCCCTCCAGCCAGGCCTGGAGCACCGGCCGCAGCGCCGTCATGTTGTTGTGCGACAGCGTCAGCGACTCGAAGCGGCAGATCGTGCTCTGGCTGAGGGAGCCCACGCCCGGCAGCTTCAGCGCCGCCAGCGCCGCCCCCACGTCCGCCTGGGTCACCCCCAGCCGCACCCGGCGCTGCTTGAAGCGCTCGGCGAACGCCTCCAGCTCCCGCGGGTCCGCGGCGGGCGCGGGAGCCCCCGGGGCGCCCACGGGCACGGGCAGGGGTCCCGCGGCGGCGGCGGGCAGCGGCGGCGGCGGCAGCGGCGCGGGCAGCGCGGGGGGCTCGGCCAGCCCCGCCACGGCCAGCGACGGCGAGAGGTGCTCCAGCAGGTCGCCGCCGTCCAGCGCCGGGTGCGGGAGCGGGTGCGGGTGCGCGGCGAGGGCGGCGGGGTGCGGGAGGGCGGCGGCGGCGCAGGGGACGCCGCTCATGGCGTGGAAGGCGGTGTCCGGCTTGAAGTGAGGGTGCAGGTGGTGGCCCTTGGCGTGGGGGGCGAGGTCCGCGGCCGCCAGCGCCTCGGCGCGGGCCAGCAGGCTCTCATCGAAGCTCCCGAATATATTGCCCTGCAGCTGCGAGCGAGAGCACGCATGGCGAGGTCAGTGGGGAATTCTGTCATCTCCGCCTGAAAAACCGGCCCCGGCACCGCGGGTCCTCCCCGGAGCTCAGGTCATAAAAATTAATAGGAATTCAGCGGCCCCGCTCCGCATGGCGCGGATCAGGGGCGGCACGGGGGGGGCCCGGAGCCGCGACGCGCGATGGTGCTGCCGACATGAAAAAAACATTAACCCGGTGCCTGTCAGAAAACGCGGCTCAGAGCGGGAATTGCGCTGCATCCACGTACCTGCGGGGCCGGGAGGCAAACTCTGCGCATCGCCTCGCTGCCGGCGTGCAGGCTGGGGAACTTGGGCTCCTGGAGGGCGGCGGGCACGGCGAAGGGCTGCTTGGCGTCCATGGCCATCATCGCGGCGCGGCCCGCGGGCGGCAGGCCCCGGGCATGGGCGCGGGGCTGTGTCTGCCCGCGGCACTGCCCGAGCGAGCGGTGTTCGGTGGCAGAGCTCCGCCGGCGCCCGCCCCGCCCGCGCTCCCGCACTCATCTTACACCGGCCGCGCACGCGTGATGCGCCCGGGCAGCACCGGCGGGGCACGGGCGGCCAGACCCTCCGGTGCCCCGGGCCCGCCGCCCTCAGCCCCCGCTGGGCCCCGGCCGCTCCCGCTGGAATCCCGCCCTTCCCTCGGCCGGCAGGTCCCGGGGGAACAGGGGAGGAGCGGGCGCTTCTCCGTGCGCTAAACCCGCGGGCAGAGGGGCCGCCGTCCCCACAGCCAGCCCCGGGAAAGCGGCTCTGGAGTTGGCATTGTTCTACTGCTGAGCGGCCCTTCCATTTTTGCTCTCCCAGTCTTCACACTTCTTCAGACATTACTGTACTTTGAGGCACCAGAGATGCAAATATTTTGCAAAATTCGAAGCTCTTAAGCAAAAATAAAACCTAGTCCGAGACTTAAAGTTTCCAAGTCTTATAAGCCTCGGTAAATACGGACCAGGAGCGGAAGGAGCTGCTGTCTGGTTTCTGACAAACTGATGGCGGGCAGAGAAGAGAAGGGGCGCTGATGTGGTGAAACGGGTTCCTTTGGGAAACGCGCCCCGAGCCCAGAGCGCAGGACCGAGGACGGCTCGGTCCGGCCGTGCGGGAGCGGCGGCGGGACGGCAGCGCGGGGAGCAGCACCGCGGACAGCGCCGGCGGCGGGGCCGCGCCGCTCCCGGCCCGCTCCGCTCCCGGCCCGCTCCGTTCCCGCCCTGTTCCGTCCCGTTCCGCCCCACCCGGGGTCCGCAGCCAGGCCGGGCCGGGCCGGGCCGGGCTAGCGGCTCCCTCCCACCGGGGGAAACCGGCGCGTGGTGGCGAAGCTGCCCGCCCTGATTTATGATAAAACATTTAAAGGAAATCATTTATATTTCAGAGGCCCTAAATAGCTGCATGAAAGTTTTATCTGAAGTGGCACCGCTTTAAAGGCGGCCCTGCTTGCTGGAAGTAATTAATAGAGGGATAAATTTCAGGCCTTTGTTTTGTTTTGGTTTTAGCCCTCCCTTTATTTAGGGCTGTCTGTTGACGCCAGCGCACAAGAAGATGCGGAGGGCGGATGCAGAGCCCGACTCCCCGGGCCCGGCCCCGAGGGTGCTCGCACAGGACGGGCAGCTCGCTTTCCCCGTCTCTCTGCTGTTGCTTCATCCTCTCCCGGGTGCGGAGAAGCTGCCGGGACCCCGCACGCTCCTTCTGCCGGTGCCGCTGTCGCTGCCACACCGAGCATCGCCTGCGCGACCCCAGCGCCGCTGTCACAGCCCGGAGGGTCCCTGTCCCTGCCCGTGCCAGGACAGCTCTCCTGGCCTTAAGCACGGCCCTGCCTCCCCTCCCGCACGGCTGGGACACGCAGCTGCTGAGCTCCCTTTAATTAATGCTGTAAAATATTGATGCTCCTGGCCCTGTCTGCTGCCGTTACACCTTACAGCCGGGGGAGAGGAGTCCAAAGGATAAACAACAACAAGTTAAAGGAGCCCAGATGGTTTGCCATCAGAAACTGTCTGCAGACTCAGAGGTGTCACTGCAATAGATTTCAGAGATCATTCACCTACTGGTAAATAATTAATGACATTTCTGGAAGAAAAAACCCAAACACATACTCTGATGAAACGTTGCTGGTGACTCACTGGAAATCTGAAGGCAAAAGTCAGATTAAAAGCATGTGCTATTTTATCCTTTGTCACAGCTCATGGACTGTTATCAATTTTCCTAACACATCAAAATATTCTGTTCTTATTTAGATTTTAATTCAAAGCTCATCACAGAGTAGTGCCAATAATTTCTAGGTTTCATTGTATGAACTTCATGTTGTTTAAAAAATATGCAGTACATACTGATACAGGAGTGATGTCCTGTGAAAGTTTCCTGGGAAGTTTGAAATAAAACCACGAGTTATTTAATCCACAATTCATGCTGATACCCTCTCTGCCACGGGCTGGGGGCAGCACGATGTGTTACAGTCACCAAGCTGACAGAACTCGAATCTTTAAATGTTCAGAACAGCCCCGGGATGTGCTGCACGCCCAGCCCCTCTGGAGGAGGCAGCTGCAGTGTCTGCCTGTGAGGCAGCAAAAGCACACACAGCTCACACAGGGACAGCTCCCTGCACCTTCACACGCTGCACCTTCTCCCCTGCTGCTCCTGCTTTGGAGCCTTGGCCCCCCTCCCCAGCTCCCCCCGAGGCCTGCCCAGCTCTCACTGTCCTGCCCTTGTGTTTGTCTTCACTGTGGGTCGGGAAAAGAAATCCTGAGTCAAGGTTTATGTGATAAAATAACTTGTGTTGCTAAAATGCAGCCAGTTACCAAAATCACAGAATCAGGGGATGGTTTGGGTTGGAAGGATCATCCCTGGGCTTTGCTGAACCTCAGGAGGTTCCACTGCTGGAGCTCATGTGCCTGGTCCATGTGGAGGAGGACTAGAGCTGACTCTGGAGGTTCCTCTTGTGAGCCTGCAGAGCCCATTCCCAGCACCCAGAGCTGTGAGCCATGCTGCACCCCGGATGATGCAGTTGTTCCACTGCACAATCTGATCGAGGAAATATCTCCAGTTACCCAGACAGTCAATTATTCATCAGCTAAATGGCCAAGCATCAATTACCTGGCCTGATTCTCTTATTCATTAAGGAGATTGAAGAACCCACCTTAAGAGAGCAAAGAAAAAGTTGCTAAGTTACAGGAGCTGTCTGGCCGAGGCAGTGTTGGGCCCCAAAGGAAAGGGCTGGCCCGGGGGCTGCCCTGGGGCTGCAGGGTGCCCTGCAGAGCCCCAGCTGGTGTGGAGCCAGTTCCACTGCAGGTGTGCCAGAATGGGCTTAGGGAGAGCAGCGCGGGGTCAGACTGTGCCTTGGGTGGGACCATGGGGGCCTAAAGGGAATTTGCAGAACTTGGAGGTTAAAGGGAGGAACCAGGGCAGGAACCCCATGGCTCTGGGAAGTTTTTAATGCAGGTGGGATGGGATGGAAAGTGCTTCAAAGAGCACAGCTGCCAGTGGCATCACAGCCAGGATGGGCTTCCTCTGCAGACAGGGAGCCCTTGCAGCTCTGCACAGTGGGGCCACCCCACACAAACCACCAGAGAGAGCCCCGAGGGACTGAGCACTGGCCAATTGCTGAGCTGCCTTCCGAGGAGAGGCAAGGGGAGCCATCTGGGGCCTGTGCATTGCTTCAGATTAAGTTAGGAGCACTTTCTCTCCCGTTCTGTGATTAAAATCCAAGCAGAGCTTTGCTGGCTGCAGAGGGGCTCCTGCCAAGCAAAGCCTCGGGCACGTCCTTGGCCCCAGGCAGTGGCACAGGTGGCTCCAGGGGCGGAGTGGGTGTTTGTGGGTGTGATCCCAGAGCAAACCCCAAAGCCTTTGGCATTAGCAGAGCATTGTGGCCCCACCAGAGCACAAGAAGTGCTGAAGCTGTGCTGGGTGACAGGGGCAGGACAAACAGCCTTGTCCAGCAGCAGCAGATGGAAAGTTCAGCAACTTAGTTTTGAAGCAAGGTTTTGATTTGAGATTCCAGGAAAACAGGTGGGCACTGTCTTGGGAATGGTATCCTTTACTCACTTGTAGTGTACATGAATTATAGAACTTTTTACATGTATCATTCACTGTAATTAAAACTGCAATAAAGGACGCATCAGTCCTTGATCAGAACAAGCTCTCCCCTCCTGCCAGAGAGGATGGGAGCAATGGGGCTTTCCACGGGTGGAGCAGACCACTCAGCTGCCAGGCATCTGGTTATATTTGCTCCTAATTCTAGAAATACATCTAAATGCATCTAACAGGACTCTGCCACAAGAAGTTAATGAGGAACAAACATTAATTATTCATGCCCTGAAACAGTAGGTCTCCTAATGTTTTTGCTAATCAACAAGTGAAACAGCTGTATGTTCTCAGGGCAATCCTGGGGGGACAGAAGAGCAGCTCTGGCGCGTTGGGCTGCCCCCAAAGTCTCACCCTCTAACTCAGTGAGGGTATTTGCTGCCAGCGCAGCACAAGGGTGGGAGCACGAGCAGTCCCGGCCCTGCCCTGCCCAGGAGCAGCAGCTGTGAGGATGCAGAGCTGCTGCTCCACGGGACACGGGCGGGTTTGCCGGGGTGTCCCGGGAAGCAGGGGCGGAGGGAAGGGGCAGTCTGCTCCCCAAGCCAGGGACGGCCCGGGCTGGTTAAATCAGGGACACTGACACAGCAGCAGCGGCAGTGAGAGTGTCCCAGGAGCCCCCTCACCGCCCTCGGCCCGCCGGTAACCCAGAGCCTCGAGAAGCGGCTGAAGGAAGAGCGGATGGAAGCGTTGTCTGACAGAGCCTTCACCACGAGAGAGCACACGGAGAGAGCTACGTGATGTTGAGTTGACTTCAAATAATTTTCACATGAATTACTAAAGGAATGTATAATTTATCAGTGTTTAAATAAATCACTGGCAGGAGTGCTTTAAGGTTGCCGGCGCAGGACGGGCTATAATTAACTCGCGCGTCACGGAGCGCAGGCTGCTCCGGCAGCGCCCGCGACACCGCCCCGCTCGGGGAGACGCGGCACCAACGGAACCCGGCTCTGAAAACGGGATGGACGACAGCAGAGCGGCCACAGCCCGGGCTGGGGCGATGCCGGGGTCCGCGCGGTCCGGGCTGCTCCCAGTCCCGGAGGGCCGGGGCTGTGCCCGGGTCTGAGGCTGTGCCCGGGGTTCAGGGCTGCCCCAGGCTCCGGGTGCGGGTTCGGGCATCCCCCGGAGCTGCCCCAGCAGTGCCCAGCCCGGGCTCCCCGCACGAGAGCCGAGCCGGCCCCGGCTGAGCCTGGCTCCCAAAGCCTTTGGCATTAGCAGAGCATTGTGGAAAAGTGACCCCGGTGCAGGCTCTTGTCCCTGAGCTGCCTTAGCTGGCACAGGGCCACTGCTGGGGGACCGGCTGTACTGACCGGGGTCCCCTCTGGCCTTGGCCACTCGCCTCTGCCCCTGTCATGGGCTCTGTTTGGGCTGAAGTCTCTTGATCAGGTAAAACATACTTTTGAACTTCAAATCCAACAGATGTTTCTGATAAAAAATGTGTTTTCCAGATGCTATGAAAATGTAGTGAAAAAACCTGGATTTTTTTGGTGGGAAAAAGGGGAAGCTCCATGTGGAGGAGGCATCTGGCAGCATGGCACACGAGGCCTTACCCTGCTCAGCCCTGCCCAGCTCCCTGCACACAGCACCCTCAGGGACCAGCCTACCTGAGACTACCACTGCAAACTGTCGGTGCAACGATCCTGGCGAGAAAGAAAGTGCTCTAGTTATGAATTTAGGTTTTGATCATCACAGTTGTAAGCCTGTTGTGGAATAAAGTGGTGGCAGCATATGAAAACCTCCAGAGAGACATCAGACAAACTTATTTTTGCCTTTTGAAAGCCCCTTGTATCAGTGATCTCATCAGTAAAGGCCCAGACATGTTACACAACCTGCTCCAGAGGACAGAACTGGGTCCCCCGTTTCCAGAGCCGAGTTAAAATTAGATTGCCACCTTTGGGAACCCTCTCCAGAAGTTAGTGCTGTATTCCACACAGCCTCAGCTGGAGACAACAAAGAGATTCTTGGCCTGACAATTACTCCAACAATGTACCTTCATGTGACTGTTTCCCTCAAACAGCTCCTGTAGACATCTGCTTCCTTGCAAGGGGCTCCTGGCAGGATTGTGGCCCAGGGAAGAGCTGTCCCACCCTGCTGAACGCTGCTGCTGTGCTCAGGGAACTCTCAGATCACATTTGGAATGGCTGGGGGAAAATACGTCCAAAGCCACACACACACGAATGCTACTCCCCTTCCAATTCCTTGTACACCCTTTTCCATTAAAATGAATTTTAATGCTACAGGAGGCAGCAAGAGCTTTGCCCACTGAAGCTCTCCTGCTCCTTCAGGATCTGCCTCCTAAAGGACCTTGCTGCTTCCTGCAGAACGGGGCTGGGGCAGATTGCAGAGTTTAACTCCTGGCACTGAGGCGCCTCAAAGGCACAGTTTGTCGTGGAGAGGCTCTTCAGCAGCACAGAAGAGAAACCCAGGTTTTGTATGACCCAGCAGCACCTGGACACAGCAGGGACAGGGAGGGGCTGCAGGAGGGAATAACAGGAGCTGGGGCAAGGGCCAAAGACCAGAAATAAAGGTAATAATAGAGCACATTGGTTTTCACCCCAATCTACAAAGGAGCCAGAACTGGCAGGTGTGTCCTGCCAGGATTTGTGTCCAACAGAACTCTGCAAACCTGGAAGGGACTGGGAGCCCAGCCCAGGCTGTACAGCTTCCTCCAGCTGCTGTCAAACTGAGCCTTGACTGGCCCCCATCTCCTCCCACACCCATTTACCTGCTTAATGCACTCTGCTCCAGAGCACTGGGGCACTTGGAAGATTTCTCTCTCAGCTCTGACCTAAACCAAACCTGCACACACATTACACACACATGAATCCCCCTTCACACACCCACTTCCCGCCAAAGAAGTGATAATGCTCTTTTTCTGAGAGTTGTCATTTTTTTTGAATGGTTCTCCTTCCAATTTATTTCAGTTAGAATTTTGTCTTTTCTAAATCTTGAACCATTCCATACTATAACTTTATTGCAAAAAAAGTCAACATGCATCTTAGAAATTTGGCTTGTAATCAATAAAACAAACATTACATATATGAATTTTAATGTGTAAACAATTAGAAATTCAACAATATCTGCTATTATCCTATTACACAAGTTCACAATCTGTAAAAACTATAGTACAAGGTTACTATACACCAAGAGGAGCTTTGTTCCTTTTCACATGATTTTGCTAAGTGGTGCTTTCCTAAGCAGGTGCCTAGTTCTGTATTAGAGGTGGTTTTGTTTATTTTTGCTCAGGTTAATTCAGCACAGAAAGGGAGGGAATTCTTTGCAGTGACTTCCTTTCCCCATCCCCTCATCCTTCAGTGCCTGGCCCCAGCTCAGGCTGGTACACATGGCTGGGGCACACAGGTACCCCCGAGGGCTGTTTTGTGTACAGGTCAGTTTCCCATTAAAGCATCACCATGACATGAACTCAGCTGTCCTGCCCTGCTGCCTCTGGAAACACAGAAATCCAAGCCAAAGCACCCCAAGACAGGGTGCCCTGAAATACAGGGGGGTGCCCAAGCTCTGGCAGAAGGCAGGGCAGTGGCACAGAGCTCCTCTCCTCCTCCTCCTCCTCTGCCCCCGGTGCAGCAGCCCTGGGGCACTGCCAGCCCTGCGGTGGCACCTGGCACTGTGGCACCTGCCAGGGGCACTGAGGGCACACTGCAATGGGATGCAGCTCTCAGAGATGGCCCTCGCTGCCTCACCTGACACAGGTGCCACCCCAGTGCCACTTAGAGCTAAAACCATATGAAAAGGAATCCATTCTGTGTGTGTCGAAGGCTACCGCAATTTCTCTTACAGCTTAATTAATCCACTGTAAATTTCATTTTCCAAATACAAAAATACAACAATTCTTATTGAAATCTATACGCCGGTAATTTTAGTACACAAAAAAGCAAAATATTTACAAAATTATACAGTTTAAGAAAAAACTCTGTACAAAAAAATATATAAATCCTTTTGATCCCTCTCTCCTTTTTTAAGTTGTCAGGACTCAGACATGTTTGCTGCAATGGACTTCTCAAGATACACACTGTGTCACAGACATTAAAACCCCTGGAGGTGATGGGAGAAGAGCAAGACATTCTTGTAAGTTCATGGGGTGGGTTTCTCCTCCAATTCTTCATGCCTGGAATTTAGTCTCAGCATTAGCAGGACAGTCCTAATTCTAGGAAGAGGAGAGGTTTGGAAAGAGACAGAACACTGGAGACATCCCCTTCAGTTGACAAGAAACAGGACATGACACAAGTTGGACACCTCACCACAGCACAAGGACAGAGTCAGCAGGGCTGAGCCCACAGGGTGCTCAGCCCCTGCCCTGGCCACACTCAGAGCCACAGGCAGGCAGAGGGTTTGGTAGATGCTGTCCCTCAGCCAGGAGTTACGGGGCCTACACTGGCAGCCATTCAAGAGAGAGGAGTGCTGTGCATGGCCACGGTGCTGATTTTGTGTGGAAATGCACAAAAGAGGGGTCGAGGAGTGGCCAGGGCAAGGGGGCAGTCGGGGCAGGTGCTGCTGGGTGTCCCAGCCCCAAGGCACAGAGCCCAGAGCCAGCCCAGCCCCAGAGCCAGCACAGGCCCTGCTGGGTCACAGGGACAGCACAGGGGCACTGAGAGGGGACACGGGGACACCCACAGCACAGCCAGCTCTCAGCAGCCCTGGGCTGGGACACTGGACCCTGCTGTGGGGCTGGCTAAGCAGGACACCCCAGTCCTGTGGGCTGAACCCCACCCTGCTCTAACCCACCCTGCTCTGAAGCCCAGGGCTCTGCCTGGAACACAGCTGGGAACAGCCAGAGGAGAGTTGCTCCTGGCTGGGAGACAGGGGCCAGTGCAGCTGCTTTTGAGGAAGACTGGAACTCCTTCCATTCTTGCTCACAAATACTGAAATGCAATAAACAGCCTGACCTACACCGAGCCTTACACTGAAATGACAGAAGGAAATCAAGAAGGAGTGAAAATCCACTCCAGTGTGTGCTCCCGCTGATGTTTTCTGTGAAGCAGAATTTGGAGAAACAGAGTGAACTGGACAATGTTACAACAATATCCTGTTAAATTGTTTCTTCCACCTCCTCTCACAAAAAGCAGCACAACAAAGAGATAGTGCGGCTGCCACACATACTGAAGTAAATGATTTAAGAATCTAACCACAAATAATTCCTACAACATGAGACTCCACAGGAAATAAAATGCTCCCTTTTTTCAACGAGCAAATGAGGCCAGTTTTTCTTTCATAATATTTAATGAAAGTTTGTCTTTCCCCTAACCTCTTAATATTGCTAAATAAAACCTGTAATATCTTTTCAATTATAAACTAACAAACCAATCACATTATAAAAAACCCAAAACAAGGTAATACAGGTGACACAAAAAGAGGACAAGAAAATACTGATTTCCAACCCCCTCCCCCCTTTTTATCCTTCTTAAATAGAAAAAGATCACCACCCTGGTGAGCTTGATAATCTTGTAAGAAGTTCCTGGGCCTTTGGCTAGCTCAGTCTCACAGCTCTGTGTCCCAAATGTTTTCATACCAAACTGCTCATGGTAAATTTTGTGGTTTGAAAAGAAAGTAAAGCTCTTTTTGGCTCATCAACTTCCTTAAATAAACGTTTAAAAGATGTAGTTTGAACTATATTCCTAAAATTATACATTTCCAACATCAAGTTTCATCTTCTCCAAGAACGGGATTCATCCTCATCTTCATCATCATCATCATCATCTTCGTGCAAAAATAAATCTGAGGTTTCAGTCTCCTGGAGGAAGAAAAAAATGAACTTTCAGACACAAGCTGCAAGCTCTGCCCAGGGCCACAGCCCAGCTCACAGCTGTACTGGTGTGGGTGCGGGTGTCAGCGCGTCTCTCTCAAACTCACACAGTTACATCCCAACAACAGGGAAAGAACAGCAGCCTTGTGTCAGGAAAGAGAGAGCAAAGCTTCAGAGGAAGCAGGAATAAACCACCACTCACCCTCTCCCAAACAAGGTTTGTTAAATGCTACAACAAAATAACCTTTAAAAGCTTAAGGTGTTAAGGTGAATTACAGGGAAGAACACACAACTTCTCCTAGAGTAGAGCACGAAGAGTGAGAAGCAAAAGGCTTTGCAGCCTGCACGTACAGAACCTGAGGCTTGTTTACATCACTGACAAATTAACAGCCCATCCACAAAGTGCCTTTTTTCTCCCCATTTTCTCTGTTTTAAAATGTTGCAAGTGTACCTGACTATTCAAAACCAGTTCAGTTCCTGGTTTGTAAAAAATTACAAAGTTTCTTCAGCACACAGGAAACCGTATGCTAAGAGCTCTCAGCTATTAGATTCCAGCAAGAATGACCAGGTTATTAAGAGATTTCCATACCTCTTCCTTGGGCTCCTCTTCCTCGACTTCTGTGGACACAGAGGGTACCTTGGGTTTGTGCCACGAGATCTGGAGCCGCCGGTCCTTGAAGCGGGATCCCTGGTTAGCAGCCTGAGTCGAGTTCAAACGCACAGATTTTCAGAGAAAGGACCAAGCAAAGAACTTCTAACATCAGCAACAGCCAGACCCACAGCATGTGGTACAGAGGCATGTCTGAAGATCTCAAATATATAAATCACAATCACCCACTTCAGTGTTCCAAGAGTAACTTCAGCCACACTCAAATCTGCCAAATCCTGCTCCTTCCCTGGCAGTGAGAGGATGAGCAGAGCTCTGAACTGCCAGGGACAGGCAGCTTTGCCAGGGAAAGCCCTGTGTCACTGCTCAGACCACCAGGAGGTACTTCCCCTTCAGCAGCACTACCTGCAGCAGCACCAAGCACTATCAAGCTCAAACTGGGGGATCAAAGCCTCTGAAATTTTAAAATACAAAGGTAGACAAAAGTAGTTAAAAACTCTTATTTTAGATATGTGAAAAAATATATCCATGAGTCTACTTACATTCTCAGCTTCTGAGCGGGACTTAAAAGTTACAACAACACTTAATGGGGAATCCTCTTCCTGAAGATCTTCGATATCTCCAAATTTCTGTGAGGAAAAGTTCATTAGGACCAGCAGTAATGTTCTCCTCCACTTCCATAATCATGCTACAATTGTAGTTACTGAAATCTGATTTTTTGGACAGAAAAGTGAGAGCCAGAGAACTCCCAGCTGCATCAGCCATCATTATTGTAGCAGTTGTATTTTTCGGCAAAAGCTCAGACTTATTGCTATTGTAAGACAAGCTTGATTTTACAGCAGTAAAGGAAACGTGCATGAATTTGCAGGCCACACTTACAGAGAAGTGCTGTAACAATTCATCCTTCTCCTCCTCCACGAAGCCTCCCACGGCGAGGGCCTTGGGCCGGTGATCCACCACCATGTGGTTCAGCATGGCCCGGCCTCTGCCCCCACGGCCGCGGCCGCGGCCCCGGCCCGGGGCTGCCACCGCCTTCCCTCGGCCAGCAGGCAGGATGCCCAGGCGGGCAGCCTGGGGAAGGAACAGAGCCCAGTGAGAGGAGCTGGCACACCCAGCACCCACAAACTCACTAACGGCAGCAGCCAGAGCAGCTCACCTCCACTTGTAATTGATTGAGCTTTTTGCGCAGCTCGGTCGTGTCCTCTCCAGAGGACAGTCTCTTATGGAAGTCCAGCTCTGCATCCAACAGTTCCTTCTGTGCCTGGCGGAAAGAGGTGGGAACAGAAAACAGAAGGAAAGGGCAGAACTGTAAGGCACAGTTGTAATGTTTTATTCCACTTCAGCAGTACATTCACGCAAATGATACAGACAGATCAGGACACAATAGCCAAACTTTTCTCTCAATTCAGTTTTGTTTTAATTCCCTCTGTGTGTGTGTGTGGTGCCCCCCGTTTTTTGAAGGACCCAGAATTCTCTGCTTTAGAACTGGAACAAACATGAATGAGCTACAAGCAAAATTAGGTCATGGAGTTCCTTCAACCATGGCTTGTTTGTCCATGGTTATCACTCACATTAAAATCCTGCTTGCAAGTGTTTTGATCTAATGCTGTTGCATTTTTAAGACACATTAAAAGAAATAGATACAAAAACCAAGGAGGCAAGTGTGTTGCACAAGAAATACCTCTGTTTTGGACTTCAATTTAGATGGTGTGGAGGTTGCAGATGAAGTTTTTAATTCATCCTTTAACTGAGATATTTTTCCTGTTAGTTCTTTTAAAGTCTTCATAATTTCTGCTCTCTCTTCTGGTTTCATGGCCTTGTTTTTCTCCAGCTTGGATATCAACATCTATACAATAATAAAAGAACAGGAACATAAAATTTCAGGAAAAACAGCGCTCAACAGACAGGTATGTACAAAATCAGAATGTATTTATTAGCCACATCCCAGACTTACCTTCTGGCATTCTATTTGTTTTTCTAACATCTCCTGCTTCTTTTTCCTCATATCTTGCTGGAGTTTCATTGCCTCCTATAAAAGGAGAAAACTCTTTCCATCAGTAAAAAGCAGCCTAGCATTGTATGCACTCATAGAGGTCATGTATGTACTCAAAGGGATCATATTGTCCCCTTCAGGCTATGGAAGTGAAATCCACAACCAAAAGTACTGTCTGCAAAAAGCACAAGTATGAAGTGCAGCTGATTCAATAAATAAAAAATAAATAACATCCTCATTTCCTGCTGCAAGGTACTTTACTAACATTTTTCCCCTTTCAGACACCTCTTAAGAAACATACTGTGTGCACTGTCCTGCAAGTGTCTCACACCTGCAGAGATTAAATCCACATAACTCCAAGCAAACTCAGAAAACCCAACATGGCCAAGAGCATCAAGACAACCCAAAAGGACACTCCACACATGATTACCCCAGGTGTGTTTGCAAGACCACCCCGTAACAAGGACCAGCTCCACACCCACATATAAAGCTGTTGAGGACTGGTTGAGGTTTCAGGTGCCCATCAAACCTTGCATTCAAAGCACTTTGCTCCTTACACTGTCATGCAGCCATCCAGCATTAAGTACCTGTTTTTTTTTAAGGGCTTCTTGCACGTCATGAGGCTTAGACCCTGCACCAGACTTCAGAGTTGTCTTCAAGTTTGGAGAACTGTAAACCATTTTTGAGTGGCTTGTGGAAGTAGGAAATATCTGAAATAGTAAAAAACACCCAGTAAAATATGGAATATTCCAAAGTGACCATGATATACCAGCAGGGAACTTCAGTGGATCATGTTCCCTGCAACCTCAACTCAGATGTTCAGATTTGTGCAAGGAGGCAGAAAGACCAAGGCAATTAAAACACACGGATAAAGATATCAGTCCAGTTAAAACGATTTCTGAAAAAAAAATCCTTTCCTGCTCCATGGCAGACTCCTTTTGCATCCTGATTCCCACCAGGACACCACTGAAGGTGATGAGCAGCCCATGCCTTAGTTTCAGTCACAGCCCAACATCTTACTTCTGATAAAGCAAGGCAGCAAAAGGCACTCCATGCTTCCTTTCTGAAAAGGACCTCCCCATGGCCCAAAACACATGCTGCACTTGGTATCAATGTGAATTGAACACTTATTGGCTTGAACTCTGGGTACAAATACTCTCTAAGCTTCTAGCACTGCTGTTAGAGCACAGTGAAAGCTCAAAAATTACTGGGAGAGCCATTAGATTTGTCAGCAAAAGGCTGGTCTCACAGGTTGTCAGACTTGTTTACTAACAAGCACTGCTAATAATATTTCATGCTATTTACAATACTGGTAGTGTTGTAGTTGATAGTTCCTAAAGTCATTGTCCCTATTCCATATAAACAGTTGATGAAACGAGGAAGAAGTGACTGACCATGGCTGCACAAAACATTACTGAAAAGGAACAGAACCAAGCGGGAAGAACACATGAGTTCTCTCTGCTTGTTCTTTCCTGGCCGACAAGCTGCAGCTGTACCCGAGAGCATGGCCATGGTCACTCTGAACATACCTGAGACTCCTCCACGCCAGCCCCGGGCTGGCTGAGCTCAGGCTGGCTCCCACCCGCCGCTCCAAGGCGCCTTTTCACTGGGACTTTGTTAAGGACGTAGGCACCAGATGCCAGGGGTTTGTTCATCACCTGTGTATGCAGAGACATGAAAACATCGAGCTCAGACACCGCACTCCCCGGCAGCACAGCCCCTTGGGAAGGCTGCCGAGCCCCCACAGCACGCACCTTGGCCAGGCTGCTGTGCACGGTGACGGCGGGCGGCGCGGCCAGCGCCTGCTGCTGCTGCTGCAGGTGCTGCAGCGCCTGCGGGGCGGGCGGCGGCTGCGGCTGCTGCAGCGCCGGCGGCTGCTGCTCGCTCTCCCTGTGCCACAGCACCCGGATGAAGCGGTTGCTCAGCACTGCCTCCGTGCTGGAAATGGCCTTCCTCGCCTCGTCGTTGGTCAAGTACTGAATGAGAGCAGCTTCGGGATCGTTCTGGAAAGCCACCTAAAGCAAAAGGTCACAAATGCGTTATTTCTCAAGGAAGAAAACATTTCAATCATCAGCAAACCCATCTACAAATAATGTGCAATGATGAGTTGAGTATCCAGTGTATTAACAGCTCCAAACACTGCTAAGACACTCTATGTAATTAAAGCAAAGTAGCTTTTGGCAAACTTTACGTGTACTTGCAGCAAAGTCTATACACATTCAAATAAATAGACGGATGACCATCATATAAGACAAACTGTCAGATCATCTCTTTCAAAAGTTATACACAAGTTGCTCAAAAACCTGAGTTGGTTTAGACACTGTTAAATCTGCCAGCCTTTCAAATGCAATTAGTCATCATGAAGGCTAAAACCAATATGTTTTACAGTACTAAGAAAATAACACACAGTAAACCAAGCAAAGGTTTCTCTGAACTTGATTACCTCCTCTCCCAGTTTGTCTCCACCAAGATTTCTCAAAGAAACTATGCAGTATTCAAGCAGGCTTCAGGGAAAATAAAATATCCACACACAGACATAGAAGTGACTGGTTTTTTACCTGAATGTTTACAATAGTTCCAAATTTGCTGAAGTGTTCGTTGAGCTGTGTAATGTTGTTCAATTCTGGTGGAATTTTTCGAACTTCTAATTTTGTATTAGTATACTGATTCTTCTTCAAAAATCCTGGCTTATTTTGGTTGTTATTCACTTGCCTAGAGAAAAGGAGAACAGGAAGAGTTCAGATAAGTACAAAAGTGCCTAATTAAGGCAGCAAATGTTAGCATACATCTAAATTGCATTTTTCCTCTAAAAAGTACACCCTCTAGCCACTAACAAAAGAGAGCTTCCCCTGACCCTATGTTCAGTCTCCATCTTATGGGGACACAGACTTTGTGACCCAAGCATCCCAAATGACAGAGACTGGTGAGTAGCAATGTTCACAGCACTGACAGCAATCTAGTACATTTGAATTAACATGTGTAGCTAACTCTTACTTTCCCAACCAGGGTTTCTTCAATGGTGGACACTCCATGCTGCTTGGAGATCTCTTCCTGCTGTCTGGTTCCAGGACAACTCTAGTGACATTGCTGCTGTTATTTGTAATGGGAATGGGAGGTTCAGTTTGGATGATAATGTTGGCAGCTGGAGGGAAGGAAAAAGGCCTGTGTTATTCCACCACACATAGAAAAGTTTTCACACAGCAAAACAAAACTGAGATTAAAAAACATAAACATCAGGATGACTTTATCAAATTGGTCAGTTTTGTTTCTGAACAAAATCCTTCAGATCATTTCCTAGCTTAACTAAACATCCTGAGAGAAACACACATGGTCCAGCTGGGAGGGATGGGTTTTGACCTTTAAGGCTGGTACTAGCTTGAAGAAACAAAGCTAAAATTTCATTTTTCAGGTATTAAAAACTCAGATTCTGCAGGAAAGGGAGAGAAGGAAAAAAGAAAACCCCAAATCCCAACAAAACAGAAAAGGAGGAAAAGAACCCATGGGTGGATCCCCAGGCTTTAAGTCAGAGCTCTGCAATGGGCAGGGGCTGAATTAATAACCAGCTTGCCCTGTAGGAACCCTTGACAGAGCAAAAGCAACCAAGAACCCATTCTTTCCACTGCTATCCCACTGCCAGCCCTCCAGCCAGGTTTCGGGAACAAACTGTTAACTAAGCATAACTATTACACTCTTTTAAGACATTAGATTTAAAGTTTGAAGCAAATTCTACCAACACAAAGTTTGCTAGAAATTTATTTGCAACCTTTTCAAGATTATGCCCTTTGTGTTAGTCTCCTGTGAATGCCAAATATTCAACTCTTAAAAAGAAGTCTGAGCTACACAGCAATTTCTACGGCTTTTATATAAGCCAGGGCTCTGCTGGTTACACTGGTGAGAACAGAGACTGGGCATTCTGGGCACGGCATCCTCACTTTGGAGGATGATCTGAGAGCAAACTTTTCACACCTGTGATAAAGACAGTAAAACATGTTGAGTGAGGCCCTACCACTGAGCACTCATCCATCCCTGGGATGGGCTCTCAATGAAGCCCCAACCCTGCCTCTGTGACAGTTATTAAGATGCAAACAGCAACAGCAATTTCTACAATAATATTTAGTCATATTCCTTAAAAGATGAATCATTGGAAGGAAATACTTGGGAAAAAAAAATCTTTGTTATCTACTGAGTAAGAAATACTGAAGTAGAACAATAAAACCCAAAACTTAACATCTATGGTTTTAAGAGTCAGGGTAGGAAAACACAAGGGACAAAGAAAGTTTTGCTACTACAAACTAAACTTTGAAGAGCCTTGACCTGTGCCCTTCCCTAAAAGATGCTTTGTGCACATCACCACTAAGAGACAGCAGCCACATCCATTCAGGCAGGGGCTAGGAATTATGCAAGTGCAGACTGGGGTTCCCAGCAGCTGGGAAATTGGAATGATACCTGTGATGTTCATTTCAGAGAGAACACCTGGCTGACAGAGTCAGAGCATGAAGCACCAAAACATGCCATGGCAGCTCCCTTCTTCACTACCATCACAACAGCCAAGGCAAGGAGCTTGGATCATCACCTCTGTGCCCTGGGCTGATCAAAAGCAGTCTGCAGACTGTGCTGCTAAATCCACCTTTAGGCACCACTTTTCTTTCTAGGAGCTACCAGTACCTGGAAAATACCTTCACAGGTTTAAGAGGAATAAAACCCCAACCAACCAACAAAACCCTTGTAGCATTCCCAAGCAAGTGGTTATTTTTAATCAAAAAGGCTGCTTTGACTTTAATGTGGGCATGTTAGCACTTAAAAAAGGCAGAAATGTCAAAAAAAAAAGCTCTGAAACACTAGATCAGTGAGAAAAACTAGTGCTTTCAGCCTGAAAAGAGGGAAAAGTGTTGATGGTCTTGGACAAAAATAGCAAAGCAATGACCAGAACCCTTCCTACCTCGAGGGTTTGTATCCATCTCCCCAGATGTTAGGCCAATTAGATTTGGACGCTGCATTTGTGCTCTTGTAAAGAACTGCCGATACTGAGATCTACCAGCACTGGTAATACTAGGAGCTTCAGGGTTATAGCCATCTGGCTCATATGTATCTACAAAAAAAGGAGAGAAACGACAGAATTTTTCAAGTGAGTTTAAGACTCCGGGTTAGTTTTCCTTCAAGGAAATGCACGGATGTCCAAGAGCCAGAAGCTGTCTTGGATGAAGAGAAGAGGTGGTACAGCCAACCTGTGCAGCCATTGCAAACCCTCACCTGGAATCCAGGCCTAGCCTATCTAAACACATTCTCTTTTGGTTTTTATTCTGGTACTGTTTGTCCAAAGCACACAGGTCACAATACAGAGCACTGCTGATCCACTGCCTGGAAAGCCTGAGGTGTCTGTGTGACAGCGTGCACAACGTCTGGCAGTGTTTTGGTTTCAGCATTTATACTGTAGAGTCTAAGATGCAAAGAGATTTTCAGCCTTTGCTGCCCAACAGTCTGGGTCTCTTCAGAAAAGAATTTCAGGTGAAGAACATATTTAAATGATTTCAAAGAAAGCTGAGAAATGAGGCAATGGAACCAATACTTACCTACTGAACTCTCTTTATGCAAGAGTGAGATCACCTGCCTAGCTTAGGTAAAGTACTAATGATTATTTCCATTAGAAGTGGTCACCACAAGAATACAAGATGACAATTGACTTCTATTTCTCCTCCAGCCCAAGGTCCAAATTGAGGATAACACATTTTTTTAACCTTAAAAAGGAAAAGCTGTACAAGAACTAGAATGAATGAAGTCTGTGAAGAGCCTCCACAGGAACAGAACAAACGCCTGTACAAGGAAACCTGACAAACATGAATGCCTCCAAAATCTCAGCTCCTTATTCTGCAGCAACAAAGACAACTCTACAGTTAAAATCAGATGCCCCACAATATCCACATGGATAGCAGTGCCTGACACTGTAAAACAAGAACTTTCTCTAACCTCAAAGGAGCAGAACCACAAGCTCCTCTTCCCTTATTTAGAACATGATTGACTGCAAGAGGGCAACCAGCAGCTCCAACCACAACAGCCCAAGAGAATCTCCACAGAGGTTCTGGAGAACAGAATTACTGTGAAGCCCTGCGAGCTCCCACAGGCACAATCAGCCATTAGAAGTTCTGGAGCTGAAAGGATCAGATGGTGACACCTGAACACTCAACAGGACTTGGGGATAACTGAACAGATTATCTAATAAGAAATCTGAGTGTCTCAAGTTCTGAAAAGCACAGAAGTTACAAATAAAATGACATGGATCATGAACTGAACTATACCCTCTCTTTGAATAAAATTCAGAATATTTATGTTAAAAAACCCCAGATGAGAATATTATAAAACATAACATTTAATTATCTATTTTGGTCATAGAGAATATGGGAATTACATTAATCCTTTAATTATCAAAGAAATGAATTTTGTTGCATTTAAATTGAGCAATCTAGGACTTTTCAGGTATTTTGCTATATTTTTCCCTTGTGAAAAGATACTTTTAAAAATTTTGAGCTCAGTTAAGGAAGAGGGACATGTCCAGTGAAAGCTAACAGACTTTAGAAAGCTAGAATCAGGGTGATTCTGGAAAAAGAACAGAAAAAGCACTGATGTCTATGAAGACTGTACAGACTATTGTGACATATAGCTGGAAAAAAAGCTCTCATCTGTATTAGTCCAAAGTAGAGAGGAATAAAACCTAAGTTAAACAGCAATTACAGGTTTGCAGATCCATGTTTCACCTACTAATACGCTACTGAATGGCTTGAAGATGAAAGGAACATTTCTTATACAACAATTGGATTGCTGCAAGCACATGAAACCCAGAGCTCCCCACAGTGCTCCTCCTCAGACCAGGGCAGAGCACTGCTGCCACTCCATCCCAGAATGGATGATGGGCTGAGCCAGGGAGAGCCATCAGACTTCTTTTTAGATTTGTATAAATTGGAGGAAGACAGATCATAACCTCTAATCACACATCAACAGAGAAAATGTAAAATGCTTCCATCAAACAGACTGAAACCAAAGGCATTTGCTTACGTTCTGACACTGTATAGAGCAGGTTCTGAGGCAGAGGAGGAGGCAGCCTTGCTCCCACGGGCGCAAGGCTGGGCACTGCGCTTGTCCCCGGCTGGTCACGGCTGTTGATGAGGCTGGACTGCGTTAAAGGTGGGCCTGCAACAACAGCACACAGCACATCACACGCTGACAGCGCAAAGGCACAACGTGCCAACAATTCAGCGCTGTGGTCATGCCTTGCTTTGAGCAAGGTCAGGGTGGCAAACACGTCCAGTTCCACTACAGCAACAGTAAATCGAGAAGCCTGTTTGGGTAAGCTACTCTGATTCCAACACCTTTTCTCTTTCTCAGCAGAGACAAAGCTTTAAGGGAAAAGAAAGAAGTGTCTTTTCTTCCCCAGTGGTTTGTTAGTGCTAGAGATGCCTTAACCACAGCAGCTCCTCCCTCAGCTCTACCATGGAGAGACAAGGCTTGCTCAGAGCAAGAGATCATTTCAGCAGCATTCAGACCACAGCTCTGAAATAAGAACTGCAGGGCAAGAGGCATTCCCAGGCAAGGAATTTCTCCAGCTGGTTGTGCTTTGGTTTCCCCAGTACCATACAGACAATGTTACTGACTGTATGATCAAAAACGACCACAAGTGACACCACACAGCCCATCCTGAGCACTGTCTGTTCTCTCACAGCAAGTCACTTCTGCCTGCTAAAGGCTTCATGCAAAGTTTAGGGTTAATCCCGTATCAAATTATTCCTCATCCCAAAATTGCTCCTGTTGGACACAATTATCACAGCATTTATTTTGTCCCTGGAATAGACACTGAAACAGAGTAAGCATGCCCCTAATATGCTATTTCTTCACAGAGTTCATAAGATGCAGTAGGGTAACACAAAAAGCTCAACATCTCAGATAACTGCTGAGCTAAGAAAGCTCTTAAATGTGTCAATAATGTATTGCCTTCTAGTGGTAGATAATGTAGCACCAACACTAGATCTTTATTAGAACCTCTAGGAAACTGAATCACAACATTTCTTGCATTACAGCAGGGAAAAAAACCGGGCTAGTGAGTGTCAGTGACCAATCCAATCACCACCAACTACCACTGAGGTGAGCTGAAAGATCCCCAGCTCCACTCCTCTGTCCAATTTAATTCAGTTTGCAGGGCTTGGAACATCATGGTTTGCCAGCTGAATATTCAGAATTTTTTGGGCATTGCTCTGGACCGCACACTGCTAGCCAGGGAGCTGCAGCTCTGGGCAGCACACTGCCAGCCGAGGAGCTGCAGCTCTGGGCACTGCCCCTCACAGCACGCTGCCAGCCAGGGAGCTGCAGCTCTGGGCACTGCCCCTCCCAGCACGCTGCCAGCCAGGGAGCTGCAGCTCTGGGCAGCACACTGCCAGCCAGGGAGCTGCAGCTCTGGGCACTGCCCCTCCCAGCACACTGCCAGCCAGGGAGCTGCAGCTCTGGGCACTGCCCCTCCCAGCACGCTGCCAGCCAGGGAGCTGCAGCTCTGGGCACTGCCCCTCCCAGCACACTGCCAGCCAGGGAGCTGCAGCTTTGGACAGCACACTGCCAGCCAGGGAGCTGCAGCTCTGGGCACTGCCCCTCCCAGCACGCTGCCAGCCAGGGAGCTGCAGCGGATCCCCCCGTGACTCACGCGGGACGGGCAGCACGACGGGCGGCGGGGGCTGCGGGTGCGGCTGCGGCACCGGCAGGCGCAGCCCGCGCACCGGCCCCGGCAGCGGCGGCAGCAGCAGGCCCGGCGGCGGCGGCAGCCCCGGCGGCGGCGGCGGGAACGGGATCATGCTGGGCAAGGAGACTTCATCTACCACCAAAGGATCGTTTCCGTGATCAAACTGGCAGAGATCACCCAGGACACAATAGCCTCGCTCTGCAAAACACGACGTTTCAACTCATGTTAGAAAACACACGCTGTAGTTCTCAGTCATTTGTAACATTTCAGGTTTTCATGGAATTTCTTACTAAAGAAAACATGCATCCACTGAAACATTATTATATTGTAAGTTAAAGTTTCACTAAATAATTGAAATTAGAACAATCTTTCATAAAAGCATACAAACTTACATGCATTCATCATGAAAGCAGTGGAAAAAAAGTCAGAAGTACTGTGGTTTATTTTAAACATACACACACTGCAATCTGCAGCAGGACTGCCAGTGGTTGAGGTATTTGTCTAGCACATAGAGAACTGTGAAACAACTCCATATGTTCCTATCCAGCAACTGCCACAGCATAGGCAAACTGCTTGTGGTAAGATTAGTTATTTCTCCAGTACAACAAAGGGCATCTCTGCATCTGTTACATACAAGGTACACATCACATGCTGCTGCAGTGTGACTTGCTGCTCACATTCAGTGAATACCTAAAAAAAAGGTCACATAAACATTGAAATAAGGCATGAAACTGCCTTACCATCATAGTCTTGACATCTTCTTTTAGGAGGAGGGTTTCTGCCAAACGAACTGGGATTGCTGTGATTGTTGAAGTAATTTGACCAGCTCTCTGTGGTGCCTTCAAGGTGGTGTGCAGGTGCAACTACAGTTACAGCACTGGGAATAGCTTGTGCAGAGGAATACTGTTCAGAGGATTTACTGGGAGTCGCAGACACTGGATTATATGAGCTTTCAACATCATTTTTTTCACTCTTGTATTTTGATCTCTCTCTCTCTCGGTGCTCTGTTTAAAAAAAATAAAGCTGAGTAAAGCCTTCATGTTTTGCTCTGTACATCAGAGCCATGAGCAAGAGACAATAACACCTTCTCTGAAATACTCAGCACTCTGCACATTGAACTGTTCTAGAAGGAGCTTGGTCTTACCAATGGAGTAATAACTAAATATAATGTAAACAGGGGTTTAACTTCAGAAATATCCAAGATTTCTTTGCAAAATGCACATTCATTCCTCTACTACTTATTTCACTCTGACTTACAGCTCTCTTTTAAAGGAGAAAGAAGGGCAAAAGCCTGAAACAACAAACCTACCTCTGCCCTTAACTAACGCGGTCTCAAGGTGCGTGGAATGCTGTAATCTGTGCCACTTACTTTTCCGACAGACCTGAACTAGCCCTAAAAGAACAATCATATGGTAACCACCTGCAACTGCAAAGAAGCCTTCTCTAAAAAATACACAGTAACAAAACGAAAGAGGGAAACACTGCTTTGCAAAAAGTTCAGTCCTTAAGAGGAACAAAGAAAAAAACCAACAGCTTTGTCAGAACACACAGCACAAAAATATGAGCTACTGCTATCTACAGGAATACACCTGTGGATAAATTAAGAGGTTAGCAAAGAAGAAAACAAACCCCTTAATTGTTCCACTCTGAAGAACAGCATCTTCATTAATAATTTCAAGAACACAAAGCTATCAGAATTTCCTCCAACTCCTCAAGGGCATCTCCTGCCTGCTAGCTCATGCAGAATGCACAAGTCCCAGCTGTCACTGGGTACCCACCGCTCCTGCTGCCATCGCGGTCCTTGCTGCGGCCCCTGCTGCGGCTGCGGCTCCGACTCAGCCCTCTGCTTTTGCTGCGGCTCTTGCTCCTGCCCCGGCGCCAGCCAGACTTCTCCCTGTACAAGTCACTCCTATCATAGTACCTGTCATAGTCCCTCCACTTCCCATCATCCCGCTTTTTCTCTCTGGTTCTAGGAAAAACAGATGCAGACCACGTCAGTGAAAAGAGAAACAAAATTAAAAAAGGAGCTTGCAACATGGAGAGATACTGTTCACCCTTCACATCCATTTGGGCAGCGAAGCACTCCAGTTAGAATGTCACAAATTACACAGAGAACTACTGAATCTTAAAGCTGATTCACTGGTCTGTAGAAAGCAGGGGTAGGAACTGGCAAGGTGAGTCAGTTACGATGCTCAAACCAGAA
The DNA here is from genome assembly GCF_028769735.1 of Zonotrichia leucophrys gambelii. NCBI lineage: Eukaryota > Metazoa > Chordata > Aves > Passeriformes > Passerellidae > Zonotrichia > Zonotrichia leucophrys. The sequence goes on from NC_088183.1 coordinate 373,381, forward strand.
CAGGCTTTAGAAGTGACGCTGACACGGTGTGAACAACTGCCCCCAGAAACTACAGACCCCCAAAAATGTTCTTCATTTATATAACAAGGAAACAATGGAACTGATGACATTCCTAGGAATTGTAATTTGAAGAATATTTGGCCTCTTGTGCAAGAGGCCAACTTCTTGTGGAGACTTCTCATGCACGTGATCAGCATATGCACGATGTGTCACAGTCAAAGGAAGGAGAAAATCCCTATTTTTCACAAAAATCACTACCTACAAGGTAAAAAACACAGTCAAAGATTGACAGCAAATACAGAAAAATTTCTTAACATTGTGGCTCAAAGCTAACCTTTGCTCACTGGAATCTGCACGGCTCCTCTGGGGACTGGAATACTTCTTCTTCCTGCTCTCCCGCTCTTCTTCAACAGACTCTTGAAAATTCTGTTTAACACACAACTACCAAACAAGGACGAGTATCACTTTTTTAAATTAGGGAAATTACACCAAAATGTAGTTCAAGTTACAGACAGCAACACAAAGGAAACAATACTCAAGTATTACTTGCCCAGAGTACTGAAGCACTACAAGTAATCAAGCACTAGAGTCTGTTGAAGAGTTTTGGTCTCAAAATTTGCTTTTTTTTTCTGCAGAAGAGATGCCCCTAAATAAAACCACTTTGATGTTTTGTTTCTAAACAGGATTCATGAAGGACAAGATCTCTCTCCACTCTACTTCCTTATTTAGCATAAGCAATTCTACAAGTGAGGTATTTCCTGAAGCTTTAAACACAAAGTCTGCAATCACCTCTCCAGGTAGAGAAGTCACTAGCTGACATTTTAAATAACTGCTTCAGGGCAAAAACCTGCTCCCATGGTGGAACTGGTCACATTTCTTGCTGGCCTCCACTACAGCAGGTTCAGAAGTCTGCCAGCTGTACCACCGACCTATTCAGCATTTCTGCTGCCATTTCACACTGCTTACAAGTTACTGTAAATTTTGGTGGAAAAAGCTTACATGCACTAATTTTTAAGATAATTTTCTTACCAATTGAAACCAAAAGGAAGGCTATCTGCATCCTTCCAAAACAGGATTATCTGGGGAGAACTGGCAGAAATACTCAAGACTTGGCTTGACGGGGCTCTGGAGAGCTCCACCTGCAGTCCTGCTCCCAGCACAAGGTGTATCACACAGCACCTGGGTCCCCTCCAGCCCTGACCTCACTGAGATTCCATGTGTGGTTCACTTTGTGGCCTCTGTGTGCAGGATTCACACCATACACTGAGCTTCATAACACATCACCAAGGCCTTGCTCATGTCAAAGTAACTAATTAATGTTCTGAATTCTGTAACGTTGTCCCATAAAGCTGTCCTAGATATCTTCTTTTGCTTATTGCCACTCCCCTCCAGCCCCTCAAACCTCCTCCTCTGCCCCCACCAGAGCACTGGTAAAGTCAACTGAAGGAAGCTCTATGGGACTTTCTAGAAACTATGGCAGTACTTCGAGAACAGAGGGGAAAGTTCTTACAGTGAAAGTCTTGTTCAAATTATGAACTGCCACAAGCAAAGCTACTTCCATAAGCTGTCACAACTCTGCATCACATCCTTGGGTAAAAAAGGACATCAGAGAAAAGGAAAAAAAAGCATAAAGCAACTTTAATCTAAATCAGTTGATGAACCACAGTCAGGACCTGCATTTGTATAGGCTGACCTGTGTTTCGCTGACTGACAATTTCTGCAATTATTTCTCACTTTCTCTGAAAAATTTGATTGCTTTCAATTTTGCCAATAGAACTTAAAATCAAGGTAAAACTCTTCGCAAACCAATCCTACCTGACTTTCCAAAGTAATTATTACAATACAGAGGCTGACATCTTTCAGTGATTTTAAGCATCACAGAAAACATTTTAAGTAATTTTCATTCCTCACAGAATATATAAAATTGGAAATGTTTTGGAATGTTTTTGTAGCTTCCCCCTCTCAAACCCTTCCAAGTAATCATCCACTGGTATTACCAGAGCTGTGAACAGGATTTCTGAGTGCTTAATCAAAGGTAGACTCTACAAAGGGATATAAAATGTTCTTGTCTGAATAGTCATCTTCCACAGTTCTTTGGGCACAGAGATCATTATTCACAATAGAGTACATTTTTCTGTCACATTTTGCCTCACAAATGTAGGACAGCTATTTGAAAATAAAAGGCATGCAGAATAAATAACATTACCTCCTCCTTGACTTCTTCTTTCTCTTGCCCTGCAGGCTTTGCCTCTGCCTTTGTGGGCTCAGCAGAAGGAAGGTAACTTTTGGTGTACAAACTTTCAAAGAGTTTATCTACAAACCCTGAAGTTTCTGAGGATAAAGAACACAAGAAAATACTGTTACATATGCATTTAAGTGCCTGCTTCATTTACCAGAGAAGACTCTGAAAACAGCCAGCCAGGTGGGCTGCCTGCAGCAGCAGCACCTCAGACTAATGAGCATTAGCTCCACTGAAGGAGCTGGAAATACATTTGTGGCACTTGAGGCTGCTCATTTAGAGAAAGAAATTCCTCAGTTATATCACAGACAGCAACGGAGACTCTCCTGTTCTAAGGGGCAAGCATGATTGGTGCCTGTGATCAAGGAGCAAGTCCACAGCTATCCACAGGTTCCATCAGCTACACTCAGCAGCAGTTCAACATCACAATAAATGCACAATAACCTTCCCAGTGAGTGTCAGACTTTCAGGTGTTTAAATCCTTGATATGAAGCAAATTGCCACTTGTGAAGGTCCGAGCAGTCTGGAGGACTAACATGGACCGGGTTTTCAAAAGTTATCAAACACCTGTCAGAGAAACTTCTGGCAACATGACTGACACCTTAAATTAAATTGCTTTTATTTAAGAACATTTCTTCCTACCCACTGTTAAAAGTCCAAGCTGCATTACTTAATCTTATGATTATTATTTTTTTAATCACACAATTCCTTCAAATTCTGTATGGAATATTTATGGCTACCAAGAAAGATTTTGAAGGCAGCAGTGGTGCCTCCCTCCCTCCCTCCTGCCACCCAGAGCCCAGGCCCCCAGCCAGCCGTGGCCACCACACCTTTCTGCAGGAACACGTCCAGCTGGTCAGCACAGAAAGCTTTCAGCTCCTTCTCGGGCTTGTCCTTCTTGACTAATGCCACGACATAGTTGGCCAAGGCTGAGGGGTCAGCATCACATCTAGTGAGAGAGAGAACTGCGCTTGGCAGCTGCACCATGGGGGCACGGGCACTGCAGAGCCACCACCCCTGGGCTGCCAGGCTCACATGCAGCACCAGCGCAGCTGCACTGGGGCCATGCAGCCTGCAAAGGGCTCTTTGCAACCACAGCCCAGTATTTCAGTGCCTTGTGAACCCCCCAACCACACCTGGCCAAGGCCCCCCTTCTCTGCTCCTCCTGAGCTCTCCTTTGCCCAGACAGACCCACTGCTGCTGAACCTCCTCCTGGCCCACCAAGCACACCTCCAGTGGCTCCACAGGCACAGCACAGCACGGGCCAGGGCAGGCACTGCACCACGACTGATTAAACTGCCTTTAAAAATTAAAACATTGCCATAAAGGAGTTCAGGGGATGTCACAGAGGTCCATTCTCAATACACACACAGACACGTTCTGCACAGCTTCAGTGACTGTCCTGCTGTGCTGGGGTTTCCTCCTCGAGGACACCTGCATGCCATATTTCACAGTAACCCTTTAATGCTGGTACAACACCTACAGGGCAGCAATTACTGACCCAGGTTCTCTCCTCATGCTCCCTCACCCGCGTCTGGTCCACAAAGACCAAAGTTCCCAACTGCGTGCAGTGATACTTCACCACTGATCTTTAAACTGGATATTGCTTTAGATCCCATTATTCAACTACTAGGAGCACCTCAGGTATGAAACAGAGTAAGAGTGTGACTAAATTACAGCTCCTTGTTTGGCCTCTCAGAGTGTGCAGATGCCAGGTATCAGGTGGGGGCAGAAACCTAAAACACTCAAAAGACTTTTTTTTTGTTTTAATGAACATTTAAAGGTGATTGTATATTTTCTGAGAACAGTAACTCTGGAAATAGAAGGAAAAATTCTGAAGTATATATACCACAAATAATCTCAAGTAAGAAAAAGATCCAGAAAACGAGCAAAAGGCAAAAAGCCAAGCAGAGGGCAACAGGTGAAAGAAATAAAAATCCTCAATGAGCAGCAATCAAGTAGCTCTGCTCTCATATAGCCTCCAACAACATCCAACCTCCACTGAAAGCCAGGGTAAATGGAGCAATTAAGAACAAAGAAACCACAAATTGACAGATTTTACAATTCCTACACACACAGAGAAATAACCTGTATGTGATGTACTGGGGCCCTCACCCAATGACTATATATGTTCAATTTCAAATAGAGGAAGCTATCTCCCACTTCACAACTATTACCTTTCCTTCCTCCATATGTCAGACCCTCCCAAGCACCCCATCCCATCATGCAGTACAGGAGCACACAAGGTCAGTGCCCTCCTCCAGGCAAGCCAGTCTGTATTGTCACTCTAGTGCCACTACAGAGTCTGTGACTGTCAGGGCCCACTGGCCAATTCCTTGATTTCCTGCCTCCCACTGCACAGAGCAGTTCAAATGCCCAAGGAACGCTGGACACTGACTGGAGTTGGCAGGGAAGGTGCAGGAGCAGGAGTCGTGCTCCAGCCTAGAGACTTTCAGCAGGGTTTGACCAAACACCAGAGAAACCCATTGTAACAAGGGAAAAAGAAAGTTGTGAAGGACTTCCAAAAGCCCAATATTTAATGATGGCAAGTGAGCAGACCTAAGGCCTATTTAAAACTCTTCCCACAGGCCTCGGTCGTACATCATGGGAGTCCCAAGGCTGGCCAGGCACTGACAAGCAGCTTCCCCCGGTGAGACCCACTGGCCCCTCGCTGTGCCTGCACCACCAGCACCAGCTGTGCTCAGGCACTGCAGAGCTCGGGACCAGCACAATCCAACCCCTCTGCAGCCAGTTATCAGAGACCACACAATGCACGACACGACCTGGATCCATGGTGACTCCATCCCAGTCCCACTGCCAGTGCAAGCAGCAGCAGGATGCAAATTCAGAGTTCCCACAGTTTCAGCGTTATTCCTGGTTTTGTCAGCTCCTGCAGCAGCCCCTGGCTCTGCTCCGAGATGACACAGCTGGGACTAAAATCGACGGCACAGCCGGGGCAGTATTTGGGAGCACACAGAATCACAGATTGGAAAAGCGCTCTCAGACCACCAAATTCAATCTATCCCCGCTTCGTCGCCAGCCCAGAGCACTGAGTGCCACGGCCAGTCCTTCCTTGGACACCTCCAGGGATGGGCACTCCCAGCACCGGAGCCCCCTTTCCCTGGGGAAATTCCTGCTGTGCCCACCCTGAGCCTGCCCTGGCCCAGCCCCCTGCTCCTGTCCCTGTTCCCTGGAGCACAGCCCGATCCCCCGGGCTGTCCCCTCCTGTCAGGAGCTGTGCAGAGCCACAAGGGCCCCTGAGCCTCCTTTGCTCCAGGCTGAGCCCCTTTCCCAGCTGCTCCTCATCAGACCTGTGCTCCAAGCCCCTCTCCAGCTCCGCTGCACGCCGGAGGACAGAAGGCCGCCGGCAGCTCCCCGGGCCCGGGCTGTCCCGCACTCCGGGCGCGCCGGGCCCGGGCCGGGGGCAGGGCCGTAACGCCTGGGCCGGGCCCGGCCCGCGGGAAGCGCGGTCCGCCGCTGTGCCCGGCCCGCCCGTCCGCACTCACATGGGCTCCAGCAGCTTGGCCAGCCAGGACTTGAGCGCGTCTACGCTCTCGATGATCATGGTGGCCCCGCGCCGCCCGCTCCCAGCTACACTGCCGCCGCCATGGCCGCGACCTGCCCGGCACCGCCCGCAGCGCAGCCTGATGGGCATGGCCGGGGCGGGGCTGCGCCACACCACCAATCAGAAGCTGCCGCTCCGTGCTGCCAACCAATGGCAGCCGCCCGGAGCCCGAGCCGAGGGTCAGGGAGAACCAGCAAGTTCGGTAGAGCGAGCACATGAACCCGCGGCGACATCTTGGGGGGGGCGCTCTTAAAGGGACAGCTTGCCGGCGGGCGCACCCCTCGGCCCGGCGCACCGGGATCGTTTCCCCCTCCCCAGCCCGGACGAGTGCCCGCAGTGACCGCTCCGCTAGCTCTCCCTGCCGCTCTCCTTCTCTCCCCTCCCTGCACGCCAAAAAGCGCCCGGTGTCCCTCCGCCACCTGACTTGGTACGGCCTGGGCTCCCCCGCGCGCTGCCGCTGTTGGCACGGCCCGTGCGGTGCCCGTCAGGCGCGGCAACATGGCGGTGAGTCCGGGAGCCAGGCCGGGGCTCCGGCTTTGGGGCTCTGCGGGGGCTCGGGGCGCTCCTGGAGCTCCTCACCCGCTCCTCAGGGTCACCCTTCGGCGCCGCCCTCTCCGGGACGAGGGTCCTATAGCGGCGTGCGCGGGGCCTTTGGCCGGCGGCTGCGGCCCCGTGGTGTAAAGGTCTTAGGCGTGTCTTGGTTTTGATGGGCAAAAACTACATCCTCAACCTTTATGAGTGCAGAATGCGTGTGTCCGTAATGCGTGTGTCTTTAGCAATTCCTGTGTGTTATATGGTGAAAGAATAATATCCTTTAATACTTGCCATATGTTATGTGATAAAAGAATGAGAGGAAGGGCTACTGAGCACGGATTTAATGAAAATCGGTTGGAATGCTTTACCTGAAGAACTCCGTGAACTACACTTAGAGCTGTTACCTGCCCTCTTCCTGGCATAGGGAGTGCTGTGTCCGGGGGATGCACCACATGTCTTTATGGAGAATCTGGAATAAAACCAGAGTTCTGTAGGAGTTTTCTCCTATGATTTATATCCTCTTCTACCTCCCCAGATCAGAGATCTCTGAGTTTGTTCTTTATTGGCAAGATGGCCAGCGTGTATGTGTGTGTCCTGGCTACTGTAGAGCCCTTTGCTGTGGGAAATGGTTGTTGGTGCTTTCCTTGCAGATCTCGGCTCCAGTTTCAGGGGGCTGGATCTCGGGCTGGCAGAGCCACCGCTGCTGCAGGGACCTGGGGCAGTGCTTCCCCTGCCCAAGGAGATCAGGGTGGTCTGTGATGAGTTACAGTCCTGTTATTTCTTACCCTGTTCAGCCAGACCTCTCTTCCTTTCTCTTCTGAACAGGAGCGTAAAGGAACAGCGAAAGTGGATTTCCTGAAGAAGATTGAAAGAGAGGTCCAGCAGAAGTGGGAGCATGATCGAGTGTTTGAGGTCAATGCTGCAGACAGGAAGGACCAGAGGAGGTATGGTTGTACTTGGTTTGTCACTGCTTGAAATGTCTTTTCATTCAAGGTCTGCTGGGGGGAAAAGTGGCCCCTTTGTAATGAGCAGTATTCATGGCTCGGCTGAAGGGACTTGCTCACACGTTGTTGGCATTTCTGCAGCTGATGACATAAAGCTGGGTACGTGTGTGGCTGAGTTCCAGCAGGATGAGAGAAGCTTTTTCATTGCCTGGCAGTGTCAGTACCCTCTGTGGGCTGAACACCAGTTCTCTTTGGTGGCTTGTGCCCTTTGACATGGAGGAGGCTCCGCAGTGGGTGCCTGAGCCCTCCCCCTGGGGAGGTTTCCCTCTGAGGGAAGGTGTGTCCTGCTCCGCCTCACAGGGCACAGCAGTGCTGCACAGACCCCGGGTGTGCTGTGGAGCAGCCTCTTGTCCTTGTGTGGAGCTGGGGGAGGGTCCTGGGTGAGCCCCCCCGGTCACCCCTGGCTGCAGCCCCAGCCCCAGCAGGGATGGAGGGAGCTGCAGGGAGGGAGAGCCTTGCACAGTGCAGAGAGTGCTCTGCACTCTGGGGAACGCCATGGGACTCTTGCTCTTGTTTCTGCCCCAGGGTAAACCCTGAGAGACTCGTTTGTCCTCTGGGAATGTGGAGCGTGCCTGGAAGCACAGTTCCTTTGGAATTGGTGGGATCCATGCTCCTCGCAGGTGTGGGGGGCTGTGGGGGAGCAGCATTAATCCTGTGGAAGGACTCTGGCTGGAAAAGCAGTGACCTTGGCACCACGAGGTTAATATTTGGTGTGTGGGAAAGTCAGACTAAACCAAGATAATAACTGAAGTGGTGTAACAGGTGTCAGGTTCTTCACTTGTAGACTTTGCAGGCAAACAAATGACTTGGCCTTTATTCCTTCATGGTAGTGGATCGAGGGGGTGTGTGAAGGGGAGAGACAAGGCGTGAAGTACAAAGGTGGACGTAGAAATTCAGTGTGCTAAATGTAAATATTTTCTCAGCTGCTTTGAGAGCTCGGGTTCCAACAACGTAATACATCTTTGAAACACCCTGCAACAATATATCCCTGTGAAAGGAGTGATTGCTTGCAGTGTGCCCTTAAAATCTGAGCTCACACCGTGGGAGATTAAATAAATTACTTTAAGCCTTTGCTGTAATTAATTTGCAGAAGCAGGATTAGAATTTGTTACCTTTGGGAGCATGCTGTATCTGTTTCAATGTTTCTGTGTGGTGCCAGTCCTCTGTGGGTCTTTACTTTTGTGTTTATTTTTTGAGGTGATAAAGCCTGTTAGTGTATCAGCTCCTTAAAATCAAATACTCATGTTACGGGCAAGGAAAATATTTTAACATCACTGTGGGCTGATAATAGCTGAACATCCCAGTTACCTGTTTTGCTGTGTATTGTCTGATGGTCATTTACAAAGCTCATTATGTGTTTTAATCCTTTGACTTTCTTCTCAGCAAAGGGAAGTACTTTGTTACCTTTCCTTACCCTTACATGAATGGCCGCCTGCATCTGGGACACACGTTTTCCTTATCTAAATGTGAGGTAAGAATTCTCCTTTGCTGACACCTTTAAGTACTATTCTAGAACAAATGCTGATTTTGTAGTTCAGTTTTGAGCTAATAGGATGCCATGTCAATTCCTGTATAGCTTTAGTAATGACTTATTCAACTTTCCTTTTCCCCCACATTTTCAGTAGGAATATTGCTAGCTGAAGTGAAATTCTATTAATGTAATATTTAATTTGATGAGATGGGGCTGCAGGTGTGTCCCCAGTTTGTTCTTTGAAATGAGATTTTTAGGAGGTGCTGCTAAATGGCTCAAGCTTCACCGGAGACCTGTCCCTTTTGTTCGTGGTTGCTGTGCTCTGTGTGGGAGCAGGTTTTGGGTGACTCTGTGCCTGTGTGGGGGCAGGTTTTGGGTGACTCTGTGCCTGTGTGGGGGCAGGTTTTGGGTGCTGGGATTCCAGAGCAGCTCGCTGTGCACCCGTGGCTCTCTGGTGCAGCCAGCCTGGAAGCCTGGCACGCCCGTGCCTGGGCAGCCGCAGGGGCAGGCCTGGACACAAGCTCGGCTTCCCCTCCGTGCCAGGGCTGCCCTGGCTCTGTCACCTGCCCTGGCAGAAGGAGTCCCAGCTGTGTGTGAGCAGGAGCTGGCCCAGCCCGGCCGTTCCTGGCTCAGCTGTTCCATTTTCCCTGCCTGCAGTTCGCCGTCGGGTACCAGAGGCTGAAGGGGAGGAGCTGCCTGTTTCCCTTTGGGCTGCACTGCACGGGGATGCCCATCAAGGTGAGACCTTGGCAGTTGCTGGGGGGTTGTTTCTGATGGGGTTTTTATCCCTGAGGCTGCTCGGGGCCTTGCTTACTGTGCATCCCCAACAGCACCTTAGTTTATTTAAAAACTCACCAAAACAGTGTATTTTGGAACCTGAATTTGTAATAAACCTGTGTTGTGCTTGAGCTATAACATCACTCTAAAAAAGACTGTGTTGGAAAACTGAATTTTACCTGTTGTATGTTTTCCTTGGCAAGAAAATCCTTACAGTAAACCTCTTCCTGCCCTGGAAGGTGTTATGGAAGTGGCACGATCTCCTAGATCTTAATGCAAGGTCCAAAAAAAGTTTAAAGTGTGGAATGCAACATGTTATCAGTAAAACCCACTCCTTGGCTGTGGATGCAGCTGGTGCCCTGGCTGACACACTCCCAATAACTCTGTTCAGGCTTGTGCAGATAAGCTGAAAAGAGAAATGGAGTTGTATGGTTGCCCACCGGAATTTCCTGATGAGGAGGAGGAAGAGGAAGAAAATTCTGGTAAAAAAGAGGAAGAAATTATCATCAAAGACAAAGCAAAAGGCAAAAAGGTAAAGTTTAAACCAAACCTTCTTAGACTGAGAGCTGTGCTGTCAAAATTTCGGTGTGCACATTGTAGGTTTTTCCTCCTTTGGGCTCACAGAAACCTCAATACAAAGATTTTTTTGTTTTTTCCAAGGTAGCTGAGTTAGCTTTAGGGTGGACTTGAAAAAATGCATTAGCTGCATGGTTCCAGAGATACCATGTTAATGCATGGACCCTTATTGGTAAGCTAATGCGCTGCCTGTTAGTTTTCTGAGAAAGAACAGATCAGATCCAGAATAATACTCTCATTTGTTTTCTTTTTTTTTTTTAATCCATTCATGGAACATTCCTAAGCAGGTTGTAGGAATTAGCCCTTCTTTCTCAGAGGTAAAGCATGTGTATTCCTGCTGTTCTTGTTATTGTTTTTTAAGTTGGTGTCTAACCTGTTCTGTCTAGATAGGCTCAGTAAAATCGTCCAAACTATTTTCACTTACCAGGTTTTTAAATGAGATTTAGGATTTTGGGAGTATTCCAACGCAAAGCAAAGAATCAAGTCTGGGAAAAGACTCTTAGAGATGCACTGTGTGTTGTTTATGTATGCTCAAGAGATTGTCCCATTGGAGCTGCTGGGTTTGGGGTTCTGGCTGCTCTAGAGGAGAGACGGTGTCACCTTGCCTGGGTCACTGCTGGGGAGAGACAGGAGATTCTCAAGGGACAGCAGCTGGGAAAAGTACAGTGAGCAAAGTGACAGCAGCAAAGGCTTTTGGTACAGGGGTGCAGGGCTGTCCACCTTCCCATGGTGCAAAAACCCATGGGTTTGAGCAGGGCCTCAACAACAGGCAATTCCTTGCCAGGTTGTTGTGGCAGAGCCTCTGCAGGTGTTTTGGGCATTGGCATGGGGCAGTTGGGAAGAGAAGGGTTAGAGAATGAACTGTGAACACAAGGTATGGTAGAATGGAAACCCTGTAAATACAGGGTGTAGAATGGAAACTAATCAATTACTCTCACTGTTAGAGGGAGGATGCGAGAATATTTGTATTAACTTGTGTGTCTGGAATCAGAAACCATAACATTAACAGAGGCAAATGCTCTTGTGACAAGACTGGGGGCTTCTTCCTAATCCCAATTGTTCTTGCAGAGCAAGGCTGCTGCCAAGACTGGCTCTTCCAAATACCAGTGGGGGATCATGAAGTCTTTAGGTCTGTCTGATGAAGAAGTGGTCAGTTTTTCTGAAGCTGAGCACTGGCTGGATTATTTCCCTCCCCTTGCTGTCCAGGATCTGAAGAGCATGGGATTGAAGGTGACTCTGGGTGATCCCAACCTCAGTTAGGCAGGCAGCCATACCTGTATTGTCACTATGCTGGTGAATGTGCTGCTTCTCCTTAAGATTTTCTGAGCAATACCAGCATAATTCCCAGAATGTTTCTGATATCTATGGAATTAGACATTTAACATTAAATGGTCTTGGGTGATAATTAAGTGCTTTCTTATATAGAGCTTGTACCCTGTACAGTGGTCACAGCTGGAAATGAGTCCAATAAAGACATTGTGACTTATGGCTCCCATGTGAGCTAACTTATCAGTAGTTAGTATTGACAGTAGTTCTATTTGACATCTCAGCATTCTTCTTCCTAAAAGTACTCGTCCTGCTGACAACAGATTTTTGTAAATGGAGAGAAATAAAGGTGGTGAAACAAGGCAGTGCTGAAATGCAGCTCGAATGGCTGGTTTCAACTACTACAAAACCTCTGAATTTCTCAGTCAGTGGAGGGACCTCAAGTCTGACATCTCTGCTCAGAGAGCAGGCACAGATGTGTATTTGAGCTTACACCCTTTATGGGATATGTGCTTGCATTGTCGTTTTGGAGAGAAAGCTCTTTTTAAGGTAATAGTTATGGTATTATGAGATTCCTCTGATTTCTTGATTGTGCTTACTTACTGGAGCCTCTTGCCCATTTTCAGGTGGACTGGAGGCGTTCCTTCATTACAACAGATGTCAATCCCTACTATGATTCCTTTGTGCGATGGCAATTCCTTACTCTAAAGGAAAGAAATAAGATTAAGTTTGGCAAACGGTAAGCTGCCACTCAGCTCTGAGTTTTTGGAGAGTGGATAAGCTCAGCTGTGCCAGAGACAGAGCCCTGTGACACGTCTCTAGAGTGTGCTTTTAACTCACCAGAAACCAAAATCGTTCCTTGCTGGTGCTCTGCTGATGCAGTGAAGTGCAGTTGTGCTAGCAAAGCATGTGAGATTTGTCTTCCAGGTTTAGTTTTCCCTTGGGTACCAACTCCAAACAAAAACCAGTCAATTCTGAAAGCTCTTGTGAAAACTGAACATTAGCACTGATGGAAACAGATCCAGACAAAATTTGAAAATGCCATTAAGAGGTCTTTTTTTCCCAGAGAGCTATACTTTTTTCTTGCTCTATACACTATTTTACTCACTGCTAAATGAAAATCTTTTTCTAGATATACAATTTATTCTCCTAAAGACGGACAGCCTTGCATGGATCATGACAGGCAAACAGGAGAGGTAATGTTTTAACTTCACATTTTCATGCATTGCTTATGATCTTAAATACTAAATGGAATGTAAGTTATGTCTTACAGCAAAACATAGTTTGGATGTGTACAGTCACTGGCTCTCAGCTGTCAGTGCATGTGAAAATTGAATGAACTCTCTTGAGCAGATTTAGTCTGGAACTATGGATAGTATTTTACATTGTAGCTGGTATCTGTGATTGTTTGGCAATCTGTGCCAGCAGCATTACTCCATTGTGTTATCTGTTGAAACTAAATAGACAAGCTGTTGTTAACTTAGATGTTGCTGAGACAGTGTCTGGGACTAGTAAGTTTTTGGCTGTAGGAGCACAGTATAACCTCTCTGCAGTCTGCATTTTAGTGAACAGCCTTTCATATTTATGGAAATAGGATTTACTCTGAGGAAAGCATCAGTACCTTAAATAGTGTTTGGATTAGGCTCCTACAGGATTTGTTTTCTTTCCTGCTCAAGTGAGTTTCACTTATTAATTGTGGAATTCATTTTCTGTGGGTCTTTTAGGGTGTTGGGCCTCAAGAATACACGCTGATAAAAATGAAGGTGTTGGATCCTTACCCTGCGAAATTGAGGTAAGTCTTGACTTTCTAGTGGCAGATGGGCTCTATCTCCTGGCCAGAACTGACCATTGAATTAAACACTAATGCAGAATTTAATTTTACCTGGTTATTTCCATCACTTCAAAGACCTGGTCAGAATTTTGACCAGCTCTATTTGCTGTGTCTGTGTGGACCTCAAGGAGGAATTTAAAAAAATAAAAGAAAAGGAAAAAAAAAAGGAAAACCCACAATGAACTAATGACCCACTTCTGTCTCTTAGGAAACATTGCTTGGAAGTTGATGTTAGTGTAAAAGCCTGTTCTGTATGAGCCATGATGGTTTCATTTTGGTAACTTACCCAGTACCTTTTCCCCCCAGTGGCTTGAGAGGGAAGAACATCTTCCTGGTGGCTGCCACGCTGAGGCCAGAGACCATGTTTGGGCAGACCAACTGCTGGCTGCGCCCGGACATGAAGTACATCGGCTTTGAGACGGGCAGCGGGGACATCTTCATCTGCACGCAGCGCGCCGCGCGCAACATGTCCTACCAGGGCTTCACCCGCGACAGCGGCGTGCTGCCCGTGGTCAAGGAGCTCATGGGAGAGGTGAGCTCCCTGCAGCCTGCAGGCCGGCCTCTGCTGCCCCTCTGCGCCTTACAGGGCCATGGTGCCGTTCGAATGGGAAAGGAAATACAGCAGGGATTGCAGAAGCTTTGGAGTGACTAAATCTTTAGTGACAAACGGTGCAAGCAGCAGGCGGCTTCCTTGCGGCTAAGCCAGAGCTGCTGCTGGGAGAGTAACCTGGTGCACGTAGCTGGGGACAGATGCATTCCTGTTCCCTCAGCATGATGTGCTGACAGGATAGTGTTAAGGAAGGCTTTTGTGCTTGCTGGGAAGATTAAATGGAAAGGGAGGGGGAATAGCAATAGCTAGAAAGGGTTATGTGGAAAAGGCTTTTGTTGGTACTGACATTTCCAGTACATCTGTGTGAATGAAGCTTTCTTAGCTGAGTAGTGAATGTCAGTGATTTTGGGGTTTGCTGTCCTTAACTTGTGTGCTTTGTGCAAGTGTCATCAGTGGTGTTCATTCATCCTGATACTAAGCACCTTCAGCTGTTTGCATCCCTTGATCTCCATTCACTACAACTTGTCACCATATTTCTTGATCTTGCCTTGAAGAATGAAGAAGAAAAATACATGTTTTTTTCCTTTGTTAGTAGACATGATGTGAATTCAAGCAAATTAGTGAGGTAGAAGATGACTGCTACATCTTGACTGCCTCCTGTCAGTGTGTGACTATCTTGACAATATGCTTTCTTTGTTTAATGTCACTTTTGACACTGGCTTCCTAAGCCACTTCCCCCTCAGTGCTGTTGTGCTTCAGATACTTGGAAGCAAACTGTCCTCCTGCTTCCTATGCTTTTCCAATTCTACATACTTGTAGTTTAAGTTTCTTGGTATTTGACTTTCCTACCATTATATAACCTATATCCTGTCTCAAATAGTACTACACATTTTCATATGTACTTCCTCCTTGTCCATCTGTATATAAAATGTATTTAGTTTGTTTGTAATGTGTCAGGAAAATGTACAGAAAATTGGAAGAATATTATCCAGGAGAGCTTACTCTACTAGGCTGAAAGCCCCTGATTTACTGTAATGCTGTTCCTTTGTCCTGCTCAGGAGATTCTGGGTGCTGCACTTTCAGCACCCCTCAGCACCTACAAGGTCATATATGCCCTGCCCATGCTCACCATCAAGGAGGATAAAGGTAATTCTGCAGCAGAGCCTGTTGGATGGGCACTGACATTCAGTGTGTGGGGACTGATCCTTTCATCTGTTTATCTTTGCCCAGGAACTGGAGTGGTGACAAGTGTTCCCTCTGACTCTCCAGATGACTTTGCAGCACTGAGAGACTTGAAAAAGAAGCAGGTCAGTCTGTTAGCTGAATTGTTTCTGTTTCCTTTCCCTAGTGAAAAGGGTCAAAAGTGAATATCCAGTCACAAAAATGAAACTTGCTTTAATTGGCATTTTACTGTCTCTAACTTGAAATCAAAGCAGTTAAAAATAAATGATGTTTAAACCTGGGCTAGGACAGATGGGGTTTTCTTCAGACTTCAGGTCTGAGTTTTGAATGAGAATCATGTAACTTGTGCTGCATGTTAAGGTACAGAAGAGCACCAGGGAAACAGAAATGAATTCCTGTTGTGGAAATGACTTCCAAAAATGAGATTAAGATTCTCTATCAATTTCAAATTGAGATTGAAAGTGATTGTTACTAACTGTAGGAGTACCTCAGCATCTGAACAGCTATCCCTGGCTACTGAATTTTTGCCCACTCATTTCAGGGTAGAGCAATATCAATTTTTCCCCTTTTAAAAAATGTAGATGATTTGGCAAGGAATCACCTGGAAATGAGATGAGGATTGAGCTCAGGTGTCAGAAATGGTGAGAAGGCAGGGAAGTGGCTTTGTCTGATTTGTAATAAAGCATTATGTAAAAAAAAAACCACTATGAGTGGATAAAAACCTTTGCATCTAGAAGACTTCTGTCTGTTGCTTTTTTTCTTCCAACTTTCAAGGCTCTGAGGGTGAAGTATGGCATCAGAGATGAAATGGTCCTGCCCTTTGAGCCGGTGAGTGCACCCAGATGTGTCCATCTACAGCACACAGGATGTTACGTTCACTGATAAGAAACAAACCAGGAGCTGTGCTAACCCTTCCAGAGTTTCTGTTTAAAGTCCTTCTCAGCTGAAAGCTGAAAAACGTAAAGTTTTCATCCTTTCCTGTAGTTGCAACATTTGGTCTGTTAAGGGTTGCAACCAAGATTTGTTGTTCTATGCTATATTTCAGAGAGAAAGGAAAGTATCAATTTTTATAGGAGTTACTGTTTTGGGAAATGGAATGCATCATTATCTTGGTAACCTGCTGGCTGATGAAAACTTCATGCACTCATGGTCAGATGAGGAGGGTATCTGCTCAGTGCAAAAAGCTGAAGTCCCTCACTGTTAGCACAGCCTCGAGGCAGAGGCAGTTCTCATTAGGAAATGCAGGTTACAGGTACAGCCATCCCAGAACTCTGCATACCCTTGGTTCCACAGGCCAGCTGCAGTCCTGGCACAGCTCTGTGTGGTGCCATGGCATGGGGCACACCTGGGCAGCTCAGGGTCACACTGGGGCTGCCAGAACTTCTGGGCCATGAGTGCAATTGCAGCCATCTGTTGTAAGCCCTGTGTAACTTGTGTTGGATGCTGTGAATGTATGGAGTGAGTACTGGGGTGCAGGAGGGGTTTGACAGCCCTCTGTTAATTCTCAGGTGCCCATCATTGAAATCCCAGGCTATGGCAGCCTTTGTGCTCCATTTGTCTGTGATGAGCTCAAAATCCAGAGCCAGAATGACAGAGAGAAGCTTGCAGAGGCCAAGGAGAGGGTGTACCTGAAAGGATTCTATGAAGGAGTAAGTAATACAAGATTTTGGTAAGTGGTTTGTTGGTGAGTTCAACTAGGAGAAAAAAAAGGCAGGTAAAGAATAAAAAAAAAATCTCAAGAAGGAGGGACAGTGTCCTGTTTTCCCAAAAAAGTCCCAAAGGACTTTTCATTGTGACTCTTCCTGCAGTAGGGTTCTGCAGTTGAAGGAGTGATGTAGAATTGGAGAAAGTTTGCACTCACACATTGCTGTGTTTTCTGAGCATTATAACCTGGTTTCTGAACAAGTGATCACCTGCTGGGGAGCTGATCCATTTTGTTGCTAGTATAGATAGGGAAACTGATATGAAATGAGAAGGTGTTATTATTTGCATGTTTTTTGGTTTGTTTTTGGGTTGGTTTTTTTTGTTTGTTTGTTTGTTTTGTTTTTCTTTTTTTTTTCTCCTGTCTTTACCTCAGTAGCTTACCATGTGTATTTCTCAGCTGTTCTTTTGTAAGCAAGCAATAGTTTTTATTTCTGACTCTTTGCAGTCTGTCATCTGTGTGGATGCTGACATGTGTACAAACTGTTTTTGGGTAAAGATGACTGCACATAATGAAAAAAACCTAATACCTGTACTCTTATTTTTTGCATGTCAAAGATTGCAGCACATGCTACTTCCTTATATTGATATGAATACCTATGGCACCTGTTTCTTGCTAAATTTTGATTAAAAAAAATCTCCTGTGACCCATCTTTGCAGGTGATGTTGGTGGATGAATTCAAAGGACAAAAAGTTCAAGATGTCAAGAAACAGATTCAGAAGCTGATGTTGGATAAGGTAAGTGGCAGTGTGCACACAGCTGCTTCTGAACTGTCTGCTTTGTCCTTTTCACAGGGCTGAGTCACCAGAGGAACCCCTGGTGTGGTTCTGCAGCCCTCAGGGTGCTTTGGGTCACTGCAGAGAGAGGGACCCGGTGTTCTTGGGCTGAGTGGGCTGAGCAGCTTCATTAGAATTCCCTTGTTCCCTGCCTTATTCTGTCACCCTCCCTAGGACATGTTCTGGTGGTCCAATTAATTCTTTAGCATAGCTGGGAGGATGCTGAAGTGTAGGACCTGGGCTGTCAAGTCTCTGTCAAGCCAGTGAAGGAGACATGTTTGTGCAAATGCCCCCTTGCTGGGCTCCTGGTTCAGAAAACAGCAGTGAACAAACAATGACTGTGGCATCCCTCTAATGAGACTCCCTGATGAGGATTGGGAGTGAGAGGAGGCTTCAGGCATTTAGTCATCATTCCCTTGTTGTTGTGGCATTGTTATGTCCAGATAATAATGCACCAGCACGCATGATGTGTGCAGTAGATTTGAAGCACAGCATCCCATTTTCCTTTGCCTTTCCCCCTCCCTCTGTCCTTCAGAATTTCCTAGGAGCTGTTTCAGTCAGGGGGCATAGTTGGTGGGGAATATTTTGTGCTTATGTCCTCCTTTTCCTCATGCATTTTGTACAAAGTGCTGTGAGCCGGTACCTTAGTGAAGTTACAGAGTAAAGCCTTGTCTTTTACCAGAGGGAATACTGAGGCAGAGAGCTTGGGCAGTGGTGAGAGCTGTGCAGTAAATGCTGTGAACCAAATTAGAATGGAGGGGATGCTTTTTAGTAAGTTGTCAGGATTTTCAGTACTTTGGTAAGTCCTTAAATCTCAGCTTCCATTGCCCTTTCAATCTTAGGGTGAAGCCATGATTTATATGGAGCCTGAGAAACAGGTTATATCGAGATCTGCTGATGAGTGTGTTGTGGCCCTTTGTGACCAGTGGTGAGTGAAAGAAAGCTGCAGTTACCAAGTTGCTCCAATTGTACACCATTGCTTTATTACAATAAACCTCTCCTGACTGTAGGTATTTAGATTATGGTGAAGCGAGCTGGAAGAAACAGACGTCAGAGTGCTTGCAACATCTGGAGACGTGAGTTATGAATGTGCCTGTAAAGGAGAGTGACTTTGCTGCTCTTGGGGGTCTGAGATGGCTGAAGGCAGTAAGAGCTTCTTTCTTACAGGTTCTGTGAAGAGACTAGGAGAAATTTTGAAGCTACCTTAGGTTGGCTACAAGAGCATGCGTGCTCCAGGACATATGGCTTAGGTAGGTAAAACATTCCTTTCTCGGCTGGTTCTTTGTAAGGGTGGTACTCCTCGTTTCATTTGGAAGGCTTAAGTGCTATATAACATCCCCAGTGATACAGGGAACTGTGGAAGCAACATTGTCCAACTGGTATCTTGGCCCAGCATCCCAGAGAAGGTGTGCTTTGTTGGAATTGCATGGGGCTGGTAATATTTGCACTACTACAGGTAGTCTTTGTAGCATCTTGGTAGCTTTCTGTCTGGGCCATTGATTTGGAAGGGACCTCAGAAGAGGGAGCTTATACCATTTCTTGAGTTTATTCCTTGAATCCTGATTAGCCTTTATCTTGTGTAGCCTGACATGGGCCAGCTGCTAAGTGTGCACTGTAACCCACAGCAGATGTTCTTGAGCTGAGCTGTGTCAGGAAATAGGTTGAAAATCAGCAACTGTTTGCCCTTGAGTAAAATTTTCAAATGCATAGTTTAATTTTTAAACCAAATATTTTTTAAACCCATTAGCATGAGTGCTAGCGTATGTACTAATGTATGTGTATGTGTTCCACTGGAAATCATCATCAGCTGCTGTGTGTGGGGATCAGGGTGGAGCTGGGTGCCTGACACAGCCTTCCCCTGATATATATATGGATGTTTATGTCACCATCACTGCTGTGTGTGGTTCAGGGTGGTGCTGGGTGCCTGACACAGCCTTCCCCTGATGTATGTATGTATGTGTATGTGTTCCATCACTGCTGTGTGTGTGAGGGGTTGGGGTGGTGCTGGGTGCCTGACAGCCTTCCCCTGGTGTATGTATGTATGTTTATGTGTTCCATTAACAATCACCATCACTGCTGTGTGTGGTTCAGGGTGGTGCTGGGTGCCTGACACAGCCTTCCCCTGATGTATGTATGTATGTTTATGTGTTCCACTGACAATCACCATCACTGCTGTGTGTGTGTGGGGATCAGGGTGGTGCTGGGTGCCTGACACAGCCTTCCCCTGATGTATGTATGTATGTGTATGTGTTCCACTGACAATCACCATCACTGCTGTGTGTGTGTGAGGGGTCGGGGTGGTGCTGGGTGCCTGACACAGCCTTCCCCTGATATATATATGGATGTTTATGTCACCATCACTGCTGTGTGTGGTTCAGGGTGGTGCTGGGTGCCTGGCAGCCTTCCCCTGATGTATGTATGTATGTGTATGTGTTCCACTGACAATCACCATCACTGCTGTGTGTGGTGCTGGGTGCCTGGCAGCCTTCCCCTGATGTATGTATGTATGTTCATGTGTTCCACTGACAATCACCATCACTGCTGTGTGTGTGTGGGGATCAGGGTGGTGCTGGGTGCCTGACACAGCCTTCCCCTGCAGGGACCCGCTTACCCTGGGATGAGCAGTGGCTGATTGAGTCTCTCTCTGACTCCACCATCTACATGGCCTATTACACTGTGGCTCACCTGCTGCAGGGGGGGAACCTCAGGGGCCAAGGAGAGTCTCCTCTGGGCATCAGGTAAGGAGAGTGAACCACTAAGTTCTCTTGTTTAATTAGGTATGCTTATCTCCTGAATTGCTCTGCACAAAGACTTGCCAAGGAGGCTGAGTCTTTGCTTTTGTGTGTGAAAAGTGTCTTTATTAAACTTAACCTGCCATGAGCTGAGTTAGAGCAGGTTTGGAGAGAGGCAGTAAGGAAAGAGAGGAGTTTGACAGACAGTGAGAGGAAGAGAGAGTGGAAAAATGCTTCTGAAAGCACTTCTGAAAGAACTGTGTGGAGAGTAAATCACCTTTTTCTATGCTTGTTTGACTTGCCTTGAAATGGGCCTTGGCAGGTTTTTGGGTGATTGGCTGCTTGGGTGTCTGCTTGCTGAGACTGCTGTGCACCACAATAAATTGGAGGCTCCAGTGTACAGAGGGAGTAGGATTTAGCTCTTGGTTTTTGTCACTGTCACTCTCCTGGAAGCTCAGAACCATCTTTTATCCACAGCTTGTCTGTGGAAGTCTTCAGAGCAAGGGGGAGGAGGCATGTGGCCTCTTGGTTGGAGTGACTTTTGAAGCATGGTGATAGGGGTCAGAGAGATGAGACAGTACAGCTCAGTCTGGAGTTGAAAAAACACTTCAGATTGTGCCTTGAATCATCTGCTCTAATTCTGTGTGGTTTATGGACTAGTTTCTGGAGCAGTTTACATATTGGAATGGAAACTTTTCTTACTTTATGTTGTAACTAATCTGAAAACCATTTCCAAAGTAAAGATTCTGATTCTTACAGAAATACCTCTGAGACTGGGCAAGGCTGTCATTTGGGCTGAAACCTCTCTAATTACAGAGAAGCTATGCACGAGCTAGTCGTGTCTAGAAACAAGCTTTGAAGTGAGCATCCTGGTCCCTGAATTACAGATTTGATGTAATTAAGCATGTACAATTAGAGTGCTTTCCTATGCAAGTAGATAACATCTAGCAGCCTTGGAAAATGCTTTTTACTGATACTTGCTCTGTGGTGTGAAGGAAAAGGGGATTTATGGCCCATCCTTTCAGTCACCTTCAGTTACAATGAATATGGCACCAAACACAAGCCCAGTCGCAGCACAGGAATTTAAAGCATGGAACAAGAACTGCCAGAACCAAACCAGCAAAACTGTGCCTGTAGGATTTTTTCTGGACTGGTAGTACAGATCACCATCGGAGGTGTTTTTTAATGTGTTCTGGAAGTATTTGGGGTCCAGAACGCGTTTCCTCTGTGCATAGCACAGAGCTATCACCTGAGCTCAGGTAAAGGCCCTGGGCACTCTCTGTGTGTTTGCTGCTCAGGTGGACTGTGCTGTGAGAATGGAGCCACAGGTTTAAGCTGCCTTGCAGAAAGTGCTAGAATGTGTGAGGAGCTTTTACTGACTGTGCAATGTGGGACTGATTCTGTGCAGGGCGCATCAAATGACCAAAGAGGTTTGGGATTACATCTTCTTCAAGACAGCTCCGTTCCCTAAAACTGAGATTCCAAAGGAAAAGTTGGATAAGCTGAAGGAGGAGTTTGAGTTTTGGTATCCTGTGGATCTCAGAGTTTCTGGCAAAGATCTTGTTCCAAATCACCTGTCGTACTACCTCTACAATCATGTGGCCATGTGGTCAGAGCAAAGGTGAGTTGGGATGTGAGGCAGGTAAGGCTGGAGACTTTGCAGTTCTGTTACATTTGCTAATGGCCTTTGGACTCTACAACATTTAGAATTGTGTTGAAAATGTATTCTTTCATATTGCAGCTTTAATACAGTTGTCTATAGCAAAAGTTATTAAATGGAAAGGTTTTTTACCATTATTATTATACACTTATATAACAGAAGTGATTGAAATAGAAAGTTTTTCTACCATTATTTCCCCTGGTTTTTCTGCATTATCTCCTCCTATGCATTTCCCAGTGTTGAGTTGCATTCCTGCACTGGAATTCATTTGGCATTATTATTAAGTCTCCTTAATTCCTTCTCAAGGATGTTAAAAGAGCCATGTGTACTCCCATGGGCTGTGCAGGACTGGTTGAGAGTCCATTGCATGATGCTTTTATGGTGAAGATACTGTTTGCATTCCCTAGAATTTTGGTTTAGGGATTGTATAAAACTGTACATAGGAAAAATGTGTTTCTGGTGTATAGTAAAGACGATTGTGGATAGTTCAATATCTCTTTCCTTCATGGGTAGAAATGTGGACCCAGCACTGTTGTGTGCTCTTGGGCAGTGCCAATCACTGGCCTTTAAATTAAAAATATCTGAACAGAGGAGGGTGATGTAAATGAACTGTAATTGCAGGTGCACTGCTCCCTGCCCTGTGTTTCAGCAATGATAATCCTTAGCCTTTACACTGTAGTTCTTTTCATCTTCAGAGACACTCCTTAATATATTTAAGACAACCCTTAGGTATTTTTTTTGAAGATTCCACTCAAGGCATTCATCTCAAACTGGAATATAAAATGTTTGTTCCTATTTTTAAAAGAGAAAATGTATTTACTTGGCCAAAAGATTTGTATCTTGCCTTTGAACAGGGAAAAATGGCCAGTAGCTGTGAGAGCCAATGGACATCTGCTCCTCAATTCCGAAAAGGTACAGTGAGGTCTTTGTGTTGTCAAAATAGGCATTTGCTAGCCAGACTGAAAACTTCTTCTTGGGATGTAAGCAGGGGAAATAGTGACATTTCTTCATTAGTGCCCTCCAGTTTTTCATTCATTAAAGACCTGCCTTGTCTGTGATTTTAGGCAGCACTTTCTCTTAAGTCGGCTCTTGTGTGGGCTCACCAATTTAGTGAAAAGTTCAGTGAAGATTTCTGTTAAGTTTTCGAGTAATACAGAATATTTATTTATTTATTTAAGTGAAGTTTACATTTTTAGAGCATTGGAGTAGGTGCAGTGAGAGGAAAAAGTTTGGGGCAATAGCTCACTAATAAGTGCAAGTTCTGACACTGAATTCAGGTGCCTGAACCCAGGAATTAGGCCTTGGGGACTATCTGTATGAATCCAAAAACCCCAAATAAACCCTAGTGGAGTTCTTCTTGAAAAATCAATACATGGTGATCTGAAGCTGCCAGTTTTAAAGTGATATTTAAGTTTAACTTAGGGAATTTCTGGGATTATATTTTGTTGCTGAGTGCATGCAGAGTTCAGTCTGCTTTTGCTGTGAGACCTCATTCAGATTTACCAAAACGCTTTTTTGCTGTGATTCATGAGAAAATTGTTTGCCCAAACCCTTGCTGGGTCTGTCTTGCTTATCCACCAACACAGGGGATGTGTGAGAAAACAAACACTCTTATCTTTCTTTCAGATGTCTAAATCGACAGGCAACTTCCTCACCCTCACTCAAGCTGTTGACAAGTTTTCTGCAGATGGTGAGTGCGTTCTGACCTGCATCTGATTGTCAATTATGCCAAAATGACTAAAATTAGTGTTTTGCTCTCAAGGGAGTTTATTGGAGTATTGAATGGCAATAAATCTGCCACTTGCCACCTGTTCTTGTGGAAAAGCTGAACTCCACATGGAAGACTGGGATGTGTGTTAGCGCACCTGGTTCAGCCAGGAGCTGCTCCTGGGGCTGAGCTCTCTGCATTCACTGGGGGGGTCAGAGCACAGGACGTGCTGTTGGTGTGCATGGGCTGTGTACATATCTGTGCTCTGTGCATCCATGTGGGCCATGCTGCTGCCATGCCCCTGTGTTCTGGGCAGGGACCGTGCTGGGCTCCTGGTTCTGGTGTCCGCCTGGTCCCCTCCCAAGGAGGGCAGTGTCCCTCTCCCAGGGGAAGGGCCTCCTTTGGGGCATCTCTGGCTGGCCAGGCAGTTTGTGACCTGGCTTTGCAATTGTTAACCAGCTGAAGGGAGCTGTCACAGGGGCAGGAGGCACAGCACTCCATGGGTATCGGCCAGCTGGTGGCACCCAGCCCTGGCAGCTGATCCCCTGTTCTTCAGGCATGCGTTTGGCCTTGGCTGATGCTGGAGACACTGTTGAAGATGCCAACTTTGTGGAAGCCATGGCAGATGCTGGTATTCTTCGTCTCTACACATGGGTGGAGTGGGTGAAGGAGATGATTGCAAACAGAGACAGCTTGAGGAGTGGCCCAGCCAGCACCTTCAATGACAGAGTCTTTGCCAGGTGTGGTATGAAGGTTAATAGTACTGTTTGGATCAGGTTTTTCCTTGCAAGGAGGAATCCTGTAGTTATTTTTTCTCAAAATTAATGAATTTCATAAAACAGAGCTCATTCCTGAATGGGTTATGGGGTTTGGCTGCATTGCTGACGGTTTTACACAGACTGTGCTGTATTGATGTTGTCACTTCCCTCCCCAGTGAGATGAATGCAGGCATAATGAAGACAGACCAAAATTATGAGAAGATGATGTTTAAGGAAGCTCTGAAAACTGGCTTCTTTGAGTTTCAGGTAGGAGATGTAAGAAAATGACACCTGGTATTTGTCACTTAGTGGATTTCTTTTAATCCTTCTTTCTCTGGTCCTTAATCATACAGCTGAATTGGAATCAGAATTGTGTCAAGAGACAAGAGTACTTCAAGGGAATAAATGTGGAATCGTAGGGGTTTGCTTGTGTCAGTTTACAAAGGTCCAGAGGAAAGCAAATGCAATTCTGCAAAATAGTCCTGATATCTAATATGAGCAAGAAGCTGCTTTGAAAAAGACACTATTAAAAATAGTGTTGCCTTTATATATTTCCTGATAAAGGACTCTTCATAAGAAAGCCAGAAAAAGCATCAACAAAATTGTTTGGAAGCATAGTGCTTTTTGATATCCTCCATAAACCATGTCTCCAGAGTGTCTGCAGAGCCATGCTGCTCCATTTAATGAATTACACACACTCCTTCATGTGGCTGCTTTGAGATACTCAGGAGTAGGGTTAAATAGGCTGAATTATGTGTAATGATAGATCATATTCATTGCCTTTTTCTTAGTTCTTATTAGTATGTAAGTTGTTTGGGATGACAGCACCTGATACACAGCTGTGGATGTTTTTGTCTTTTATGTTTGTGCCAATAAGCAGTTTTTTAAAGTACCACATAAATGCAAAAATCCAATGGCTGACTGGCAGAGTCACATGTGGGTGCTTCAGGAAAGTACAGTTCCTAGAACTCAATAATGGATTATGACAAGCTGCTGACGTTCTGAAGGCATGCTGGAGCCTGCAGGCCTGTGTGTGTGTGTGTGTCCCTGCAGCAGAGGGCTGAAGGCTGTGCTGTTGTTGCAGGCAGCCAAGGACAAGTACCGGGAGCTGGCCATCGAGGGCATGCACAGGGAGCTGGTGTTCCAGTTCATCGAGGTGCAGACTCTGCTGCTGGCTCCCATCTGCCCCCACCTGTGCGAGCACATCTGGGCCCTGCTGGGGAAGGTACTGGCGTTTCAGTTCTGTCATTGATTCACATCTGAGCTTCTATGGATTTCAGTAACACCATGTCAGGCTTACAGATGCTTGTGTACAAGTAGAAAGGATATGTCAGAACACAAGAAGTCATACTGGCTCATTGTCCCTGGGACAGTGACTGCAGGGAGCTGGCCTGTTGCTGTGATGATGTGTGCAACATTAATAACAGTCACTATCATTGTCTGCTTACAAGGAGGTCTAAAATTTAGTGTAACAATGCAATAGGCTTACACTTCTGCATAAAGCTTAGTTTTGATGTTTTTTAAGCCCTCTGCTTGTAGGTGGCATTCCCTAGGCGTGTGGTAGTTGTGATTGTGTGTATAGTCCTGAACACACTGGCAGTGCTTGTTGTCTGTGTGCCCCCTCCTTTGGGTTGTTATGGGTGGGAGCTCACTGAGTCCACACTGGCTGAACTCTTTTGCAATGGAGCTGTACTGGCTGGGAGCCCAGCAGCCAAGGTGCGTTCCCTCAGTGCATTGCTGTGTGCTCTGCCCCAAGGCTGAGTCCATCATGAGGGCCTCGTGGCCAGCAGCAGGGCCCGTGGACGAGGTGCTGATCCGCTCCTCTCAGTACCTGATGGAGGCAGCCCACGAGCTCCGCCTGCGCCTCAAGAGCCACATGGCCCCTGCCAAGGGAAAGGTGAGGCTGCTGCTTGTGTGCGCGTGGAAATTCTCTATTGCCTTGGGCCCCTTCCTGATTGTTTTCTATTTCCTCAGAAAAGTGCAAAAGAGCCTTCCCAGAAGCCTTCCCACTGTACCATCTACGTGGCAAAGAGCTACCCGCCCTGGCAGCACACCACGCTGTCCGTCCTGCGCAAGCACTTCCAGGTGCTCCTCCCCTCCTCTGCCCTCCAGCTGCTTGCCAGCTCTTTGGGGGCTCATCTGTACAAAGTTTATAAGCTGCACCTTGTTACCAAATTATTTCAGTAGATTAATTTTCTTCATGCTTTTACAACTGTCCAGTAAGTTTTGATGCTTAATGAAAATGTCCCAAAGACTGTTATTGGTTTGACAGTTGCATTTCATTGGTTTTGACAATCTGAGTAAAAAGCATGCCTGTGCTCTGTTGTTTCTTCCAATTGTAAGTGGTTAGCTTTTAAATATTCTTTACAAGTACATTTTTGAGGAAACATGGTTGACTGACAGACTACTGCTGCCTTACTCTGCAAGTGGGCTTAGAAGCTTTGTTCTAGTCCTTGAGTAAGTGTAAACCACTCAGCAGTGTCACAAGAAATAGCTGGAATAAGTCAGTATAAGAAGAAATATATTAAGAAAACAGAAGGATTATGTTTCTGACATGGGGAAACTGCTGAGAGTGGCTTTTGGGATCCCAATGGACCATCCTCAGCTTGAACACACCAGGGTTGTAGCTGATAGATTCAGGAGTCCTGACTATTCCAGTTGTGGCAATGAGATAAACCAACATTCCTCGTGTGGGATTTGTTCTTGGGGGTATTTTCACCTTTGGGCGTTGTACAGGCTTTTTTTCTGTATTAGTGTTAAATGCTGTTTGGGTTTCAGAAGGATGAGAAAACTATCTGTGGAATCAATGATGCTGACAAACCTTGCTGGTATTTGTGGGAAAGCAGGAAAGGTACATGATATTGAAAGGCAAGTTTTTCATGACAGCTGCTCTCCTTAATGTTTGTTCATCCCTGTTTTAGAGCAGTGGAGGTCAGCTGCCAGATAATAAAGTAATTGCCAGTGAGCTGAACACCTTGCCAGAGCTGAAGAAGTATATGAAGAAGGTGATGCCTTTTGTTGCCATGGTTAAGGTAGGTGTCAGAGGGGCAATTCTGCTACAGGAAAGGCTGTTGTGGTTGCAGTGTCTTCCCCTTGCCCTGTGCTTATTTGTCATCTTCCAGGGTTTGTTTATAAACATCTTCTACATCTCCAGAAGAGCTGCATAATAAAAATGTCTCTGTGTGAATTAGCCCAGGTGAGCTCTGGATCTGGTTGAGGCTTGGTGCTTTCTGTGCTTTGTGGGTGATGCAACCTGTACTCCAAACATGCCTGGATCCCTCTGTATTTGAAATTTATCCTATTTGACTTCTCCAGTTTTTCATGCTGAAATGAGTCAAGTGTTGCTTTGGAGACACAGAAACTGGAAGCTGAAAATAAGGCCAAGAGTTGATTGATTGCAGTATGTGTAAGGGAGGAAACAACAGACTGTTCTGAGCCTTGACTGGAAATATGAATTTTGTGTGTAATTCTTATGTTTATCACTTAATATGCTGATAGTCCATTATTTTCCCTGAGTCATGCAAGCCTATGAAAATCTTGGCTTCCATTTCTTTAAAGAAACTTTCTTTTGCTTGCTGTTGCAGATGAAAATTCAATACAACAACTAGGGAGAGCCAAGAAGCAAAGAATTAACAAATTTTTTTAAAAAATGAGAGTGGGGGTTGCAGTGTATGATTTAAAACCTTTTTAATGACTTTTCATGATCTGTAGAAATTGAGAGGGATTAGTAATGGAAAAAAATCTTAATGAGTGTAAAAAAACCCCTTTTTGTCCTTAAGCTTTAGCTTGATTTTTGAAATGCACGTAATAATTACTTCTCTTTGTAAGCTTTGTCATGAGGAGTGTAATTGTTCTTTGCTCTCTCTGTGGGGTTGTTCTGATTGTTCCTTTTCATGGGAGCTTGGAAATCTTCAGAGGAGCAGAGAGCACAGAGCAGTTCTGGAGCTTCCTGTGTGAGTTTGTAAGAACAGTGGGATGTGTTAGATCCACTGATGCAGCTGGGAAAGGTCAGACAAGCTCTCAGTCCCCAGAGTTAGGGCTGAAACCTTGCTGTGTTTTGGTGTCTTTAGTCTGGCAGCAGTGAGTGATCCCAGGGCAAGTGGGGAAGGAGCTGAGGCTTACCTCAAATCCTTCTTTTTGCTTCCAAAGAGCAGCAGCCTATTTCCCACAGAGACATGGAAACACCTGAGCTCAGACTCCCCTGAGCAGTGTCTTTCTCTGAAACCAATTATTCATCAATTCCAGGGTACAAGGAGCACCTCAGCTTGTGCTTCCTACTCATCAGAGCAGGGCTGAAATGTAGGAGCACCTCTGTGATTTACAAAGGGAAGCAGTTCCATGTTAAAAGGGAATCTTTCACATTAAACTGATGAGGAAACCAGGAAACCACAACCATGCTGAGGCTGACAAAGCAGAGCTTCAAAGGAGACAGCTGGCTCAGCATGTGAGAGCCAGGCAGGGACAGATTAAACTCCAAAGAGGAAGTTCTGTTTTAGTTAAAAAAAAAAAAAAAATCGTGTGGTTTTTATACTGCCTTTAATACTGTGTCTCTTGTGACTGTTGCTGCTGGCTTTCTGGACTAATTAAGTTACTTTTATGTTAACGTACAAAGTGGTTGTTATTTCCCTGCAGAGAACTCGCTGTGAGCACGTCCAGGTGTTGTGGGCTCGTCCTTTATTTTAAACTGGGTCATAAGCCTGAGCTTCCTGCTGTGAAATACCACTGAAATGCTGACTGATTTTGTGAATTCTCAACCTGCACATTAAGTAGGGATTTAAATAACTGTGAATGTCAAACACCTTTTCAGTCCTATATTAAAAATGTGTTCTAATTGCTCATACTCCTCCCATCAGTGTCACCAGCTCCCTGTAGAAGAAGCAGCCCTGTTACAAGAAAATTATTGCTCCAGTGTTAATGTTGTGCCAGCAGAGAGCTCTTGGATTTACAAGCCTATTCTTTTCATGACTAATGTGGATAGTTTGCCATTTTGAAGCATCATTTTGCTTCCAGCCTTTGGAGGGTTTTAATACTTTTTCCCTCCCCCCTACAGGAAAACTTGGAGAAAAATGGTTCTCGTGTTCTTGATCTCGAGCTGGAGTTTGATGAGCGTGCAGTGCTCATGGAGAACATTGTCTATTTGACAAATTCCCTGGAGGTTGGTACAGACCTGGCACCTACTGCTTGGCATTTATTGGGATGGCTGGAGCAGCAGCTGTTTGATGGGGCTGTAGCCTCTGCTGCTCCCTCTAAAGCCAATAAACTCCTGCTTATTCCCTCCTCCCCGATTTTTTCTTTTACAGCTGGATCACATTGAGGTGAAGTTTGCTTCTGAAGCAGAAGATAAAATCAAAGAAGAGTGCTGTCCTGGAAAACCATTTTCTGTATTCAGAACTGAGGTAAAATCAGAAATTCAGATATTGAAAATCTGAAAACTTAATTAAAAAACTTAAATTGAAACTTTACTTTTGTCTGGGTTTTTTAAAATATGCCATTTAAAAACTTTGATCAGACATGAATGTTTATCATGTATGAATATTTCTACTTGCAAAGTAAAAATGTCATTCCCTAAAGATGTGTTAAACAATTGTTACACTTTGGGCTGCATTTTAGAGTTGGGGCAGTGCTGGTGTCCAGCATGGCCAGGCAGGTTCTAAAGGGATCTGGTCCCTCTGGAAGATGCGTGACCAGCAGATGTTTATTTGGTGTAGTTGCATGTTTCTGCTGAGGGATCACGAGCACGTTCTGCTCTAAGGTCTGTGTTGTGTCTCACAGCCTGGCGTGTCCGTGTTCCTGGTGAACCCTCAGCCCTGCAACGGCCACTTCTCCACCAAAATGGACATCAGGCAAGGGGACAACAGAGAGACCATCATCAGGCGCCTGATGAAGATGGACAGGGGCATCAAAGGTAGCCTGCAGTGCAGGGCACGGCTGTGCCAGTGCTGTGACAGACGTGGGACAGCCCTGTGTGTGCAGGGGTGGGAGTCACTGCCCGCCCCTGGGTGGGGCTTGGGGAATGAGGGGGGTGAAACAGGGACTGCTCTGTCTCCCTGGAGGTGTCCGTGTGCCGAGGGGCGCAGGGCTGCAAGGAAGGCCCAGCTGAAGGGTCTCAGGCTTCTTGGTCTGCTTAGCAGTCTTATTAGTCTGCCTTTTGATGGGAAATTGTATTGAAATCAATTCTCACCCTCCTCTTCCTCCCAGTCTCTGCAGTTCATTCCTCAGAAAATGAGGAATAACTGTTCAGCTACTCAGACCTTTCCTGAGCCAGACAAAGCAAGTTCAGGGCTTGGGATGTGGTATTAGGAGCTGGTGTTTCTGTGTGGTTTATCCCCATTTCTGTTGGTAACTGGCTGTGTAACCCCTGAAGGACATTGTTGTATTGGTGCAAACCTTAGCAGGACAGGTATTCCCATGAGAATACGTTTCCTTGGAGCAGGTGGGAAGTTCCAAGGGTTCAGCACTGCTGTGGGTATTAACCCTGTGGGTGCTGTGCCTGTGTGCAGCTCCCAGGGCCTGACCAGCTGCTCTCTCTGTGCAGATCTCTCCAAAGTGAAGCTGATGAGGTTTGATGATCCCGTGCTTGGCCCCCGCCGTGTTCCAGTGCTTGGCAAAGAGGAAGCAGGGAAATCTCCAATCCTGGAGCAAGCCATCTTCCACATTGACCTGGCCCAGAGGCACGTCTGTGTCACTGAGAACGGCCTGACAAGGGACATTGGGGACACAATTGTTTACCTGGTCCATTGAACTGCCGTGTATCCAGTGAGAAGGGTCATGGAGGGACTTGGAAGCATTTGTATTAAACAAAGGGGAGAATTAGTTCTGTAAAAAAATAAAACCCACCCAAACCAACTTGAGTTCACATTTGAGTTGCCCCTGCTCTTTTAAACAGGGATTTAATAAATTTTTTTTCCTGTGGTGTTTTGGCTTCTCTTGGAAAGAAAGTTACCCTGGAGACCCTTCTTTTCCAGCTGTGGGCAGGGTCTTCAGGAACAAATTTGAACGCCATGCTTACAATTCCACTCCTTGCTCCATCCAGGGAGCTGTGCTGCTTCTGAGCTGCACTCAGCTCCCTCCCAAGCTGATTGAGCCAAAGGCTTTAACTGAAGAGCCTGGGGCTGCCTGGCTGGGGAGAGGGGTGGCCCTGGCAGGTGGGAGCTGGTGTGACACAAGGCAAGGACCAGGATGGTGTCACCTGTGCTGCCTCTGAGTCCTTCTGGCACTTTGGAGGTCTAGGGTCTCATCATGGTTTATTCTCTCCTGGGTTCTGCCTCAGGATGCTTTTATTCCAGTTCATACCCACAGTCAGTGGCCCTCTCACCCTCCCTTTGCCCTCAGTTCCCAACAGGCAAAACCTGAAATAAGAAAGGGAAAATAAACATGCTTTCATGCAAAAAGTTTTAATGGTGCCACAGCAGCTCCCACAGGCTGGTGTCTCACACAGTGGGTGCCAAATCTTTCCTGAGCCCCATTTTCCCCAGTGCATGAGGGGCTGTAATCCATTTGGCCCCAGTTAATTTAATTATCTACAAGCTACAGAGCTAAGCATTAGTGCTATAAACTTAGATGAATAAACTTCTGAAAACTTAAAATGTCTTTAAACCATTGCTTTTTTTTTTTTTTACAGAGATACAAAATAAATAGCCTGAGGATTAATACAAAACAGGAAACTAATATCTTCTTGTTTATTGACTTTTCTCCCAAATAGTACCTTAAATTGAAAAAACCTTTTTAAAAAATGAACTTCACTTCATGGAAAAAATATTCAGCATCCCTGAATTTGTACAAGTGTCTCTGAACAATAAACTAAACATTATTTGTTCTTCCTATCCATCACCAACTAAGCAAATGTTATACATCCTACTGTTTCTAAGATATGTAATGTAAAAATAGTAATTTATGATTTCTCACTGGTGGTGACCTGGCTGTAACATTTCATTGGAGCATTCCCTGGGCTGGATGCAGAAAGCAGGCAATGGAACTCCCTGCTTGGTCATGTGAAGGATTAGGGAAGTTTTGTTGAGCCCTCCTGCCTGTGGGCTCTGTTCTGGCTGGATCATTTCCCCCCTCCATTCCCCGCACATCCTCCCCAGCCTGGCTCAGGGTCCCTCGTGTGCTGTCCCCAGGCAGTCTGGGATCCATCAGCGCTTCCCATTGGGAACACGTGCAAAGGGATCAGCCTGGGGAGCTCCACGGACAGTTTGGGGTTCTGAACACCGATCTCGTGAATATTTGGAAGTGTTGCTTTTTAAATGGGACAGATGCTGAAGTTTGTAACAACCTGAGAAGTCTTCAGCTGTGGTTACACTTCAAGCACTCATTTCACAAATTAACTTCAGTGACTGTTGGGCACTGAATAAACCTCCTAAGAATGATAAATGAGAGATTTGACACAGTCCCAGGCTGCTCTGGTGTTTCCAACTAAAACGTTTGGAGCCAGTGCTTGCATTCTTAGCTCTCAGAAGGAGAGAGGGGCTGATGGGTTAGTGCAATTCTGTTCATTTCTGGCTGTATGTGGGGATGTGTCTCAGAGCCAGCTGCTTTCTGGCTCAGCTCTAGAAGGATGTCAGGAGTCCTGAGCACAGAGCCAGCGCGTCTCCCCGAGGCATTCAGCTGTCTGAGGTGCCATGGCTGAGCTGGGCTCGCCCTCATTTTGCAGCCGCTGCCACCTTTCACACCAGGGCACAGCGCAGGCTTCCAGCTTGTCGGGGGTTTCTGCAGGAATGCTGACAGAGGGCACAGAGTGAGAGCAGCTCTGCGCCTTGGAGCTCGCTGTGCCTCTGAAAATCCCCACGGGCAGACCCGGCTTTCCTGCTCCACACACAGGAATTCTGCAAGAGGGAAGGTCCAGGGGCTGTGGCACAGTGAATTGTTTTATCCATTCCCTTTGTGTGGTTTTAGGAAAAAATGTCCTTCTCTGAGGAGTCTCCATTGACCAGTGGAGTTCCTTCCCCGGGTTTGTAGGCAGGGAAGCGAGGATGGGATTTCAGGGCAGGTTTGGAGGGAGCACAGCTCCTCCTGTCAGGAGAGGGCGGCCGGTGCCTGCAGCTGGGCTGGGAACTGCCCATGGGTAAACCAGCAATGGAAACTAAGCGTGAAACCCAAACTCTGCTGTGCAGGTTGGCAGAGAGCAGGCACAGCTGGAGCCAGCAGAGCTCTGCTGGCTTCCCTGGGATTCACAGGAGAACGCTTGGGCTGGGGCGAGCCGCAAACCAGAGCTGGGAATGCTGGGGCAGAGGGGGTCTGGGGCAGGGCGAGCTCTGAGTGCTGCTCTCTGTTACACAGGCAGTGCTTCATGCATCTGAAACCCATGAATCCCGCTTGAGATATTTACAACAGCCACATCTGAGTGGGCGGGTGGTGGGAAGGGCTGGAAGGAGCTCAGGGGCAGGAGGTAGCTGACAGGTGACCAGAGGAAAACAAGCATTGAGGAGAAGGGAGATTCAGTGCCCTCACTGCAGGGCCTGGGTGACTGCAGTGATGGCAAAGCCCCTTCCGTTGGCTCTTTGCCTACCAAATCACCTTTTAGGCTTCTGTGTTAAAATTCCTGGGCTAAAACCAATGAGAAAAGCAAGAAAGCAACCACGCAAACAAAAAATCTGAGCGACCCCCTCCCCTCAAAGGCAGCATGAACCATCAGCCAGGAGCTGACTGATTCTGATTTATGGTTTCTTTATCCTGAGGCAGGCAGGTAACGAGCCGGTGTTTGATCTCTGTGGGCTTTCTGCAGCCCTGAGGAGACCAAAGCAAGTGTAACTCCCTCCGATACCTGCGCGCTTCCCGCCCTGCCGCTGCTCCGGGGCTGCGACCTGGGGAGCGTCGGTTCTGCCAGGGCCGGGGTGCCGGGCACCTGTCCCCATGCTCGGGGCGCGGAGCCGGGCAGCCCTGGGGCTCGGGCACCTCTCCCCGTGCTCGGGCAGCCCTGGGGCTCGGGCAGCCCTGGGGCTCGGGCACCTCTCCCGGGCTCGGGCAGCCCTGGGGCTCGGGCACCTCTCCCGTGCTCGGGCAGCCCTGGGGCTCGGGCAGCCCTGGGGCTCGGGCACCTCTCCCGGGCTCGGGCAGCCCTGGGTTGCGGGGTCCCTCCGAGGTGCCCCAGCCCCCGAGGCGCCGGCGGTGCGGGAGCAGCGGGCCCTGCCCGGGGAGCTGGGGCAGGATGCGGGGCCGGGCGCCGAGGGAGAGGAGCGGGAGCGGGGAGGAAGGCAGGCAGGCAGGCAGGCAGGCGGCGTTACCCGCTCAGTTTGCCGAGATGCTGCTGTAGCTCTTCTTGATGGGGAAGGTCAGCTGCCCCGAGAGGTCCAGCGACAGCGCCTTGGGGTGCAGCGCCCGGCGCGGGTGCAGCGGGCTGGAGCCCAGGCGCGGCGAGTACAGCACCAGCAGCTCGGGGCCCAGGCGGGGCTCGGGCAGGAGCGCCTCGGGGCCGGGCTCTGTCCTGCTGCGGGCCAGCCTCGGCGAGGGCTGCAGGCTGTGCCGCTTGGGCGGCGGCGGGCTGTGGTTCTGGAACCTCACCGTCTTCACTTGCTGCAGCGAGAAGGGGCCAGAGTCAGGCGGGAACTGCAGAGCCCGCCCTGCCCTGCCCTGGCCCTGCAGAACCGGGGGATGCTCGGGGGCGGCCGGGCCCCGCGGGGCTCAGCAGAGCAGCCCAGGGTGATGCTTTGGCTGCAGAGAGCCCCGGGGAGCAGCACAGCGGTGCCGGCAGCCCTGCAGAGCAAGGAGCGCTGCTCTGGGAGCGGGAGGCAGCGCAGCGCCAGGAGCTGCTGCCCCTCCGGCCCTGGCACAGCCGCGGGCTCCCTCAGCCGATGCTGATGCTGAGCTGCCCGGGAGCCCTGAGGCTGGCTGGGCTTTTGGGGGCATGTGGAACGATTTGGGCACGGCTCTGGGTACTATGGGAGAGGGAAGCTTTATGAAATATATCTCTGGCTGCCAAACGGGAAAGAAATTCCCATTCCAAATGGCTCAGCCCGAGTGACATGAGGGAGATGGGGGAGTTCTGCAAAGCTCTGCCTGACAGCAGTTCTGTGGCGCTGCTCCCAAACTCACAGATTTTTGCTCAATTTATGACCTCAGAAAAGTCTCGAGATTTGCTTGTGACTGAGCTGGGTGACAGGGACAGAGCGCCTGCAGCGCCCTGCCTTTCCTCAGGGCCTAATCTGAACAGCAGCACCAAACCCCGATTTCCTAAGGCGTGTGTCAATCCCCCCCGATTTCTATAGGAAGGAATTGGTGAGGTTGGAGCAGAGCCCTCGGGGATTTGGCCCTGGCTGGTTTGGGCAGCCGCTGCGGTTCCGCGGGGATGCTCTGGGGCAGGGAGGGTTCGGTACCTTCTCGGCGCTGTTGCGGGACGTTTCTGGTTTCACCAGGATGGACGGCGGGGCTGACGCCGGCGGCTTTGGAGCGGCCTCGCTCTTCACCGAGGGCTCTTTGGCGTCCAGGATCACCGAGCTGCACACCGAGGGGCTTCGGCTCTCCCCTCCCCTGACCAGCAGCGCCGGGGCAGCCTCATAGGAGGGGTTTGGCCTCTCTGTCTCGTCCGTGCCGGGGACGCTGTGCGGGTACAGCTGGAAGTGCTGAGCTCGCCCCGCAGCCGAGGGGCGCCGGAGGGAGCCGGTGATCTGCACGGGGGTCCCCGCCTGGCCCGGCCTCTGCAGGGATCCGTCTGCGGAGCAAGGACCGCGGAAAGCATTTAGTCAGGAACCCGGAATGTGCAGAGAGAGCAGGGTTATAACCAGCCCCGCACCGACAGCCCCGCTCACAGCATCCTTGGGGCCGCAGCCTCCAGGGACCACCCCGTGCCCGCCCCTGTGCCCCGGGACCCATTTCGGGTGTAAAAGCTCTGACAGCGGCCCCTGCCACGGCTCTGCTGCCTGCGGGAGCTGCTCTGCTGCCGGAGCTGGGAACACACACCCGGCTCCCCAAATACTCGGGAAGTGTATTACAAAACAGCGCGTATGGGATGAAGATAAACCTTGCGGCCTCCTCGTAAAGAACGCAACCACCGAACTCTGCACAAAGCTTTGCAGGAATTTCTCCATGCTGAGTCACATCCCCGGAATTCCCGAATTCCCCAGAGTCGGGGCCAGGCGGGGCTGAGGGACCATGAACCGCAGCACTGGTGTGCTCTGGGGGATGTGTCCCCTGCTCCCCCCTGAGCCCCCTCACTCACTCACTCCTCCTGGAGGATGCGACCCTCTTCTCCCCGCTCCCCCTCACTCACTCACTCACTCCCGGGGGATGTGACCCCTGTTTCCCCCCTCACTCACTCCTGAGGGATGTGTTGGATGTGTCCCTGTTCCCCCGCTCCCCGTCACTCCCTCCCGGGGGATGTGACCCTTGTTTCCCCCCTCACTCACTCCTCCTGGCGCTGCCGCGGCCGCGGCGCAGCGGGGCCGGGGCCCGGCCGGGGCACGGGATGGGCACGGGCAGCAGCAGCGGCCGCAGGGCCCGGCTCTGCCGCGGGCCGCCCTCGGACACGCTGCCCTGCGAGGACAGCGAGGACGTGGACAGCGTCCAGGAGGTGTACAGGGAAGGCATCTTCGAGTCGGTGAGACTGGATTTCCTGTTGGAAAAGAAGGGCGAGGGCTGCCGGGTGCCATCCCACCTGGCCAGGGACCCCTGGCCCTGCTCAGTCCTGGGGGGTCCCTTGTCAGGACTGGGGGATGCATTGCCAGGGGCTCTCCGTGGAAACAAGAAGACCCCAAGTTCTCTGTCACCCCCTTCCCTCTGCCCGTTTATTTCCACGTAAGAAGTGCCAGACCTGAAGAGGGGGCTGACGTAGTTGCTGGGGAAGAGGCCGACCCTGCCGGTGACCAGGGACATGCCCCGCAGCCACCCGTCCTGCTCCTTGCCGAACACACGGACCCCTTCTCCCTTCTGCAGCTCCAGCTCGTCCGGTCCGTGCGCCGCGTACGAGTGCAGAGCCACGCACCTGGGGAGAGAGGCTGTCAGGGCAGGGAGAGCGGCCCGGCAGGGCGGCTGCAGCATCCCGGAGCTCTGCGGCTTAACAGGGCTGGGGGAGAGGCTGCTGGCTGTGCTGGGAGCCCCGCGGTTTAACCGGGCAGGGGAGGATGCTGCTGGCTGTGCCCAGAGCACCCCGGAGCTCTGTGCTTTAACAGTACAGGGGAGGAGGCTGCTGGCTGTGCCAGAGCTCCACAGTTTAACAGTGCAGGGGGAGGATGTTCCTGGCTGTGCTCAGAGCCCTTCAACCAGGGCTTCCTCGAGCGTTTGTGGAGAGAACTCGCAGGGAGGAAAGCGCTTGTCACCTCAGGCCAAAGGGGACGTGGATAAGAGAAGAGCCAGCAGAAGTGCAGAACAAAGCAGCTCATGAGGACGGTTTCTCTCCCAGAAGTGCCAGCCCAGGGTGACAAGTGCTGGGGAGGAGGAAAGTGCTGCTCTGCACCTCACACAGCGAGTGCTCCATCAGAAACACGGATCAGGGCCTGACAAGTACCTGTCCTAAGGCAAAGCTCTTGAAAGAGCACAGTTATGGTGCTGTGTTCAAGATAGCATCAGGCAGTTCTGCCTTTGAAACCAGAGGCCTCGATCTGCTTGCCTGGAGCATCCCCAGGAGGTGTTGGAGGCCCAGGGAAGAGCACCACTCCTGCCCTGCCTCCCTTCCTCCCTGCCTCCTCCTCCTTGCCCGGAGCACAGGGACAGCAGTGGCAGCCACTGGAGGCCACAGAGAATGGACAGAGCAGGAGGTAGGAGGAGGTACATGGCCCCACTCCAGGGTAGTGAGGAAACCAGACAAGGAATTGGTCTGAAATTCCCCCTAGACCTCTCTGCTGTGATTCTGGGATTGGGACCAGGAGCTGAAGTTTCATTCTTCCCTCTGACCCACGTGTGAGTACACAGCAAAACAGCAGCAAAAGAAAACGGTGCATTTTTCAAAACCATTCCCTATCTGTTCCTTAAAGAACTTGAATTTGTCTCCAGTGTAACACATTTGAATGCACTGTTGTTTTTTTCAAAGGGAATGTGATCTGCTCCAAGAATCAATGAGTTGCAGCCCAACACCACAAGTATCAGGTGTTATTTACAAAACAAACAATGGATGGGGTGTTGGGATAGCCAGGGCTGCCCCAGGACTCTCAGGGGGTTTCTTTCTCTCTCCCTGCAGTTCAGCACAAGCACCTGAAGGTGTGCCCTGCTGGGGCAGTGAGTGTGGGGCGGCTCCGTGGGGCTCTGGCTGTGCCCAGGAGCTGCCCAGAGTCACCTGGAGGGGAGGCCCTGCAGGGCTGCTCTGACACTGCCCCTGTGCACACCAGGCTGGTGCCACGCTCTCACACCGTCCTTCTGCAAACTGTTTTAAGGTCTTGGGAGTTCTCTTGTGCCTTGGGTTATTGTGCGCTGGAGTCCTGGCTGACTGATGGTGGTGTGTGTGGGTCCCAGCACAGCACTGAGCTGTGGGTGCACCAGCATTCCCATGACCTGGCCTGCACCAGGGCTGCTGAGTGCTGTGTAAACAGCGTGTTGTGATGCTGCTGTTATTTCAGATGCTTTACTAAATGCCAGGGTGGTGACTCTTCCCTTGATGTAATCATCATAGAGTGTTATCTGCAGATTTTAACTCTATGAAAGTTTTCAGAAATTGGATTGTTCAAAACACCAGTGGCCATGAAGGTTTCAGGATAAATAACTAGAGGCACTTAAGGAGTAATTAGTTTCTTTACACTTAAATTAAAATGTATTGTCGGCAAGCAGGCAGAACCGTTTCTCCATGGAGCCTGCAGTGAGGCAGGAAGATGCACTCAGCTCTGGA
This sequence comes from Zonotrichia leucophrys gambelii, assembly GCF_028769735.1. NCBI lineage: Eukaryota > Metazoa > Chordata > Aves > Passeriformes > Passerellidae > Zonotrichia > Zonotrichia leucophrys. Next base: position 412,461 of record NC_088183.1, read on the forward strand.
ATCTCTGCCACCCCGGCTCAGAGCAGCCAGGGCCGTTCCCACATGGATCTGCCCCTGGATCCCAGCTGTGCTCCGGGCTGTCTGCACCTCCTGCCTGGCCGGAGCAGGCTCCTGCTGAGGCCACAGCAAATGACACCCAAATAGCCCGGCTCCCCTACGTACAGGTAGGCTGGCCCGTGGTGCTGCAGGTGGGGAAGGGTCACGATGGCTGCCGGGGGCCCCAGTGCTCCTGGTGCGGGGTAGACCTGTGGGAGAAAGGAAACAGAGAAAACAAAGTGTTAATCTGTTTATCAGCTTCTTTCAGCCCCTGGAGGAGCAGTAACACTTGACTGGCTTCACCCACCCTTGAAAAACCACCAGAGACATTTCAGGAAATGGAAGAGTCTGGAGCATTTGCTTAGAAAAGGACCAGGCAGCAAGAGGAAGACTCAAAATCATGGAATCGTTTAGGCTGGAAGAGACCTCCAGGATCATGGAGACCCTGTGATGGATCCCCACCTGGTCCTACCCCGCTGTCATTTTGCACCTGCAGGGTGGTACCAGCCGCCACAGCGTCCCCTCCGGGCTCTCTCAGGGTCTCTGGTGTTCCAGGGAGGAATTGCAGCCCCAGTTCTGGGATAACTGTGCCTTGAGCTGTGCCACAGGGTCGCTCCTTGTCCCCCCACTGAGGCCATGAGCAGGGCTGGGCTGCTCCCTCTCCCTGTCCCTCCTCATCTCCCCGCTGGGCTCATGGTGATGTCCCTTCTGTCCCTTCTCCCGGGCTGTCCCTCCCGCAGCTCAAAGCATCCCCGGGCTGAGCAGCGCCAGCAGCGGCTCCTTCCCGTCCGGACCAGCCCTGCCCTCGCTCAAGGCGACACCGCGGCGGGGCCTGGCCGTGTCCTGCTGTGCCCTGGGCCCTGGTGGCAGCAGCGGCACCATGGCCCTGTCCAGGACAGAGCTCCGAGCTCCGAGCCGGGGCAGCAGCAGCAGCACCATGGCCCTGTCCGGGATGGAGCTCCGAGCCGGGGCAGCAGCAGCAGCACCATGGCCCTGTCCAGGATGGAGCTCCGAGCTCCGAGCCGGGGCAGCAGCAGCAGCACCATGGCCCTGTCCGGGATGGAGCTCCGAGCTCCGAGCCGGGGCGGCGGCAGCAGCACCGTGGCCCCGTCCAGGACGGAGCTCCGAGCCGGGGCAGCAGCAGCAGCACCATGGCCCTGTCCAGGACCGAGCTCCGAGCTCCGAGCCGGGGCAGCAGCAGCAGCACCATGGCCCTGTCCGGGACCGAGCTCCGAGCCGGGGCGGCGGCAGCGGCTCCCCGGGCAGCTCCGGGCAGCGGAACGCTCTGCTTTTGGATGTGGCGGCAGCTGCGCTCTCCAGCAGCCACCACAGGACCTTAATGATGCAAGCTGGGGCTTTAATCTCATGTTCGTTTCAAATCTAATTTCTAGTGGTCATGTCTGTAACGCGGTGCGGGAGCACTGGCTTGGCAGGGACCTAGGGAAAAAGTAAAGTGACTCACCCGCCCTGGTGCTCTCCAGTAAATTAAATTAATTAAAACACCCCAGCAATTCCAGCTTCTGTCTCGGACCTGGAGCAGCAGGTCAGCTTCAAACCTTCTCTGCATTCCTCATTTTCTAGTCCAGGCAGGATTGGACCAGGTGCTCATAAAGTTGACTGGAAATTATAATCCTGTTTTATTAATTGCCATAATCAGAATGCTTGAAATTTGGATATTTGGAGTTTGATTTTTTCTGCATTGGAAAAAAATGACAGCCTTCTGCTGGTTTTCCTGATGGAACTGTGTTCAAATGTCCCATTCTGTGTGGAAAGCTCCATGCTTTCAATCTCTGTGTTCCCCTGTGTCCAGGAGCAGCCATCACTTAGAGCATCCTCAAAGCTGCCTTTGCATTTGCAAATCACAAGGGGGAAAAAAGATTGGGAGAAATGCTTTCGAGTCACGTATAACTGATTTCAGCACTCACTTTTGCTGATCTCCCACGAGTACCTTGCAAGTCCTTGTAAGTACAAAGGGTTTAATTCTCTGCCTCTCCTGAAATCCCTCTCTTGCTCCATCTCCCTTTCTAGCGTGTCACCAATGCGACCCCGGCACTGCTGACACAGGCAAGGCCCTGCTGGGACTCTCCTGGTGGGGAGGGGAGCCCTGCCCATGCCAGCACGGGGCTCTGGGCACTGCCAGCTCCACACTTGTCCCTCAGGAAAGCCGGGTGTGCAGGAGGCAGCTGTGGGTCCACCAGCTGTGGGTCCATCAGCTCCCTGCCTGAGCTCCGGGCACAGCAGAGCTCTGGGTCACATCCAGGACTGCCAGAGCAAGGAATCAGCTCTGGGTCACACCCGGCACTGCCAGCACAGGGAATCAGCTCTGGGCTGTGCTAGCTCGGCAGCAGAGAGCTTTCCAGCGGGACATGCGACAGGAATCAGTCTGGTCACACGGCACTGCACACGGGAATCAGCTTGGCTGTGCGGGGAGGTTCCAGCGAGAGGAGGCGTGGTGCCCGCTGCCCTCGGCCCACGGCCGCTTGCACAAGAGGCACATGCACAGGCACGGCCACCGCAGCCCTGCAGACCGGTTCTGGCTCCAGCTGAGCTTGGCAGCCGAGGGGAAGCGGGAGCCGGGGGAGGAGCTGGGGCAGCGCTGGGAATTCCCTTTTATGGGCCGAGAGGAGCCCGACCTGCTGCTGGTGGGGCAGTGCCAGGCAGGCGGGTCCTGCGGCGGGAGCCCTGCAGCTGGCACAGCCCCTGTGCCCGGCCTTGCCCCGCGGCTGCTGGCTGTGCTGGGGTGCAGCCCCTGCGCCCTCGGCTCCCAGCCACCCTGGCAGAGCCCACCCGGGCTCAGGAAGGGATCTCAGCACTGCAGCTCAGTCTTTGCAGCCCAGACCCAGAGATGGAAAAGGAAAGCTGCATCCTGTGCAGCCCCAGAAAAGGCAGGGTCCCTGCAAACCTCTGGGAGCAGCACTGCTGATTGGAAACAAGAGATTTCCAACCCTGCTAAGGCCAAACCATAACATGGCCACGCTCTCATTTCTGCTCTTGGCAGTGGTTCACACTGAGACTTTTGGGTGAGATCCTTTTGGGGTGTGAGACAGGATACAGTTCCAGTTGAATTAAGGGACTCCTGTAGGGTTCCATTTCCCCTCTGTAACCCAGGATATCACATCCCAGCTCTCTGCAGGCTGGTGCTCAGGACAAAGTGCCCACCGGGTGTTCCTGCCTGGACACGGACTGCCAGTGGCTGGGTGACTGCTCTAAAAAGGTGGGAGCAACATTCACCATGAAAGATGTCATATAAATGTAAAATCCCCTTTCTCTCCCATATCAGATATCTGTGAAGGCTCTGTGCTCAGATCTTCAGTCAGAGTGGGAAGAAGGAATGAGACTGGAGAATTCCAGAGGGTCAGTGTGGGTGTGAGCTCAGCCCCGGCTCCCCGTGGCTGAATTCCAGAGGGTCAGTGTGGGTGTGAGCTCAGCCCCGGCTCCCCGTGCCCAGGCTCTGCCCGGGTTCGGCCGCGCTGCCTTACCTGGAGCGGGGTGCCGCAGGGCATCTCGGCGCTCTCGCAGCTCTGGGTGGGCACGCTGGGGTTGCTGGAGCTGATGAGCACGGGGGGGCTGATGTGCAGCGCGGGGCGCTCGGCGTGCACCATGCGGTTCAGCGTGTTGAGGGCCGTGGTGAGCGAGAACTGCCGCAGGCTCTTCCTGCGCGCCTCGGGCGCCTTGGGCAGCGCTGCCGGCTCTGCCGGCGCCTTGGCCGGGCGCAGGGACGCGGCCCGGGGCGGCGGCGACCAGTGGCCCTTGGTGGCCTGCAGGAGCTGCTGGGCCGTGCTGGGCTGCAAGAGACAACAGCGGGCACGGGGGTTCAGGGGTTACAGCCAGCACTGCCCGCGATGCCCAGCACTGCCCGCGATGCCCAGCACTGCCCGCGATGCCCGGCAGTGCCCGCGATGCCCAGCACTGCCTGCGATGCCCAGCACTGCCCCCAGGGCTCTGCTCCCCTCCCTCTGGCAGCCAGGGCTCAGGTGGCGTTACCTTTACCAGGCCATCTTTAACATCTTGGGGCTCTGTCATTTCTCTCAGCTGGTGTCACTGACAAACTCGGGGTGTAAAATTCCCCATTCAAAGCTGACAGCAAAATTAAAAGTGGTTTTTAAAACTTGTGCTAAGAGAAGGGGTGACTGAGGATAACACACTCCTTGTCCAGATCTTTGGCTGGCAGACGTACTGGGAGAGCTGTACTTAATAACTCTAACTGAATTAGAAGGGGTGTTTGGTGTTTGAACTTGTCGCCCTTTCCCTGTCTGTGCTGGCACATGGGGGTGCATCTTGCAGCTGAGGGGATGGCACGGGCTCAGTGGCCCTCACTGATGGTGGCATTCCCAGCAGGATTACATCCACCCAGTTCCACCTCTGCCAGCTTGAGCATTCATGGCTTGGTGCTGCCTCCATTGAAGAACTCCCGGCTTGCCAAGGGCTGGGGTTGATGAGGGAGAGGCAGGCCCTGAGTTTGCATACGGGCAGTGTTCACACACTACTTCTTGGAAACTGCTGATCAGGGTGTTGGTAGCAAAGGGCATGTGGTGACAGCCCTTTCACCACCATGGGTGCCAGAGGAATTAATCATGATTTACTGCTGACATGAATGAATTGCAAAACTTGAGATTCTCACCCGCTCGTGGCAGGCGATGTGCTCAATGCCTGGGATGGACAGGGAGACCATGCAGGAGAGGTACAGGTGGCTCTCAGATGTTGATATTTTACAACAGGGGTGGTCTTCTCATTTCCCCTCTCCTAAATAAGGCTTAAAGCCTGCAGTGTGTGTGTAGGTACACATGTGCCAAGGCCATCCTGTCATTTCTGTGTGTGAGCAAACTGGAAATGTTTTTCTGCCCAAGTCCCAGAAGACATGATAAAATGGGGCACAAACTGCATGTCAGAGCCAGGAGAGCCTTGTGTTTCCCACAGTAGCCCTACCTTTGCCTTCTCTAGAATTAATTTCTAATCCCTTGGTGGCTGTATGTGTCCCTTAACTAACTTGTGTCTCTCAATGCCAGACTTGAATAAGTCATTACTGAAGCTAAAATGATTTCATTAAATGAAAAGACATTAAAAAAATATATTAGAACTCCAAATAAGATGTTTTGCTTGCGTCCTCCTATAAAACAGCCACAAAGCAGAGCTTGCTGTAATTATGGGCATTACAAGTATTAATTTTATTTCTAGGAACTGGTGCCGGTGCCATGTACACCCTGCATCTCAAGCTGAAGTGCACAACACAATTAATGTCTAGACCAGTGCTGACAGAATTCTGCCAGGGAGGGGGGGCTGGAAGGAAAATTCTGCCAGAGAGGGGAGGCTGGAAGGTCTCTGGAGCCACAGCCCCAGCGCGGGGCTGGCACCGTCCGGGGCCACCGTGCCTGTCCGGAGCTGTGCCACCCTGCGTGCCCTGGAGGATGGCAGGGCCGGGCAGCTGCAGGGGGCTGGGGACCCTCAGAGAGGGGCTCCAGGGGGGCAGGAGAGCTGCAGTGTCTGTGGGCTGGGGACCCTCAGAGAGGAGCTCCCGTGGCCGGGGAGCTGCAGAGCCCGGCGGTGCCGCTGTCCCGGTGTCCCAGGCAGTACCTTGGGGAAGGTGAGGATGTCCTTGCCGCCCGCCTTGTCCCGGCCCCGCAGCTCCAGGCCGTAGAGAGGGCGCGGCAGGGGCAGCTGCTTGATGACCTGCACGGAGCTGGCCGGGAAGACGCCGCTGGCGCCGTTCAGCTCGCCCAGGTACCAGTTGTCGTCCAGCTGGCGCAGCAGCGCGATGGTGTCGCCCTTGTTGAAGCGCAGCTCGCCCGGGTTGTGCCCGCGGTACGAGTACAGAGCCCTGGCCCGTGGCACCTGGGGACCAGAAACAGCCCCTGACATTCATCCCACACAGACAGAGCTCCCCAAAAGCGCTCGTAATTAGTGAGAAAAAAATGCAGAGGTCTAAGGCTCAAGCATGCATTTATTAGGATTAACTACCCACATCCTTCCTTGATGGGTTTTACTAATGAAGACAAGCTCCCAAATACTTATGCTAAGTTTGTATCAAGATGAAAAGCAGGCTGAACTTGTTTAAGAATATTAAGAAACAGTTAAGGCCTTAAACTGCTCTTCCCATGGGATCTTATTGCCTGCTATAAGGGCTCCTGCAGCACAATATCTATTTTAATGGCCCAGGTATTTCTATTTCAGAAGGACTGGAGGTCACAGCCATCATCCAGGCCAGCTGGTGGCTGTCACCTGCCAGGAGAAGGCAGCAGAGCGAGGTGAGTGCAGGTTCTGTGCTGCCCTGGCTCCATCCCTGCTGTAACACGTGTGACTGTGGGATTAACCCAGCCTTTTCCTGGGTTTGGGAAGGGCTGGGTTCATGGTATCATTGCTGCAGAGTAATGTGACATAGCAGAGACACAGCAAACCCAGAAGAGAAGCAGGCACGCTGTGATCTTGACTGTGACCCAGATGAAATGACCAAGTTGCTCTAAGAGAGCTGCTGTGCTGAGCCATGCCTGTCCCTAAGCTCTGTGTGGGGCTGTGCCTCCCTGCAGCCCCCACCTTAGGGGATACCCCAAATTCTGAGCCCCCAACTTAGGGGATACCCAAATGCTGAGCCCCCACCTTAGGGGATAACCCAAATGCTGAGCCCCCACCTTAGGGGATACCCAAAAGCTGAGCCCCCACCTTAGGGGATACCCAAATTCTGAGCCCCCCACCTTAGGGGATACCCAAAAGCTGAGCCCCCACCTTAGGGGCTAACTCAAACCTGGCCTCCATTCTGCCCTCTCAGCTGGGGCACACTGTGATCTCCAGTCTGGCAAGCTGGGAGCTGGGGTTGTCCCCAGCTCTGGAGCCTTGGGCAGCTGCAAGCTGAGGTGCCAGTGCCCAGGGACAAGAGGCTGCTCAGCTCTTCCTCACGGGGCTCTGCAGGTCTGGATTGTCCTTCTCCTGTCTTTGGAGGCTGCCAGGTGCTGGGGCATGGTGAGGACAGAGCCTGCAGTTTCTCCAAGCCACAGTCACCCCCTCCCAGCCATCTCACAGGTCACTTCTGTACCAGCGACACATCCCTGATTTCCTGCCTTTTTCTGTGCATTTCCCCAAATCCACCCCTGTCTGTGACCAGGCTCAGGCAGGAATCCTGCAGGGCTCCCTCTCTCTCAGCCACTTCCCAGAGGTCAGGAGGGTACAAACAAGAATCTCAACATTAGTTCCCAGAAGTGTAGAAAAGATCAAATGGCCTATAGAAATAGTTAAGTTTTGGAAAGAGGGCATCTTCCAGCATCCCCAAACCCTGATGCCTGCTAGGGAAAAGGAACCAAGAAGAGAAAAATTTCATGTACTGCTTTTACTTCAAAGTCTTTGAAAGGGGAAGCAATTAGTTTAATGTTTAGTTCTAATTAAGTCATTCTCCCTCTTAATTTGTGCTCAGAGTAAACACCTGTGCTTGGCTCAGTGACACCAACAGCACATCTCTGGGAGAAAGGAAGCGGGGAAGGGACGCTTGGGCCAGGGCTGCTCTCATCAGAGCAGCAGGGAAATCCTCTGTGGGGCCATGGGGACTCCCTGCAAACACACACCTGGGCAGGTGAGCGTGCCAGGAGGAGAACAGGCTGGGAACAGCAGCTCTCCTTTATCACCATGCTGGGACCAGCACACACCTGGGCAGGTGAGTTTGCCTTGAGGAGAACGGGGGGGACAGCAGCTCTCCCTCATAACCCCACTGGGACCACTGGCACGAGGAGCACAGGGCTGGGGCTGCCTCAGGAGCAACCAGAACACAAATGGGACCTTCACAGAGGGCAAGAACAGGGCTTGGGAAGGAGGAGCAGCAACGTCTGGGATGTGAGGGAACGGCAGGACACAGCAAAACATTAAAGGCAGCATGAACGAGTTATGGAAATGTATTACAAAGAAGAGAAACTCTCAAATGGAATGCATACCTGGTGCTAACTGGGAACAGGGAGCTAGCAACAGAGGGCTGAGAGTCTGGAATATTCTGAGCTGAGCTGAGCCTCTCTCAGCTCAGGCTGGCTCCTGCCCACTCCGGCTGTCCCAGATCCTCTGCAAGGGATCTGTTGTGCTTTATTTAAAGTAGGTTAATTGCAAAGGCAGAAACTGGCGTGCTAATTAACCTGTGATAAAGCCAAGGAGTGCCTGAGGTGGCTGAGGGAGAGGCTGTCCAGGCCAGAGCTGTCCCTGGCAGGGGACAGGGGAGCAGGACCTGCTCTGCTCTGGAGGAGCCTTCTCCGTTAGCATGGCCAGCTGCTTCTCCTTAGCCCAAAGCAGCATTTCATTTTAGCAGGGTGGCAGAGGCAGCAAAGTGCTCAGCCCAGGACTGCACACAGGGTCCGGTCCCTCGTGCAGGCTTGGCATGTGTCTGACAGCCCTGAGAGAAAACTCGGGGAGCAGCTCAGGGAAAACTCAGCTGAAGGTGCTGCGGGTTTGTGTACAGCATGGCTGCCCAGCAGAGAGACAGAAACTGCAGCAAAGAAACCTATTTTGGGGGTGCCTGTTACTTTTCCAATGCTGCCTCATTTTTCCTGATTTTCCCCTCTGTTTTCCCCTCCGTCATGCCTGAGTGAGACCCAGGAGCTACTTCAGGCTCCCAGAGCAGCCAAGCCCTGGGTGCTCCTTGCCTTGGGGTGACCGGAGAGAGCATGGGGCAGCCCTGGGGAGAGAGGGCAGCAGGGAATGCCAGGAGTGGAACAGAACCCCCTTGCCTCAGCACCATCTCTGGGGGAAATGCTTCTCTGTCCTTGGCCCCTCTGCCAGCAGGGATGGTCATGGCAGATGCACTTCATCTCCTTGTCCCCATTCTCAATGGATTTGAGGCCAATAAGGGAGAAAAGATTTTATTTTTTTCACTATTTTTGGCATTTGGCATCAGCTGTGCTGGGCAGCCATCCAATGCCTTTGAGTCTCCCTCTGCACCAAAGAAAGATTAAAAATACGTATATGTGTGTGAGGAAGCAATGTGGGGCATCTCCTCCTAGCAGAGAAATGCACCCTGTGATGGTCTGAAATGGGCTGAAACAACTCCTCAGCACTGGCAGCAGGGCACTCATGAATTGCCCAGAGGAATGGCCTCAGAGGGGTTTGCACTGCTGTTTGCCAGCTGTGACTTTCCAAAGCTGTGCAGGGAATGCCCTGGGGCAGCTGCCCCTGTGCCTGTCCCCAGTGAATCCCAAGGGGCTGATCCCAGCCCGGGTGCCACGGGAGCTGCCCATGGGGAGGATCCCTGTGCAGGGACAGGGCAGGGGGAGCTGCCCACAGGGAGGGTCTCTGTGCAGGACAGCTCTGGGCAGGGGGAATGTCTCCCCCTGGGACAGCCAGTGTTTCCACTGGCCAGCAGTTACCACTGAGGAGGATGACAGAGAGGAGGATAGAAGCTAGGGTGACCTCATAGGAGATTGTTTGAGCTACCACCCGTAGCCCCCCAATCAGGGCGTATTCTGAATTGGAAGCTCAGCCGGATCATAGGATGGAGTACACTGCTAAGCTCAACATGGCTGACAGGAAGAGTAGGCCTAGTTGAGGTGTGCTAAGGAAAATGGAAGGGGCAATGGGGTTCAGAAGGAGATCACTAGGAGTAGGGCTAGTATTGGGGTTGCGATGATCAGCACAGGCCTGAGGGCACAGCCCCTGCTCCTGTGACTGACACTGGGCACTGGAGCTGGCTCTTATCCACCCCTGACACCGAGGGACATGCACACACTGCCTTTCTATGGAGCTGATCAAGGACATCTCCATCCATCCTGACTCCTGAGAGCTGCCTCCAGCATCCTGCCACACTGCCCATGTCTCCATGGCATGAATGAGCCCCATCACCTGCTCGTGTGCTCAGCTAGCACCGTTCAGGGCTCTGCAGGATCCAGGTGGATGAAAAGAGCTATTTGAATGTAAATTAATTGCCATTACAATTCTGTTTTTCTGCATTTCAGCAGAGGAGATAACTTCAGCCTTGTCACAGAGAACAAAACCTTCAAAAGTGAACTTGTCATTTCAATCTCTTCACATAATTACATTCTGAGGATTCAGACAGTTGGGTGGTTTCTGCATTATTTCTTCCCTGAGGAGGACTGTTCCTGTGTTCCAAGCACACGTAGACTGTGCACCAGGAGAACAGAGCCAGTCCCTCCTGCTCACGTCAGCCCTGGAGCTGCCCACTCCCCCCTGGGCCTGCCCAAATGGGAGGCCAGCCCTGGCCATGGCCCATGCTGGTGGCCACCAGCTCCTGAGCCAGCTGGCCATCATGGAGAGATGCTGGAGATGGGAATTGGGTGGATTCAGCTCCTTTTGTGCTGCTCCATCTGCACCGTGGCTGGGGCAATGGCAGAGGGACTGGCAGCTCCTACCCCCTGTGCACACTCACAGCATCAAGGCCAGGTCACCACTGAACATGGCCTGGCTTTGGAATGCAAAGGTGCCATGGAAAATGGGGGAAATGATTAAAGAGAACACAGAGCAGCTTCTCTGATGGGGAGGGTGAGAGAGGCCGAGGCAGCAGTGCTGGCAGCCAGCCCCCAGGGGAACGCCTGGCCCTGTGCTGGGGATGCCCCAGGGCTGCCCAGGAGGGGACATGGGCTGCCCTGGCCCAGGTGAGCCACCAGGGCTGCCCAGGGCTGCCCTGGCCTGGGTGAGCCATGGGGACACCCAGGTGAGCAGGAGCAGCAGCTGAGAGCGGCTTGGCTGGGTGAGGGCAGCGCTGCAGGCCCAGGGACAGCAGGGACAGTCTGGGACAGGACACAGGGACGTGGCAGGGGTGTGCTGGCACTGGGGCCCACGTGCTGGGGCTGCAGAGGGTGCAGGGAACCCTCCCAGGCCTCGGCTGGCTGCTGCAGGAGCAGATGAGCCCTGCTGCTGTCAGCAGGCCCGGGCAGTGGTTGGGCTGCGTGTCATGGGTGTGAGCTGCACGCAACAAACTGTGTCAGCCCTCGGCGTGCCCAGTCATGATGCTCTGCCTCAGCAGCACTCTCAGAAGAGGCTGTTTGTTGTGCAGGGAGGAAACCTGCATCCTGCTCCCTGCTGCTGCTGCTCCCGAGCCCTCTCCCCGCTGGTTCTGTGCCCTCCTGTGCTGGGAAAGGCAGCCCTGATGTGGCTGCTCAGCCAGCAGTGCCAGCCCTGGGCACCGTGGGCACCTCTGCCAATGGGCACCGGGGCTGGCCACTCTGCAGGCCAGCGCTGGCAGCAGGGACAGCTGTCCTGTCCCTCACTGGGGACACTGCTGCCCCCAGCCCTGCAGAGCTCACAGCACGGTGCCTCCTCCCCACCCTCCCTCCAGAGGGAAAACCCAAACTCAGGCCAGTGACCAGCCCAGGGACGCAGGACAGTGGCCAGCGAGCAGCAGGGTGTGACAGAAGGGACCCAGACCCTGGGGCTCCTGGCTGACCACGGCACTGTGCAGGTGAGCTGCAGAGGAGCCCTGCTGTGCTATTCCTGACTCGCCATCTGAGCCTGACTCATTGCCTTGGAAACAAATTAAAACACTTTTATGTGTTTGCAGCTTGGTACCTAATTTTGTAAAACCAGGGAAACTGGCTCCTGCTGTTGGCTGTGGAGGTCTTTGGGTTTCCAGAGCCAGAGGTACCGCCAGGGTACCAGCAGCCCTGTGCTGGCTCTGGTGCTCACTCAGCTTCTGGGGTGTGCAGTGTCCATCGGCCTACACTGACCTCACTCTCCTTGTAGTAGACAAAAGTGCTAGAACAACATGCAGAGGGAGGAAACACACCAAAGCCTGGCACAAGCTGCCACCAGCACAGTGGGAGCAACTCCTTGTTCTGCTGGAACGAGACAAACCCAGATGGGACATGGCACTGGAGGAGACCTGGGACAAATCCTTCCTCCAGAAGGGCTGTAAGGCCACACAGAACTGTGCAGCCAAATGAAGCCTCTCTGTGCCCAGCTGAGGGGCTCTGTGGCACTACCCCACCACCCCAGCAGCTGTGAGGATGCTCTGGAGGGAAGGAGCCAGCAGCACCACGTCAGGCAGAGCCTGAGGCAGCACCTGGGGGTGTGTGACATCCCCAGAGCTCCTGGCCAGCCCAGGGGACAGGACACAGGTTTGGGGTCACTGCTGGGACTGCACAGGAACTGCTGGGGTCTGGGAGGGTGGGAAGGGGCTTGGCTCAGTGAGGGGGCCAGGGAACTCGCTTGCCTCTGCCAGGTGCAAACATGGAGTTTGCTTGAACGAGAAGCTCCAGCAATCCAAGCCCTGTCTGTCAAAGGCAGAAAGGAGCTGGAGATGACTCTGGAGGAGAAGAAAATACCAAGACGCAGGCACTATCTATAGACGTCCGTGTGAAGGTGGGACGTTGGAGTGCAGAGTATTTTTATCCCAATAGAGGTGTTATCTGTCTATCTCCCATGAAATGCTGGAAGGGGGTGTTGAGCACTCAGTTCATGCAAAGAGAAAATAGCCCAAGTCACAGTTAAATCTGCGTGGTCCGTGTTTTCCTGAGGCAAGCTGTCACACGGGGAACTTTTTCCTCTGGCTCAGTGTCCCATGTTTGCTGCATGACCAGGTTCAGCACCCCAGCAGCTGTCAGCGCCTGGATGGGTTTGCAGGGTGCAGCGGGGCCATCCTGCCCCCTGAAGAGGCGTGGGAGGCTCCTGCACACCTCAGCACACGCTCTGCTTGCTCACCAGCTCGGCTGGGGCTGCAGCCAGCTGAGGAGGAGCTCAGCACAGGCGGTGACCACACCTGGCACATGCCAGGGGCGGCTCCTCGGAGTTCAAAGGCTCCAGCGTGGCTCATTTACGCATACACCCCACAGCAAGTCCCTTTATTCTTAAATTCCAGACAGTTTCTTATGTGGAGATTCGGAAAATCCGAAGTTCTCCCTGCAGTGCTGTTGGAGATGTGAAGGCCTGGCCAGGAGCAGCAGGGGCACAGCAGGGCACAGCAGGGCACAGGGCTCAGGGCCGTGGCACACACGGACGGCTCCACGTGCACACAGCCAGCACGTGCCCACACCACGGCTGCTCTGCTCGTAGGAAGTGCGTTCAAAAGGGATTTAAATGCCAGCAAATAAATCCCTTGGGATGGGCTGCAATTAGAAAATTCCCTGTTTTTTAACAGCTGGCTCTGGGAAATTGCTGCCCGCAAAGCAGGGCCGTGCCTGTGCTAACCCAGCAGCTCCGTGGGGGCCTGCTGGCTCCTCCTGCTCGGGAGATGAGCTCTTGGCTCGCTGGCTGATGAGGGATTGAGTTTATTTTTTGCCTTCATGGATGAGCATGAAGAGCAAAGAGCTGGCAAGGAAACCTCCCTGCTGAGAGAGAAACTTTGATCAAACTTGCGATGTTCTCAGCTCCAGGGAGTAAAGGAAGTTTATTTATAGAGCTGCCTTGGTGAAACCAAAGGCTGGCCCCATGCTGCTGGGTGGTGGCTCAGGCTGCAGAGCGGTGTGAGGCTCACCAGTTGTGCTTGCTGTGCAGCACAGGGCGGTGGGCAGCGCTGGGCTGGGCTGGTCAGCAGCCCTTGCAGGCTGGGGCAGTCTGGTCTGGGGAGCTGTGAGCCTCTGCTGCAGCAGCACATGGACACTGCAGTGCCAGTGCCCAGGGAGAGCTGTGGTGGGTGAGCAGCGCTGCTCTCACTGTGATTCCTGGCACAAAGAATCTGCTCTGAGTTCACAGGGTCTGCAGGTCTCTGCTTACCCAGATTCCTTCAGGCGGCCCTGGAACTCAAGCATCCATGGTAGGGTGGTGACAAGTCACCCTCAGCACTGTCTCATCTTTCAAACGTGTCCCTGCTGTGCTGGGTGACGTGCTGCTGTCACTAGTGCCAGCTCAGGGGAGGCTCCCAATCCATTAACATCCCACTGGAGTACCCAAAGCAATGTCTGGTCCTGAATGCAGGTATTCAAAACCACTAAAGCCAAAATGTGACTAATACCTTGCATTCTTCACCTCGCAGCAGAGGATTCCAAAGTGTTTTATAATTAAGTACCTAATTAAGTCTAAGAGTATTTAGGTATAATGTGTTTTATATCCCTCCCCAGAGAGGCACAGGAGCTCAGAGGGCTGTCCCAGTGCCAGGGAGCCAGCCACAGCTCCCCCAGTGCTCACTGGCTCTGCTGATTCCAAGGAGTTTGGTCTTAAGTTGGTCTTAAAAGCTTTTGGGAGCTACGGACGGATGGATGTTGCCATTTTATACCAGCAGCAAGTTCCTACCTGTCCTGAGAACCAGTTCAGGAAACGTGAAATGAGTGAGAGAGAAGAAAGCCAGACAAGTGTATTTGTGCTCTTTTATCCAGGGCCAGGAGAGTCCAGTTGGAAAATCTACAACCTTCTCCTTGTCAGCTGGAATGCAGCCCGGGGTGGCAGTGACTGAAAGCTGTCACGGTTTGTCCCCTGCCCGAGGGTTTGTCCCCCAGCAGCTCCTGCAGGGCTGGGGGCTCCCAGCAAGGGTGTGACCCCGAGCAGGGCCCTGTGGAGGGAGCCCCCAGCCCAAGGACCTGCTCCATTCTGCCCCTGGCCCAGGCTGTGCTCCTGGGATGGTGCCCCGGGCCAGGCTGCACAGAGGGAACACCAGGGACAGGAGCTCCCGAGGGATGCCTGGTTTGGTGTGAGATCCATCAGATCCCTCACCAGCACCACAGAGGTTCCCTGGGACACACGTGCCAGCTCACACCCACAGGTTTGGTGTGAGATCCATCAGATCCCTCACCAGCACCACAGAGATTCCCTGGGACACACGTGCCAGCTCACACCCACAGGTTTGGTGTGAGATCCATCAGATCCCTCACCAGCACCACAGAGATTCCCTGGGACACACGTGCCAGCTCACACCCACAGGACGCAGCAGCACCTGCATGGCTCCATGGGCACCACATCTGTGTTGTGCCTGCCTGATCTCTACAGCTCTGAGCAGGCTCTGGGGCTCAGCACCCCTTTCAGCCAAGCTGCTGAGTGCTATTAAAAGGCTTTAGAGGCAATGTGCAGAGCAGCTGAGGTGAGAGAAATGGAAATCCAGGAATATAATGTGGGAAAGGTGAAGCCACAAGTCTCTTCCCTAAATTCCAACTGAGCCAAGCTCTTTTAACAGGTCTAATATCCGGTCCTCATTATTCAAGAAAAGCTTTTGTATTGTTAAAGAAAATGATGGAAAGAACTTAGAATTTTAAAATTAGCCCAGTAAATCATCCCTAGGTACTGTCATAAGTGAGTCAAATTTAAAATCCTTAACTAGTGAACTTCCAAGAACTTTGGACAGAACAGCAGCAGCTGCATTGGGCACCCCCCCTTCTTTTCCAGTGCAGGGAAACTGAGGTGCAGCTATGGGAATACCTTCTCCACCACTAACAGTTACGGCTCTGCAATTACTGACTTAATTGCTATCAGTCAAAAGCAGTGTACTGCCTGAAAGTCCAAGCACCTGAGATGCCCTCAAAAGCCAGGAAGCATCTGAAAACTCTGGGAGAAAAGAGCTGCTGGGAAGTTTCTGTAAGAGGGGCAGCAGACAACTGGCTTTGTCTCAGCCTGCAAGTCAGTTTCTGCTGTAGTGAGCTGGAAACAGTCAAATATCACACTGAAACAGCAGCCAAATCCGCACACAAACCACTCAGTCTCACTTCAGCACTCTGCAGTGCTGCTAACAGAGAAGGCTCCTGGCTCTGGGCATGCAGCAGGAACCTTTCTATGCTCAGGGGCAGAAGAAAGAAGTAAGAGCCTCCTTACCCCCTCCATGTGGATCCGGGGATTGGTCGCCAGCCGGTGCTGGTGCAGCTGCAGCCCCCTGGGGACCCTCCTGATGGAGGCGGGGGACGACAGGACCCCCGACCTCTGCACCGAGCCAAACCTGCCGGCGTTCTGTCCGCACCGGACTCCATCCAGGAGGCGAATGAGGAGCAGGTTGGAGGGCAGCTGCTCAATGCTGCCCAGGACGAGGGTCCTGCACTCGGGGCACCGCAGCTCCTTCTGCGATTTCAGGATCCTCTGCAGACAGGGCTTGCAGAAGGTGTGCTGGCACGGCAGCACTTTTGCTGAGGCGTCGAGCTTCTCAAAGCACACGGGACACTCCAACAGGTCAAGGAGAGCCAAGTCATCCATCTTCAGCGCAGAGCCCCTTCAGGAGCAGGGCCGGGGCCGCCCGCAGCCCGCATCCACCGGAGCCGCCTGAGATGCCCTCCCGCGAGAAGCAGAGCCCGGGCTCAGGCAGCGATCCTGACGGAGGGCGAGGAGGAGGAGGGAGCACGGAGCAGAGCTGCGCTGCCGGAGCGTGTAACGCAGCCACCTACATCCAGAGCTGCGCTCCCAGCCAATCTGGAGCGCACTCGCTGCGCCCGCAGCCCGGCTCCAAATGAGTCACCCCTGAGTCAGCTGGAGCGAGGGGACGGCTCCGGGCTGCGGCCGGGGCTCGGCGCCGGAGCCCAGGGGCTGCTGGCCGGGCAGGGGCTCCCGGAGCCGGGCCGGGGCAGCGGGGCGCAGGGCAGGCTGCAGCGCTCCCGCTGCGCGCAGCACGACTGGCACGGCACGGGAAAATCCGCAGCTCGGGAGATGAGAGTCCGAGATAAGCATCAGCCCCGACCGGCGGTGCGGCGCTCCGGCTGCGGCGGCGCTCCGGGCACACCCCGCGCACACCCCGCGCACACCTGCACGCCTGCACACCCGCACGCCGTACACTCCGCACACCCCGCGCACACCCCGCGCACACCCCGCGCACACCTGCACGCCGTACACTCCGCACACCCTGCGCACACCCCGCGCACTCCGCACACCTACATGTCGCACACTCCGCGTACACTCTGCACACCTCGCGCACACCCCGCGCACACCTGCACGCCGCACACCTGCACACCGCACACCTACACGCCGCCCCGCCGCGGCTCTGGAAAAGCCCTTCAGACGGCGCCGCTGGCCGGGGGTACCCGGCGGTGGCGCGGCTGACTCCGCGGTGCCATCCCCGCCCGGTTTGGCCGCCTCGGCTCGCTGAATCAACCCCGAGCGATTATTCCTCCCACGGCCCGGAGCAGCCCAACCTGTTCGGCTCCGGCTGCGGGGCCGCGGCCGCGCTCGGAGCGGCTCAAGCCCGGGCCTGCAGCTCCCGCAGCTCGGCCGCGGTGTGCCGAGGGCACGGGGCAGCAGCCCTGGCACCCTGTGCGGGTTGGCACGGGCCTGGCACACTGTGTGGGCTAGCACGGGCCTGCTGCAGGTGCCGGCCCGGCCCGGCCCCGGCTGCCTGCCCCCGGTGCTATCGCTCCTGTGGCGTTCGGGGGATGCTCACCCCGGCCCGCCCCTGGCGCCGGGGCACCGGGACAGCGCCAGGGGGGCCAGGCTGACCCTCTGAGCGCCTTCTGGTGCTCTGAGCACCGGAGCTCCCGCACTGCCAGCGCTCCCAGCTCCAGGCTGGCCGGCAGGGCGCTGGTGCCCGGGCAAGGGGGCACAGCCGGTGCTGAGCACGGCCAGCCCCTCTCCCTGCGGGCAGCGTCCGGGTGCGAGCCCAGCCCAGCGGGACCGAGCCCGGCACAGCCAGAGGGGCCAGAGGGGCCCCTTCCTGCCCCGCTAGCTTCGGCAAGGGAGGCCAGGCACCATCTCGGTACCTGCGATTTGCATTCCCTTTATCAGCTGAATTCCTATCTCGGGACTGCCTGCTCGCACATACTGATGGATTGCCTAAGGAGAGCAGGAGGGGCAGTTAAGGCCCAAGACCACTTTCCTTACAAACCCTGCTGTATTTCAGCTCTGTTTTCAACATAAGAGTACTACAAATCCTAGGGACCAAGACTGTAAATCTGAAGTTGTCTCCGATATCCTGAGGTTGCAGCCTCCGGCAGGTTGCAGCCATCCCTGCCCTACTCTCAGGATTCCTCAGAAGTACAGTGTGGAAAGGGTTAATGTGTTTTTTCCAATGTTCTCCTCCCCAGATCATGATTATGTCAAAACAAAACATTAAACATTTCTGTATTTCTGTAGTATAGTGGCCATTTAGCAAAACTAAAATGTTGACAAACATCTTCAGGACAATGCCAGGAGCCAATGACGGCGCTCTGTTTCATCTCTGGTTTCCTTGTGCTTGGTGCTGCTTTGCAGCCTGGGCTGGGCTGGTGGGGCTCACAGTGGCAGTGAGGGATGCTGCAAGCAGTCTCAGCTCCTCTGCCAGTGGTTCAAAATGACTTAAACTTTACTGAAGACAAAGGTGGTGAGGGTTGTTTTTCTTTTTAATGTAGTCTTTCCTCTTTGTGCTCTGTGATTAGCACTCAGTTTGTATTTTCATCTGATTAGATTAGGAAGGAAACAGAACTGTGAATGGATCCAATGGATCCCAAAGCAAAGTGGAACAGCTTTGTCCTCATCATCCCCAGGAGCTGCAGGGCACAGGGCTGGGGTTCAGGGGCCTCTGCAGCCCTGCTGAGTGTCCATGAGGGGTTCAGGGGCCTCTGCAGCCCTGCTGAGTGTCCGTGAGGGGTTCAGGGGCCTCTGCAGCCCTGCTGAGTGTCCATGAGGGGTTCCGGGGCCTCTGCAGCAGCCAGGGCTGAGTGTGCCACGAGGGCACAGCACGGCAGCACCTCCAGGGCACATAAAAGCCTCAGCCACTCTGCGCCATGCAAGTGGATGCCACATGCCTCCTTCCCGGGGGAAGAGGGACCTTCAGACTGTTTTTAGCTCCTGGAGGGCAGGGAGAGGGGGTGCCTCTTACAAGCTGCTACAGATTATAGATCTGAGCTGGCAGCTCACCCTCCCAGCCACCCACGAGCACGGCGCCCAGCGCTGCTGCTGAAAGGGGCCAATGCAGCCCTGCCTGTGTCTGCAGACCCCAGGGGCCAGGGTGGGAGTGCCCTCCTGGCACGGGATGGATGCCCACCGCTCCTGGGGGCACTGGGGGCAGTGCCCGCCAGCTGTGGGCTCTGAGCGCACTGCGGTGCCCACAGCAGAACCCTGCACTCAGTAAATAACTTGTGTTTGCCTCAAGACATAATTAGGCCAGCGTGACTCTGCAGGGATGTGCAGGCTGTGGGGACCTGCAGCCAGCAGAGAAAGAGCCTCTCTGAACTGTTCCACCTCTCAAACCAATGCTGGTGTCCTGTGCTGGGCAGCAGCAGCGGGCACCACTGCCCTGCTCCATGCCCACCCCACAGGGACAGACCCCGGGGCAGCTGCATGGCTCAGGCTTTCTTTTCCTTTTTCCCCTTCATGAGGTACATACACACCAGCTGGAGGGTGGAAGCCAACACTGAGCCCCATCTACACTTCATAAAGAGGAGGGGTGAGGGGAGCTGCTTATTAAGCTCACAGAGGGTTGGATGCTGTGTTTTGCCATTACAGCCTTGTGCAGTCTGGCTGTTGGGCACTGTGCAGGCTTCAGCTGATTCTGAAGTAGCTGGAGCAGAGTGGTGCCTGCCCAGAAATAGAAAAGTATTTTTAAATTAAATTTATTCACTGATTTTCATGAAGACAGATTGTTGTGTGTTTGTTGAAGTGTCATTAGGAGTAGTTGGCGGTGGAACCAGGCTGAGCAGCAGTGAGAGAGGATGGACGTGTCCTTCCTGTGACTGGGGAGGTCACCCAGGCCACCTGCTTCTGCTCCTCCTCCTCTTCCTCCTCCTGCTGCCTGGTCCCTGCACCTGGCAGGGATGGGATGGGGGTGATTGAGGCTGTGAGCCTGTGGGGCAGACACAAAACTGGCTCTGATACCTCTGAGCTGCCCAGCCCAGGGCTGGAGCCTCCCCACAGGGACAGCCCAGGAGCTGCCAGTGAGCCCTGGCCCTCAGCAGCCAGTGCCCAGTGCCCCCACCAGCCCTGGGCTTTCTGTTGCACTGCTCCTTTTCCCTGCAGCGCAGGGAGAGCCACGGAACACCAAGCACAGCATCCTGCCCCTCTGGGATCCACCCATCACTGCTGGACCTGCAGGGATGCCGTTCAAGTTTTAATCCTCCAAGACAAGAAGTAGTATGGACCTGAACACAGCCTCCAGAAGCTGGCCTCCGTGTAGGGTTGACAGCAGAAAACAGCAGGCTCCAGTTACCTAGTTAAACACATGGAAATGGCCCTGCTGCCTGCAAGGCTGCATCACTCCAGTGCCCCCAGGTGCTTCTGGCCACCAGTGAGTGCTGCAGGCAGGAGCAGCTATAAATCCTGCTGCCCTGCAGCCCCTAGCCCCAGGAGGGGATGGTGCAGAGCAGGAAGGGCAGCTTGGAGAGGTGAGCACTGACCGAAGCACGGCAGGTGCTGCTGCTTTACTGCTGGCTCTGGGTGCACTGTGAGCTCCGGGGGCTCAGTCTGAGTGGGCTTCTCCCGCAGCTCGTGCTTGCAGAGCAGGGCTGCCTGTGGGAGGAGGTCTGGGAGCGGCACCAGGCTGCTCCTGAGCCACTGAGGGCACACAGGGGGCTCGAGCCCTTGTGGTGGAGATGCCCTGTGCTGGCAGAGCAGTGTCCTGCCATGTCTGCAGGGCAGAGCAGTGCTCTGGGGGCTCACTTCCATCACCAGGTGGGTTTATCCAGCAAAGGGCCGTTTCCCGGGTGGGCAGTGCCCCTGTGCCCTGCCCAGTGCCCAGGCTGCTCCTTGCGCACTGCACACCTGTTCTCTGGGCTTGCTCCCAGGCTGTGCTGCTGCTCTCAGGAGAAGCCCAGGCAGAGTTGTGTCTGTAGATAAAAGTCAGCACCTGGGAATTTCCCTCTTTGAAGCTCTTTTTCCTGTTTTCCCCTTTGTTTCTTTGTGACCTCAGGATTTTTGTGCTTACCGAGGTAGGCGCGGAGTGAGCTGGCTGCCATCCCGAGCCGCCGGCTCTCCCGGCCTGCTGGGTGTCTCCACTCCCGCTGACTTCAGCCTGCAGGAATGTGCAGCGGGCCCTGCCGTCTGCGGGCACGGGAAGCTCCTGGGCTCCCAGGGCTCCTGGCCATGGACTCCCGTGGGCTCACGGTGAGTGTGAAGGTGTGTGCGTGCAGCTCTGGGTCTGTGCACCCTCACGACCTGTGAATGCAGCTCAGCGGAGCGTTAAAGCATCCAGAATTTAAAATAACCTGTGACTTTGGCAATTTGTGAAAACAGCAGGCTGAGCACAAAAGGAAGCCCTGTCAGCCCCTTCATGAGGGCAGGTGATGCAGCATGACATCACTCCTTAGTTCAGCTCTATTTAGGCACTCAGGACTCCCAAGGAGGTGTTTGATGTTTGCATCAGAGGCTCAGCCCTGAGCTCAGTCCGTGCTGGCCGTGCCTGCGGTGTGCAGGGGCTGCTGCCTCTGCTCTCTGCAGCGCTGCTGCTCCATTCCTGCCGTGTCCCGGCCCCGATGGCAGGCTGCGGGTGCTCTGATGGCAGGCTAGAGCCCTCTTTGGAGCAAGGATTTGGGTGCAGGAAGGATGTTTGGGAGCACTCGTGGTGGGGGTTGCTGACCCAGGGCTGGCAGTGAGCAATCAGCTTCTGCTCGCCATTGATTACTGATGGCTGCAGGAGCTCAGAGTGATCTCTGGGGAGCGGGACACACCGAGCCCCCAGCCCTGAGGCCGGGGTGCTGGGCTGTACCCACCCACCCTCTGCAGGAGCCAGGCCTGGGCTCTGACTGGGAGGGAAGACAACTCCTGCTTCAGCTCCTCGGATTTTCACAGGATCTGTGCCTGCCCCTGTATTTCACAGCAGGAACCACCCACCTGGCCAGCACTTCAAGCACGTCTGTGTAAGTCCCTGGCAGAGGATGATGGTGGCCAGGAATGCCAAAAATGCTCGGTGTGGGTCGGGTTGCTGGAGACAGACTTTAGTGCCTCCTGATCTGAACATCAGAGCTCACCCCTGAGCCAATCCTGCAATGTCTTCCATGATTTGGAAATAGTGGTGTTAGGGCAGCGAGTGCCAGGGCTGCTTGTGCAGTTGCCACCCACTGCAGCTCCTGTGTGCTGCTCTTTTGTGCCTGTTTTCTGCTAATGACACTCAACAAATCCAGCTCATCTCTGTAGGGACTGGAACAACGACCAGGCTGATTTGGGGGAGTGCATCAGGTAGCTCTCAGGTCCGTCCTACCCTGGGGATCCCAAACCAAACCCTGCACATGGCACAGCCAGCCCTGAGCGCTGTATCACCTGTCAGGTCTGCCTGGGCAGCTCATATTTTAAAACTTCAACACCATTTAAAAATGTGTTGTTTAATGTCAGATAAAAGATTACAGATGTTCTGAGCTGCTGGCAGATATCAATTGGAGACAGCTGGAAGCAGGCCTTTGCCTTGGCTCATGTGGACAGGTTTGTATAAAAGAGTGCCAGCTGAGACTGTCTCAGTGCTCCTGCATAGGAAACTCCCGAGCAGTAGTTAGCAGAATACTTGTATTTTTTGAGGTTCACCTCTAGCTGCAGATGCCAGTATCTCCTGGCACAAGGAATGATGAAATCCAGGTGCAGGCTGCCAGGCCAGAGGGAGTGGTGGCTGTGCTGGCTCTCTGTGAGTGCCCTCCCATGCTCTTGGTGTCACATGGGGTGTTGGGACATGTCCTTGGTGTGCTGGCACCTGGCTCTTGGCTGCTGTGTGCTCGTGGTGATGTGAGCAGGGCTCTGCTGCAGCTGAGAGCCTGGTGCTCATCCCCATCCTGCTCCCTGTGCAGGGCAAGGAGGGCAGCAGGGCTTGCTCTGAGGGAGCACAGCACAACAAAGCCTTTTCCAGCAAAGCTTGCAGGTGGAAACACGCCTTCAAAGTGCAGCTGCCTGTGGCTCCTCTCTGGGCTCTGCTTTGCTGCAGTGCTCCAGAGCAGTGCTGCTCAGGGCAAGGGCTGGCTCTGTGCTCTGCAGAGCCCCCGGCTGCCCCATCCTTCCTCCCCTGCTGCGGGGGGAGCACGGGCCCCACGCTCGGGAGACGCATGTCATTGAAATGCACGGGAACGGAGTCTGAAGTCAAATATAGTGCTGTGATCATCTAGGTCGTGCAGCTTAATGACTTCACTGTTGAATGCTAAATTATTTTTGTTGCATTTTTAGTAAGGCTCGTGCGGGCTGTGGGAAACAAACCCCCGCTGGCCCCGGAGCTGCGGGGCTGTGTGGGTGGTGGGGGCTCCCGCATCCCGCACCCCACAGTGCCAGCCCCGCATGCTGAGGGCTCCGGGGGTCGCGGGTGGCGCTGGAGATGGTCTCATCAAACAGCTCGCAGAAAGTCCCCGTTTGGATATTTAATGTGGGAGCACTGACTCGGGGTGTTCAGAGCAGCTCAGAAATGCAGAATGGCCGCTTAGGGAACTTCTCTTTCCAGGAGTCACCAGCGCACAGGCACAAAGGAGCGAGGAGTGACACAGCCAGCTCTGTGTCCCGGCCCTGGGGTGACACGGGCAGCAGTTGGCACGGGCTGGCAGTGCCCCGTGCCCTGCGGGGCAGGGGCTGTGCCAGCAGCACAGTCTGGACTGGGCTGGGGCAGCACCTGTGGATAACTGCACTGCCACCGTGGCTCTGCTCGGCTCGCAGCGGTGCTCCCGCTCTGTTCTCTCACTGCTGCTTTGAACTGCCGTTCCTGCCTGATTGTTCCCTCAGTCAAAGGAAAATGAGCTCCAATTGAGGTATCTCACAGTGCCATTTGTGTCGGGCTGCGGCCGCTGGGGACCCTTTGAAGAGCAGCAATTCCGAGGCTGCATTCGGCGGGTTCACAGGGGAAGGGCTGGATCCGCCTTCCAAGGGAATCAGCAGGAGCCCGGTGCGGCTCATGCAAATCCGAGTTTTCATACCAAGCGGGGCTGTGGGGTGGGAAGGAGCCTGGCGGCAGCGCTGCAGCGGGGCTGAGGCCATGCCAAGGGCGGCTCCGGGGCCAGGAGCTCTCCCAGGCGTGCTCAGACCTGCTCTCTTGGGGCAGGGAACATCTTATACTGTCCTTGTGCTGAGGCTTCCCGCAGCCCAGGGGACCCTCAGAGCACATCTGTAGTGACAGAAGCTGCTCTTGGTGGGTGGAAGGGCTGTGCAGTGGAATTACTAGCAGGCTGCTTCTAAAGTGCCATCCTAGGATTTCATTAATAAACTTTTAAAAGATAATGAATTAACCTATTGAGAGCATTAAGCTTTAGCAGTGCTGGGTTTGAGCTGAAAGAAGTTAAATGAAGCCTCTGCCTACATCCTGCCAAGGATGAGTCCCCCTGGATATGTAGTGGTGGATATGCACTTTTAAAACCTTGTAACTCAAAAAAAAGAGATTGTAACTCCTGTTGGGGACCTATGTGATTCAAGTAGGTGTTGGGAGATGTCTAAAGCCCAGACAGCAGTTACCTGGAGATGTGTTTGTACCACACGTGCTCTTTATTTTAGCCCTTGAAAGGTCAGAGGAGCTCGAGGTGCCCAGGCAGGGATGGGCACAGGACCCAAAGCCTCAGTGACAGAGACCAGGCCAGTGAGGTCCCACTCTGGGTGACAGGGGCATCTCTGAGGATGGGCTGTCCTGGGATGGGTCTGGGTCCCAGGCTGCCTGGACATGGAGGTTTGGCAGTGCTGGGGAAAGGAAGTTGCATGAGTGACAGTCTCCTAAAATTGAAAACCTAAACCCAGAATGGTCCAAAAGGCCCTAAAAGGCATCAAGAATTACAAATAGGGATTGCGCACTAACGAGAGAATATCTTAATTAGGGCTCACAACCTGTAGAGGAACACATTAGATGAAAATGAAACTGAGCTTTGTGCTCTCAGGGTTTCAGTGTGAGAATGGGAGAGGAATTATTCGCATTTGCAGTTTGTGAGGCTGGATTGCTTTTTCTCTGAACTTGTCTTTTTAACTGTTTACCTTGTCAGAGAATTATGAAAAGCTACTGGGATGATGTATTTGGGGTAGTTCTTATCACAGCACGTGGCAGAAGCATTTCTATGGTTTCAGAAACATGGGTAGAGTTTCCCATTTAATCCTCTCCTTCCAGGTTAACTCCTTTCTTGCTGTGGTGTCCAGCCTGGCCCCCACTCACCAACCTGCTTTTGACTTCACTACCAGTGATATTTTCTCTTTGTGGATTTCCATCAATATTTAATGCAGCGGTGTCGGTTTTGCTGTAAGATGAGAGGATCTACTAGAGACCTTGAATTATACATCCCGTATATCCGGGGGGAGGCTGGAAGCGTTTTCTTTTGGGCCCGGGCTCTTGGCGCCGATCTGCAGCAGCCGCAGCTGGAAGCCCAGAGATGGAGGAGCCCCAGCAGCAGCAGCAGCACGAGGAGCGGCCCCGCAGGGTGAGGTTCCGCATCTCCTCGGCCGGCAGCGGCCGGCTGCTCAAGCAGGTCTACGAGGACGGGCAGGAGCTGGAGCCGCCGGCCGAGGAGCGCTCGCGGCGCTTCCTGCGCCACAGCTTCGAGCCCGAGGAGCCGCTGTGCGGGCCCGGGGAGCTGCCGGGGAGCGCCGAGAGCCTGTGCTGGCCCACGGCCCTGACGGCCCGCAGGATCAGCGTGCTGAGGGAGACTCAGCCCCAGGGGCTGCTGGGGAGCGCGGGCCTGCTCGGCGACTGCCGCCCGGGGAGCGGCCTGTGCGAGGTGAGTGCTGTGCCCCTGACTGAGCCTGTGGGGTGAGTGCTGCCCTTGGGTGTTCCCTGCCAGCCTCTGCGGGGTGAGTGCTGTACCCCGACTGACCCTGTGGGGTGAATACTGCCCTTGGGTGTTCCCTGCCAGCCTCTGCGGGGTGAGTGCTGTACCCCTGCCAGCCTCTGCGGGGTGATGCTGCCCTTGGGTGTCCCCTGCCAGCCTCTGCGGGGTGAGTGCTGTACCCCTGCCAGCCTCTGCGGGGTGAGTGCTGTACCCCTGCCAGCCTCTGCGGGGTGAGTGCTGTACCCCTGCCAGCCTCTGTGGGGTGAGTGCTGCCCTTGGGTGTCCCCTGCCAGCCTCTGCGGGGTGAGTGCTGTACCCCTGCCAGCCTCTGCGGGGTGAGTGCTGTACCCCGACTGACCCTGTGGGGTGAATACTGCCCTTGGGTGTTCCCTGCCAGCCTCTGCGGGGTGAGTGCTGTCCCCCTGCCAGCCTCTGTGGGGTGAGTGCTGCCCTTGGGTGTCCCCTGCCAGCCTCTGCGGGGTGAGTGCTGTGCCCCTGACTGACCCTGTGGGGTGAGTGCTGCCCTTGGGTGTTCCCTGCCAGCCTCTGCGGGGTGACTGATGTCCCCTGACAGTCTGTGCAGGGCAAATACTGCACATGGCCATGACTGTCCCCCTGCCAGCCTCTGCGGGGTGAGTGCTGTACCCCTGACTGACCCTGTGGGGTGAGTGCTGTTGTACCCCTGACAGTGTAGGGCAAATACTGCACATGGCCATGACTGTCCCCCTGCCAGCCCCTGTGGGGTGAGTGCTGTACCCCTGACTGACCCTGTGGGGTGAGTGCTGTACCCCTGACTGGCCCTGTGGGGTGAGTGCTGTACCCCTGACTGACCCTGTGGGGTGAGTGCTGTTGTACCCCTGACAGTGTAGGGCAAATACTGCCCACAGTGTTCCTCTGACAGCCCCTGCAGTGTGAGTGCTGCCCGTGGCTGTGCTGTCCCCTGACAGCCCCTGCAGTGTGAGTGCTGCCCGTGGCTGTGCTGTCCCCCTCTGGGCTCAGCTCTGGGGTAAATCCTGCTTGGAGCCTCACACCACAGCCTCATTCACATAAAACTCTTCTGTCAGGCCAGGACTTGAAAAGGGTGCTTGTGAATCTCCAGCCACTGTTCTAGGAATTCTGTGTGCTGAATATGCCACATGTGGCAGGATCCTCAGGGTCTGCAGGAGGGAGCAGCATCTGCCAGCTGTGCTCTGGCTTCTCCTGGTCTGCATGTGTCCATTGGGTAACGTAAAAGAGAAAATTTCCTTACCTATTGATATCTGTACTTGGGAATCCTACTGCATCTAGATCAGTCAAATGTAAGGAGCATGTTAAGTTAATGAGATAGATTTAAAATATTAAAGTTGTGCGACTTTGGCTGGCAGGGAGCCAGTGCTGCCATCAGGGTGCCAGGTGTCTGCATGCCCTGGCAGCCAGGATTCCTCCTTGGCTTCTTTGACAATCCCAGCTTAGTTTCACTGGCTATTTTCTTAACATATGATTAATGCCACTGATAGAGAAGTGCTTCTTTAGTCCTTACAAAGAGGCAGTACCTGCACAATATGTGTAAATACTTTTTATGGATTTGAATGCACTGAAAGTCTGTTAATTCCTGGTGCTCATCAAAGCTGTGCGTGGGAAACCCAGGTGGCTGATATTGACACACTGGACATGCAGTTTGCCTGCAAACATCAGACCACGATGAATCTCTCCTGCCCGAGCACAGTGCACTGCTGTGATCTTATCCAGCCCGTTAATTTGTTTTGCATTCCTGGGTAATGCTCCTGTCCCTCCCCAGTGTCCCCAGCCACAGATACCTGGGGTGACCACACTGTCCAGTAGCAGCTTGTGCTGCATCCACTGCACTTGGTGCTTGCAGACACCGTGTCTGTGACACACACGAGGCTCTCCCCTCTGCAGGTGGGCAGGACTTGTGCTCACCTGCTTCCCCCTCGTGCTCCTCCCCATGGGGAGCAGGAGCCCCCGTGCCAGGAGAGCACAGCCACCCAGCAGCTGGTGTGGCCCAGGGCACTTTGTAGGAGAACGTCTCCTTCTGCATGGCTTCCTGACACAGACACTTAGAGTGCCTGTGAAATATGAGGAGTGTGTAAAACAATAGGCACCAGTAACTCCATATGACACCAGGGAGGAGGGACCAGGTCAGCAAAGTGCTGCTCTCAGGGGAATGTTTGACCAAGTTTAGCTTTAAAATGACTTGGAAAAAAAATATAAATTCACCCAGTTGGGCTGTACCTCCACCAATTTGCTGGATGCTCTGGGGGTGGTCAGGGGAGCTGGCCTGGTGCAGGGGACACTCTGCTGGAAGCTCAGGGATCACCAGTGTATGCAGAGTGAATTTATACTGGTGAGACACTGACAACTTCCTTCTTCAGCCTTCCCCAGTTGTAGATTTTGGCAAGATCATCATCTACACCAATAACCTGAAAATCATCCGTGCACCGATGGACGAGAAGGAGCTCATGAGAAGAATGATCCAGACTGAGGGAATAAATGACTGGACGTTCGTGTACCGGGAGAAGAAAGAGCGACTTGGTGGTGGGCATGAAACAGATGTGGAGAATATGGTCACGTGCAACCAGCATGTGCTGGTAAGAGAAAATGGAAAGTGCTTTTTCCCCACAACCCTGCTCCAACCACCCAAGCCCCATCCATCTCTGTATCTGGCTCCCAGCTAAGTTTGGATAAAAAGCACCACTCTGTTTCCCTCTGGAGATAAGGACCAACACTGTGCTGAGATCCTGCTCTGGGGACAGTGCTGGCTCCAGGTGCTCATGTGTCCCTCTGATTTCTTCCCCTGGAGACGGCTGGCATTTACAGAGCTTGGCTGGGCTCCATCCCTGGTCACCCCTCCCAGTGGGATAAGAGCAGGCCAGAGTTTCTCCAGCCTGACAAGGCTAAACACAGCTGCTCTGTGGCTGAGACTGCTTCAGGCTAAAATTTTAGTATCAGCTGAAATAAGGTTGTGCCTTACATCTGCTTTCTCACGGGGGAGTCTTTGTTGGTCAGAATCCCAATTAGTCTGACCATGATTTGATCCCACAAAACCTAATGCTGTCATGTGGAGCTGATACAGTTTCATGGAGCTGAGCGTGGGTCACTGCGGTCCTTCTGCTGCCAGGAACTTCAAGGTGGGATTTGAAAGAGGGTGCCTGGCACAGTGGGAGAGAGGCAGGCACAAAGCACAGCTCAAAAGAACGTGTGCGTGGTGGTGATGAGGGCTTTGGGCAGAGAGGGTGACGAGCAATCCCTGAAGAAATGAAGTGTGGCTCAAACCTGAGGCTACAGAGTGAAATGGTGTGATAAGAAATGGCAGGAGGATGGGTGGAGCTGTGCAGAGGAGAAAGATGAATTTAGAGTATTGTATTATAAGCCCAGTCACACTAACTGCTCATTTTCTAGCAGCAGCCACAAATTGTCCCCAGGCATGTGGGAGCCTTTTTGTCCAAGTCCTTGCTGTGGAGAACTGATTGTCATGGGCAGAGTGGTGTGTCAGGAGCAACCGTGATGGCAAAGGCTGGCAGAGAGAGCTTCCCTCTCCCAACAACGTCCCTGACTTTGGTATCTCCCACCCACTAACAAGATTTTTTCTGTGTCTGCTGCAGGAGGGCTATGCTGAACACTGCTGCTCCCAGTGCAGAGGCTCGGGCTGTGCTCCCTGCTCGCTGTGCCACGGCAGCAAGTTCTCCATGCTGGCAAACCGATTCCGGGAGTCCTACCGGGCGCTGCGCTGTCCGGCGTGCGACGAGAGCGGGCTGCAGCCGTGCTGGGTGTGCGCCGCCTGAGCCGGCCCGGGCCCGCCTGCCCGCGGCGGAACGGGGTTACCGGGCGGGAGGGTGCTCTGGACACGGGGAAAGGCGCTCTGTACATAGGGAGCACTCTGGACACGGGGAAAGGCACTCTCTGTGCGTGGGGAAAGGCACTCTGTACATAGGGAGCACTCTGGACACGGGGAAAGGCGCTCTGTACATAGGGAGCACTCTGGACACGGGGAAAGGCACTCTCTGTACATAGGGAGCACTCTGGACACGGGGAAAGGCGCTCTCTGTACATAGGGAGCACTCTGGACACGGGGAAAGGCGCTCTGTACATAGGGAGCACTCTGGACACGGGGAAAGGCACTCTCTGTACACAGGGAGCACTCTGGACACGGGGAAAGGCGCTCTGTACACAGGGAGCACTCTGGACTCGGGGAAAGGCGCTCTGTACATAGGGAGCACTCTGGACACGGGGAAAGGCGCTCTGTACATAGGGAACGCTCTGGACACGGGGAAAGGCGCTCTCTGTGCGTGGGGAAAGGCGCTCTGTACATAGGGAGCACTCTGGACACGGGGAAAGGCACTCTCTGTGCATGGGGAAAGGTGCTCTGTGCATAGGGAGCACTCTGGACACTGGGAAAGGTGCTCTGTACATAGGGAGCGCTCTGGACACGGGGAAAGGCGCTCTCTGTGCATAGGGAGCGCTCTGGACACGGGGAAAGGCGCTCTCTGTACATAGGGAGCACTCTGGACACGGGGAAAGGCACTCTCTGTACACAGGGAGCACTCTGGACACGGGGAAAGGCACTCTCTGTACATAGGGAGCACTCTGGACACGGGGAAAGGTGCTCTCTGTACATAGGGAGCACTCTGGACACGGGGAAAGGCACTCTCTGTACATAGGGAGCACTCTGGACACTGGGAAAGGTGCTCTGTACATAGGGAGCACTCTGGACACGGGGAAAGGCGCTCTCTGTGCATAGGGAGCACTCTGGACACGGGAAAAGGCGCTCTCTGTACATAGGGAGCACTCTGGACACGGAGAAAGGCGCTCTGTACACAGGGAGCACTCTGGATACGGGGAAAGGCACTCTCTGTGCATAGGGAGCACTCTGGACACGGGAAAAGGCGCTCTCTGTACATAGGGAGCACTCTGGATACGGGGAAAGGCACTCTCTGTGCATAGGGAGCACTCTGGACACGGGGAAAGGCACTCTCTGTACATAGGGAGCACTCTGGACACGGGGAAAGGCGCTCTGTACATAGGGAGCACTCTGGACACTGGGAAAGGTGCTCTGTGCATAGAGAGCACTCTGGACATGGGGAAATGTGCTCTGTACATGGGGAACGCTCTGTCCCTGGGGAAAGGCACCCTGTACATGTCCCACTGTGGGTGTGAAGCTGCTCCTCCGAGCAGGAGAGGGGCAGCGTCAGCGCTGTGCAGGTGGTACCAGTGCAGCTGCAGCCAGTACTGGGAGCAGACTGTACCAGTGCAGGTGCACTGTCACTACTGGTGCCTGCTGGTACCCGTGCAGGTGCACAGGGGTGCTGGTACCAGTGGAGTCCAGCCCGGGTCTGTGCCCCGTTTGTCCCAGCAGTGCCTCTCTGGGTTTAACCTGCTGGACACCAACAGTGGCACTGCCATTGCCGTTCTGCCTCTGTGCCCTGCAGGGTCACAAGCATTTCCCGAGGTTTTGCTGATTTTGCTGATCTGACACCTGCTTCAGTGACATAGGGGTTCCTTTGGGGTCTGATTTATGGTGGGAATTGAAAATCCTTCCCAAACCTGGAGATATATAAAAAAAAGTATGTGAATATATTATTCTAAACAGAAGTTGTTAAGTTTTAGCCTCCCTACAAGGAAGGGCTGAATTAAATCTCTCCTGAATGCTGCTCAGCATTTCTCAGGACCAGGCTGAGGGTGAGCAGCACAACTCTTGCTTAATGCTAATCCCGTGTTGTAATCTGCAGCAGGTAAACTCTAATTAGTGAGATGAAGCAACGATGGGGATCCTTTGCAGGCTGCCACTGGTGCACAGAGCACAGGGGCTGTGCTGTGGGAGCCTGAGGCAAACAGGGAAAATGCTTTTTTTTTTCTCTAAAGCATTAACTTATTACTGTTATATTCAGGAGTGATGTCAGTGCAGCCTTAACTCCCATGTTACCTCTGAGACCCTGATGAGTTAGAGGCTGCTCACATGTGCTTCACGCTGAGGCTGCAAGCCCAGGCAGGGTCATTTATGGCCAAGTTTCTCTTCTCCTGTGGTAGGTTACGAGGTTTCTCTGCAATACTGAAATTATTCAAAATAATTCTGTTCTAGCTCCTACACTTCCATGTGTCTTCTGCTGAAATTGTGCTGTGGGTACTGAGGGTTTCTTTTTTTAAAAGTGCATCAATCTACAGGAGATACTCGATTGGCCTCATTCATCATACCAGTATCTGCAATGTCAAAAAATGTTGTCCTTGGGCAGGTGAGCCTTCCCAAATCAGAAATTGCTGTCAGGCAGATCCCTTCTCTCAAATGCAACCTGTTTGATCTCAGTTTGTTGGGCTTGCTGGAGAGTTTGCTGGCCTAAGATAACAAAAAATTAACCGGGCAAAATCGCCGGATGGTGTTTACAATAAAACTAGACACAAATATGCACTTATAAAATCAATATTTATTGTTCTTTGGTAATTATGATGTTTCTCAACTGCTGTCACTCCTCCTGGCTGTGTCAGCAGTTCCCATGGTGTGGGCATGGCACAGGGGTGATGCCTGCAGCCAGGAGCTGAGCTCTGCCCCTGCTCAGGCCTATCCCACAGGTTCCAGGCTCCTGGGACCAAGCAGAGCAGGGATTTGCTTCCCCAGCCTCCAATGTGCTCCTTTCATTTTTGGTAATACACTGGCTTGATTTACCCAATAAGCGCTCTTATTTCACGTGGCAGAAGTTTGAACTGTCCTGCAGCATCCCGGTGAGCTGACTGCCGAGGCAATGGGCTGCTTGTGCTGCTGCTGTTATTTCTGCTGCATTCAGAGCCCCCCATGCCTCCCTCCATCCCTCCCTCCCCTCTGGGCTGGTGGCACGGGGAGGAGGGCACAAACTGAGCCCCAGCACTGCCCTGCTCCACAGCCTGGCTCTGTCACCAGCTCAGCAGCACAGACCTGGCTCTGGCCATGGCCCAGCCCTGATGGGCACAGCTGGGCCCCCTTGGGCAGTGCCCAGGGCTCTGAGTGATGGGCAGTGCCCCCCTGACCTGCCCCACGCAGCCTGGCTCCTGCTGCTGCCATCCCAGCTGGACAGTCAGTTCTGCTGGGTCGCCTTTTATCAAAAATTGTCAGATCTTTACAACTGGATTACTTTATGGGTCAGGGCAGGAGTGGAGGATGACGTGTTGCACTTCTGCTGAAAAATAACAAGTTTTTCCTGTTTGCTGCAAGCCTGGGAAGATGACATGGGACTTGCTGAACTCACCAGGCTTCCGCGTGTGATCTCAGCAGGGTCAGCTGAAGTGTCTTCGATGAGAATGGTGGAGGAAGTACAGGAATCTCTAAAAAATGTGGGTTTGGTTTAATTGAGCACCTATTTTTTTTTTTCTGGCGTTTAATGGCTCAATAATAGAAGCAGACCCCTGGAGTGGTGGTGTGCCAAAACCCAAACTACCCTGTATGTGATATTCTCTTATAAAGGAAAAACCCAACTATTCCTGCAGCTACCAGGACTTTGAACAGTAAATACAGGCAAAGATGCTTAGTCTGGAGTTTCTCATGTTTTTGGTTAACTTTCTACAGCTTGTTTTACCTTAGAACTTCTACAGTTCTTGTTTTTCCTTAGAACAGGAGCACACAAAAAGGAATTTAAGGGTTTGTCTAAAGGAAAAACAAACCCAAGAGCAAAAAGCAACCATTCCTTGTCTTGCCCTGCTGCAGAACTCCAGACTGTGTCTGGCAGCTCCCTCACTGACTGTTGTTGGCTGCCACACCATGGCCAAGCGATGGATGTGCTCTGCACGGCGTGGGCAAACCGGGAGCGAACTCGGGAGAGGGAAGCCAGGGCCACCTCCTGCTGACTCTCCTGAGTGCCTGGCAGTTCAGGGGGACAGGAGGAGCAGAGTTAGTGCTCTCTGTGCTGGAGGGTTTGGGCCAAAGCAGGAGGGCAAAGGGAATCGTTTCTGTGTTCCTGTCTGTGTGACCCAGGAGGGGCGGCTGGCAGCAGCAGGGTGCAGAACCGGGAGGTTAAATGGTTAAATCATCCTGTTTGTAGGTGCTGCAGGGCTCTAACCCAGGGCGCAGTGGCATTGCAGAGGTGATTCCCAGAGTTCCTAATAAATGCCTTGGTTAAAGCTGACTCCTGCTCCTGCCCTGGTTCTCTGCTGGGACTCTGCAGGTGGAGCCCTGGAATGTGGCTGTGCTGCAAATCGGGCTGGGAAGGTGTGACCAGACAAGCTCTCAGAGGCACCAGAGCCTTGGAATGTTGGGGCTCTTCAAGGCCATGTTAGTGCCAAGACACCTCCTGGCCCACAGAAATGCCACCTGTGGCCTCAGCTGGGGAATTTGTGTATCAGCTGCACCTGGCGGTCCATGGGGATGGAGCTCAGAGGTCCCTTGGACAGTGGAAAGCACCACTGTGGGGTTTGGGATTTTTGGGCAGCCTTGAATTGATTGCAGGGGTCATTTTAAAGTGAGCAGGACCAAAACACTTTGTTCAGGTGTGATGAATTGATCTGTATTTGAAATATGCACGTCCATATGTGAAAGGGTTTTATTTATTTTATTTATTTATCAATCTTTATCACAGTGACTAATCTGTGCAGTGGGTTTTTAATTTACATTCATTCACAGCCACCACCCTCCCAAAGCAGAAAACAAGTAGAGGAATCTGGAAAGCTTTAGCTGAATTTGCAATACCACTGCCTTATTTCCCTGCAGTTAAAAAAGAAAAATTGGAATATTTATGAGTTTAAACATTATTATTTTTGCAAGTCTTTGAGGCTGTCATTTTTATTTATGTGAGCTACATTTGATCTACATGTAAAGCCAGCCCTTCATTGCTTTGAAATCTTTTGATTTTATACAAACTTCTCTGTGTGAGCTGCAGTGATGCCTCTGTGCTGCAGAACTCTGTGCAGCCCGGTGATTCCCCTGCAACAACTTCTGAGAAATGCTGTGGTACCTTCTGGAAAGGATGGCACAGGTTCCAGCCGGCACAGGTACGTGGGGTCAGAGCTCCCTGGATTTGGAATAATGGCCAATGTGACCCATTCTGCTGGGTGCTCTTAGTGGGAAACTGTCCATGCATTTGCTGGGTGATGGATGAGGGCACAGCAATTCTTGGGGTAGTTTTATTTGCTGGGTTTTTGCAAGTGGAGAACAGCTGGTTCTGCTTGGAGCAATGTAAGGGGTGGCTCTGGAACCACTGGGACCCCCAGGCTGATGTGCTGAGGGATTCTGGAAAGACTCAAAGCCAGCAGTGGAGTGGGGAAAATAATTTGGACTTCTGGCAAAGTCAGCTTTGTCACAAAGCACTCGACACTCTTGAACTGAATCTGGAGCGGTACTTTTCTGATTTGCTCATCGCAGCTTCAACGCAGACAAAGATGAAGCAAACCCAGTCAGCGTGATGGGGGAGACAATTCCTTGGAATAAGCGAATCATTCTGGAAAGAAATTTATTACAGGAGCTCATTAACGATTTTAGGAGTAGTGTGCACGCTTTGTAGGGATACCTGTCCCTGTTTGCCAGGCTTTGGCATTCTGAGGGGTGGTGTGTGGGGCTGGGCACTGCTGAGGGCTGGGTCTCTCTCCCTCCCCAGGTGTCTCTCCCCAGGTGTCTCTCCCGGTCCCCTGCGGGTCCTGGGGATGGCCACACGGTGGCGCCACTGCCCGGGAGGTGCCGGGGGACCGAGGGGAAGGACAGAGGGACAGACGGACACGGGGCCAGCAGGGTGCGGAGGGCCGGGGCCGGGCCGGGGTGAGCGGGGCCCGGGGGCTCTGCGGTCCGGCTGCCCCAGCCCCGTGCCCGGCCAGCCCCGCGGGGCGAGAGGCACCGGCACCGGCTGGGGACGGGGCTGTGCTGCCCCCGGAGCTCCCGGGGCCGGGGGAGCACGGGGACAGGGACCGTGCAGTGGCTGTGCCTGGCTGCACACACACTCCGGTTCTGGGACAGTCCATCCCCCCGGGAACGGCACCGTGCAGTGGCTGTGCCTGGCTGCACACTCCGGTTCTGGGGCTCTTCTCCTCTCCCAGTCACTATTACAGCTGCTTGCAGACTTGCAATGCTATTGCTCTCACAGTTACGTGTGGGAAATTGAGTCTATTTCTGTTTAAATACTGCGTAATAGAACCTGCTATTTAGTGAAAGATTTATGTAAATGGCTCTTTGTTTCACACGATTGGGCCTCCGAGAGTGCAAGTTACATCGATAATGTAATTATGCCACTACTGCCATTTCAAAGCAGCACGCATTGGAGAAGCCTCCAATTTTGGTATAGAACAGGCCTTGAAAACCTCCTGTTTTTTCAATCAACTTGTATTCTGCAGCAGGAAAATCCAGAAGGGCTAGGTTTATTGAACAGTTTTTTTCTGGAGTTTTCAACATTTTTAACTTAGAGCATGAGATTCCTTTTACATCAGAATTTTTTACATCAGAGTTCTGGAGCACGTGTGATTGCACATCATAATTGTACCATGTAACTGTGTTAGCCTTAAAATGCAATTTCCCTAAAGCTTTGTGTTCTCTTTCATGCCAGGCTGATGGCAGTATTTCTTCAGCCTGGCACTTGTATTAGTATGGGAGCCACAGTAATGTTGTGGTACTATCTGGGATCACTAAATTATCTTGTGCTTTACAGTGCGGTTTGTCATCCAGGTGAATGTTGATTGCCTTTTGCGATGGGGAGCCAGGTCCCTCCTGTCTCATTCCTAGCCAGAGTTTGTACCCTCCCGAGCAGAGTGCTCTTCCTCAGAAGTGCTGTTGTGTGCCTGCTTTCCTTACACAGGATGGTGCCCTCCAGCAGCCTATACTGCATCTAGGATGAATTAACAGTTGTGGCACCACGTGGGAAACAGTGCTGTAGGACCTGGGGGGAAACAGCCCACCTCCTTCCTCCTACAGGAACTGCAATCAAATGCTCATTTCGGATGAAACAGCAACTCTCAGGCATTATATTTTTAGCCCCCAGTGTTTTAATCCCCAGAGTTTCAGCCCCTCAATTCTTTGCTGTGTATTTAGAGATGCCTTTTGGTTTGGTGGTGGTTTCTGGTGCCAGGTTTGTGCTGTGTGTGGCTGTTAGTGAGGTGCTGAGAGCCCCACGCCAGTGCTGCCCTCTCTGCAGGGCAGGGAGCTGCTGCTCCTTTCCTGGAGCTCCTCTGCTCTCTGCTTGTGGGGATGCTCCGTGCCATCCACGGGATGGGCTTGTTCCAGTTCAGAAACCAACCCCACAAAGTTTCATTTCCCAGACCCCGCCAAAGGCAGCTGTTCCAGAAGGTGCTCCCTGATCCCAGAGAATTCTTTCCCCTGGGCTGCCTGCCAGCTGGCTGCTCCTCCGGGAGCGTTCTGTTCTTGATCTGGGTCATTAAATATTAAAAGGCAAAGTGATTCTAAAAGCCAGCCGTTTTTTAGAAGTACTAAATAACTGTAATTTGTTTCCTAATAGATAGTTTTGTCCTTGTCACCGAGTCCAACTCAATAGCGAAAAGTGTGTGATGAGACAGGGCTGCTGTGTAAATCCTGCGCACAGCGTGTTTGCCTGCCTGGAGAGCGGGCTGGGAGCAGCAGCTGGTGTGGGGCAGGATGGAACCAGAGCTCAGTGTGTGCTGGGGTCCCTGAGCTTTTCTGGGAACCAGAGCTCAGTGTGTGCTGGGGTCCCTGAGCTTTTCTGCCCCAGCCATTGCCCACCCAGCTCTGCCAGGAGCAGGGGGCTCCAGGGGTCCCTCCAGAGCCTGCCCAGGCTGAGGGAGGGTCCTGTCCCCACAGGGCTGGCAGTGCCACCTGTGTCCCCTCACTGTGTGGGGCTCCTGTCCCCACGGGGCTGGCAGTGCCACCTGTGTCCCCTCACTGTGGGAAGGGTCCTGTCCCTACGGGGCTGGCAGTGCCACCTGTGTCCCCTCACTGTGGGAAGGGTCCTGTCCCCACGGGGCTGTCAGTGCCACCTGTGTCCCCTCACTGTGGGAAGGGTCCTGTCCCCACGGGGCTGGCACTGCCACCTGTGTCCCCTCACTGTGGGAAGGGTCCTGTCCCCACGGGGCTGGCAGTGCCACCTGTGTCCCCTCACTGTGGGAAGGGTCCTGTCCCCACGGGGCTGGCAGTGCCACCTGTGTCCCCTCACTGTGTGGGGCTCCTGTCCCCACGGGGCTGGCAGTGCCACCTTTGTCCCCTCACTGTGTGGGGCTCCTGTCCCCACGGGGCTGTCAGTGCCACCTTTGTCCCCTCACTGTGGGAAGGGTCCTGTCCCCATGGGGCTGGCAGTGCCACCTGTGTCCCCTCACTGTGGGAAGGGTCCTGTCCCCATGGGGCTGGCAGTGCCACCTGTGTCCCCTCACTGTGGGAAGGGTCCTGTCCCCACGGGGCTGTCAGTGCCACCTTTGTCCCCTCACTGTGGGAAGGGTCCTGTCCCCACAGGGCTGGCAGTGCCACCTTTGTCCCCTCACTGTGGGAAGGGTCCTGTCCCCACGGGGCTGGCAGTGCCACCTGTGTCCCCTCACTGTGTGGGGCTCCTGTCCCCACGGGGCTGGCAGTGCCACCTGTGTCCCCTGGGCTCTGTGGGGCCCTGGCAGGCAGTGCTGAGTGCAGGTGCCCTCCTGAGCCCCATGACAGCCCCGTTACAACCTGCTGGCAAAGCAGCACCAGCACCGGGTTATGCTTAAAAAAAAAAAGAAATCTTCCCCAAGCGCTCTGTAATTTGCCAGCATTTCTTCTTGTGCATTTGCTGTGCTGTAAAGTCTTCCAATTCTTTGTTTTTATTTAAAAAATGGTAATATATGCTGCTGTGACTCTTCCCTTCTGATTCTCTTCTCTCATCAGGTTTGCATTTGGGGATTACTTATGGAGACTTGCAACGTGCCAGAATGTAATTCCTGAAATTGTAAGAGAGGTAATTTAGTCAAGTTGTAAAACCTTCATGCTTTGCTGTGGTTTGTCGTGTTCCAAAGGATCCCATTTCCTCAGATGGCTTTTATAAAGAATTAGAGAAGCTGCTGTGAAGGAGAATTCAGGGCCCTTCCCTGGTGCCTGCTCAGGTGGGTGGTGCTGCCTTCAGGTGACTCTGAATTGGCTCTTCTGACCCTCCCTGCTGGGCTGGCTGTCAGTGCTGGGCTGGCTGTCAGTGCTGGGCTGGCTGTCAGTGCTGGGGGGCTGCAGGGTCTGGGGGTCTGCCTGGGGCTGGGCAGCTCCCCAAGCCTTGGGGGGTTTGCGTGGCCCTTGGGAAGGCTGAGGGCTCTCCTTTGGGATAACTGGGCTGATGTGCCCTCCAGAGCCCCCAGTGCTGCCTCTGAGGCCACTAATGCTGCCCAAACACTGAGAACTGAGTCTACCCTATCTTGTTTGTTTGTTTGTTTTGTTTAGAGCTATAATTCATCCATTCCCCAGATCAGGCTGTTAACCTAACCCTAACCTGGCACCTACTTGGAAAAAGAATCTTGTCTAGGAGAAAATAAATGCAGCTCTGCAAACTCACGGTGTGACACGGACACAGGCTGTGTCCTGTGCAAGTGAGGGCTCTGTGAGGCTGGGGGAGCTGGGAGCCCCCAGCCTGGGCAGCCCCGGTGCCTGCTGCAGGCCCAGACCCTCAGAAATGGCTTTTTGCTGCTTTTTGAGTGCTTGGAGGGACAGGGGTTTAATGAAGATTTCTTGGGCCCTTGAATGCATTGGCAGCACAGCTGTGGATGTCCTGGAGCTCTCCTCTGGCTGCTTCACACACCAGGTCGGGTTCTTTGGCCAGAGCACAAATAATTGCTGGAAATTAATTTTGTGTGCAGCCGGAGCAGGCTGCCTGCTGCTCTGCACAGCAGGTGAGGCAGAGCCTCTGCTGAGCTCCCGTGTCCACCAGCAGATGCTTGCACAGAAGCTTAAAAATTATCAGCTCCCTGCTGCTTGCCAGCCCTTGGCAGGGAGCGTGCTCCTCCCCAAACCATTCCCTTCCTCTCCTCTGTGGGTGTCTGCTGTGCCCCAGAGCTGTGAGCTGGGCCTGGAGATCATGCCTGCTGCAGAGGGGACACAGAAATGTCTGCATGCACATTTATGGCAGGATCAGAGTGGAATTTCTAATCCCCGTAGCTTCAAAATGAGCAGGTATGTGATACATGTGACTGTCCTTAAAGAAAAAGATTTATTTCCAGCTGATGTCAACCCCATTAATTCCTACTTTGTTCTGGTGTCTCTTGTAATTCGTCGTTGCCTTTGCCTGGTGCTGCTCCTGGGAGTGTGGCAGGGCTGTCCTGCAAGGTCCACGTGACTCCAGGAAGCTCTGAGGGTGTTAAAGAAAAAACCCAGCAACTTCAGAAAACATTAAATCCCTGTGGCTCAGGCGGTTCTGAACGCCCACATTGGGATGCTGGACACATTGCTCTGGCTTTTAAACTGCTTTGTTTCAGAAGTTTGCTGGGACCCTGTGTCCTCCCTGGGCTCCCAGAGGTGCACTGCAGCTGTGAGTGCTGGGGCTGTAGTGTGGAATGTGAAACCCTGCAGCTGGCCAGGCTCATGCCCTGTGTCCAGGGTGTTCCTGTGGGGCAGGTCCCTGTCCCTGCTGTCACTGTCCTGTGGGTGTCACCTGCACAGGGATGGGCAGGGGCTGCTGCGTGTGGCTGCAGCTCCCACACCTGCAGGCCCAGCTGCCTCCAGAGCTGCCCTGGGCACCGGGGGCACTCACCTGCCCTGCCCAGGTGGTTCAAGGATGGCCAGGTGTGCTCAGCACAGCACTGTCCCCTCCCCAGGAGCCCCATGAGCTAACTGGATCCAGCACTGGATCCGGCTAACTGTCCACTTGCTGGCTGGAAAAACAGGGCTGAGATTTCAGCCTGGAGCCATGCACAGTGACCCTCATGTGTGGATGGACGGATGGATGGACGGATGCAGGGATACAGGGATGGACGGATGCAGGGATACAGGGATGGATGGATGGATGGATGCAGAGATACAGGGATGGACAGATGGATGGATGCAGGGATACAGGGATGGATGGATGTGGCATCAGCAGCACACGGCTGTGCAATGGCACTGGAGAGAAACAAGGGGGCTGGTACCCACAGGAGCCCCGAGCCTGCAGCTCCCTGGGGTCCGGGCTGTGCTCCTGCCCTTGCAGACCAAAGCACTGTCAAATCAAACTGCCCATCCCATCCCATCCGGTCCCTGCAGGGACACCTGGCTGTGGCACTGGGCAGAGCCTCACCCGTGCGTGTGGGCAGTTTATCCCCTTTAAGCTGACAGTCACATCCTTGGTTATTTTCAGCCAGAGAGCTGCAAATCAGGGAGGGGAGCCTGCGACCTTCCTGCTGTCCCTGATGCAACTGGGGCAATTGAAGTGACACTTGCTTGGTCCCAAACACTCAATTTAACCACAGCACAGCCCTTCCTCTTTGTGGCAGGTGTTATTTTGTCCTAAATAAACGTGTATGTGGTGCTGCCAACTGCTCCATATTCTAGCAAAGAGTTCTTCTGCTTCCAAGCAGGGCATATAAATGTCTGGAGATACCTAATAGCGAGTAGACATTACCATAAATAAATGATAAGCCATGGAAAAGGCATGATGAGGCATATCTGGAGGCCAGGGAGCACCGGTGCTCCTGTCCTGGCTGAGCTCCTGTCCCAGAGTGTTCTCCAGGGCTGCTGTGGGGATGCAGCCTGGGGGGCTCCTGGCTGCAATATCCAGCCAGGCTGTGTCCCCTCTGCTGGCAGCTGGCTCAGTCTGGGTGAGGGACAGTTTCTGGGGCTCTGCACCTGTGTGTGCCCCAAAACACGGGTGCTGTGCTAGGGACCAGCTCACCTGGGCAGGTCTGTGGTGCAGGGAGGGCTCTGGGAAGAGCTCTCAGGGCCAAACTGTGCTGTGGCT
This sequence comes from Zonotrichia leucophrys gambelii, assembly GCF_028769735.1. Lineage (NCBI taxonomy): Eukaryota > Metazoa > Chordata > Aves > Passeriformes > Passerellidae > Zonotrichia > Zonotrichia leucophrys. Next base: position 453,694 of record NC_088183.1, read on the forward strand.
GCCTGGATCTGTGCTGAGGTTGTGTCCTGGCACATTCCCGTGTGTCTGGGCAGGTGATTCCTGTCTTTCTGCAGTGGGGAATCGTGTGCAATCTGAATCTCTGGTGTCATTTGATGTCCCTCCATGTTTGGTTTGGTTTGGCTGCTTTCCCCTCCTCCCTGGGAGCCTTCCCTCACTTTTCACCGTGCATTCCCCCATTCCCTCACATTCCCATTGCTGCCCAGGGCCTCCCTGGCTCTCCTGGCCCACAGCATGGAGGGTGCAGCCTGAGATGGGGAGAGGCAGCTCAGGACTTGTGTTAGCTGGAGCTGGGAATTCACTGGGAATTAAAGTGCTCTCCCACACAAAAGCTCCCTCTTTTGAAGAGCTTTGCATTGGATGTAACTTTTAATTTGGTTTTGAAAGCCGGGCAGGCTTTGGAAACTCTCCCTGACACTATCTGAACAAGGATATTGCTAGACTTTTTACACAAAAGACACTTTAATTAAACTCCCATCATGAAAACAATTAGACCAAATTTGCAGTACTTAACTAGTCAATAATTTAGTAGTTGGAGCTCATTAATAGACTTCTCCCTGTGCCTGTGCTGTGCTGCTGTGGCCCTGCCAGCTGCCTGCCCGGGGATCAATCTGGGGTCAATACCTTCCCTGAGCCTCCCTGCCCTGTGCCCTGCCACGGTGGCACTGAGGACTGGATAAACAAACAAACAAACAAACAAGCTGCTGGCAGGGCTGGGTGCAGAGCTGGGTGTGCTGTGCTGTGCTGTGCTGCTGTCCTTATGGGCTTGGGGAGCTGCTCCCGTCCTGAGCCCCGTGAGCTGCCCTGGGCCACCCTTTGGGGTGTCCCCTCTCTCTCAGCCTGTCCCTTCTCAGCCCTGTCCCCCTCTCCGTGTCCCCTGCTGGACCTTGGGCAGTGCTGCCTCTGGAGGGGCCATCACAGCCCCTCGTTGCACCGATGTTCCTCTGTCTCCTCGTGTTTGCCTCTGGGGTTGTCACACAAAACACCTGAAGAGATGAGTGCCCTGCTCAGGGATGGAACCCCAGCTTTGTAACTCGGAGTTTGCCCACTCTTTACCAAGCAGGCAGAAAAGGAAAGGGTGCTCTGCTCTGTCTCTGTTTCTTAGGACAGCTCCTCACAGCCTGTGTGTTGGAAACTCTCACTGGCAGTTTTGGAAACAAGGTGTGATGAAGGTAAGTCATTTATTACTTGAATTTCTTCCCTGAATTAAATTCTATTTTTTTTTAAATCACCAGATTATCTGCACTCAAAATTAAATTGATGTTTTGAGTCCTGATTCTTTACATCTTTTAATTGATGAAAAGAATGTTTGACCCCTTCTTTTGTCTACAGAGAATAAGCAGAACAGAAATGGATTTACTTTTATTATGGTAATCGTTTTGTTTCAAATACATTTCAGAACAGGGCATGTATAACTGTATCAGTTTCTGTAATTCATTCTCATTCCTGATTTCCCCCAGGCACTGAGGCAGTTCTTCTTCCTAATGCCTCGTTGTGCCAGCTAATGCTGTAATAACAATTTGTGCTTCTGCAGCACCTTTACACTGGAATAGTCACAAGCAGGCCCTGGGAGTTTCTATGGTGCCACTCATCTTCCTGCAGCCCTGGACGGTTTCTGCAGCTGGAGGCTTTCACAGCAGCCACAGCCACTCCCCCTGAGCAGTTCTGGCACTTGAGGAGCTGTGGCTGAGTCAGGATTAGGGACAGGGATGAAAGCTCTCCAGTGGAGCATCCCGAGGGAGCAGCATTCCAAACCGGCATTCCAAGGCATTCCAAAGCATCCCAAGGCATTCCAAACCAACATTCCAAAGTCTTTCCTTCCAGGGAGCCTGTCCTATTGACAGACCAGCCCCGACCCCTGCTCACCTCCGGGTCCTGCCAGCACCACACCCTGCTGGAGAGCTCCGAGATGAGGGAGCCAGGAGCAGCAGTGAGGGGCAGGGATGGAGCAGGGATGAGCTGCTTGACGAGCAGGGGAAAGTGCTGCATGAATATTAAATGTTGTGCGTGGCTATGATAAAGCTCGTGTATTTACACAGTCCAGATTAAATATCTGTATTTTATAGAAAGAGAGGGAGAAGTTATGCTTCGTAAAACTCTTCAAGGACACCAAAGGCAGTGATTTATTTAATCATTATTTTTGTAACTGAGACATGAGCCTATTCTGTGGGTAGGGTGAGGGTTTTTTAATGCCAATGGATTGCCAGTGTCATTTCACAACTCCTCATATTTGTCACATTTCTCTTACTTTATTCCAACTCTGAATAAAAATATATGAGAAAAAGTTGTCCTGCCCCACTTTGGGGTTTTCTGGTATAAGTCATAGAGCACTTGGGTGGAAATTACAGCATTTATATTTATTTTTTATTGCTTGCTCAGAAAAGGTGCTAATGAATGATGTGCACCCACATTATTGCCCAAACTTTCCTTGTGAATAATTTGTGAGTCTGAGCAGAAATGTCAGTAAATGCAGCTGCCCTCAGAGCCCAGCCTGGACCCGCTGGTGAGAGCATCCCTCCCTGCTGGGGCAAAGGGGCTCTGGGGTCTGCAGGCAAGGCCTGGGCACAGCTCCCAGCCCAGGAGGGGCAGTGGAAGATTTTAAAACTTGATCACAGCGTGGCTGAATTAACCTGTCCGTGCCCAGGGCAGGAGCTCCCTGCCAGGTGGGGCAGCCAGGTGAGAAGCTGTGAGAGCAGTTCTGAGCCAAGGTAAGGACACACCATAAAGAATGCTTCTGTAGGAGGGAACTTCTGCTGTGTTGATCCATTATTTACCCCTGTAAGTGCTCCCACATTTCTACCATTTGCACTTGCTTTCCTTTTCAAGTTCCTCTTGCTTGACTTGAACACATGGAGGAGGCAACTGACTGCAGGATTGGTGTTTGAGCTCAAACAGTGAATGCTGAGCTGAGCAGTGCTTTGTCCTGGTTACAAGGAGAAGGAAAGGTGCTGGGTGCTCTGTGCAGGGACAGCACAAAGGGCTCTGCTGGCCTGGGGGTGCAGGTGGGGTGATGAGGGTGCTCCATGCCCCATTGCCAGCCCAGGCTGCTCTGCTGGCCCTGAGCCCCCTCACCTGAGCTGAGACCCCTCAGGGCTCAGAGGAGTGTGGGGTGTGCCACTGGTGGGCACTGCCCCTGCCCCTGGGAGCCAGTGATGCTGGGAGCTCTGGGGCTGCTGCTCTGAGTTTCCCTCCTGCCACCTGGGCAGTGCCAGCCCTCACTGTGGGCTCACCTGGAGCCGTTCCTGCCCTGGGGCCATGTGGGGTGTCCCAGCAGTGGGGATGGCTCTGCAGGGCCTGAGTGCCTCCCCAGGGCTCTGCTCCCTGCCCTGCCCCTCAGGGAAGGTTTCAGCCATGGAGTGCAGGTGAGCTTGCTCTGCCCTGCAGGTGCATCCCTGCCCTCTGAGCAGGGTAAATGTACAGCTGTGTGTGTGTGGTGATGTACAGGTGTGTGTGGTGCTCTGCAGGTGTGTGTTGGTGCTGCACAGGTGTGTGTTGGTGCTGTACAGTTGTGATGGTGTTGCCCAGGTGTTTGCATTGGCGCTGTACAGGTGTGTTGGTGTTGCACAGGTGTGTGGTGCTGTGCCAGGTGCCACCCCCAGGGCAGGACATGCCTGGACCTCATGGCCCTGGCTGTGCTGGTGTCCCTGTGAGCCCCAGCAGGGTCTGTAGGAATGGGCCCAGCAGACCCCAAGGCCTCCCTTCACTTCCAGCTTTGGTTGGTGCGTGATGCCTGTGAGCTGGGACTCTGAATGCTGAGCAGTAAATATTTACGAAATGTAATGGCCAAGACTAAATACATTCATTAGCATATTTATTCTTATTGAGTTGCTGCTTTGTGTGCCTGAGGAAATGATCAAATTGCTTCTATTTGAACTGCTATGTATAATTTTGGGACTGGCATTTTTAGTCTCACATCACTCTGGATTTGGGAATTAGGGTGAGGAAGCATTTGTATCCGCCCCCAGCCCCAAAGTGAGTTTGTGAATAGTAAAGCTCAGTAAATCCACGCTGTTCTGCATAGCCCAGGTTACCCCTGTGCTTGGGGAGGAGCAGGAGCTGGGCGGGTGCCCCAGGTGGGGACCGGGACCTGTCTGAGGCTGGGCCTGGCCTGGCAGTGCTGCAGAGTTCTGCTGGTCCCGGTACAGTGGTACCAGAGTGCTGCTGGTTCCGGTACAGTGGGACCCAGAGTGCTGCTGGTCCCGGTACAGTGGGACCAGAGTGCTGCTGGTCCCGGTACAGTGGTACCAGAGTGCTGCTGGTCCCGGTACAGTGGGACCCAGAGTGCTGCTGGTCCCAGTACAGTGGTACCAGAGTGCTGCTGGTCCCGGTACAGTGGGACCCAGAGTTCTGCTGGTCCCGGTACAGTGGGACCCAGAGTGCTGCTGGTCCCGGTACAGTGGGACCCAGAGTGCTGCTGGTCCCGGTACAGTGGGACCCAGAGTGCTGCTGGTCCTGGTACAGTGAGACCCAGAGTGCTGCTGGTCCCGGTACAGTGGTACCAGAGTGCTGCTGGTCCCGGTACAGTGGTACCAGAGTTCTGCAGGTCCCGGTACAGTGGTACCAGAGTGCTGCTGGTCCTGGTACAGTGGTACCAGAGTGCTGCTGGTCCCGGTACAGTGAGACCCAGAGTGCTGCTGGTCCCGGTACAGTGAGAACCAGAGTGCTGCTGGTCCCGGTACAGTGGGACCAGAGTGCTGCTGGTCCTGGTACAGTGGGACCCAGAGTGCTGCTGGTCCTGGTACAGTGGTACCAGAGTGCTGCTGGTCCCGGTACAGTGGGACCCAGAGTGCTGCAGGTCCCAGCAAAGCCCTGCTGGAGGCTTGCCCTCCTCAGCCCTGCTGCTCCTTCCCACCCTGGCAGCAGCTGGCAGCTCCGAGTGCCCCAATTAATGCAGTTCAGGGGAGCTGTGCCGTGAGCTGAACCCATCATTCATTCACACTCCTTGTTCCCAGCTCTCAGCTCTGTGATTTTTGCTGCGTTTATTTGTTGTTTTGTAAATCATTTCCTGTCTTGCTAATGGGACAAACATTCCAGTAGGAGGGGCAGATTGGGGCATTACCTGCTTTCATATTTACCAGCTACAGGATTGGGGCATTACCTGCTTTCATATTGATCAGCTGCTGTGTTTGAAGAGGTGCCAGGGCTCTGGGGAGCTGCAGTCCCAGTTCCCTTGGGAGCCAGGAGAGCCCCTGGCCTGAGTGCGTGAGACACGTGGCTGCTGGCCAGGGGATGGAAGGGGATGGGAGCAGGGTCTGGGGGCCAGGGGGACAGCAGGGTCCAGCCCTGGGAGCCCAGGACATGTGTCTGCTGGCCAGGGAGAGGCACCAGGCAGCCCTGGGGCCAGACCCTGCTGTCCCTTGCTTTAACCATCACCAGAGGCACAGCCTGGGCCCCTTTGCCACCTCAGCCCTGTGAGGATGAGGCTGGGGCTGTGAAAGTGCCAGGGCTTCACACGAGCTTCCCATTGACACCACGGGAGAGACCCTGCAACCCCAGTGCTCTGCCTTGATTGATCCCTCCTCATTACAGCCCTGAATTATTTGCAGAGGGAAATGACAAGGCTTTATTTTCTCGTGGTGCTTTATCTTCCTACAAAATGCTTCCAGTGAAGCTGCTAATGGAAAAGCTTTTAACCTGGGCGAGGGCACCGCGTGGCCTGGGAGAGGTGGGATGGGATGGGATGGATGGATGGGATGGGATGGGATGGGATGGGATGGGATGGGATGGGATGGGATGGGATGGGATGGGATGGATGGGATGTGCTGCTGAGGGGTGCTCTGGGCTAAACAGCCTGCTGGCACCTTCACAGCCCTCCCCAGGCACTGCTGCCACCCTCACACTGTCCCCAGGCACTGCTCCTGCACTCACAGCTGTCCCCAAGCACCCTCACACTGTCCCCAGCACTGGCAGAGGGGCAGACAGCCCACAGTGGCTGGCACACAGTGAGGATGAGCTGTTTTTACCAGAACCTGAGGAGAGCAGAGAGGCTGATTTCCCTGCTCTGGAGGGAAGGCAGGGATGCCCACAGCGTGTCCTGTTCCACCAGTGGGTTCAAACAGCCCAGTCAGCCTGGGGTGGTGCTGGCTGTGCTCCATGGCAAAATAAACCCACATTGCTGGGGGCAAGGGAGGAATTATGGTGCAAAGCTTCCCTCCCAGCCAGGCAGAGCCCAGGGCAGCTGGGATGGGGCACTTGCACTGCATCCTGAGCCAGCCACGCTTCTGCTCCGGTTACATCTTGTTGGGTTTGACTTTTTAAGCCTGCAGCGTTTGCTAATGATGAAAAAGCAGGCTGGGCATGTGGGGAGAGAGAGGAAGCTCTGAGGAAAAAGATAAAGAGCTCCTGCAAATATTTATGTACAGAAAATCGAAGGGATGGCAATGAACCTCCCTTCCAGGGGAGCTGGGGGTGTTTGTGTGGCTGGGGCAGGGGCAGGAAGGGGCGGGAAGGGGCAGCTGCTCCCCCAGCCTGAGCTGGGCCAGGGGACACCCAGTGACTCTCAGGAGGCGAGGGCAGAGGGTTTGTGCTGCTCCCTCCTGCCGCAGGCTCCCAGGGCGGTGTTTGGTGCTCTCAGGTGCCTCTCGTGGCCATCAGCGCCTCCCAGCCCTGCCCACCCCCCAGTTTAACCCTCTGCATGGGCTGGGCAAGGAGCGGCTGCCCATTACAGCCCAGCCTGGCAGGAGGGAGCAGAGCTCAGGTTGGGCTCTCCCAGCTCCAGGTAGGAGCCTCTGCCCTGGGGAGGGCTGGGGGGGCTCCCTGCCATGGCCAGGGAGGGGTGCAGGGCTGGGGGGCTGTGTCCCACCCTGTGCTGCATTGAGGGGGTGCAGGGCTGGGGGGCCGTGTCCCACCCTGGGGAGGGGGTGAGGCTGGGGGGGCTGTGTCCCACCCTGTGCTGCACAAGGGATGGGGTGAGGATCAGGGGTCTCCAGGTTTCCTTGCACCCCTCTGGGGCTGGGGCGGGGCAGCTCCAGGAGCAGGGGGGGCTCCCTAAAGCCAGGGGCCCACAGCTGGGTTTCATGTTTTAAATGACCCTGAGCCCATTTGCACCCACCACAGTGTAAATTTGTTCCCTCCAGTGTTTCCACTAAAAGGTGCAAATATCTGGGAAATTCCATATTGTGCAGTGACCTACTTTACAGCTTTTTTTTTTTTGAGTGCTGGGAAAACTGCCAGAAAGTCAAGTCTTAATTTTCCTGAGGCTGGGCCCTGGCTGCTGCCTGTGTGCTGGAGCAGCGTGGGGTGAATGCAGCCTGAGCCTGGTGTCCGCTGGGAGCACAGAGCAGCCCTGGCAGCCGGGAGCCTGCCCAGCTCTCCAGCAGCAGTTTATCTCCTGGGGATAAACCCACACTGCTCCCTGCTGCTGCTGCTCAGAGCCGTGTGTGCCCTGGGCGCCAACGGGGGGCTGGGGTCTGTCCTGTGCCATCCCCTCCATCCTGAGCTGCCCATCCCTTCCAGGCTGGGCTTCCTCTGTCACTGCAGGCTTTGACCCCTTGGAAGCAGACACAAGTTGGGCTCATCAATCCCATTAATTTTTCCTGGGTGTGTGTGGTTATTTGGTTTAGAAGGAAGGGAATGAATTCAACTGAACATGGCAAGAAGGGAAAGAATTCAACTTTACGTGCAAGGAGTCAGAGCTGTTTTCCATGGCCATCCTCGAGTCCTGCTGAGACATAAACACGGATGGGAGAGGCTGAGGGGCTGCAGTTCCAATTAGAGGCCATCTGCTCAGTCCATGGGCTGCAGGTGACTTGCACAGAGCTGTCTCAGGGCTGTGGATGCCTCGACTGGCTGGGGAGGGAAGGAGGTCAGTGCTTACCTGAATTCTGCCTGTTATTGGCTGCGCTGCTCGCTGTTTCTGCAAGGCGTCATTTAAAAACAATTTTCCTGAATTGCACCATCTGGAGGGAGGAGGAAAATGGATGGAGTATTTACATGAGGCTGGGCACTGTCCCCAGCCTGGGCCCTGCTGTTCTCAGGTGAGAGCTGGGCAGGAATCGGGGCTGAGGGGAGCAGGAGCCCAGGCTGGGCTGTGCCAGCTGCTCTGGGCTCACCTGAGCAGCACTCCTGGCTTTTTCAGTTGTACCTTAGGTAGTTATTGACCCTTGCTCCGCTCCTTGGGGATCAGCTGCTGTCCCAACAGTGCTCAGTGGCTTTTTCAGGCAAACGAGGCTCAAGATCTTCCTCCCAATCAAAGGGATGGGACACGCAAACTGGGACAGATAGACTGTGACATGCACCTGGGGAGCAGTGGAAGGCAAACTGAGACAGGTAGTTTGTTAAATACACGCTGGGGCAGCCAAGGCAGCTGCCTTTCCTCCTCACTGAGTGCTGCCCACAGCGGGGCTGTCCCTGCCCTTTGGTTTCTGGCACAATGTGGATGTGGCACTTGGGGACACGGCTCAGTGGTGGCATTGCTGGGGAATGGTCACTCTGGGAGGGCTTTCCCAGCCTGCTGCTGTGATTGCAGACTGAATATTCTGCTTTTTGGTGTCACTGTAGCTGGGACAGCAATTCCTCTGTCCTTTTGCCATTGTTCAGCCCTGGCTCAGGGCATGGGGGGCTCAGCCCAGCAGCGCCAGGAGCTGCCCCAGCCCCATTCCCATGGCAGGCAGGATAAATGCTCCCCCTTGGTTTCACTCGCAGGAAAATGTCCCCAGGAAGGAATGGCCTGGCCTGCTCAGTGCTACCTGTGCTTTTCAGCTGATTGAATTTCATTGACCAGGTTAATATCGAGCCCTTGTGCAATTACTGGCAGAGAATGGAATATCATTTTTTCTGCCTTGCTTTTGAGCTGTGGAAGGAAGGTTTATATTTCAAATGTTCTTTTAATCGTGCAAGCAGGCTCTTGAAAAAGTCCCTTTAATTTAGGGCAGGCTGGAAGAGTGCAGCTCACGAGGTTTTTCCCCAAGTAAAACTTCTTAATTTTTTTTTTTAATGCTGAACTATAGCTAGAGAAGCATTAATCTTCATTACAGAATAAGCTTGATGTGAACCTGTGTGGCCTCTGTGACCAAAGCAGTCTTACTGTGTAGCTTGGGGAGCAGAATTGGGATGGCTGCTGGCTGTATGTAGCTTTGGTTTGGGTTCTTTTTAATTGCTAGCTTTATGGCTGTTCAAAATCTCACTGTACAGGTGCAGGGTTATTTTTTAAATGGGAATAATCCCTTCCTTCAGGTCTGAGCTGCACCAAGAGAGTGTTGGCAGGCTGGGCCTGCACAGGGCAGGGGTTTGTGGAGAGCACAGGGGGCACCAAGCAGGGAAGGGAGGGTGTTACTGAGGTTTCTGTTTGTGGGAACTCCCAAAAAGGGTCTCACACAGGGTCCAAACCTGCTGCTTTGGCTTGGCATTTAAACGTTGAATTTAAGTGAAATTTTTAACATCTGAGATAAACTGGAGTATTTTCTGTGCTCAATCCGTTGCATTAAAAATAACAACAAACGCGGAAATGGAAAGCGATGGGAGGCCTGTTCTGACACCTGTGACGGTGTTTAATGACACACTGACAGTGGGTTGGCTGGACGTGGCTGGAATGCAGCGCCAGCCCCCAGGGAAAGCGGGGCCAGCGTGTCACAGGGGATGCAGTGCCTGGGATGATGCAGGGAGCCCTGGATGGGCAGGAGCCTGGGTGAGCAGGGATGCACCGGGTGATGCAGGAGCCTGGGGTGATGCAGGGGATGCATCCAGGGATGCTGCAGGAGCCTGGGGTGATGCAGGGGATGCATCCAGGGATGATGCAGGAGCCCGGGATGCTGCAGGAGCCCGGGATGCTGCAGGGGATGCATCCAGGGATGCTGCAGGAGCCCGGGATGCTGCAGGGAATGCATCCAGGGATGCTGTACCGGCAGTGAGATTTGTCCCGCAGCTCCCCGGCGCCTGTGGCACCCCGAGCCCCGTGTGTCGGTGCTTCCACCCTCGGCTCCCTCCTGCGTTTCCCTGCCCGCAGCCCGGGTAGGCGCTGCCGGCGCTCTGAGGTGATTTGTGAGTATTTGTGAGCCTTTGTGAGTCAGAGCAGCGAGGCGAGAGCCCCGAGCGGAGCGGTAGTAAACAGGATCCTGCAGGCTGGGAGGGAAAACTGCTGACTTGGAGAACGCGGTGCTTCCAGCTCCCAGAAAAGCACCGCTAATAAGTTTGTTTTCATGTTGTCTGTACGTGGTTGTGGCTGATGAATCACGGCAGGTTCAGCCCTGAAAATCACATTCAAACACATGTGCTTGTCCCAGTCCGGGAATCTTCATTATCCAGGCTGCCTGAGCTTGGCTCCTGGTGTTTTAGCATTAACTTGTGTTTGCCTGAACGAGATTTGGGCAGCCCTACAATTGAGTAAATACGTTTTTTCAATTCCACACCGTTAACATCACTGGTACTTGTAATTGCAGATGTGTAGAGTCAAGAGCAGAGCTCACCTGGGAGCGCTGCCTCTCCACCCTGGGCACAGACCTTTCCTTGCTGCACGTCTGTCTGTCCCTTCCGCAGTGTTTGCTCCATTTGGGCTGTCACTGCTTACACAACAGCTCACTGTGGCCTGCAGCGCTCAAGGTCAGGCTCGGGTTTGTCTGAGCAAGCAGCCAGAGCTGTGTGGGGCTGGGGGAGCTCGGGGTGGGAGCTGGAACAGGGATGGATAGCACTGAGCTCGGTTAACGGGGTACACAGCTCTGGTTAACACGGGTATCACAGAGCTCGGGTGCAAGGGTTAAGGTGAGGATAGCACAGAGCTCGGGTGTAAGGTAAGGTGAGGTAGCACAGAGCTCGGGTGGAGCTGAACAGGGGATACCAGAGCTCTGGGACGGATGGACCACGAGCTGTGTAACAGGGTATCACAGAGCTCGGGTATAAGGATAGCACAGAGCTCGGTGAGGTGAGGTAGCACAAGCGGGGTGACTAAACAGGAGGACACAAGCTCGGTGAGGTGTAACACAGGATACCACAGAGCTCGGGATAAACCAGGGTATCACAGAGCTCGGGGTGCAAGGTGTAAGGTGAGGATAGCACAGAGCTCGGGGTGGGAGCTGGAACAGGGATGGATTACCAGAGAGCTCTGGGTGTAACAGGGATGGATAGCACAGAGCTCTGGGTGTAACACAGGGTGTCACAGAGCTGTGGGTGCAAGGTGTAACACAGGATACCACAGAGCTTGGGATAAACCAGGGATAGCACAGAGTTCAGGGTGTAAGGTGAGGATAGCACAGAGCTCGGGGTGGAAGCTGGAACAGGGATGGACACCACAGAGCTCTGGGTGTAACAGGGATAGCACAGAGCTCTGGGTGTAACAGGGATATACCACAGAGCTCTGGGTGTAACACGGGGTACCACAGAGCTCTGGGTGTAACACAGAGTATCACAGAGCTCGGGGTGCAAGGTGTAACACAGGATACCACAGAGCTCGGGATAAACCAGGGATAGCACAGAGCTCGGGGTGCAAGGTGTAAGGTGAGGATAGCACAGAGCTCGGGGTGGGAGCTGGAACAGGGATGGACACCACAGAGCTCTGGGTGTAACAGATACCACAGAGCTGTGGGTGTAACACAGGGTATCACAGAGCTGGCTGCAGTGGCTGTCTGCTGTGGATGCTTAGGGAGAACTACTTCAGAGCTGGGGCTCTGCTTACAAAAGATGTGTTAAAGAGCTTGTCTGAATTCCAGGAGCTGGCCTGCTGGTCAGTGAGCTTCCTTACACCAGCCCCTCTTAAATGGCTTTGCCTGCTCGCTGGAAACACCCAGCAGGGCAGTTGGGCACCTTGAAATGCAGGGAAAGGAATGAAACCTGGTTGTGGTAATTTGCCTTGACAACGTTTAATTGTAAAACTGGGACAGGTTGGAATTTATCAGCACTGAGTCACCTTCCATTAATTCCACCTGGGGTCTGATGGACTTTGGGGTGCATCAAAGCTGTGCCTGTTTTCCAGTCGATTCCTGCAATGTCTGAGAGCTGTTGTGGCACCGAAGGCTTTGGGCACCAGAGCTGTTCCTCCTGTTTCTTAGTCCTGACTTAGTGATCTGTCCCTTTGCCACCTGTCTGGGGTTTTTACAAGGGCAAAGCCAAAGCCAGCCAGGGCCAGGTTATGCAGAGCAGTTCCTGGCTGTGGGAATGGGGAGGGTTAAAAATGCACAATAAATAACAGCAGCACAGTCCTGGCTCTGATGTATTCTGCCAAGCGTCCGTGCTGTTTTCAGGCTCATGCAGCTGGCAGTTTTGTGTTTCCAATATCTTAGAAAGTGGAGCCACAGAATTTCAATCACCTTCCATCTTACCAGGAGCCTGACTCCTCCTGAATAACTCAGAGGGATTGACTCAACCATATTTTTCATGTTTCCCAAATGAGAGTGGAAATCAAGAAACAGGCAGCAGGGCCATCTCCATCTGAGGAGATGAAGGTCAGAGACACCTTCATTCTTCTCAGCGTTTTCCCTCCCAAATGAGTTGTGAGAATGAGCACAGTGCAGGCAGTTAATTGTGGAGAAAGCCAATTCTCGAGGCGTGTAAAGGATGGAGAGCAGGTTCTCTGATGGAGGCTCTGTGTGTGCTGTGTCCTCCTGCTGTGCCTCAGCCCTCACACTGCTCTGCACGAGAGGCACCACATTAAAATGGCTTTGTGCATGCCTGGCCCCCATGGTGTAACATCCTTTTCGCCCTGTGTGGTGTGCTCTGCAGCTTCCCCAGCCCCTCGGTGTCCCTCAGTGTCCCCTGGCACTCCCTGTCCCTGCTTTGCCCATCCTCCCTGCCCAGTGCCAGAGCTGGAAATGACCAGCTGCCATCTCCTGTTCTGCTCCCTATACAGCTTTTGTCCTTTTGTGTGCAGTGCAGGTAAACAATCCTCAGATTACTCACAAACTCTTAAATTTCAGTGTGTGTTGGGGTCAGTCAGGGAATTGCTCCTGTGTCAGACAGAGCAAACAACTCCCCCTCTCCTACACTGAGGGCCAGACCTGCAGAGCCTTGGCTTTGTCCACCTTTGATAAAAACTGCTGCTTTTCTTCAATGAAACCTTCACCTGTGCTCGTGGCACCCCTTTGCTTTGCACACTCACTGTCTAGAGAACTCCTTACTCCTTCATGCTATCTGAAATAATGCCAATGATTGCCTGAAAACAAATGAAACCCACCTTCACCTCTCGGTGCCAAAGTTCCAGGGTAGATTTAACCCTGGCCAGTTTCTGTGTGCTGTGCTTTCTGTCTTCACCTGGTTCTCACAGGTGCTTATGTTTGTGTTGGATAGCCACAGTACAGCGATTTCTGGATGCTAAATCCCACGGCTTTAGTCTGTCCTCTGCTTTCAGCCCAAGGAATAGTCACAGCAAAAAGCAGGATGGGTGATGGGGTGGAACACAGCCTCTGCTTGGGGGGATGCTCAGGGGCTGGGGGATGCTCAGGGGTGCTGTGGCACAACCTGAATTGTGTCCCAGGCTGGGCAAGTGCTACCGAGCCACTGCCAGGCAGAAATGGCCTTTGTGAAATGTTTTCTTTATCAAGAGCTTCAAAGAACCTTTTTAGTTGTAGTTGCAAGTCAGATCTCCAATTTTATTATTCTGAAAGGTTGAAAATCAGCTGAATTGTAATGTTCTTTCTTTGGGGTCACTGTGCAGTGCCCAGCCTGGAAAGGAGGGAGATGCTTTTCATCTCTTCTGAGGCTGAAGCTGGACTTCTTTTGTAGCAGAAACACAACCATGATAGCAATGCAATGAATTTTATTAAGAGCCCAAACCAATGTATTTACATATGGCAAGTATATTCTACCTGCTCCATCTATTGCAGTGTTTGCTGGGCTGCTGTTATTAGAAATGGGCAGAAATTTATAAGGACTTTGTCTGTTTAAAGCATGAAAAAAACCCCTGAATATCAATTTGCGGCATGGGATTTTTTTTCAACTGTAGTTGATGGAAACTGTTTACTGAGTTTTGTGTGAAAACCTTCAACCTGTGAATTTCAATTTCATAGTTCATTCGTACGTGGGAAGTTAATTTGAGCTGTGAGCAGCTCTGATCTGATTAGCAGGGCAGGCGCTCAGGCTGGCTCTGTGCGGTGGGCAGGGGCTCGGGGTCCCTCCCCAGGGGTGTTTGTGCTGCTGCTTCTCTCAGAGCTGCTCTGGGGCTGCAGACACAGAGCAGCCCACAGAGCACACAGGGGTTTGGGCTGCAGGGGATCCCAGAGCTCACCCTGCTCCAGCCCCTGCCCTGGTGCCCCAAGCCCGCCCAGCCTGGCCCTGGACACGGATGGGGATGGGGATGGGGATGCTCCTCCTGCCTCCGGACAGGCTGTGAGACCCCTGCAGCCGCCTCCCTCCTCATCCAAACCAGGGAATTCTCACTTGGATTCTGGGTTTCTGCCAGGAGCCTCCATTCCCCTGTGTCCCCAGCTAACACAGAGCAGAAAATGCCTTTTCATGTTCATTGCCCAGACACTCGCCCTGGTGTCCGGGATTTTATCCGAAGTGACTCGCTCCAGCCTTGTGGAAATGGCAGTGATGGAAGATGCATCAGCAGTTTCCAGTTTTGTTTTGTTTCCAGGGGTGCCCATCAGCTGCTCAGCAGCGCAGAGCGTGAGCTCACAGGGCTCCTCTGCTGCTCCCTGCAAGGTTTTGCTCAATGAGACAGGTGGGAGAGAGGCAAGGTGAAACAAAGTTTACCTCCTTTCATACGTGTCTAACAGGATACGATTAAATATTAAAACTATGCAGTTAATTCTGCTGTATTTACCAAAAGGAGATTTTCTGAGGAGTGGTTGTTATGGAAACAGTAGCCCTCTGTCCTTCCACTTGGAAAGGATTTATTTTAAGGGAGCTAAAACCCTTTAAATATTCAGCAAGTATAAAAAGGTGAGATCATAATATTCATCTTACATATTCTCTGCAAAACTTCAAAAACTTCCCTGACACTGAGAGGAGGAAAGGCTCCAGAGCCTGTCCTGACTGTGGAACAGGGAAGGGACCCAAAATGAGGGAACGGGGATGTGGGCAAAGGGAAGGGGAGACACGAGGGTGTGCAGGAACCTGTCCAGAGACCCTGCTGGGCACTGCCCTTCCCTGGGGGACTGCACCCTGTGCCCCTCTGGCACTGCTGTCACTTGGTGTGGGGATATCGCCAGTTTGTAGGGGTGCTGTGGGACACCCCCCATTTGAAAGGGTTCAGTAGGAACAGCGCCATTTTTAGGATTTTTTTGGGAACACCTCCCGTTTGTAGGGGCTCTGTGGGGACGCTCCCCATTTGCTGTTTGTAGGGGCTCTTTGGGAACAGTGAAATTTGTCGGGATGCTGTGGGACACCCCCCATTTCTAGGGGCTCTGTGGGACAATCCCCATTTGTAGGGTGCTGTGGGACACCCCCAGATTGCTGTTTATAGGGGTGCTGTGGGACACCCCCCATTTCTAGGGGCTCTGTGGGACAATCCCCATTTGTAGGGTGCTGTGGGACACCCCCAGATTGCTGTTTGTAGGGGTGCTGTGGGACACCCCCCATTTCTAGGGGCTCTTTGCTATTTCTGGGGGTTCAGTGGGAACAGTGCCATGTTTAGGGGCTCAGTGGGACACCCTGTTTGCTGTTTGTAGGGGTTCAGTGGGAACAGTGCCATGTTTAGGGGTTCTATGGGACACCCCCCATCTGCAGGGGCTCAGTGGGCTCTGGGCGCTCTCTGCAGCCTCTCCTCACCCCGCGCAGCAGCTCAGAGCGGGTCTCTGTGGGGTGCGGAGGGAATTTTGTGTTCGGTGAACCAGAAATCAGCACCGGGGTGTCTGGGATGGCAGCTGCAAACACTGTAATTTGCTGAACAATCACAGGCGTTAAAAAACCCAACAAACCAGTTCCTAGGCTAATGGCAAAATAACCCACCTGAAGCTGCGGCAGGAAAATTGTTCCCTCAAGTATTTTCAAACTGAAAATCAAGCTTCAGCTTTGCTGCATTCCTGTTTCTTTTGTGCTTGCTTTCAAAAAAAAACATTTAGAGCTCAACTATAGGTTAGAGAATTTTTTTTTCCACTGAAAATGAATTATAAATATACCTTGAATTGGAATTTTCTATTTCTTAACCTTTCTTTGGCTACAGTACACATACTGGTGCGTTGTGTTTCTGACACTTTCCTGGCTGGGATTTCTTCCTACAGTAGTTATTTTCAGGTTACCCCACGGATGTGGTGAATCTGAGCATTATAATGGGGTATATAATATATATATATTATATATAAATGGCAGCCCCCCATCCTGGCAGCCCCTGGGCTCTGTTCCACGGGCTCACCACCAGCCCTGGCAGCACATGCCAAGCACAGTCCTCTCCTATGCAAGCATTTTGATTTTAATTAGGAAAGGCAGTGCTCGCAAACTCCCGTCTGAATTCAGCTGACAATATTTCATTGTGTGCCAGGAAGAGTTTATTAAGCCTCCACATCAAGCAGGAGCTGACCAAGGGATGGGAAATCAATGCTGCTTTAATAAATGTTTTGCGTTTGAGAAGGGGACAAGGGGAGCATCACTTTCAGTGGGAAAAGTTGGAATTCACCCTCTGCCTGAGCTGGGCTGGGTTCTGCTCCTCGGGATGCTTGCACTGGCACTGTTCCCTCCTGGAGGAATTGCAGTATGGTTTTAGCATCAGGGTGCAGGGGCTTCTCACCCAGCATCTGATCCAGCCCCCTTTGCTTTATGGGCTCTGACAGGAGCCCACATAAAATCCAATGGCTTCAGGCAGGTGATTAGTGTAAGCACTGTGCATAATTAGTGTAGATGTTTATCGTGCAAATTAATGGAAATGAAAGCTTTACTCGTGCACATTAAATTGAAGTGTCTGTGTGGGTATAGATGTGCAATGAATTCTCTTTTATATATATGTGGAGTGCATTCTGCTTTTCTTATTTATATAAATATGTGCATGTGTGTAATGGATTCAATTTATATATATGTATAAAATGTGCAATGAATTCAATTCATATATATAAATATAATATGTATTATATCTATAATGTGCCATGAATTCAATTCATATATATATAAATATAATATATATTATATCTATAATGTGCAATGAATTCAATTTACATATATATAAATACAATATATATTATATCTATAATGTGCCATGAATTCAATTCATATATATATAAATATAATATGTATTATATCTATAATGTGCAATGAATTCAATTTATATATATATAAATATAATATATATTATATCTATAATGTGCAATGAATTCAATTTATATATATAGATACAATATATATATTATTTCTATAACGTGCAATGAATTCGATTTATATATATTATATATATATATAATGTGCAATGAATTAAATTCATATATGTATATACTATATATATACAGACTATATATATATAGTATATATAATATAAATAAATAAAAAATATAATCTGTATATATAAGTGCAATGAGTTGCAGTATTTTCCTGGCTGCCCCGGGCTGTGGGTTTGCATCCTCCCTGCAGTGCTGCTCGTGCTGTGAGGGTGGCAGTGGGATATTTGCAGCCTGTGGTGGTGATGCTGTCCCCGAGCCCATCATCCCTGGGGGAGCATCTCACACCCAGGCCAGGCTGTGTGATAAGGCAGCCCAGCAGCACGCCCTGCTCCTCCACTCTGGGATTAAACTCCCAAGCGTGCTTAAAGCTATTCCTGTATTTTATCTTATTTTGTATTAAAAACTTGGTGGGGGAAGAGAATTTGGAGAAACTTGAGTGTTTATAATCCATTCAGTGTTGACCCTTCTTATCTTGCACATGCTTTGCCTGGGGAGGCAGGAATATTTTATTAGTTCTTAGGGTTTGATGCACTTCCAAATAAAGTCCCCATACTGGAAAGCTGCTGTCCAAGCACCCTGCTTATATCATCTCCATGAATGTTGCTCCAGAAAAGGAACGCACTGAAAAAATGAAATTCAGAATGAAATGTGAGACGTGGCAATAAACTCCTTGACCAGAAAAGAAGTTATTTTTTAATTCCTTCATTCCCTGGTGATAAAGTCATACCCAAAATAACTGCTCCAGACAGAATTTTGGCTGTGACTCAGAGAACTGCAGGGAACTCTCTGAAAAGTTGTGAGCATGTAGTTATTTCTGTTGCTTTGAGTGGGGATGGACTTGGAATACACCATGGCAGAGCTGGATAAATAACTGAAAAAATTTTTGGCAAAGTTTGGCAGAGAATTCTAAACCTGTGAGTCCAGTCTGTGTCCAATTGGTCTTTTCTCTCTGTTCCTTCTCCTCCCGGGAACCCTTGGTGCTCCTCTCTGCATCCTGATTTCCTTTGGTTCTGTATCCAGCCTCTGTTTTCCCAGTGGCTGTGCTTTTACTTGCGTCTTAATTTTTGCATTTGAGTTGTTTGTTTCTTTTCTGATTTTTTTTTTTTTTTTTGCTGGTCTACCTTGAAGCACAGCAGAGGGATGCTTAGGGGGGGAAGAGCATGAAGGTGCCTTGTTGCAGACTTCAAACAAACTCTGCCACGAGTAAATCCATATCAAATTCACATAAAATTGCTTGGCTGGGATGCTTTTGATGTGCTTGAGTTGGGGTGCAGAGAGCTCTCAGCAGAGATTTTCTGTGAGGATTTTTGGGTCAGTTGGGTGCTGCTGTGGGCAAGCCCAGCTGTGGGCAAATCCAGCTGTGGGCAAATCCAGCTGTTTGCTCTGGCTGTGCCCGGGTAAGGGCAGCCCCCTCTGCCCCCCTTGGCTGTGCCACCTCTGTCCCTGGCATCTCCAGCCTGGCTGGGGCATTGCCCCTTTGGGCACCAGGGGCATTCCCAGCTCTGGGAACCTGGCTGGATTTGTGGGGCAGTCCCTGGTGGGGCACAGGGGCTCTGGAAGGGGCACTGGGCCATTCCTGCTCCCTGGCAGAGCTGCTGGGTGTGCAGGGGGAGAGGAGCCTGCTCTGGCTGAGCTGGAGGTGCCACACAGCTGTTTCTGTTCTGAGCCCTTCACTTATCACTCCACTGAAGTAAAGAGCAATAGGAGAGTGCAATGGTTTTTCTTTTTTCTTTTTCTTTTTTTTTTTTTCTTTTTTTTTTTTCTTTTTTCTTTTTTCTTTTTTCTTTTTTCTTTTTTTTTTCTTTTTTCTTTTTTCTTTTTTCTTTTTTCTTTTTTCTTTTTTCTTTTTTCTTTTTTCTTTTTTAATATATTTTGAAAGGAGACTTAAGGCAATGTTGGTTTTTTAATGATTTTTCTGGTGTTCTGTGGGAGCTGTGGGGCTCCTGCTCCACTGGCTGCTCCTGGAGCTGCTGATTTTGCAGCTGGTTGCACAGGGGAAGAGCCCAGCGGATCAGGCTGGACTGGGGATCCCTTCATTCTGTGAGCCTTTATCCCGTATTTCCTCTCTGACAGCCACCCCCGGGCACAGGCTGGCACAGAGTGCTGCCCAGCTCAGGGCACCCCAGCACAGAGCTGTGCTGACCCTCAGACACTGCCCCTGCAGCTGGAGCTGCTCGGTCTCACAGCGCACAGCTGCAGCTGGCACGAATTTGGGCTCTGGCTCCTCGGTCAGTGTGGGTGCCCCATTGGAGCCAGAGCTGCGTGTGACCCTGCTGGCTGCGCTGAGCTGTGCCCCTGCAGTGCCAGCGACAGTGCCAGCGCCATCCCCAGCACGGGGCTCAGCTGGTGTGGGTGGGAGCTGGTGCTGGCCCCACCGGGGTCCCCTGGGCGCTGGGATGGGATGTTTTCCACCAGGCTGCACTGCTCTTGCTCTATTACATGCTCCCTTGCCTCTCAGCTCGAGTTATTGCCTACATGCATGGCTAGAGCCTTCGGAAAAAAACTAAGCATGTAATTAAGAGAGTCAGTGTGTTTTACGGGGATAGCGACTAAAGGAAACAGCTTTTCACTTTAGGATTTGTGAGCGCCTGTCAGAAGCGATTTGTGGCGGAGGGAGGTCAGTCGGGATGGAGCGGCTGCCTGCGGAGCGCCGCTTCCCCGAGCGGCTGCAGCCGTGTCCGTGCCCGGGCTGGCTCCTCACGGCTGCTCCGTGTGCCGGGGCTGCCCGAGAGCGTCCCGGCACCGGCACCGAGCCCGGGCAGCAACCGGGACCGAGCCCGGGCAGCAACCGGGACCGAGCCCCGCGGGCATCCCGGTACCTGCCTTTGGAGGGCAGCAGGGCCGCTCCTTTGGGACCAGCCCTGACACCCGGGGGGACAGTGGGGTGTCCCCATGGGACAGTGGGATGTGCCAATGGGACAGCAAAATGTCCCCACGGGACAGTGGGGTGTCCTGTAGCACAGAGGGTGTGCCCATGGGACACAGGGATGTCCCTGTAGCACAGCAGTGTCCCCATGGGACAGAGGGATATGCCCATGGGACAGAGGGATATGCCCATGGGACACAGGGATGTCCCCGCAGCACAGAGGGTGTCCCCACGGGACAGAGGGATGTGCTGTGGCACTGGGGACATTGTGGCAGGGCCACCCCACCCCAGGACAAGCAGGGGGCAGGCAGGGCATCGCTGGTGCCGCGTGCTCGGTTCAGGGCAGGGAGGAACCAGGGATCTGTGCCACACCGTTCCCGTCTCTCCTGGCACAGAGACATCCCCAGGTCCTGCCGCAGCACCGGCCCTGCCCTCCCTCCGTGGCGTTTTCCCCAAAATGCCTCAGGAGTTCCCACAGGGGGATGCCACAGCAGAGCAGGGCTGGCACGGAGCTGGTGTCACCAGCTGCTCCTGGCAGCCTGCTGTGCTTTGGGATCTCCAACAGCTCCTGGGTCTGGGCTTGGTTTTTCCCAGCCTGGCACTGATTTTCTCTCCTTCAGCTCATTAACAAGGGCTGTGAGGTCGCCAGGCCTTCGGATTTGCCTTAAACAAACAGATTGGCCAATTTAGCAATGAAGGAGGAGAAGGGACTTTGAGGCCCTCTTGTGAAAGCCACGTGGAAGCAAGCAGCAGTGACTGGATTAGACAAAAAAAGTGGTTTATTTTTGAGGGGATTTGCTGACATCTATAAACAATGGCAAGGGCAGACACACAGATACACAGATAAATAAGGACAAGGTAAAATAAGGAGCGTGCTGAATATTTAGGTGGTTGTGCTCTGCAAATACCTAAAGAAGTGGCATATTAATGTATCTTACTTGTTTTCCAGTAAGTCATTAGTCGCTTAAGTGAAGTTGCTCATGCCATTTTTCCTTTTCATTAAATATTCATGTTTACTAATGGAAATTGTCTTGACAAATTGGTCAAACTGAGCAGCTTATGAATTTATGCCATGGACTAAAAAAAGTTGTTTTGAAACTCTGAGTGAGCTGAAGTAATTCTTAAAATCATTAACACTTCATTGATTTTATAATTAAAAAAAAAATCCCTAGAATAAATAGAGCATCTTTTAAGTGTAGCATGGCAGTTTATCTCAGTGCTTAGGATTAATATTACATTTTTTTCCCCTGAAAATATCCATGAACTTCTAAAGATGGTTTTTATTTCCAAGCCTTGGGATTCACTCCCACCCAGCAGCTCTGACTGGGGCTGATGCTGTTGCTCCAAGCGGGTCTTTGTTTTTGGGTGAGTGCCAGGGAACTGCAGGTAATCTGGGTGCAGCCAGGGGCTGTCCTGCAGAGTGGCCCTGGGGGTGACAGAGCCCACCTGGGCACAGGTGTGACCCCACGGGCTCTGAGCCTGGTCACAGGGAGGGGAGGGGGCAGGACAGGCCAGGCTGGGGCTGGCACAGAGCCCACCTGCCACGGGCAGGGGGAAATGAAGAGTTCCTGCCCTAAAATGGCCCAAACTGACCCTAAATGAGCCTCAGGTAACAGCAGGAACTCTGCCTGGGAGCCCCTGGGGTGGGGGCAGGAGCATTCCATGGGATGAATTCCCTGGGGATCCAGCTGCTGGAGCTCAGGTGGAAGGAACGCCACCCCAGGCAGCAGTAACGAGCACTAATTAATGGATCTCTATCTCCTCAGAGCATGTGGCCAAAGGCATATGATAAAGCCAAATGGGTGATTTTTTCATGGAGACTAATCGAGCCCATTAGCCAACAGCCCATAACTGGTTTACAGAGACTAACACTGCAATTCTCTGCCCAAGGCATGGCTCCTGGAGTGTCTGCAGGAGAGGTGAGAGCTTTCCAACACACCCTCTGCTCTTCCTCTGTTTGCATTTCCAGCTGACACCGTTTGGTGTAACTGCTGCTTAACCGAAGCAATCAGATGGCTCCCAAGCTCTGTGGTGTGGTGTGTGGGGGCACAGAAAGGCTGCAGCCCTCTGTGTGCCCAGCGAGGGCACCCTGTGCCCATGGCGAGGAGGGTGATGCCCATGGGGTGCCCTGGGGATGGGGAGGGTGATGCTGGGGGCTGCAGCCCTGTGTGTGTGCCCAGCGAGGGCACCCTGTGCCCATGGGGTGCCCTGGGGATGGGGAGGGTGATGCCCATGGGGTGCCCTGACAATGGGAGGAGGGTGATGCCCATGGGGTGCCCTGGCAATGGGGGAGGTGATGCCCATGGGGTGCCCTGGGGATGGGAGGGTGATGCCCATGGGGTGCCCTGGGGATGGGGAGGGTGATGCCCATGGGGGTGCCCTGGGGATGGGGAGGGTGATGCTGGGGGCTGCAGCCCTATGTGTGCCCAGCGAGGGCACCCTGTGCCCATGGGGTGCCCTGGCAATGGGAGGAGGGTGATGCCCATGGGGTGCCCTGGCAATGGGAGGAGGGTGATGCCTGGGCTCCTCAGGGAGCTGCAGCTCAGCCCTGGCAGCAGCAGCTGCTGGGGCCCTCCTTGCACAGAGCCCAGAATGACAAATGCAGGATTTCCAGTCCTGCAGAGCGAGCAGCACTCTGGCCCTGCCCTGTGCCCACCCAGCTCTGTGCTCAAAGCAGCTGAGCAGCCCCAGCAGTGCGAGGGCAGAACGTGTTTAATTCCTCAGCTCCAGGCTCCCTGGGATAACGAGTGCCTTTTGGCACCTTGGTATCCATCTATTTCCTAATTGGTTTTCATCTGCCTGCAGATCAGGCTCCAGGGGAAACGCGGAGCCGCAGAAGCGCCGGGCTGCAGCTGGAGCAAACATCACAAACATCTCACCGTGTTCAAACAGCCCTGCTGCCTTCAGCTGGCCAGCCTGACCCAGGAGGAACCTGCTGCTGCTGCGGGAGGATTGCACCTCCAGCTGCCCAAACAGCCACGGGATTAACACCTCATGGCCAGGACGCTGTTTGTGAAAAACAGCTTATTTAGATTCTCTGTAACACATGATGAGAGGACAAAGCACTCTGCAGTACAGGGACAAACCTTGTTTAAAATGTATTCCTGGGTATTGGATGGAATGGAAAACATGAACTGGTTTAACTGGCATTTGGTATTTTCTAGGGTGCTTGGTTTGTTTGTTTTCCATGTGGATTACATTTTCTTTGAGACACTTCCATCTAGACTGGTTGATGAAGATCTCATGGAGGTTCACAGCTTTTCCAAGGTTGCTGTCTCTGGCTATCCAGACTACATTGGAAGGTTTCCAAGGCAAAAATGTCAAAGTTAAGCTCAGCATTAAGCTTTCATTTCTGGTATTTTATATTTGGGTTCATCAGGATTTAGCCAGGAGTCTCAGGATCCCATAGGGCTCAATATGATCTTGCTAACCAAATACTCATCAGTGTTCTATTCCTACACATCCTCCATGATCCCATGATTTGTCTTTGCTTCTGTCTTTCTACAGCTTCTGTGGATCTTTAGAGAAAGCTCTTTGCCGAGCTTAGTTTAACAAAAACAAATATTACATGCAATTTGTTCTGGATAGAAATGTGCCCCGATTCCAACTCCAGGAAGATTTTATCTAGACTTTCTCTTTTTCACTTTTTCCTTTGAGAAGAAGGAGATTGTTCCTGGGAAGAGCTGGATAATGAAACCAGAGACTGCACACTTTGGAGGAGCCGGTGGGGGGAACCTGAAGGGGTTGGAGTGGTGGAGCTGGATGAGGGTCTGCCCTTCAGGGTGCAGTGACACAGGTGATCATGTCCTGTCCTGAGTGACAAGGTGACACAGGTGATCAGAGAGCTCCTGTCCTGTCCTGGTGCCTTCTCCTCATGGCTACAGGAGTTAATCCACCTCAACAGTGACAAGATCAACATTTAACTTGCAATCTTTAAAATGAAAAAAAAAGGCACAGGAGTACAGGACAAAGGAAGGGGAGTTTCTCCCTGGTTTGAGACACGAAATGTCAGAGTTATGTAAGAACTTTGTCTGGAGAGAATCAGGACAGGAGTGATATGAAATGTCTCAAATGCCATCTGCTTCCAGCGCAGTCAGTGCTGCTGAGCCCTGGGACTGTGGGTGAGGAGCTGGGGAGCTCAGTCAGGGCTGGGGCTGGGCACAGGGGGGCTCAGCCCAGAGGGACCCTGGGGGTGGCTCTGTGGCTGTGGGATGTGATTCTCCATGGGTTTTATTTGGCATTGTCTGATGTCACTCACTGTTTTATCTTTTAAAGTGATAAAATGATCTTTTGTTTGCTAAGAGCAGGTAGCAACCTGAGCAACCTGGTCTAGTGGAGGAGTCCCTGGCCACGGCACGGGTGAGATTCAAGGTCCCTTCCCACCCAAACCATCCTGGGTTTTTGTGATTTTTGTGATTTCTGATGCAGAGCTGTGCCCGTGTGTGAGTGGTTGACACTCCCTGGGTAGCTCCTTTGCCAGGCTGATGTGGGTCCCCCAGTCTGTTCTGTGCCCCAAAGCTCCATCCCAGCTATGTCAGGGACACCCCAGGACACCCCAGGCTGTTGCAGGCACTGGATTTATGGCAGGGAGCTCCAGCAGCCCCAGGTCTGCAGCAGGGCTGCCTCTCCCCGTGCTCAGGGATCATTATGTGCTGCTCTTTCAGCCAGCAGAACTTTCATGTCTTGCAAATTAAATTCTCGGGCAAAATAATTACATGGAAATGCTGCTGGGCTGTTATTCACAAGGGGCCAATTTTGTAGCCATTTGTTGGCATTTGAAAAGTCAAATTTCTCGCGCTGTAACATATGCAACATATAATTCAAAAACAGAACATGAAAGGCTGCAATCCAGTCAGCAGATGTAAATTGTGCAGAGAGCTGGACATCAGAGAAGAAATGAATTCCCCAAGTTAAGGGGAATGAGCACTTGATTTCAGCTGTGCTTTGTGCCCCGAGTGTGGCTGGTTCCCAGTCTCTGCTCCAGCCTGACCAGTGCTTTTCTGGATGTTTTTCCACCTGGGATCCTGCTGTGCAGCTGGTTCAGGGGCTGGGGCTCCCTCCCTGCCCTGCCCAGGGATGCTCTGCCAGCCCCATGGTCCCATGTTGAAGGTAAGGAAAGGTTTCCCACCCGGGTTTGCATCTGTAAGGATCACCATTGGCAATAACTCTGTACTGAGAGCAGCAGTGAAGAGCCTGAACCGTGTCTCCCTTGCTGTGGGGAGTTCCATGGGTACAGACCCAATTCTCCATGTATCTGGACTGGAATTTTGCACAAACTCCTCAGGAACAACAACACCAACACCTTTCAGTGAGACCAGTTTGGCCTCTGCTGTTCTTGTTACTGTGGGCACCCCCAGAAAAGGCCAATTGCTGCCCAGTCTGGATGTTATTTAATTTAAACTATTCCACCCTGCTCTATGCAAAGGAAACTTTAGAGATGCACAGGGAGCTGGCAGAACGTGCTTGTCACCATTGCCACAATAGAATTTCATTAGCACACGTGTGGTGTGTGGTATTTCTGCATGGTACCCGTTTTCCCTGTGTGAATACAGAATGATCCCCTGTGTGTGTGACCTGCAGAGCCAGCCAGCACTGGGACCCTGCAGCAATCAATGTTCTGCCCCTGAGGGTGCCAGCTTGGCCTTCACTGTGCCCCGAGGCTGTAGTGGAGCCTTTGCTGTCAAGTTTCCCTCAGCAGGGTCCCACCCTCTCTGGCTGCCTCTGCTGGTGCCCCTGCAGCACCAATCCATCCCAGTCCCGTTGTGGCTGTGTTAGGGCACTAACCAGCAATAATTGCTGCCCAGCCCCACAGGAGGCTCAGTGCAGGAGGGGCTGGGGATTATCCAGCTCTCTGTCCCTGGGAGGTGTTATTGTGGGAAATTAATTAGCTCGGAGCTATTGGAAATATAGAGGGAGAGCTGGGGATTGGTGGGGCAGAGACAGAGCAGTGTGTTTGGTAAAAATGGTAAAGACTGAGTGAACGGTGTAATTTTAAGTTAAAATTGCTTCTTCCTCCTGTGGGACTGTATTGTTCTGAATATGAAGCTGTGCAGTGAAGTTTTTGAAGGCAGACAGCTTTATTCTCTGCTCCTCATGAACGAGGCACGTGCCGGGATGGGGAGGTGACCGTGTGCCATTGCTGGCTGCTCTGGCGTGGGCAGAGCCCTCCCAGCAGTGGCTGTGGCACAGGGAGCAGCCAGGGCCCCCCGTGTCCCCCAGACACCCCCAGCTGGTGTCAGCCCTTTAAACCTGCACAGCATTCGTGTCCCAGTGGATTTCCCCTCCTTTGCATTGGTCCAGTTCCCTTTACTCCAGATTTTTAACACAAAATCTGACTGCTCTGTGTTGGATGGGCTGGAACAGAGCGTTTGTTGTGTTTGATGCAGAGCTCAGGGGGTAACTGGGTGGGCCCAGCCCTGCTGCCCCCGACCCTCATTGCACCCTGAATGTTGGAAATGATCCACATTGGGGGACAGGAGAGGGGATGGATGGGGGATCCCTCCGTGGTGTCCTGATGGGAGAGGCTGCTCGTGAATCCAGCTTGGTTTTGTGCTTTGTGCAGCCAATTCCCATTGCCCTGCTTTAAACTTGGAGCAGAAGAACTTGGGCAAATGTAAAATGTGGCTGGATGGGGTGCCCAGGCCCTGCTCTGAGAGCAGCTGTGCCAGGAAAATAACAGGCTTTGGGGTTGTTTGTGTTTGTAGGAGATTTAGCAGCACACTCAGGAGGGGTTTATCTCAGCAAGGGGGGAGATAGGGCCTGAAATGGATTTTCATGCTCAGAGCTTCCAAACACAAGCACTGTGCAGC
Source organism: Zonotrichia leucophrys gambelii (assembly GCF_028769735.1). Lineage (NCBI taxonomy): Eukaryota > Metazoa > Chordata > Aves > Passeriformes > Passerellidae > Zonotrichia > Zonotrichia leucophrys. Next base: position 480,618 of record NC_088183.1, read on the forward strand.
TTTCTGTTTGTTTTGCAAATCCTTATCATCCCACAGTTATTGCTTGTGAAGTGGAGCAAAAAATGAAAGGCAGAGAGGGCTGGTGGCAGGACTGTGCTCTGTGCTGGCTTAGCGGCGTGCTCTGGAGGAGCAGAGTGTGCCCAGAGCTCCCAGACAGGGATCTCCCTGAGCCAGCAGCTCACACGGGGCTCGGGGAGCGCCTGTGCTCTGCTTGTGCCCAGCACGAGGTGTTTATAGGCAGCTCCTGTCTGGGGGTCTTTGAATGACTGCATGGCTCAGTATTTGATTTATGCAGTGACTGAATTCTCATTGAGTCCCAGAATGGCTGGGGTTGGAAGGGCCCCTAAAGCCCATCCAGTGCCACCCCTGCCATGGCAGGGACGCCTCCCGTTATCCTCCCACTGTCCCAGGTGCTCCAAATCCATCCAGCCTGGCCTTGGGCACTGCCAGGGATGCAGGGGCAGCCACAGCTGCTCTGGGCACCTGTGCCAGGGCCTGCCCATCCTCGCAGCCAAGAATTTCCTCCCAATATCCCACCTATTGCTGCCTTTTTCTGCCTGTTTTTGATTTGCTTTCATTTTAAGGCAGAGGAGGAAGAAGCAGAATTGCACTGCTTATGAAATGTCCCACCAGAGCTCACCTGGTGAGGCTGAGCTGGGGTTGGAGTGTCAATGAGGGGGATTTGCTGTCCCATTAATTACAAACATCCAACATGGGCCAATCCCAGATGCCCCTGGTGCATTCCACAGCAGCAGATAACCATTGTTTACAATTTGTTCCTGAGGCCTCCCAGCTTCTCAGGAGGAAAAATCCTAAGGAAAGGATTTTCATAAAGGATGTGTGTGACAGAGCTGCCCCTTCCCTCCCTTTGCCCTATGCAGGCAGCAGAGAGGGCAGGGAAAGCCCTGCAGAGCCCAGCCAGGCTGTGCCAGCTCCCATCCCATCCCAGCTGGGCACCTACAGCCCTACAGATAAATCAACAGTGGAGCTAGGAATGCTCACATTCCAGGTGAACACTGGATCAGCATGGGTTTTGGGTTCTGTGTTTCCCAGAATGTGTATTTTGTTGTTTCCTAGATGTTTTGAAGTAGAACTTTTTATGGGTAATTGAATGATAACACATAATAACAGCACAATTTTACCAGCAGCTTAAGTTCCTTTGTAGCATCATTATTGTCTGCAAATGTGCCTGCACATTTCCTTCCCATCCCATCCCACCCTGTTGGGTGGTTTCTGCCTGCTCAGAGTGGCCAGGGCCTTCCTCCAGCTCAGCTCCTCTTCATGGCCCTGGGGATACACAGCACCCCCAGAGTGGGTTCTAACAATACTGATTATCAGAGAGGTTAGGACATCCATTTGTGTGCAGTTCATGGGGGCTGGAACAGGATCCTTCAGCAGGAGAGAGGGGAGTTTGTGCTCTCTCAGCTGACAGGGCTGCAGCCCTCGTTAGAGAGAGGAATGCTGAAGTTCAGATGCAATCCCAAAGCTTTGGTGTTGGGAATGGGAGCTCCAACAGCAGCAGAGAAGCTGTCCCAGCTGTGCTGATGCGGAGTGAAGGCTGTGTGTCTGTGGGAGGCTGTGGGGGACAGAGGAGCCTTTGGCTGTGGGGCTGAGAGGAGCTGGGGTGCTGTTTCTCAATGGAACAATTCCTGTGCAGGGTGAGAGGCATTTCTGGTTTCCCAATAACAGTTTCTTTTGTCTGACCAAGGTAAAGGCCATTGTGTTTGCAGAGTGACTCAGGGCACCCACGGAGTGTGTGTGTGTGTGAATTGGCTGGCAAGGAGGGCAGGAGGCTCTGCAGGGCACTGGTGATGTGCCAGGGTGTGAGTTCAGCCCAGAGCTGGGCTGGAGAGCAGCACAGGCTCCTCATGATCGCCCTGCTTCCATCTCACCCAGCTGCTGGGGCTGGGAGGGCTCAATTAGAGTCACAAACTGTGGAGAACACCAGCCCGGAGTGCTGCTGGTGCTCTGGCCAGCCCTCCCTCCCTGCCGTGTGCCCGCTGCTGTGTGCTGGTTTGGCTGCCTGCACGGAGGTGTGGGCTGGGGAGGCCGTGGGCAGATGGCTGGGACACTCGGGGCCCTGGTGTCACACCCTGGGGACAGTCAGGGCTCTGGGCACACCCTGGGGACAGTCAGGGCTCTGGGCACAGAGTGGGGACACTCGGGGCCCTGGTGTCACACCCTGGGGACAGTCAGGGCTCTGCTGTCACACTCTGGAGACACTGCTGGATGGGGGCTCTGCCAGCTGTGCCACATCTGGCAGAGACCTCCCAGCTGGATGCAGGCACCCCAGTCCAGGCTCCGGCCCTTGCCAATGCCAGGGCAGCTGTGGTTATTCCCTGTGTGTTACAGCTGTTATTCCCTGTGTGTTGCCCTCTGCTGCAGGTGTTTCTGCCAGGGGTTTTTGCTCCCAGGCTGTGCCACAGCTGCCCTCTGTGCAGGTGTTTCTGCCAGGGTTGCTGGTGGAGGTCCCTGAGCCAGGCAGGAGCTGGGCAGGGGATGGCACCGAGGAGATGGCACCAGGCCAGGGGCTCTGAGCCAGGGGATGGCACCGGGGGATGGCACCGAGGAGATGGCACTGGGGAATGGCACCAGGGGATGGCACCAGGGGATGGCAGCAGGGGATGGCAGCGGGCAGGCAGGGAACAGCAGCCTGGTGACAAGCTGGAGCTGGAGCTCAGGAGGATTTCTTTCAGACGTGGGGAAGATGAAAAGCGCGCAGGGATGAAAGGCTGAGAAGAAGTGAGACTCCTCCAGCAGCAGCAGTGTTCACTCAAAGTGCCTGAGACAGAAAAGCATCTCCACCCACCCCTTTTCCCCTCCTCTGGCAGCAGCAGGCAGTAAATTACCCTGCTCATCCTAGCGCTGGTTATTGAGTGGTTGGGCAAGATGGAGTCAAATTATTTGCATGTTCAAAGGGAGAAGATAAAACCAGACTGCAGCATATTTTATGGCTTTTATAAAATGTTGATGTATGTTGTTGGAGTAGATGGAAAGGCAGCACCGGTGCTCGAGGGCAGAGCTCCTCTCTGGGACCTGCTGCTGAATTAATGTGAGCAGAGTCAGGAGAAGGCAGGAAAATGCAGGAAAGTTGGAAAAAATAAATGTTTTATATTTGGGCTGTGTAGTAAGAAAGGCACCTTAAAAAATCTGATTCCAGCGCAGCCTTAAGGTTGTATATTTAGCATTTATAACTCAAATTTGGGCAGTGGCTCATTAGAAACCAGGAAAATGGAAAGAGCAGGACAGGGAAGGAAAACAAACAGTTCAGACAGTGTGGGGTTTGAGTGTGTTTATGGATTTTTAAGCTAAAGTTTTAAATGTGTTTTCCAAAGGACAGGCTCTGCTGTGGGACTGACACCTTCTCAGTGTGGCTGTCAGCTGTCAGCTGCAATTATTTCATGTGTCCATCTGCTGCAGGGCTGGTTTGTGCGTGCGCTGGGACTGCAGCTCCTGCAGGAGCAGCCGGCCCTGCCCGCACAGCCTGGGACCCTGGCTCTGCTCGAGGAGCCAGGGAAAGCAAAGATCCCAAATTCCCCTGGGAGAGGGCCCAGATGGGCTCCAGCGAGGACGGAGCGCGTCGCTGTCCCCTCTGTAGGAACAGGGACTCCTGTCCCTGCAGGGCTGCTCTGGCCTGGAGGGCTCCCGTCCTGCCCTGCCTGGGGCTGCTGAGCCCTGGCTGAGAGGGCAGGGAGGGCAGGCTTTGTAATTAATGCAGGTATGTATTAATATATTGTTAATTACAATATAATTGCCATTGTACAGACACACACGTGCAGCTGTTTGGCTGTACATACAAGTGGGTTCTGTGATTGTGTGTGCCTGTGAATTTGTGACAGCTGCAGCATGCTGGTTTCAGGGCAGAAGAACTGGAGTTTAAATGCTGGAGAAAATGCAAATGCCAGAGCAACAGGAAGAGCTCAAGGTGCTTTTCAGGCTGAAAACAGGTAAGAGCCCGTGGTGCCTCTCTCACCCAGGCACAGGCAGGAGCCGGCCAAGCAGCTCTGCAGGAATTGCTAAGAGAAGCGCCTCCTGTTTTGTTTTCAGTTGTAAACTAACAACCTGCCCATTTGCATACCTAAATTGTCTGGTGGTGCTGCAGCAGGAGAGTGGCTGCTGTGAACTGCTGGGGATCTGCCACATCGAATTAGGCATTTTGCTGTTGTTTTAGTGAATGAATACCACAGAATGCAGCCAGTAATTAGCTGCAGTATGGCACCCGGGGAGCAGTGGGGAGACACTAACTGGGTGTGAAGGACTCATCTGCAGAGCTCCCAGCACCCCAGCCCAGTCTCACACACACTGCAGGGAATCCTTGGCAGGGTTCGGTGAGTTATTTGCCAGAAAGGTTCCTCTGGAAGAGAGAAATGAATTGGGAATGTGGGGATTCACTGTGATACACCTGCCACAGGTAGGTAGCGTGGGGATGGCCTTGGGTTTGAGTGGATTAAACAAACCCCAAGCATATGTTAAACTGTTCTCCATGTGAGGATGTCTCTAATTTCATCATTACATTTCTAACAAACCTGGCAGCCTCTCCCTTCACCAGTGACATCTTCATTTTGTTGTTTCCTAGGGGTGCAGTGTCTGTCCTGGCTTGGAGGGCTCCTGGTTCCAGGTGTGGGAGGTGCAGCCAGCCCAGGGTGGGAGGATGCTGCAGGGCCCAGACAGCAGCTGTGCACACGGACTGTCTGTCTGTCTGTCTGTCTGTCTGTCTGCACAGGGCCAGCTCTGAGGTACGTGCACTCCTGCAGCTGTGGGAACACAGACACGGCTTTCCTAAAGCATTTCTCAGTGTGCCGCCATTGTCCCATCCCTCCAGACTAAAACACACGTACTGTTCTGGGTGGTGTACTTTATGTCTGGTTTTTAGAAGGCAGAATGTTCTGTGGGGTCTGTTCCTTGTCCTCAGGAAGCTGAGAGGCGAGAGGTGAGCCCTGTGGGGTGCTGGGCTGGCCATGTAGGGGGCAGTGTTGGCCCTGCAGTGCTGCCCTGGCACAGCAATGCCCCCGGTGCCAGCACCTCCTCACCCTCCAGGGTGTTCCCGTGGGTTTCCCTCCTGATCCAGAGGCCATGGAGCAGAGAGAGGCCGGTGCTGAGGAAAGCAGGGTGTGCCTTTGGCTGAGCTTTGGGCCTGGAGTGTTCCTGGCTGCTGGCTGCCCTGCTGCTTTGGGCCTGCTGTGCCAGGGCTGCACAATGGCCTACCTGAGCCTAGCAGTGACCCCTGTGATGGCACACTCTGCCCACCATGCCAAGGCTGCAGCAGTGATCCCTGTGATGGCACAGCCTGCCCACCGTGCCAGGGCTGCAGCAGTGATTCCCTGTGATGGCACACTCTGCCCACCATGCCAAGGCTGCAGCAGTGATTCCCTGCGGAGCTGGTGTGTGGGTGCAGCACAGGCAGTTCTGGGGTGGGGGCCCATCCCTGGTGCCCATCGGCCTGCCCAGGTCCTGGTGCCCATCGCCCGCCCATGCCCTGGTGCCCATGGCTGCCACGGTCCTGTGCCCGTCAGCCCGCCACGTCCCTGGTGCCCATCGGCCTGCCCACGGTCCCTGGTGCCCATCGGCCTGCCCACGCTCCCTGCTGTGCCCACAGCCCAGAGCTGCTGTGTGAGCCGTCCCCAGGGTGCAGAGTGATTTTCCTCCCCAGCTCCTCCATGACCCAGTTCCCGGCTCAGCACATGCACGGAGCCACGGGAGAGAAGAACACATTTCTGTTTGAATGAGAAGAGTTGATTACTATTTTAAGCCCCTTATCACGTAAAAGCGTTTCGAGCTCAAACACCGCACTCATCTCTAGCTGTGAGGTAACCATGAAGGCTTCTCCCTCCTCAGCCCCGGTTTGACAGCCCCGGAGCTGCAGGAATTAAATCCCTCGGTGTCTCTGCTGTGCCTGTTGTGGTCGCTGTGCTCTCAGCCCCTGCTCACCCCTGAAACAGCCACTCACCCTGCCTGGAGGAGGCTCTGGGGGCTGTTTTACCCAGCTGGTGCAAGGTGAGTGTTTCAGATGGGTTAATTGAATTTATTCAGTGCCAGCTGATTCACTGCCTTGCTGTGGGACAGAGGCAAGGAAAGCCCCAGGGCCAGTGAGTGGTGCAGATAAAATGCTGATTCTTTTCCCTGTCCTTCAGAGGGGAGCTGCAGCTTTTCCACTGAGTCCTGCTGGGAAGGTCACAAACCTGCTGGAGATGCCAGTCCTTCAGAGGACCAGGACCTGCGTCTCTGGGATGGCTGGATGGGGCAGGTGTGGCACTGCCGTGGGGCCCAGGTGCTGCCCCGAGGGTGTGGGGGCTCTGCTGCCCTCTGAGGATGGCAGCAGCTCTCAGGTGCCCCAGGGGTGCAGGGAAGGAGCTGAGATCAGGGACTGGGACAGAGGGACTCAACCTTTGCAGCGCCAGCTTAGGGAGAGCTCTCAGACCCGCCCTGGGTCCAGCCCTTCCCTGCAAGCTGCTCAAATGGAGGTCAGCCTTCAGGTAAAGGTGAGCACGAAGTTTTCTCCCCTGGGACTTTGCACATGTGTAAAATATGAGCAATGCTTCAGTTCTCAATTTAAGGAGTTACATTTTTTATTCAGGTACTCCCAAATAGCAGGGCCTTTCCTGAGCTACACAGGGCTGGGTGCTGCCCCTGGGCTGACCCTGTGGGCTGGATGCTGCCCCTTTGGGCAGTGCTGACCTTTTGGGCAGTGATAATCCCCATGCTGACCCTCAGGGCTGGGTGCTGACCCTTTGGGCAGTGATAATCCCCATGCTGACCCTCAGGGCTGGGTGCTGCCCAGCACAGCTGACTCCCGGGGGACCCTCACTGCTCTCAGGGGATGTCCCTGCCCGCAGGGTTGGGGACAGCCGGGTGACACGGGGCTGCTGTCTCAGGGACAGGCAGCAGCTGGGGGCACTTTAGCAGAGGATCAGTGCCAAGGACACTGGGGAGAGGCCCCTCAGCCCCACAGCTCTGCTGCCATTGCCCTCCGTGTTCCCAGAGAAGCAAGGCAGCTCCCGGTTGCTCCCGCTGTCCCCAGGGTGCTGCTGGGGACGTTTCTGACTGAGTGGACACGTTCTCCCCTGCAGCCTCTGTGTGTGTCTGTTCTCCCACAGCTGCACATCTGTTCTGTGGCGTGTGCAGCCCAGCAGCAGCGCTGTCACTGTCGCTGTGCCCCGTCACAGCAGAGAGGGAGAGAGGACCCTGCTCCTGGATGAGGTACATGGCATTTTTGGCACGGTGGCACTGACAGGAATGGCCTGGGAGCTAGGACACACTCCGCAAAACGTGCCAGGGAATGAAAGGTGTTTGTTCCTTTCCCAGGGCTCCCGCCCTTCAGTCAGGGCAGCACCCCTCCAGCCCCACTCCATGGCCCCATTGTGGGGACCCCCTCACCCCTCTGCTCTCCTGGGGGAGCAGGGCAGGGCAGGGGCTGTGCCTGGAGAGGAGGGAGCTCTGTGCCTGTGCCAGCGTGTGGCACTCAGCATGTGACAGCAGGAACAGCCGGGCTGTGCTGGGTGTGCTTTGGAACTGTGCACAGATCCAAATCAGCCAGAGCAACGGGCACAGGTGCACAGCACTAATTCTATATTGCAATTTCATTCAGATAAATTACTCCTGTGAGTTCCTAATAAAAGCACATGTTGGCTCGTGTCAGAATTAGTGAACAGCTCCGATAACAGGAGCAGCTATTTTTAGTTTGGTGTTATCCTAGTTCAGCCTCCCATCAAGCTGCATTAAATGTGGAAGATACAAATTGGATCCACGCTGGGTGCTCATTTCCTTCAAAGCCTTCCGAAGGCATCTCCTGTGCGTGGCAGGGTGGGTGGGATGAGGGGGTGGCTGGAGCAGGTGATTTGTCAGCCCTCAAGCAGCACTGTCACTGTGCTGGAGCTGCTGGGGGAGCGTTAATTGGGGGAGTGAGCTGTGCCCAGTAACGAGCACAGCAATGCCAACGGGGATGGGCATGGGGCATGGTCCCCAGTGCCAGGGGCTGGCAGGGCTGGTATGCCCTGGGGGCACATCCCCTGGGACGGGCAGGGCAGTGCCAGGGCTGGTATGCCCTGGGTGCACATCCCCTGGGGCAGGCAGGGCAGTGCCAGGGGCACACAGGGCACACAGGGCACATCCGGGATGGGCAGCGGGCATGCCTGGGTAGCACAACATCCCTTGCACACCTGGGCAGGCAGGCAGTGCAGGCTGCAGGCACACAGGCAGTATGCGGCACATCCGGGCAGGCAGGGCAGTGCCAGGGGCACACAGGGCACACAGGGCAGGCATTCCCTGGGTGCACACCCTCTGGCACACACAGGGCTGTAGGAGGGTGAGGGACGGGCAGCAGGGATGGTGCCAGGGGCACAGCAGTGCCTGTGCTCTGCCCTTCCCAGCTGGCACACAGTGGGCTGGCACACAATGCCAGCATGGGCTGGCAGGGCCCCAGAGCCCACCCAGTGCCACCCCTGCCATGGCAGGCACGGCTCCCACTGCCCCAGGTGCCCCCAGCCCCATCCAGCCTGGCCTGGGCACTGCCAGGGAGTGGGCAGCCGTGCCCTTGTCCTCCCTGTGTGCTCAGTGTGTATTTGGATTTATTCCATGCCATCCCAAGCCTTTCCAAGGGGACCTCTCTGGGCTGGTGGGATTTGGGATGCTGGGTGGGAAGCACAGTTTATCCAGTGAGGTCCTGATCTGTTCCAGACTACAGCAGCTTTTTGGAGACTTCATGTAATAATCTCAATGGTTACCATTTGGAATTATATAATGTAAAGTTTCATTTTCTCCCAGAGCAACTTAAGTGAGGGGAAATGCAATGCAAACACAGAAAAACCATTTCCCCCTTAGTTTAGACCACAGAGAATGAGCTTTATAATGATTCTTGAGTTCAATTTCACTCACTCCTCTTTCCAAAATTTTAGATTTTATTGACTAATAGTTGCTTTGACATTAGGGTGCTGCTGCAAAAAACTCAATCTATTTCTACCAATTTTTCTTTGTGGAAAAATTTTATTTCAGCACCTCATTATTTGAAAGTGATTTGCAGAAAAAGTGCTATTAGGAAAATGAGGCTGATGGCACTTGAGGTGAGTTTAACATGCTGTTAAGCAAATCAGAAATTAGTGCAAGTTTCTTTCATTTGGCTTCATTTGCTGTGGATCAAGTTTGATACTAATGATAAAAACCAGATCAAGCTTTTAATAATACTGAGTAGTTTTTTTGCCATGAAACTGAAATGGAGAAGCAAAACTTTGGATACTTCATTTTTCTCATCTAAATTGGAATAATTTTAATAATTCTATTGTCTAATCAAGCCAAAGTGTGGTGTTGTCTGAGAAGAAATATCAGAAGTTGCTGCTGACTGGCACAATAGCAATAAATATATAATACAGAAGGAGGAAAGGGAAAAAGTTTGGCAGATGCTGGAGTGCCCAGGAATGTTCCTGAAACTGCTTGGATGCTCCTCAGAGGGGTTTGGCTGCAGCAAGAACGTCCGGTGGAACACTTCTGCCTCAGAAACCAATGCAGGGTTTACAGGGCTGAGGATTATTTCGTATTCTCTCAGAAGCTGTGCAGTGCAGGAGTGAGCATTGAGTGGTGTTTGGAGTGTGCTGAGGCACATCTGGCTCAAATGGGGCTGCAGTGGGCACAGCTGGCTCAGGCACATCTGGCTCAGGGCTGCAGTGAGCCCAGCACCAGGCTCATGCTCACACTCCTCACCCAGGACAGCCCCGTGCTGAGGAGCTGCTTTGCCTTGGTTTCCTTCCCACCCTTCTGTCGCATGTGATGGGACAGGAATTCTTCCATCTCCTCCCTCAGAGTAAAACAAAATGTACTTTGATTTGAGAATGGGATGTAATTTTAACCAGAGTAGTGGAAAGCATGTCACTAGTGTAACAGCTGTAAAATTAGAAGGAAAGAAAACCCCTAAGAGACAGGAAAATAGCTGCTATTAAAGTGATAGAATAATCTTAGCCTGTGATGGAGTTCTGCAGCTTGGAGCTGCTCTCTTCAGCTGGTGTCTATCAAAGCCTGTCAGGATGGAAGGTGACATTATGGAGTCTCCAGATGTATTTTCATGTCATTTAGCTGATTTGTGTCATTTGATGAATTTCATGTTTGGAAAAATCAATGTTCCTCACCGTGTGTCCTCGTGTGCTTTGCCAGCATTGAGCTCTGTGCTGGAGGCAGCAGCAGAGGTTGGTGAGAGTGGTGCCTTGATGGGAGCCTCCGTGCCCTGTGACAGCCCTGTGACAGCCCTGCTCTCTGCCCAGCATGAAAACCAGTGGGATCCATGAAGGTGAGCCTGCAGTGTGGTGTGCTGACATCTCTGCTGTTCTAGAGCATGAGGTGAGCGGGACAATGAAGTGCTGGGAGGGCTCAGGTGCTGCTGTGCTGGTGGCTGCTGGTGCCAGGGGCAGGGCTCAGCCAGGGGCTGGCAGTGCCAGGGCAGCTCCCAGCCCTGTCCCCAGCCCTGTCCCACCCCAGTGCTCCCCTGTCCCTCCTGGGCACAGGCCCTGGCTCCAGGGGATGCTCAGCACTGCTGGGCTGACCCACAGCTGCTCTGTCTGCTCCAGGCACTGCAGTGCATTGCCAGGGGCCATTTGATGCTGGCAGCTCAATGCCATCATTGGTCCTGTGAAGGTTTAAATGAGTTTGGACAAAAAGCTGACTTGGAGAGGAATTTTTTTAAGAGTTCTGTTTAGCTCCAGGTGCAAAGTTCAATGGCTTCCCTGATGGCCCAACTTAATGCCTGACTTGTTTAGTAAAAAAGTCCCCATAGAAATGCCATTTAAAAGTGAATTCCTAAGTACTTGTATCAGGAATGGTGTTTGATCACAGATAACATGTATTAAGTAATAATAGTGTGCAGCTCTGGGCTGGCTGATTTTCAACACACCAGTGGTGGGTGGAGGATTTTAACAGCATCACTTGAGCTGTGCTTCACAGCCAGGACCACATCCACTGAAGAAAATGTGCTCCATTTAAATAGCCCAAATGAATAGATTTGGTCCCTTATTGTAATTTAACTGAAGTTTTGAAATGTGTCTTTGTTACTCCGAAAAGGGAGCACGGTATCAATAGCTCAGAAATGTGACATTGCATAATTAAGCGTATTTCTGGCAGTATCCATCTATCTAGCTGTCTATCAAAGCCCTCAGCTTTCCTTCCCTGGCACAGCAGAAGGCTGCCAGTGCTTTCCACGCCAACGTGCTGGAAGCCTTGGCTGGGCCCCTGCCATCCTCAGCTGCTGGGTGGGAGGGAAGGCACAACAAGTTTGGTACCGCGGCTTTGCTGCCAGGGAACTGCGGGAGATGAAGTTTGTCAGCCCACTTTGGGGGAAAATAACCTGCAGATATTTAGGAGAAACGGATTAAAATTCATCCTCCTCTTGTAGGGAGGTGTTTCCCATCCCTGGGGCTGAGCTGCCCATCAGCTGCCTGGCCCTGGAGGGGGCAGAGGGGGGCAGGAAGGGGCAGAGATGGACAGAGAGGGGCAGAAAGGGGCAGAGCTGCCTCGCTGCCCTTGCTGGAGCCACATCCTTTTGGTAAGGGAGCACCACGTGGGGAACACCCACTCCCAGAGAGGTTTTGTGGCAGGTTAGACTCTGTTTCTGAGGCTGAGTGGGATGGAAGCACAGCCGGATTCTGGGTCACAGGTGCTGGGTGCAGAGCAGCTGCAGTGGTTTCTCCTCGAGCATCCCTTGCCAGCCTCTGCTGGGGTGGGGATGGTTCAAGGAGCTGCTGGAATGGTCAGAGTGCGCTGGATTTATGAGGAAATAGGAAGGAATGAAGTATGTGCTGCATAGCTGAAGGATGACTTAAGGGGCAGTGTGACTCTTTCTGAGCATCTCGAGGTGACAGGCACCAAGGAGGGTCCCTGCAGCACATTGCAGGCAGAAATGCTGACAGTAACATGATGATACTTGGAAAAAGGAAATTTCAAATGCCACTTGGTCAGGGTTAGGTGTAAAGGAAAACCCAGCTCTAACAGCCTGGAGATGGCAGGGATGTCTGAGAGCTGTGGACACCCTTCTTTGATCCCCAGAGTTCTGATTCCCTGAGCTTTGCATGGAGAGCTTCCACTCTCAGAAAGGGGGCCAGCTCTGCCTTCCCTGGTGGAGTGGGAGCTCTGAGTTGGATCCACTGAAGGAAATGGATATCAGGCTGAAAGGCTGTAGTGGATTTAGTCTGGGTGTTTTTTTCTGAAGCCAGAGGGATTTTTCCATTGCATTCCAGGGCTCTGGAATTGGGGCCCTCCCTTAAGCAGTTTGTACTTCTCCCTTCTTTTCCCTTAAATCTCTCCAGCCCCCAATGAGCCTCGCTGCACCTTTCCCACATCCCCTTCCCCATGTGCAGGATTGCCCCTGGGGTGGTGCCAGGGCTGTGGGCAGTGCCAGCAGTGCCCTGGCTGCCAGCCTGGGCCAGCAGAGGGGCTGGGCAGGAGCAGCCCAGCTGTGTGTGCTGGGCAGAGGGAGTTTCTGCTGGGAGCAGCTCTGCACAGCTGGAACTGGGGGTGCTGTCTGAAATTGGGTGTGTTTCTGTGAGCTGTTCTGCAGCTGCCAGCAGCAATCCTGCCCCTGAACAGAGCTCTCAGCAGCTCACTTTGCTCTGGGGGTTTGGTGCCATTTTCCCTGAGCTGTCCTTGGCATGAGCAGTGAATCTCTCTGTGCCCAGTGGAGGTGCTGAGACCCAAATCTGTCCCGGGAGCAGGGACAGCAGCCCTGTGATGGGGGCAGAGCTGGGGAATGGGAGCCCGTGCTGATGGAGCTCTGCATCCTGCACAGCCCCTGACCCCGCTGCCACCCACCCTCATTGCCTCCTGTCAGATGTTCAATTACTCTGACAGGGGCCCCAGTTCCCAGAGATCTCTGTTTAGTCTCAAAAGATTAAAGGGTGGCAACTATTTTCAATATGATTATCATCATTATCTCTGGGAGATTTTATACTTCAGAAGTCAAAGTCATAATAGCCCAACTCACTGCAATTATTTGCAAATTGCCTTAATGTATTTTCCAGAAGCTCTTTTGGCACTTTGTAATTTATTTATTTGCTAAGCCAATAACACATTAAAATGCTGAAATGTCTCAGAACCTCTTTGAAGGCAGCGTGGTGGGGGCTTGCATGGACATTGCCAGCAGCCCCTCTACCCACTCTGTTTTTGTTAAAATACCTCTTGGTGCTCTCTCTGATAACACACCTTGAAGCACTCCAACTTTTTTGCTTGAAATTAAAGGGAATCTGTTAATCTTGCAGCAATTCTCCATGCTAATGGAAATGCTTATGAAGACATAGACTTAAACAGACAGAAGAAATATTCAGACAAAAAATTGTGCAGTTTCTCATGAAATGTGATTTTTTTTTTTTCTAGATGCGTGTTTCAAAGAGGAATTCTCGATGTGCCAAGGGCTGGAATGCTGCAGCACCAGCAAGGGCTGACTGTCCAGTGTCCCCCTGCAGCAGCCCCGGGCACAGCTGGGCACAGCTGGGGAACGAGGCCCTTTGCATCCCAGCCCCATCTGGTCCCTTTCTTCTCATCCCTAATGGTGAGCAGTGTGCCCCATGCAGCTCACTGAAACCAGCCCAGAGAGCTTCTGGAGCACGCTCAGCCAATTGTTCCAGAGTAATTTACAGAGCGAGAGTTAGGGAGCAATAATTGTGAGTAATGAGGAGCCACGGCAAAAAGGGTAAATAGCTTGCAGACATTTTGGGAACAGAAAATGAGGCTAAATTCATTGAATAAATTAATTGCTATGGATTATTCTCTTAGCTTTAATCTGCAGCCTGCTGAAGGAAGGCTGAGTAAATGGCAAAGCTGGTGCACAGCTTTCATGTAGAAATGGGGCTGCTGAACAGAAGAGAAGAGAGGCTGGAAGGGAATTTGCTGGGTTATAAAAGTGTATCTGGCTTGTATTGCAGTGTTCACCTTCCCAGTTTACTTGGCCTTTGGGAGGGGGCAGTTTTATAATCCCATTTTATTGGTGAGCAGCAGATGGAGGTCCTGCAGGGAGGAGAGGTGGTTTTTCCCAAGGCCACTTTGTCTCTGGCAGAATCCAAGTTGCAGCTTGGGATTTTGCAGCTCCTGGATGATGCTTGTGATATTTTTCTCTTTGAAGATTTCCCCTTTCTGCAGCAACATCTGTACTGGGGGCTGAACAAAACAACCCTGAGCAGATTTGAGACGTTACCAGTGAAAATGTGGAGAAAAAAGAAGGAATGAGGAACCACATCCCCCAGCCTGTTTTAGAAGATCAGTTCTAGTAAAGAGGAATTATATTTTAAGAAGCAGACAGATTGTCTCAGATTTACTATCTTGGAGGCCAGCAGTGAAGGTGAAGTATTTTTCTGTCAGGATTACGATTGCCTGACAGGGGCTTACCGTTACCAGGAGAAATGACCCTGATTTGGGAAAGATCTGTTCATTTGTAAGCAGCTGTTGCTTTTTAATAGCACAGCTCTTTCTTACAGCTATTAGTAGTAATAAAAATAAAACTGAGGCCTGTATCTTTACTTGCATGAAATTTGTGATTTAAAATGAAGCTTGGAGAGCCTTGTAGATCAATCCTGGGATTTTATAAGCTGCTGTTGGTGATTTATGTGGGTGGAGACCACAAAACCTACCCCAGTTCTGTGCACAAGCCGTTTGTCAGGTTTTAGCTTCTGGCAGCCTTTTTAATTTTATCCCTCCTGGTGCCTGCAGCAGCACCTTGGAGCCTGCAGGGTCTGGTGCAGCCCAGGGTGGGCTCTGTGCCATTTGTGGGGCTCAGGGCATGTCTGTCAGACCTGGCTAAAGCCTGCAGGTCTGGTGCGCCAGGTGAGCTCTGTGCATTCATGGGGCATTCCGCTTGGTCTGTCTGACAGCGCGGGTCTGGTGCAGCCCAGGGTGGGCTCTGTGCCATTTGTGGGGCTCAGGGCATTGTCCTGGCTCTGGTCTGTGCCTGAACAGCCCTGCAGGGTCTGGTGCAGCCCAGGGTGGGCTCTGTGCCACTCTGGGGCTCAGGGCATTGTCCTGGCTCTGGTCTGTGCCTGAACAGCCCTGCAGGGTCTGGTGCAGCTCAGGGTGGGCTCTGTGCCACTCTGGGGCTGGGGCATTGTCCTGGCTCAGGTCTGTGCCTCAACAGCCCTGCAGGGCGGCTGCAGCTCCCTGGCACCCCCAGCTCTGCTATTTGGAGCTCAGCTCCTGGGGCTGGGCAGCTCCAGGGGCTCTCCCCGTTTGCCCAGCCCCAGGGGAGCTGCAGGAGCTGCTGCTGGGGCTGTGCTGAATGGAGCACTCTCACCCCAGCTGGCTCCATCACATCCGCTCAGTTTATCCACATGGATTTTTCCCCTCCATTTGAGGAGGTTTAATAGAGCAGAACAAACGTGCAGATGTTAACTCTGCCCAGGAGGTGGGCAGCAGGAACTGCAGTTACCTGGGCACAGCAGCACAGCAGCAGCCCAGGCCTGGCTGCCCAGGTAACCCCAAGGGTGCCCTGGCACACCTGAGCCCTGCTGTGCCAGGGGCACCTCCCACCCACCCCGGGGCAGGGGAGGGATGGGGGTCTGCTCTGACAGTGAGGGATTGGGGTCTGCACTTATGGGGGGCAGGTGAGGGGTTGGGGTCTCCTCTCACAGGGGGCTCCTCATTCTCCTTTTCTGTTTCCAGCATTGACTGAGACTCAAACTCCCTGCCTTGAAATGATGCCAGCATAGAGAAATCAAAATCCATGTCTTTTCAGGACGTGCCCCAGGCCATAAAAAGGGTTGGATGCAAAATCAGACCAGATAAATCAGAGTCCTTTTCTCCACGTTTGGGAAGGTTAAACCTCCAGCAGCAATGGCAGCAACACATCGTGCTCCGTTTTGCAGACACAATGTCAGTCTTTTATTTTAATGTACAATGCGGTTCACCCTAAATTACATTTTCTTCTTTTAATTTATTTTCATGAAAACGATAGCATGGCATAAATCATCTTGTGGAGGTTGCTGGGTTATTTGCATTTCAGAGGTTGATTTTAACTTTGTGTTAGAAAGGAATTTGCCACCGAGAAGCTCCGGGAGGCATTAACTTGCAGTGATGGTGGTTCTCCAAAGGTGATGAATGACGTTCATTTGGCTTAGGACAAACAGCCTCCAGTTCGTGCCTTTCTGAAAAAACCTGTCAGAGACAAAGAGTGAAGGGCAGTGAGCGATGCTTTCATCTCTGGAATGGATCTCTCCTGGAAAAGAAGGGTGTTTGGGGAAGGGCAGGGTGCTTGTTTGGGGAAAGGCTGCTCAGCACAGCTCCTGCAGTGAGCTCTGCCCGTGCAGGGGTTATTGGCTCTGTGCCTCCAGAAAGGAGAGGCTGGAGGGGCTCCTGGATGGGGGCTGAGGGGTTGGGGGCTGCTCCTGCTCCAGACAGAGGGGTCCTCACGGGGGTCCTGCTCTGCCTGTGCAGCTCTTCCTTACAGCACTTGTTTAATGCCACCTGACAGAGGGCAACTGGAAGCCTGGAAGACTTTAATGAGTCTTCAGATGTCTATTTTCTGCTAAGGAACGTGGCAAGAAGCTCTATCTTAAATTCAATATAGCATGGAATGCTCAGGGAATGAAAGAGCGGAGTAAAATGTATTTTATTAGCGATGAACTGGGGCTGCACATGAAAGAACCCTTTAAATATCTGACATGTTAAATGCATTATTTTCCCTTCAGGAGAGAAGGAGTCAAAGGGACGGGGCTGATGAACTGTGCTCATTAACCTGAGTGATGGGAATGGTATCAAGCTGGGGCTGTGCAGACTTCAAACACAGCTCCTGCTGCCTGGGCTGGAGCCCTGCTTGGAAAAGGGGAATTGTTCAGCCTCTGGTGCAGGGAGAGCCTCATCTGCAGTGGGTCAGGGGTCCAGCTGGGTGAGAGCTGAGAGCAAAGCACTGAAACAGAGAGGGGCTGGGAGCGTCAGAGCCAGCCCCAGCCCTGCTGCAGGGCCCTGCTGGGGAATGAGTCCCTGTTGTCCTGCACAGGGATGCATCCACAGCTCCCTAAAACATGGGGAATTCACTCCCTGCTCCATTAGCATGAAATCATGGAATGGTTTGGGTTGGGAGTGACCTTAGATGCCACCCAGTGCCACCCCTGCCATGGCAGGGACACCTCCCCCTGTCCCAGGCACTCCCAGCCCTGTCCAGCCTGGCCTTGGGCGCTGCCAGGGATGCAGGGGCAGCCCCAGCTGTGCCAGGGGTTTGGATCAGAGATTTTGTGTTGCAGATGTTTGTTACAGGAGTGTTGCTGCCCATGCTAAGCAAGAGCAGGCACATTACAGCCAGAGCTGCAGGAGAGCTCAAAGCTCAGGAGCTCAGCACTATCTGAATGCATTGCCCATATTTTAGACAAAAACATCATCTTCTAACATGTCTTAACATTCTACGTACCATTGGCTGCCTCTAAAATTGATTCCTGAGGCTGTCCCAGAGGAAAGCATTCTGAGATCTGTAGCAGATGAACCCGTGTACATCCCTGAGGGAAGCACAGCAGTGGGTGCCAGTGTCAGCCCCGCTGTGCCCGGGGCCAGGGAGGGGCAGGGCACTTCAGCTCACCCCATGAACCAGTGCCCCTCTGTCCTGGCACAGCCACATCGCTCACAGCTTACTGCAGAGCATTCACAGAGATGCAGGTGTCATTTTCTTATTTTTCTAATTTATTTTTAAGGTAAATTAATATGCCCTGAATTGCCGTAGATGCAGTTTTGTACTTTCTGCTGCCTGGGGCTGTTGCACTTCAGTCTTTGATCTGCTCAGCTCCTGCAGACTCAGCTGGCTGCAGGCTGGTCAGTGCTCGGGGTTCCACAGGCATTGCTGTTGTTGTGAGCAGTGGTTTGTGCTGAGGATGGCACTTGGTGCCACCAGCAGTGCCAGGGAAGGGCCCTGCCCCATCCTGGGCTGCTTTCTGCTGATCTGTGTGTCGGGAATGTCAGCTGGTGTGGGGCAGAGTGGTGGCAGTGCAGCCGTGTCCCTGCCCTGACCCTGCCCTGTCTCTGGCGCTGTCCCTGTCCTGTCCCTGTCCTGTCCCTGCCCTGTCCCTGGCCAATCCTGCTGTGACACTGAGTTAGAGTGGCTTCCGGGACCAACAATTGTCCTCTCAGCCAAAGAGGCAACAAGGTGCTGAAACGAGCAGAAACCAGCCCAAAATGTTTATCAGTGGCACAGCTTCTCTGAAGCCTCTGAAGTTTGTTTGTTTTGGTAGCAGAGCTGGAATGTTGCTTTTGTCTCTTTCCCCCTTCATCCCTTAACGGCCTCCTTAATTAGGGAAACAGAAGTTCCAAAGACAAGACTGTTTCCTTGCCTAGGCATTCTTCACACCTGCAGGATGGACCCCCTTTCAGTGGAGCCCTAATTTTTATTTCTTTTTAAAAATTGTGTTCCAGCTGCAGTTGCTGCCTAATCTCCAGAGGAGTGAGGGTAGAGTTGAAGAGGAAATCTCTGCAGTAACAGTGAGAAACACAACCTGATAACTGCTGACAGATTGATGGCTTCTTCCTTCACCTAAATCTTTATAGATTAGCGCGTCCATTTCCTTTTCATGGATATGTTTGTTAGCACTGCATGATGTAGCCTAATCTGTGTGGGAAGTTATTTATCCAAGGGCTGTGGGGCATTTATACCATTCACTTGTCACCAAGAATAATGGAGAGGACAGGTAAGATAATTCCAGCTGTATTAAGGGCTGAGAGATGACTGTTTGTGTTTTGATAATGGGACACTCAGAGTGAAGGATCTGAAATGGTTTTGTAACATATTTGCTGAAAGCACCCATTCTAAATGTATTTCATTCCTTCCAATCCTCTGTTTCACAGGGTGCCTGGGGTTGCTCTGGGACGAGGAGACATCAATTGCCACTCAGGGCTGGCCAGGAGAGGAAAGATGGGAGTGCCTGGCAGTGCCCTGCTCTGGGGTGGGCTCCAAGCAGCCCCAAAGGGTGGGTGCACAGTCCCTCTGCAGTGATGGGGACATTGGGCAGGGGGGTGACATCCTTGGGCAGGAGGATGTCCCTGGGCACGGCCAGCACTGGGGGCTGTTCCAGGGGCACAGCTGGGTGGCAGCTGGGCAGGGGCTCATTGCCAGCCCTCAGAAGTGGCCCTGCCCCATTCCTTGTCCTGTGGCAGCTCCTTTGCAGGCCAGGCTCTGTTTCAGAGCTGCTGTTTCCTATCAGGCACCAAAGGAGCCTTTCCTGCTGTCCTGCTGCTTGGCCAGATGTTCTCCATTTGCTGCCTGTGCAGTGATTTCCCCTCTCTAGGATCCTGTAAGTGCCTTCATCTCCCTGATTTCACAGCACTCCCGCGGCATCAAGGGCACTTTGAATTCTGCTCCCGTGCTCCCCAGCTCTCCCAATCACTGCCAGCCTCCTGTCACCCACAGATGCCACCAGCACCTCCTGTGCTGCAGCCCGGAGGGGGCAGGAGCTCCCTGAGCCCCCCTGACCCTCACAGGGTCCCCAGTGCCCCTCCTTATGCTGGTGACATTCAAGAGGCTCCGCTCTGCCCGTGTGAGGTTTTACCCAGGCTGTGCTCTCTGGGTTTCCCTGTGACGCTGTCAGAGGAGCACTTGCTGACTGTGACACACCGAGTGTCACACTCCCTTGGTGACACACCTACCCCCCAGGCCCTCCACTTCCCTGAGCAAGCCCTCCTTGAGCTGCATTTTAGTTTTTATTATTTATTCTTGAGAAATTGATAAACTTCTACTGGCTCTGTCTCCTGGGCCACCATCTAATCTTCCAGGTGATGACAACTTGATTGGTGAATAATGGATTCCAGGCTCTCCCCAGCTGCTGAATGGAGCTGTAATTTCTAAAAGCATCCTTGAAGGGGGAACAGAGCTTGTCCTTCTCCAGGGGTTGGTCTTTAATCAGCCCAGTTGTCTTTTCAGTATTGAAAACTCCTTTTCATTGTAATATGCAAAAAGCCCCAAACCTGGAAACGAGCCATTTACCTTGTATTAGTGTGTAGATTAGGGGCTCAATGTTTTGGGTGCTGCAGAAATCCTATAAGTGATATTCTCTGCTTTGGAAAACTTTTAATATTAAGCAGGCAAGGTAAGCAACTGAAAGGACTGAAAACACACACCAGGGGATTGAATGAATTGCTGAGGCACAGATCAGTGTCACGATGGAGATTAAAAGTCAGTCTCTCTGCAACTCAGAACAAAACTTTGCTGTGGCTCTGGTGGCTTTTTTTTGGGCTGTGGAAAATACAGGAAAATGAAACTGGTCCCTTGAAAACATTCCAAGTTGAAGAATAACATGAAATGTGATTTTTATGATTTCTAATATGGAAATTTTAAAAATTCACTAAAATCCCAATAAGACACAGCCTGAGGACAGGGATGGGATGGAGTGACCAGGGGGACAGGGCTGGGATGGAATGGGATGGGGTGACCAGAGGACAGGGATGGGATGGGATGGGATGGGATGGGATGGGATGGGGTGGGATGGGATGGGATGGGATGGGATGGGATGGGATGGGGTGGGATGCGGTGACCAGAGGACAGGGATAGGATGGGTTGACCAGGCTGGGCTGTGCAGGAGGAGCAGCCACAGCTCCATTCCTGCCTCTCCCATCCCTCCTCTCAGGCTGCCATCCTCCAGCAGAGAAGGAAGTGCTTCCCTGCAGAAACCTTTTCTGTGGAAAAAGGGCATTCACTTGACAAGCCAATTTGCCATTGAAAAAGAAAAAGTCCTGACCTTAAAAAATTAATTAGTCTTGTAGGTTTGCTGAAAGTTCTTCCCTAAGTCCTGCACTGGCTGAGTCCACTGGGAGCCTTCCCTTGACTTGAGCAGGAGTTCAAGCAAATCTTCTGTCACAAAAATAACTGGAATCAATACTCAGACTTCATCCTCGAGAATGGGAAGTGTGATCATGTGGTAACTGCAGTTTTCACTCCTGATCTGCTTTTTACATTGTCAGAACTGATGAAGCATTTTATGGGAGGAAAGAAAAACCAACAAATCAGGGAGTATTCCCCTAGGCTGATGAGTGCATGTGGTGTGATAAACTGCTGTTATTAATCTCAGTTGGGGGCAAATAATGGCTTCAGATTAGAAAAAAGGCCATGAAAACAACCCCCAACCTCTTGGAAAAATTTCTTGAACATAAAAGCAAAATAATGGCAGTTGTTCCATGAGGCTTTGTATGTAATGGTCCAGAATACTCCCAGGCATGGAATGAGGGCTTGGATGCAATTCCTGCTGCATATTGAAACCAGCTCTGGGTACCAAAGCATCCCATGGCAATATTTACTGTGGGTAACAGGGTGCTCATGTGTGGGACTGGCCAGGACAGGCCTTTGAGGGGCTCTGGCTGCACATGTATAATTAATTAAATCTTAAATCAATTTACAGTATCAATAATGAAGCATTTCTTAATGGGCTTTCGACTGGTGCAGTGTCAAGGCAGATTGTGCAGCCTGGGGGGAGAGGAGAGGAGCAGCTCCTGCTTGGGTGAGCTCCTTGTAGGTCATGAATAAACCATTCTCTCTGGCTGGCAACTCCTTCACACTGCCCTAAGATTTCTGAAGTAACTTCTTCTAATTTAACTTGTGCCTGAACTTCCAAAGCAGCCTCAACTTCTAAAGAAAAAGCACTTAATTTGTGTGCTGCTCTTAGCTTTTGTTCCAGGGGCAGAATAGCAGAAGCATAGGATGTGGAGCTGTGGAATCCTTTGGGCTGGAAAGGATCTTTAGGATGCTCCAGTGCAGGTGTCCCCACTGGGGCTGTGCACAGCCTGGCTGGGCTGTGCTGCTGGGGCTGGCTCAGGGCTCTCATTCCCCTCCCAGCTGAGCTCCCGCTGCATTTCAAGGCCACGGCAAAATGGCTTTTGCTGCTCCTTGCATTTCATATTCATTCATCATTTCCATATGGTAACTGCACAGAGTTGTGCCATGTGTTATTCAGCACAGCCACACAGAAAGCTGCTAAAGATAAAAATCGATTTTTTTCTCAGAACCAGAAACCAGGAGCTGTTTCTTGTCACGCTTCAGGAGAGTGAAAAGTAGCACTGGCTCAGACCTGTGGGCTGCAGTTTTCCCATTCCTCATATGTCCTTGAGACATCAGAAAGTTTTCTTGCTCATACTGGATTGAAAGTGGATTGAAGATTTTCTTGGGAAAACAAAACAAAAAAATGATGGTCGGTGTAGAGCCAGTGACTCAATGTGAGGTCACGAGCACGTTTTTTGCAAATTGGTTCAGTTTTGGTGTAGTAGCACCAGCCTGGGTGTCAGGAGCTGTGTGACACTGGGACCATGTGGGGAAGGTCTGGCTGGGGTTGGCATCTCCCTGCTGCCAGCCCTGGGTTCCAGCAGGGAAGGGAGCTGTGCTGGGGCTGAGCTGGGGCTGAGCTGGCTGCAGACCCCACTGAGGGGTCTCTGCTGTCCTCACCTGTGACCAGGTGTCTTCTTGAGCTGTGTGTGCTCCTCCTGCCTGGAGGGAAAGCTCCTGCAGCCCCCGAACATGGCTTTGGGGTGTCTTTCCTCAGTTCAGAAGTTTGGTTTCTTCCCAGGTGTCTCTGCCAGCTGAGCCGGATCCTGGCTCCTCTCTGTGCTTCCTGCAGAGAAAGGGAGCCAGGAGCAGGGTTGGGGTTTGGGTGTGGGTGGAATAGCTGTGTCACTGCCAGGAGTGGCACGTGCAGCTCCCATTGCCCTGCTCTGGGGCTGCCCACGAGGAGCTCTACTGGTTCCCAGGGTTCTATGGAGCAGCTCCTGCTGCAGTGGGACAGGAGTGTGGGTGATGCTCTGTGGAAATGCCTCCCCTCAAAGGCTGTCCCTGCTCCTGGACAGCGCCCAGCCGTCCCCAGGGGCTGGATCAGCTGCAGGGAGCTCTCTGTGAGCTGCAGGAGTGGCTGCTGAGGCGGGGCTGGCACCAGGGCTGCACCAGCCCGTGCTGGCCAGGGGAGGGTAGCCTGGGTACCCAGGCAGTGCTGGGGTCACCATCAGCCCCACACCTGGGCCTGGGCTGCTGCCAGGAGGGGCTGGGCCAGAGCCAGGCTGGAGGGGAGCCCAGGGCTGCCTGCAGTGGCACCAGCTGCAGGGATGTGCTTGCCCATCTCAGTGTGGTCTGTGGGGTTTAACCAGCTGCAGGGATGTGTTTTTCACTGCAGTCTGTGGGGACACCAGCTGCAGGGATGTGTTTTCCCATCTCAGTGTGGTCTGTGGGTTGATCAGGAGGTTTAGAGGCACATTTTTTCTGGAGAAGAGGAACGGGAATGAAGGTGGGGAGCAGTGACGACAGCAGGTGGGTGGCGAGTGCTGCTCATGGGTTTCCAGCACAGCCAGTTTCCCCTGCGCTGGGGTTCCAACAGGAACAGCTGAGGCTGCTGCTGGGGAGGAGGATGAGGAGGGGTGGGCTTGGCAGTGCTGCTTTCACGGTTGGATCCTTCATGCTAAAGGAGTTTTCCAGTGAAAATGGTTGTGTGATCTGTCCGTCCATGCCCAGGGAGGGCCCTGGCAGCCCCAGGCTCTCCCTCTGCAAACCAGGAGCTGTCTCAGGCTGGGGTGGGAGCTCAGCTCCCCCAGGGCTGCTTCTGGGGCGTTCTGGGACTGGCACCCTGTGAGAACAGCCTGCATCACACTCACACAGCAGAGCTGCCACGGGCCCAGCAGGGCGACAAATGCTCTGCAAAACACAGAGAAGCAAAGACAGAAGATGTGGAGGAAAAAAGAACATTTACATTTTTTACTTGGAGGAGTAAAATAAACATGGGAACGTTTCCCAGGAGAAGAGCTTGTTGTGGTGTCGCTGCAAGGCTGCAGTTGCTGCCTGTGAGGTATTTGCAGAAACATGTCAGTCTTCCCTGCTGTGGATTGCTGGGCACCCAGGCCCAGCTGTCCCACACTGGCCCAGGGCTTCACCTTTTTATAACCTTTTAAAGTCAAGAAAGATCAAACAGGGAAAAACAGGTTTCTGTTCCTTGGTTATTCTTTTGCTGATATCGCAACCAAAAATCTACTGAAAGCTACCGAAAAAGCAATATATGGTGTTTTTACTGCAGGATGGCTCTTTGTGCTGACAAGCCCAGGCGGCCCCTGGCAGCAGTCATCCATGCGTTGGGCACCATGGGCAGCTCACATGCCAGTGGCACCATGGCGCATCCACCATGCGTTGGGCACCATGGGCAGCAGCTCCATCCATGCCAGGTGAGCTCCTGTGCTGAGGACTCAGCACTCAGTCCTGCCCTGCTGTGTCCTATTTTCATTTGTTGTGGCTGTGGTGCTTCATGCAGTGATTTAATACAGGTAATTATGGGAATAATAACTTGGGAAAGGTTGAACTTGGTGAACTGGGGATGGCTGTGGCTTTTGGCACTGACCTGATGAGCGT
The DNA here is from genome assembly GCF_028769735.1 of Zonotrichia leucophrys gambelii. NCBI lineage: Eukaryota > Metazoa > Chordata > Aves > Passeriformes > Passerellidae > Zonotrichia > Zonotrichia leucophrys. Next base: position 504,913 of record NC_088183.1, read on the forward strand.
GGTGCTGATACTCTCTGGCAGGAAACTTGCAGATCCCGTACATTTGAATCCAAAGCACATTTCTGTCTCACAGCAGCTCTTTGATTAGCGCTGCTCACCTCGGGGTCACAATGTGGAGAGGGAAATCATCAGTGAGAGGCTGAGCTGGGGCACTGCTGGGGCTGGTGTGGGCAGGCAGGGAGGATGATGAGGGAGGAGGGGATCCAGGGCTGCCCTGGTGCCACCTCATTGCCCAGGCAGTGAGGAGGAGCCTGTGAAGTGCCGCAGGCTGCTGGAGGGGCTGGTTCATGTGCTCTGTTCTCTGGGGCACACACACCAAGGAGCTGCTGGAGGGGCTGGTTCATGTGCTCTGTTCTCTGGGGCACACACACCAAGGAGCTGCTGGGTCTGGCATCCTGTGGTGCCCACTTGGTGATGGCACCAAAGCTGCTGGAGCCAGCTGGTGGGAAATGGAGCTCCCGTGTGGGATGGGAGTGGGGAGCAGCAGGAACTGTCCCAGGCTCTGCTCTCAGGCCCTGGGGATCTCCAGGAGAGATAAAAGGAGCTGTTAGCCTGAGAAAGGCTGATGCTGTCTGTGCATCCCTGGTCTCTGTGGTCAGGCAGACTCCACAGAGCAGCAATTCCCAGGAACTGCATCCTGAGCACCCTGTGCCATCCCAGGCACTTGCTGTGTGTCCTGCACTGTCCCAGTTAAACTCTGTACCCTGCTGGAGCTGCCCTATAGATCCTATAGAGGAACGAGGGTTTTGTGATAAGAGGAAATGCCATCATCCCCTGGTCTGTTCTGGGCCATGCCAATTCCCTGTAGAATTGAGATCAGTTCTTTAAACTCTGGTTTGAAGAGGTGGGACAATAACTCTGACTTTAGGAGGATATTGTAAATTGTAATTTATTTTTATTTCCAAAGCATTTTTGTATCTTCAGAGGGCTCTGCCTTAAAATTACTCATTTTTATTGCATAAGCAATGCAGAGAATAATACAAAATATTATTTATTGACACATTTTTTCCTACTCACCTTTACTCTGCTATTCCTAATTTTACAGAGTTCATCAGTCCCTCCCCACTGTACACAGAAAATGATGATCTACAGCTCATGTGGCTTTAGCATGTGATAAGCCATCAAACGTTAAAAAAGAAAACCATGCCCATAAGCTCTAGCATCAAACAATCCCCAGTTGAAGAATGCAGGAGATTTGCACTGACTCCAGCTATTGTGGGCAAACGGCTGAGCCTCGGGGCAGATTTACACCTGCAATTACAGAAACAGATCTCCCGAGTGCAGGGGGGTTGGAAAAACAAAGAGCAGCCCTCGGTGTGCCCAGCAGGCTGTGCCAGTGCCCGTGCCCAGGGCAGGGCTGGTCCTGGGCATCCCTGCCACACCACAGGAGGAAATGGGCAGCGCTGACCGTCGTTAACACGAAATAACTAATTGGGGAGGAAATGGGCAGCACTAACCGTCATTAACATGAAATAACTAATTGGAGCAAACCTCTGGAGGGAGAGGTAAGGAGTGGAGATAAGAGAAGCACAAAGCTTTGTGTTTGCTCTTTTCAAGTGCAGGACTCCCGGAGATGGAATCCTCCCCATTGGTATTCCAGGTGGGCACTTCCCTCTGCTGCTCTTCACGGACATTTAAAGGGTGACCTTTCAAGGCACTCAGCGGATGTGCCACGTACCTAAACATCAATTGTTCTCCTAATGAAACATCGTTCTGCCGTGTTTGCCATCTGGGAGGGGGTGTTAGAGCTGCTGGAGGCTGCCAGCTGTTCCTGCCATGGGCCCTGGGCAGCACGGCTGGGCTGGGGACGCTGCAGGGAGAGCTCAGCACAGCTGGGGACACTGCAGGGACAGCTCAGCTGGGGACACTGCAGGGACAGCACAGCTGGGGACACTGCAGGGACAGCACAGCACAGCTGGGGACACTGCAGGGACACAGAGCTGGGCTGGGGACACTGCAGGGAGAGCTCAGCTGGGGACACTGCAGGGACAGCTCAGCTGGGGACACTGCAGGGACACGGAGCTTGGCTGGGGAAATTGCAGGAACAGCTCAGCACAGCTGGGAACACTGCAGGAACACAGAGCTGGCAGTGCTGGTCACTCCCAGCTCTGGCTGTGAGGAATATTCAGGGGTTGCTGAAGCCCCTCAGCCTCAGAGGATAAAGCATTTCAGCCTCCCTGATCACAGAGAACATCTCTAGTTACCAACCAGAGAAATACTCCAAACAAAACCGTGTGTTTACTCCAAAGGTGAGAAGCTCAGGTGGTGGGAGAGTAAGAGCTATTCTTTACTTTTTTTTTCCCTACAAAATGGAACAGCCCATTTGTACATTGATTTATCAAGCTTATCCCAACTGTCTTCCAGCCAGGATCCACAATCCCAGCTTTTTGTTTCTCTGCATGCTCCAGCACACAGATATGGCTTTCAGAGCGGAAATCAATACATCTGCAGGACGCCTCTGGTGCTAGCAGAGTCCACAGCTTCTTTGATTAAGCTCCACTAAAGCATAATTATCTGGAACGCCTTGCCATTTCCTTGGCACTGCTCACACAGCTTTCCTAGCAGGCAGCATTTTATCAGGAGCCCCACACAGCACGTGCTGCAGAGAGCAAAGGACCATCCTGGGCACCAGGAAAGGTTCCTGTAACGCCCAGCTCACAGCTGGGGCAGAGCAGAGCTGGGCCTGAGCCTGGCCCTGCTCTGGGCACCCCTGGGCTCCCCTGGCTCCACCTGGGCACTCTGGGCTCTGCTGCTGCTGCTGGGCAGCCCAGGCTGATGCCGGGGCACCTGCACATCCCAGGCTCTGCTCAGCAGGGGATGGGGCTGGGGTGGGCAGGGGCAGCTGCCCCGGCCTTTGGGACACACCGTGCTCCTGTCCTGGCTCAGCACCCCCTGCCCAGCCCCGCTGGTTCCCCAGTGCCAGGGGTGCTCCTGCATGGCAGCCCAGCCCTGCCCTGCCCTGCTCTGGGGCTGCCAGTCACACCACATGGCACAGTGACAGAGCTGCAGTGTGCCATCCTGCCCTGGCACAGTGACGGAACTGCAGTGTGCCATTCTGCCTGACACAGTCAATGAACTGCAGTGTGCCATTCTGCCTGGGCACAGTCAATGAACTGCAGTGTGCCATCCTGCCCTGGCACAGTGACACAGCTGCAGTGTGCCATTCTGCCTGGGCACAGTGACGGAACTGCAGTGTGCCATCCTGCCCTGGCACAGTGACACAACTGCAGTGTGCCATTCTGCCCTGTTACTGCAGTGTGCCATTCTGCCCTGGCACAGTGACGGAACTGCAGTGTGCCATTCTGCCTGGCACAGTCAATGAACTGCAGTGTGCCATTCTGCCCTGGCACAGAACTGCAGCGTGCCATTGTGCCCTGGCACAGTCACAGAACTGCAGTGTGCCATTCTCCAGCAGGAGAACTGTCACGTTAACATTTCAGCTGAGTCCAGCCTCCCCCTGTTCTCCTCTGCTCCAAGGCTGGGTGTAAAATCCACCTCCTCTCCCTGCAGTGCCAGATGGAGCTGCGCTGTGCCCAGCTTTGCTCTCCTGTGCTGTGCCCAGCTTTGCTCTCCTGTGCTGTGCCCAGCCCTGCTCTCCTGTGCTGTGCCCAGCTTTGCTCTCCTGTGCTGTGCCCAGCCCTGCTCCCCTCCATCTGTGCTGCACCTTCCTCGTGTCCCTGCAGCTGCAGAGGCAGCCAGGGAGCTCGGGGGGTGCCCTGCATCATCCCTGCTCCTGCCCTGCAGCCCGGTCCATGGCCCTGTTTGCTGTGTGTGCAGACATTTCCCAGGGTGGTGCTTGGTTTCCAAAGCTCCTCACTGCAGGCCTTGGGGAGCCCTTTCCTTTGTCCCAGGAGCTGGGTTTGGGTGTGAATGCTGGGACTGCACCCAGATTAGGCTCCCTGAGCCCTGTGCTGTGGAACTGCCCTGGCTCTGTGCTGGGCACATCCTCCCGCTGCAGCTGGGCTGGGGAGCTCCCTGCTCAGCTGCAGGTGATGAGAGCCTCACTCACTGATCCCTTCATCCAGGAGCAGAGACACCCTTTAAATGGCCCGAGGCAAGGGAGCTTTGGTTGTTTGCCCCCGGTGCTGCTCAGTGCAGGGGCAGCCCTGGACCAGGTCAGCACTGGGGCTGCACTGGGGCTGCTCAGCTGCTCTCTCTGAGCCCACCCAGAATGAAAGCTGTCTCTGTGCCAGCTGGTCCTTGCACATCCAGAGCAGCCGAAGAGGAGCACCAGGAGCCTGAGGATGATCTCCAGCAGCCCCTGGTGAAGGTATGTGCAGCAGACAGGAAAGAATTCCATAAGAACTGCTGGTGGAAGGGAGAGTTTACTCTGGTGTGTGAGGCTGGAAGCTCCAAGGGCCCAGTTCAATAACCCATAACTCCTGTGGGGGGATCTGTGTGTGCAGTCCGAGACAGCAGGGGCTGAGCAGTGGGTTAGCCCAGCCCAGCCGAGCTCAGGGAGCAGGTCCTGGGTGTCCCCGTGTGCTGTGGGTCACCAGGGGATGCTGCTGGCCCTGCACAGCCTGTGCTGCTCTTCCCTCCTCTCCAGGACAGCCCAAGCCCTCTGAAGCTGTTCCTGCCTTCTGAGTGTGCCTTTCAGAAGCTGTTCCTGTCTCTTCCCCTGACTGGAGTGCTCATCATTTTAGGGAACATTAGGTTGTGTTTGGGATATTCAGAGCTTTAGTAGTTTCCTTCTTGACCTTTCCTCGACCCTTTTCTCTTGGGTGAGCGTTATGCAGGGAGAAATGCCATTTGCCTTTTCACAATTTCTCTGGCTGTAAACACAGTAAATGGCAACAAGCTCTGGTAATTCTTGTTAAAAGCCCTGGAGTCCTGAAGTGAGCCCCCAGACAAGAGATTGAAAAGGCAACAATTAGGGGAGAGGAGAGAGGGACAAAAGGGAAGCAAACAGGTCCCTGCTGCAGAAGCAGCCACTGAAAGCCTCACAGGAGCACAGGTTCAAGAGGCTGCAGGTTTCTGGATGTTTTTGAAATATAAGCTTAATAAATATTAGAAATTATCTCTAGCCACATGCTAGGTTTCTCCACTCTGTTATTTTTTGACATTGGATCTTGGCCCAGATCCTTCATTCAAAGCAAGACAAACTCTGCTAATCCTTGTTTATAACTTGGGAGAGACAGTACTTTGTGGTGGTTATATTTGTGAGGGATTATTGGTTTGGTCTGTGTGCTTTCAGATGCTGTTCTTTGCTCCTTACAGGCAGCCAGGGACGATTACAGCAGTGAGAATGCTCACAGCAGCTATTTCCAATGTCTTTCCATTTGCCAGTGCTTAACTTTCCTATGGCCAAGTAAAACTCTTTGAAGGAGAACCAGAAGTGTTTTACAGTTCCATGCAATAGCAAAAGCTGTCAGTAGCTAAAGCAGAGGGTGTTTTAGACAGAAATGCTGATTGTCTTAGAGCCCTAGAGCAGCTGCTGACACCTGGGGGTGCCCTGGTGCTGCTGGGGGATCGTGGGGTGTCCCTGGGCAGCAGCTGCTCCTCAGGTCTCCATGCCCTGTGGGTTGTGTTTCCAACACTGCATCTCCTCCTGCACCCCTGGGCAGTTCACATCCATGCACCAGTTCACAGCCATAGCCCAGGATGCGTTTTGGACAAAAACACACCTGGGGAGCAAATGCAGGGAGGGACGTGGGGACCCACCTGGCTGAGCCACTCCTCCCCTCGGGGGTTGTAAAGCTCTGGTTGTGCCACAGAAACTCAGCACACAGGGATTGCAGAATAATTCTGTGGCTCTGGAAGGAAACAGAAGCCATTTCTGCTCTTAGAGCCCTTCTCTCTGGCAGTGTTTGGGTTCATGGGCTCTGACCGCTGCGCCAGACCTGGACAAGGAAGGGACAGAACCTGGTGTGTTGTGGCAGAAATGTGTTATTTTTCAGAGGTAAAACTCTGTACTCCTGAGGGTCTCTGAACTCTGTTTTTGTCACTTGTTTTGGGAGAGGCTGTGAGCAGTTAAATGGCTCCTGAGGGCAGATTTCCAGAGGCCAGGAACCAGCAGTGCCACACAGTGTCCCTCGTGGTTCTGGGCACAGCTTTGTCCACCCAGCATTTCCTCAGGAGGCTTGAGGGACTGGGCACCCTGGGTGGCACCGGGCTGGGCACGAGCCTGCAGAGCAAAGGGTGCTTGGCCACTTTGTGCTGCCATCCAGCTGGGGGAAAGGCAGAGCTGGGTCCAGTGGAAATCCTTTCATGCAAGGACTGTGCTTTTGTATTGATTTTGTAAAGCGCCAGTTGGTACAGGAATAATAGCTGGGTGTTTATTCTTAAAAGGGCCAGGCTGTTCTGCCAGGAAAACTAGGATTCGCAACAGCCTTGAGATATTTTTCTCATTTTGTTCACAATATCTATGATATTTGAATTAATATTCATGTTGGAATAAAATCTGAGGGGGCCTTGGTAGTAAACCAGTAAACAAAGCAAGGAAAAATGGCTTTTTGTGGTTGCATAAAGATGCAAAATGACAGGGGGATTGTAAGCTTGTTTTCTTCTGTCACATCTCCCGAGAAAGCAGAGCAAGTGTTGTGTGCCTGTGTTTTGTTTTGCCTTTGCCCAGGGACATTAATTATCCTCCTGCAGCGCAGGGGTGGCAGAGCTGTGCGTCCCCACGTGGAGCAGGGACATTGGCAGGGCAAGGAGCCCGTGCCAGGCAGAGCCAGGCACGCCCTGACCCAGGCTGGCATCGGCTGTGGGGCTGCCAGAGCGTGGGGTGGCACACAGGACATGGGGACAGCCCCTGCTGTGGGCACAGTCCCTGCATTGCCTGGGGATGATGCAGGGACATGGGGACAGTCCCTGATCTGCCTGGGGACACTGCCTACTGTGGGCACAGTCCCTGCCCTGCCTGGGGACAATGCCTGCTGCAGAGCCACCTCCTGGCCTTTGCTCTCCCAGGTTTGAGGCTTTCCTCCCTCCTTTCTCCTGAATCACACCAGGCAGTGCCCCTGCTTTATCCTGAGCCCAGGAGAATTCCTGGGAAGTTCCCCCAGCTGGCAGGAGCTGCTCGCTATGAGCTGAGTTGATAGTGGCCACCTCCCATTCCATTGTCAAAAATAAGGGGTGAAGCCAGATTAATTCCAACAGAGCTCCTCTGTGCAGAGCAAACAGCTCTGAGGAGCCCTGGATTTGCTGTTGAAGCAAATCCTTATCAAGGAAGGCATTTTACAGCAATTAATGCAAGCTGAACAAGAATTGTTCTTCCAGCTGGTCAGTAGCTATCACAAACTACTGCAGCAGCTTGTTGTTGTTGTTATCCCGCTTACTTCAGGTAGTTCTGTGTACTCACAGAGTCCCACATTGCTTTGGGCTTGGGAGGGACCTCGAATCCCACCCATGGCAGGGACACCTCTCACTGTCCCAGTTTGCTCCCAGCCCTGTCCAGCCTGGCCCTGGGCACTGCCAGGGATCCAGGGGCAGCCACAGCTGCCCTGGCACCCTGTTAAATCTGTTATCCCTCTGTCCTGTGCCTCCTGGCTGCCTTCTGCATGTGCCCAAGGCCATCTGCTCCCTCTGCTTGCCCAGAGGAGAAATCAGCTCGTGAATTCCAGCATTACTCTTTGTGTTCCCAGATTGTACCTGTGGGAGAAGGGAGGAGACAAAAAAGTGATGGAGGAGGTTTGCTCTGAAGGATATTATCCTGCTTGTCTTCTACATTTTTTGGGGTTAATAAAGAGGATCATATGCAATGTTAGATTGGAAAAGGTGACCTGGAGGAGTGGGAGGAACAGGCCATTCCCTGTTTCTCCATCTCTATTTGCTCTCCCTTAGGGGTCTCTTTATGAGGTGGAACTGGGCTAGGAGCAAGAATCCAGTGTTATGCCATCTGTGCACAGCTCTCATGGGATTCAGATGATTTTGCTCATTCACAAAGCTAAAAACACCCTAAACCCTTTCCTTGCCTTTTCTTACTTCTGCATTGAGGTATTGCCCCAGTGCCTTGTTCTTTCTTCCCTGCACTTGGGAGCCAATTAACATACCCCCAGGAAAAAATGGAAATAAGAACTGCAGCCCAGATGAATCTACCCATAGAGCTAATAACAGGTCTGGTTGCTGCTTTTCATCTGCTTTGAAGAAGAAGAAGGACACTGAAGGAGTTTGTCATGTGGCCACAGCAGAAACCTCCAGAGACCTTATGGAGAGGAAGCAGCTGAAGATGCTGGTACAGGGATGGAGGTTGTGCTCCACACAAACCTGACAGGGGCTTTCATGGGTGCACTGACAGGCTCAGCCAAAAGCTACACTTGCCATTAATTCCAGCTCATAAACTGCAGAGCTGCTGCACACTGTGCTGTGGAACAAAGCTGCTTCGGGGGCTTCAAGGAAAGCAGTAATGGCCAGAAAAGCAGAAAACAGTTGTAACTGCCAGGAAATGATGAAGCATCAATATCAAGACGCATCAGAGCACAGAGTCAGTCGCTCACTAACTCCCTTGGCACATGCAGAGGGTGGTTAATAGCTGGAGAGGTGCCACCCCAGCTGGCCCTGGCTGTCAGCAGCACCAGGCTGCCCTGGGACTCTGGGGCACTGCTGCACTGGCAGCTCTGGGTGCTGTGCTCTGGGGCTGGGGCCAGCCTGGGACACCCTGGGGGCTGGGGATGGGGCAGGTGCCTCTCCTGTGGTGCTGGGAGCCCCCAGGGCCTGAGCCCATCTGGGTTCTGCACTCACTTGGGCCTCCAGCTGCACACAGACTGGGGGGACGTTGCCCACTGGCTTCCAGGCAGCACATCTGTGCTTGCAGAGCTCCTTGGGGCTGTTCCTGACCCTCTGCTGCAGTGTCCTGCTGGGGCAGTGCAGTGGGATTGTCCTGGGGGGGATTGCCCCAGGAGCCTGCAGGGCCCTGCTCTGCTGGGACATTGCCATAACCTCGTTCTTGGGTTCCACACCAGGACTGGCAGCTCTGCACCTCAGGGATGGTGCTGACAGACTTCTGCAGTACAGGAGCTGAAGCTTCCCACAAAACTGTGCCATAATGGACAGTGAGAGCTGCCCCAAAATGCCAAAGCCTTGTTCCTGCCCCTGAGGATGTGCTCTCTGTAGGTGGCTTTAGCAGTGACCCCTTTGCATGGCTGTGGCACTGCTCACTGAGGGCAGGAGGCACCATCCTTTCCTGCTGCCCTTGCACGCAGTGCAAGGTTATTGTTGCTGAACAGGGTGAGGAAAGGCTTCCCAAAGGTAGGGAAAGAATCCCTGGGATTTGCGGGGGGGCAAGCAAAGCAAACATTTCCTTCGTGGCAGATGTTCATGTAACTGCTCTGAAATTTGCTTATTTTCATCTTGTGGGATTTCCAGTTTCAGAATTAATTCCCCAGTGTGCAGTCTCAGCTGTCAGAAGCTGGGGTAGAAGAAAAACACAGGTAGGATTTCTCATAGGGGAAAAAACCCTACTGACTACTGAAAATCTGACTGCCAGTCCTGCCAGTGCTGTCTAGTCTGCTCAGAGTTAATATTTTTTCACCTTATTTCCTCAGAAATATGACTGTTATTTTTTCCCCTGATTTCATGAAACCAATTTGCATCTGAGATGCATTTTCTGGGACCTCGGCAGTGATGGGCCTGGCATTGCCTCTCTAAACAGAGCACCATATGCTTCCTTCTGTGTGTGTTTGTGCCTGCAGAACCCTCCCAGATAATCTCCCCGGCTGAGTACATGACAAAGTACCAGAAAGGCGTTAGCACACAAATGCTGACACTCCTACAAAAGGGGAGAAGTGATAAATGCTTTCCTGTGCAGAGGAAAAGATAAGGATGTATTTTTGGGAACCAAGCTGATGGTTGCAATACCTGTGAGTATTTTTAAATGGAGATTGGGAATGTAGGGAAGGTAGATAGAGGCTATCATTAAATCTGCATTGGTTTATTTGAAAAACAAACACTGTATGTTTCTTTCAAAGTGTCTCTTATCAGAGATGCAAAGGAATTGCATTGGGCTTTTCAAATGCATCTGAAGATGAAGGGCCTTATTTCCTTCCACCTGAGCTTAGCACGAGTTACTCCCAGATCAGACCTGGGGCTTTTCCTCTTAGAAGTGGAAATTCTTGTTTTTCAGTCAAGCAAATAACAACACCAATTTCAGAGAATACACATTCCTCAGCCCCGCAGGAAAAGCCCACCACACCTGAGGAATGGCTTAGTAAGAAAAGTGTTGCTTTTCAGAAACCTGCCTGGCTGCGTTGGTCCCAGTTCTGAGGTTTTAGGATTGTGTGTCCTTTGGGGAGTGCTGTGTGGCTTTGGTGATGTTTGTGTGGCTCTCCTGCCTGCCAGCACCGGCTGGAAATGAGATGTAAGCACACATTGTGATCGGCTTTGGTTTAACGGGAGCAGCTGCTGCAGGGACACTCTCGGTGCAGCCCCTGGCCAGGACGGGGACAGCTGCTGCTCCTGGCCTGGGGACAGTGGCTGCTCCTGGCCCACAGCCTCGGGCAGCTGCTCCCGGAGCCCGAGAAGAGTCTGGCAGGCCAGGAGCAGCAGTGAGAGCAGTGCTGGGGGATGAACCCTGCTCTGTCCATCCCTCCTGGTCAGGAGCAGCAGTGTGAGCAGTCCTGGGGTGATGGGTCCTGCTCTGTCCATCCCTCCTGGCCAGGAATGACAGCAGTCCTTGGGGATGAACCCTGTTCTGTCCATCCCTCCCGGCTGCCCTCAGGGTGGGGGCCCGCTGAGCAGGGCAGCGAGTGATGGTGAATGACCCTTGTGCCCCACTGGGAAGGTGCACAATGCTCATTGACCCTCAGTGAACGCTCTGCCTCCCATGCAGGGTTAATGATCACGCTCCCAGCTCCCAGGTCAGTCACAGCTGGGCTGTCAGCAGCAGCAGCAGAGGGGAAAGGCTCCTCACAGGAGGTGTTATTGCTTTGTCAGATCTGCTAAAGGAAGAGACATCACCTGGGTTTTGGCAGACTACCACGAAGAGCAGGTTGGTGTTAATCTCTATGGGCAGCAGGTAGGGCTGCGCAGGTGCTGCTGCTCTTCTGCCCAGTCAGTCCTTTGCTAATTATCCAAGCACAGAGCTTCCCTCCCTCGTTCATTCTGCTCAGCTTCTCCCATCAGGATCGTTTATCTCTCACAGAAACACTCGCGGTGCCTGTTAAGAGCAAGGGCTGCAGTTTTACATTTGTAATCCGTGGGCTCTCGCTCCCAATTTGCCTCCTGCTGCCGCTCATTACCGAGGCTGTGCTCATGGGGGGATCCAAGGCAACAACGCTGCCCTCCAGCTCTTCCTGGGAGCCTGCAGCCTCAAACAGCCTGCTTCTGGGTGTCCACCAGCCTCATTCCACCAGCCTGCTTCTGAGGGTCCACCAGCCCTCCTGAGCTGCTGATGTGCTGGGGATCATCTGTGGGTGCAGGAGCCATAGAATCATGGAACTGTTTAGATGGGAAATCCCTCTAAGATCTCTGAGTCCAACTGTCCCCCAGCACTGCCAAGGCCACCACTAATCCACGTCCCCAGTGCCACATCCACGGGTGTGTCACAGCCCTCCCAGGGATGGGGCCTCCTTCAGTGCCCTGGGCAGCTGTGCCAGGGCTGGGCAGCCTCTCCATGAAGGAAACTCTCCCAGTGCTGGGTTGGAGCCGTCCATCTGTGCACGCTTGGGCACTGATGGGATCACCCTGGAAACCTGAACAGCTCCAGCTGCCAGGAAGGCAAATGTCTGAGCTGCACTGCCAGTTCTGGTGGGCAGAGCAAACAGCTGCTGTGTGAGAGCTGAGAGCAAAGTGGGAGCATGGTTTAGGAATGCTCCCCTGGCTCCTGTTCCACCCCTGGCTCCTGCCAGCCCGTGGGGGCAGCCCTGCCCAACTGCCAGCCCCGGGTCCCTGCAGGTGCCCCCACAGCCACAGGGCCATTCCTGGGGGCTGTTTCTGTTCAGGAACATCACAACAGCGAGGAGAGAACAGTCATGTTCTTAGAAGTAGACAATTATGTGAGATGCTTCTGTTTCCATGAAAGACAGCAGCAGCTTAGCCAGGAGCTGTAAAACTTCTTGAGTTCAGAAGTTGCTTCATTAGTGAATAGCCCCAAAACCTCCCTGAGAAGAAAGTAATTTGGGCTTCAGACAAAGCATTCAAGTAATTTGAAATACTTTCATTTTGAAATTAATTTTATTGTAATTTTGGAAGGGTCAAGATGCACAGACTTACCCAAGTACAATTTTCTTGAAACTAAACACTCCGGAGAGTTTAAACAGGGGTTTTACAGTCACAGCAATGCTGTTGTCTGTAAGCACCAGGCATACTAATGAGGCAAAAATTCCCTGAAACAACAGCTTGATCTAACTACAAACTTGCAAATTCTGAGGGTGTGGAGCATAATCTGCCCTGAGTGCAGGTAAGTGGGCTCTGCTGTGCAGTGCCAGGGTGGGGAGCAGGGCTCTGCTGCCCTGTGCTGGGTGTGAGCCCTGTGCAGCTTCCCTGGGGCTCAGAGAGCTCCTCTTCCTTGGGAGGGAACTGCAAAGCCTGGGGCCAGAGCTGCCTGCAGAGCTTTGGGGTGCAGCTCTGTGCTTCTGCTCCCCAGGGCATGTGAGCCTCCAGAAGCCAGGAAGGGAAAAGGTGTTTCTGCTGCCCTAAACCTCTGCAAGGCTTTTCCTCTGCTGTGCTGCGCAGTGATGGTGAGTAAACAGCCCTGCAAAGGTGCAAGTGCTGTGTGTGGCACAGGCTGCCCACGTGGATCTGTCCCTTCCCTACAGGGAAATGCCCAGTGCCTGGCAGTGCCTGTGGGCTCCTGCTCCGGGCTGGTGGCCCTGGCTGCCCACATGGATCTGTCCCCTGACAGGTCCTTCCTGCAGGGAGCTGCCCAGTGCCTGTGGGCTCCTGCTCGAGCTGGTGGCCCTGGCTGCCCACATGGATCTGTCCCCTGACAGGTCCTTCCCTGCAGGGAGCTGCCCAGTGCCTGTGGGCTCCTGCTCCGGGCTGGTGGCCCTGGCTCTGCCTACATGGGGACAGTTCTGAGAGCCCAGCCCGTGGATCCAGCCCAGAGGCTCACCCAGGGCAGAGCAGGCACGTTGCTGGTGCTGGGCTGTGGCAGGAGGATGCTCTGTGTGTCCCTGCTGCCCAGGGGCAGCTGCAGCACCTGCACCCCTGCCCTGTCCCAGCGAGGGCCGTTCCTCAGGGAGCAGAGCTGTCCTGCTAACTGCAGCCTCTCCATTGGAGCTGCTGGCAAGCACTGAGTGGGGGACAACGAGGACCAACTGGTGGCATTTTCTCTCCTAATTCTGGGTTTCTGACAGCTGCTTTCATGCTCAACTCCTCCTTAAAGCTGACCTTTCTACTCCAGACTCCTCCATCCGTTTTTCTGATGGTGCTTGTCTGATTGAGCTGTTGCTGACAAATGTCAGTGGGAAAAAAATGAAAACTACCAGAGCTCTTCCATGTCTTGCCTGCTTGAAGCTCCTGGAAGCCCCACTCAGTGCATTTGTTTTGTTATGATGATCAAGGGTTGGTTTTTTAGGGAAAAAAAAACCCTCGGTGTTCTCAATGTCACTGTTTTGGTCTCGGGGTCACTGTGCTGCTGTTGGGATGCTGCTGGAAGCACAGGGAGGCATCTCTGGGAGCTTGCAGGGCTGCACAGGGATGTGCCTGGGGATGGGGTGTGTTAAATCTGCCCCTTGGCACAGCCTGCACAGGGCTGCAGCCCCTCAGTCCTTGGAGCATTTACCCAAGGACAGACATGAGTCACGGTCGCTTCCTCTGGCACAAGGACATTTAGGAAGATAATAGGTGGGAAAAATAACAGTTGATCCTGAGGCTGAAACTGGAAGCTGTTTCTGAATATAAATTAGAATGTGACCTCAAACTGTCCTGGTTCCTGTCTGCTTGGCAGTCTCTCCTTGCCCGAGTCCAGCCTTTGTTTTTCCTTTGTCCCTCTGTCACTGCCATATTGGGACCTCGGTATTTGTCCTGTGACTGGCACAAACCTGGGCTGGCACAAACCTGTGCCTACACATGCAGGACAGTGCAGCCTGTGTGGGTACAGGTGCTGTCCATCCCTCTGTGTGACAGGAAATTCCCCTGGTAATGCTGCAGGGTTGGCACTGGCCTTCCCTCTGTTTGCCATGGGCATGGCTGGTCTGTGTCTGTAATGGAGGCCCTGAAACCTCTCCTGAGGCAGGAAAACAGAACTTTTCAAGAATGGGAGGTGTTGCAGCCTCTGCCAGCTCCCTGCTGGTGCAGCCATTCCCTGGCACTGCCTGAGGGGGCCGTGGGCCTGGGCAGGGTGGGCATGGGGGCTGGCAGTGCCTGTGACACTGCTGGTCCTTCACCTGCAGCAGCAGGAGGGGTTTGCCCTGTGCACACAACCCCTGGGCAGGCCCTGGGAATGGAGGGGAAGGCAGGGCTGGCTGAGGAGCCTGGCAAGGCCTGGGCCCGCTCTGCTTGCTGAGGCCATGGAGGGCGGCACGAGGGTGGCAGTGCCATGGAGGGCCTGGGCTGGCCTTAGCAATCCTTGTGTCACAGAGCGTGTGGGGAAGGTCTGGGCTGGCGTTGGCACTCCTCGTGCCATGGAGGGCCTGGGCTGGCCTTGTCTGGTGTCACCGAGTGTCTGGGGAGGTTTGGGCTGGCCTTGCCCATCTTCGTGTCACTGAGTGTCTGGGGAGGTCTGGGTTGGGTCTGGGCTGGCCTTGTCTGGTGTCACCGAGTGTTTGGGCTGGGTCTGGGCTGGCCTTGTCTGGTGTCACCGAGTGTTTGGGCTGGGTCTGGGCTGGCCTTGTCTGGTGTCACCGAGTGTTTGGGCTGGGTCTGGGCTGGCCTTGTCTGGTGTCACTGAGTGTCTGGGGAGGTCTGGGTTGGGTCTGGGCTGGCCTTGTCTGGTGTCACCGAGTGTTTGGGCTGGGTCTGGGCTGGCCTTGTCTGGTGTCACTGAGTGTTTGGGCTGGGTCTGGGCTGGCCTTGTCTGGTGTCACTGAGTGTTTGGGCTGGGTCTGGGCTGGCCTTGTCTGGTGTCACCGAGTGTTTGGGCTGGGTCTGGGCTGGCCTTGTCTGGTGTCACTGAGTGTCTGGGGAGGTCTGGGTTGGGTCTGGGCTGGCCTTGTCTGGTGTCACCGAGTGTTTGGGCTGGGTCTGGGCTGGCCTTGTCTGGTGTCACCGAGTGTTTGGGCTGGGTCTGGGCTGGCCTTGTCTGGTGTCACTGAGTGTTTGGGCTGGGTCTGGGCTGGCCTTGTCTGGTGTCACCGAGTGTTTGGGCTGGGTCTGGGCTGGCCTTGTCTGGTGTCAGCGAGTGTTTGGGCTGGGTCTGGGCTGGCCTTGTCTGGTGTCACTGAGTGTTTGGGCTGGGTCTGGGCTGGCCTTGTCTGGTGTCACTGAGTGTTTGGGCTGGGTCTGGGCTGGCCTTGTCTGGTGTCACTGAGTGTCTGGGGAGGTCTGGGTTGGGTCTGGGCTGGCCTTGTCTGGTGTCACCGAGTGTTTGGGCTGGGTCTGGGCTGGCCTTGTCTGGTGTCACCGAGTGTTTGGGCTGGGTCTGGGCTGGCCTTGTCTGGTGTCACTGAGTGTTTGGGCTGGGTCTGGGCTGGCCTTGTCTGGTGTCACCGAGTGTTTGGGCTGGGTCTGGGCTGGCCTTGTCTGGTGTCACTGAGTGTCTGGGTTGGGTCTGGGCTGGCCTTGTCTGGTGTCAGCGAGTGTTTGGGAGCACAGCCCGGCTCCCCCCGCTCCTGTCACTGGGCATCAGCAGGGATTTCCATGAGCTCCTTGTGCTGCTGCAGTACAAGCAGAGTGTCAGTGCAATCAAACAGTCACCACAGCCCTGCTTAATCAGAGTGTACAGTTTATTTTCCTACATAGTAAATTTGCTATGATCTAGGTCAGTGCTTGCGACACCAAATTCCCCTTCCAGAGCTGTTTGTTACGCTTTAAAACCCCCACAAAAGCCCAACTTACAAGGGCTTGCAGACTTCCAGGTTGTAGAGTGGCCCTTGCTGGGTTTTGGCACTGGGCTCTCCAGGGGAAAAGTCTGGGTTTCTTTTTCTGCCTTACGCTGTCTTTTGTATTTTCAAGCTCAGAGTACCAAATTTGCTTTTCCCCCCACAATTTCATTAATCATGAACTAGCTCTCGTTTCAAATAAGAGAGATGTGAGGAGAGCAGTGGTCAATAAGCACAGGCCAAAGGAGTAACTAGGAATATTGATTGGGATGAAGGCCTGAGGTAATAAACTGCTGTCTGGAAGGAAGGAAGGCTAAATGCACACGGAGGGCCTGGGTTGCTCTTCCCACAGGCTGCTAGAACATTTAGAATTTTTTTTTCTTTTTAATTTTTTTTTAGTTGAATCACTTTGTGGTAAGGAATTACCAAATTTTCTGTCATTGCAACGCTCATTCTCCAAAAGCAGGACTTGGCATTTTTGTCCTCCCTGAGGCTTGGTTCAGAGCAGTAGCCTGGTGTGCTCATGTGCTGCCGCTTGTCCTCGCCCACTTTCATCCTAATGTGATGTGTCACCATAAAAACGGGGTGACTGAACAGCTCCAGCTCTTGGCAACCTGGATTTAATGGAGTTGGTGAGCAAAGCAAGCAGTAAAATTTGTTTCCTTCAGCAAGAGTTGGTGTGGCCCCTGCTTTGTCAGCTTGGATTCCTCAGTTCCATGTCACATCAGGGGACGCTGAGCTGTGGCTGCAGGACAGGGCATTGGGGCAGGGCTGGGCTGTGGCTGTGGGACGCTGGAGCTGCAGAGCCCCAGGTGCTCTGCCTGAATTCCCAGTGTGGTGAGTGTCTCTGCTCACAGGGCTGCGCTTGTTGGTGGCTGGGGATGCTCCCATGGGCTCCTCTGCCCTGGGCTCAGCTCTCGGCAAGGACCCTCCTTCTGAGGAGACTGAGAGGGATCCCATCAATCCATACCAACATCTCCAAGGGCTGGCACAGGATGGTGCCAGACCCTGCTCAGGGTGCCAGTAACAGGACAAGGAGCAATAAACTCAAACACAACGAGTTCCACCTCAACATGAAGAACTTCCTTCCATGGAGGGTGGCAGGCACTGGAACAGCTGCCCAGGAGGGGCTGGAGTGGTCCTGTGGTGCAGGACCAGGTCTTGCCCTCAGCAGGGCTATCTCACACCCACACCCCTGGTCCAGCCCATGGCCAGGACCCATTGGATGTTGCTCACTAGTATTCCATTTTCTGTCTATTTGAGCAATTTTTCCAAAAAGGTGTTGTGGCAGTGAGGTACCATCTCGAATTCCAGTGGCTTCTCTATTTTTCTGCAAAATCATACAGCACCTTTTTGCTAATGAGTGTTATGAATAATTAAAACTAAATTGCAGCTCTCAAAAGAGGCAAGCAGAGCAGAGGGAGCGAGCCTCTCTCCTTGCTTCCCTGGCATGGAAGTGCCAGAGCTTCACTGTCCATCTCACTGCTCTTCTACAGAAAAAGATTTTAAAGGCTCATGGGCAGAGCTTCAGGAGCCATCAGAGTCAGGGCACTGAGGGCCTCCATTACTGTTGTGTTCTCAGGGCTGATCTATTATTACAGCCTCTTGCACTTTGTGCAAACCAATTAAAATGAATAAGTGTACTCTGATCTAATATCCAAGTCACTTTTTGGCACACAATCATTCATCATAAATGCACATAAAACTAGAATTCAATTAATCAGCTCATACAAAGAGCCTGTCTCTTGCTATTTTTTCCTAATACATTTTTTTTCTTTGAATAAAAATGTAATTGTCAGTGCAAAATATCAAACCAGAGCCACATAACAAATAACTATGGATTTGTAATTAAGCCAAATAAAGCCTAAGATGGAATATAAAAGGCAGAGAGCTAAAATCCAATTAAAACTTATTATGAGAAATACAATGCCAGGATTTTTTTCAGGCAGAGAGCAGCATACTCTGGTCTGTAAGAGAGCCCTGGTATTGGTTTGATAATGAAACCCGAGCTCTGGTGAGTGTGCAGCAAAGCACAAATGGCAGGAGGAGCCAGGGGCAGAGGAGGGAGCCTGGAAGGGCCCTCTCAGTTATCTGCTCTGTAATCAGAGTGGGCCCTGGCCCTGTCCCCCTCCAGGGCTGCACTGGGCTCAAGGAGCAGAAATTAATGCTGGTTAACTGGCTGGAGCTGATCTCCCTGCTGTCTGTGCTCAGGTGAGGAGGAAGGCTCATTCTCCAGGAGTGTGGCCATAGTGCAGCACACCCAGACAGGGACACGAGGGCTGGGCTGGCAGGGACACTGGCAGGGACAAGGACAAGGTGGCAGCTCCTCGTGATGATGAGGAGTTTGATCCCCCAGCCCTCACTGCCAGCCTTCATCCCTCATCCTCCTGCTGTGCCTGGCCAGGCATTGGGCTGGGCAGGGATTGGCACCATCGCTGCTGCCTCTGGGAAAGGAGGAAAATAAAAACCCTTCAGCCTTGTCTGTGACTGACTTCACACACTGGCCTGACTAATCCTTATTTCTCAAACAGAAACGTTTACAAATATAAATTGGTTGGTGAGGTAGTTTTTCTTTCACTTTTTCCCAGTCAGAAAGCCTCTTAGACATGGAAAATAAATGTGTGAAGTTAGCTTAGGATGAAAGCAACTGGATTTGGTGCTTAAACTGAAGAAAAAATAGATTAGATTTCTCTTCCCAGAATTCTCATTGTTCCAAAATAACTGTAATTATTCCCTTTTTTATTATTGAGTTCTTCCATTGTGTAACACGTAATTCTCTTAACTAGCAAAATATTCTTGGTCTTGCATTTTATTCTGACCCTACCCTTTTTTAAAATTATGATTATAGGTACAGCTCCCATGTGCCTATTTCATGTCTTTGTAGCATTAATGGTCTGTTGAATAATACCCAACTGCATTGTTTATCCCTTTCATTTTTGCTAATGGCTGTCACTGCTTTTGCAGCTCGGTGCTTCTTCCTCTCTGAGGCTCTGGTGTGGATCAGCCTGGGCAGGGCTGAGCATGAGAACGAGACAGAGCTGGGAGCCAACCTCTTCCTCCCCATGGTTAATGCTGTCCTGCCACTTCCACAGCTGGGCATCCTCCGTTTCCATGGCTTTATATCCAACAACCAAGGTCCCAGCCCCAGGAGCCCTCCAGGACCAGGCACAGCAGCTCCACCAGGACACGGTGGGTACAACCTGCCCCTTGCTTTCCTCCAATGGTGGAAACCCAAAGTGGGGTGGAGTGTCCCCCACACAGCTGCAGCCCTGAAATGTCTGTTGTGAAGCCTGGGGGAAGCTGGGGTGTTTTACAGGAAAAAGGTCCCTCTTGTTTCCAGTAAGCTGCCTTTCAGAAGTGTCCAAGACACTGTGACCAGGCTTTGCCAGGTGTACAGGCTGGAGCCCAGAGGATGCTCTTCCTGTTCCCCGTGCTGTGAGCAGCTCGGGCACAGGGCTGGCACAGAACGGGCAAACCTGACCCTTCAGCTGGGCTCCTGCAGCCTCAGCTCCAGCTGCTGCTCCCAGCCTGGCTCAGGATGGACTGAGCAGGACGTGCAGCTGCCCTTGGCCTCACCCTCTGTCATCCATGTCCTGAGCATCCCACACCCTCACCCCTCACTGCTCGGCCCCACAGAGAGAAACCCTCCACCTGGCACTGCATGGGAAGCTGTGTGAGGCAAAAGGCATTCATGGGTTAAATACTGAAATCTTCTGCAGCCAAAATTGGAGACATTTTTCAAAACAGCTCTTCTGTGCCTCTGAGTGCCTGAAGTGGTTCTGAGCTCCTGGGGAAGCGCAGCCGCTGCTGGGGTGACCCCGGAGCAAACAGGAAAGAGTGAACAGGCACGGACACGGACTGTGAGCAGCTCCTAGGAAAGCCTCCATCAGAATTCAGTTATGCCATAATCTCTCTTTCTTTTTCAGCTTTTATTAACAACACCTGTAGCAAAGCAAAAGGGGAAAGAGGTGACTCTTCTCAGCAGATGGCGAGTAAGAGACAAAAGGTACCTGAAATCAGAAAGGGAACAAGATCCCAGTTGTGTGGCTGAATTCGAGATGGAAAGAAGACACCCTCTTTGAGTAATTTAGTATTTTTTGTATTGAAACAAAATACTGAGCAGTCAGCCTAGGAAGTGTCAAACACGGTTATTTAACATAAGAGGTAAATAACAAGTATTAAAGTTGTCTGGTGGAGGCTGCAGCAAGCAGTAACTCTTGAGCAGAGACTGAATCCCAGCGCTCAGCTATTTGTGCCTGACAGCCACATCCACCCCAAAATGTCTTCTGCCATCTATTAACGCACTTGCCACAGTCTCTGTCTCGAACGGTGACCCTCATTTACAGCTGTAACCTCAGCCCGTTGCCCTGGTAGTTAATAACATCCCTGTGCAGGTGCTGCTGACGTGTGATCCATCCTGGCTCCGCGGGCCTTCGTTAACAATTAGCAGCATTAACAACACTCTCAGATGGTGTCAGCAGCTCGCTCATCACCGTGGGGCTGTGAGGGGCTGTAATTGGAGCCATCTGTTTGAAGGGTTCTGTTTGCTCCAGCTTGCTGGTGGAGCTGTCGTCTCCCGCTCTTGCTCAGGCAGAGCTCATGGAGAAGAATTCTGTCCCAATGTCCCGCCTGACCCTGCCCTCTGAGGGGGCACACATTCCCTGCGTCCTGCCCCCCAGCCCCTTGTCCCCTTTCATCTCTTTTGGGACCCTTTGCACACTGGAAGGGGCTCTGAGGTCTCTCTGAGCCTTCTCCTCCCATGGAGCACCCCCAGCTCCCAGCCTGGCTCTGTGGATCAGTGTTGGGTGTTTAGCAGTGGCTCCATCGGGCTGGATCCTGGTGACTCCCCTGGGAGGGGAGGATTGTCCCCAGCCAGGCCAGGGAGGTGACAGGCAGGTGCCAGTCTGAGACCTTGCTGTGACCATGCAGACAATCCTTCCTGCAGTTTGCAGCACTGGAAACAGAAAGCTGCCTGAGGTGGAATCCTTCCCTCAGGTCCCTGGGGTGGAGGCAGAGCTCTCCTCCCTCCCCACAGGCACCAAAGCTTTGGCAGGGGAGTGCAGAGCTGCTCAGGGACTGCCGGCGCTGGGGAATGACTGCTGGGAGCGTTGGTGGCCTTGGCCCCTTGGGCAGGACCCTGGGGGATGCTGTGCCCTCCCCTGGGAGACCTCTGTGCCTCCAGCCCCGGCAGCCCCAGCCCCTGAACCCTGGGCAATTAAGCATGCGAGCTGCTGCTGAAATTAGCTGCACATGTTTATATTAACATGCAAATAAAGCAGCTTCAAATAAACCAAAATATGAAAATGTCTCTTCATTAGGTTCGGGTTTATGGCATAATTGATTTGGGGGGTGCAAGGCTCTGATTACCTTCCTGGCGCTGAAGGGATCCACAACAATCACACTGATAACAAACCATTAAACACATTCTATTAAATTACTGGTAATTCTGAAAAAGCTCAATATTGCACATGGGTTCATTTAATTTTTATGTAAATTTTATCCCTGATTTTGCAAAGTCTTAATAGTTTAACAGCAGATTAGGCTAAATTATTTTAATTGAATTTTATGTGAATTTTTTCCTTCTGCCTTTAAGGAACCCATTCATAAAGGTTTTTCTTTCAGACATTGTGCACAGAGAGAACTGGATGCTGGTGCCAGCTCCTCCAGCTTCACTGTGGGCCACCAAACCCACTTGGATTTGAAATCAAGTAAACCCAACTGTTGCTCATTTCACATGGGAAATTCAGGAAGAAAATCCTAAGTTTGGAAATAGAGCTAGAGGAGAGCAAAGGTAGCATCAAATTTGGGAACACTTTTTCCAGAGGGTCAGTACCCTGAGGTGTTTTTTTTTTATCTTCATTGGGTAGATTTTCTCACTGTTGAGACTGGATCAGAATTCCTCAGGTATTGTTCAGGTGAAGTGCTGGATTTGGAGTGTTTCTCACTGACCACTTGCTTAGAAACAGCACCTAAACTGCACCCCGAGGCTGGCACTGCCAGGATCCACACCAGGGGCTCCCTTTCACATTCCCATATTGCTCCTGGCAGCCCTGGAGTGGGAGCAGAGCCCAGATCTGTGCTCAGGAGGCAGCACTGGCACGGCAGCCCCTGCTGTGCCCCTGTGCAGCCACGGGACAGGCACAGGGGTGCCCAGGGTGGTGAGGTGAGTTACCCTCTTTGGTTCTCTCTGAGCTTTCTGTTTGCTTTTGTCTCTCTTTTTCTGTATTCCAGTAGTACAGCATTTCAAATGTCTTCACCAAAATAATGTCAGAGGATTTCTCCTTGGGTAAGTGTGCCAACAGTAACTACATCTGGGACGAGTGGAATAAATGCTGCTGATGCTCCCTCACTGGTTGTACTGAAATCATTTGTGCAGTTATTTCAGCTGCTCTTGGCTGTGGTGCTGGGCTCTGGGGTCCAGGCATGGAGGATGGAGGTGGAGGATGCCCAGATGTTCTGCCCAGCTGTTCTGCCCCATGGCCACAGGTGGAGAATGCCCAGCTGTTCTGCCCCATGGCCACAGGTGGAGAATGCCCAGCTGTTCTGCCCCACGGTGCTGTCCTTCCAGAGCCTGGGAGCACTGGGGATTTCTGGGGGTCATTGCAGGAGTGGGAGTTACACCTGGGGGCACCTGCAGCCCTGCTATGGGCCCTCCCTTTGTGCCTCTATGGGAGGGAGTCTGTGCTCAGCTCCTGTCCCAAAGGCAGCTGGGAGGGTTGGAATGGTGAGCTTTAATATTCTGCCTTATCAACCACGGCATCCAACATTCGTGTAGGGCTGCACCTCTAACAGGGCTCGGGCCACAACTATGGCTGAGTTTTATCAATGCCTCTGAATTATTCAGTGTAAAAAGGCCCCTAATTACGTTAATTGCCCAATGAGTCAGTGCATTGCAGGCACCTGGCAGCGGGAGTGACCCGGGCAGAGCCGGGCCCTGCCGGGAAGGGGATGGGAGGACGCTCCGGAGCCTTGGCCCGAGGGAAGCTTCGCTGGCTGAGGTTGGTTTCCTTTCAGCACGTCTATTTCGGAGAGCTGTTTGGATAGCAGGGCACGGATATTTTTAGAGCCATTTAGAGCGTGGTTTTGTGCGGCTCCTGTTTCCCGGGTCCATTAAGGAGCTCGCCGGGTCCCAGCGCTCCTGGGGATGCTCCTGCGGGCCGGGGGTGCAGGGATGGGGATGGAGGGATGGGGATGCAGAGATGGCATGGAGGGCAGGTGAGCAGGGGAGCAGACTGGGAGGCAGAGCTGGAGTGCAGAGTTGGGATGCAGAGATGGGATGCAGCAGGGATCGGATGCAGAGATCGGGATGCAGAGATGGGATGCAGAGATCGGGATGCAGATATGGAGGTGCAGAGATGGGGATGCAGAGATTGGGATGCAGAGATGGGGGTGCAGAGATGGGGATGCTCTCAGGAGCTGCGATCCAGGACAGAGCCCCACAACCCTCGGGGGATGCAGCTGGGAGCTCTGGGCAGTCCTGCCCACCAAATCCTGGGGATTTCTGCTCTGCTTGGCTGGTTCCAAGGAACTGGCTGAGGAAAAATCGATTTGAGGCATATGGAGATAATATTTTGAATGTGACATATGTCCCAACACAATTCTTGTTTTAGGAAGAAAAAAGATGACTTTTGAATGAAGTCTCAATAAGCAGAATATTTTCAAATGTTCAAGCCAAATCAGGCTAGAATTTGGTTATTTTTCCCCAGGGATGTAAATTCAATTTTAGATGAATTCAAAACGTTGGTTGCATACTTTTTAACCAGAAAGGCTCCTGCAGACACAGGAGGAGCCCGGCTGGGCTCTGGGCAGGTAAAGGTGTGTCACACCTGCAGAGGGGAGCGGGCAGGCTCGGGAGACATGAAACGGGAGCAAACACAGCTGCTTCAGCAGGAGCTTTTGGCAGATACATTTTTCAAATTAAATGTGAAAATACATAAGCTAACTTGGCAAAACACAACAAGCTGTGAGGATTATCAGATGGACAGGAGGAAAACTGACTTTCTCCAGGCATGATTAAAAAGTGAAATGTGAACACCAAAAGAACCAGGGACTTGGGAACATGATGAATGTGGAAATTAATGGGTTTTGGGCAATGTTTTGCCTTTTCCTGCCCGAGAAGCATCAGTATGGGGAGCTGTGAGTGTGGAAGCCTGTGCTGAATGCTAAGTCCTGGTACCCGGGGGATTGGCAGGGCTGGATGTTCCCCAGCACGAGAGGGGTCACAGGGCTGTCAGGAGGGAGTGCAGCTCTGCCTGGATGGAGGGTGACATTTAGCTGGCTCCTGCATTTGCTGGGCTTTTTGTTGCGAGCTTCTTTTGTTGGTTTTTTTTGCTTTGGCTTTTCAGTAATTTTTTAAAGTGCTAATTAGAGAATTAGGAACACTCACCTCCCACACATCAATTTGTCATGTTCTGCTTTGCCACAGTAATTCCAATAAAGGATTTTGTAATCTCCCTGCGATGCGGAATCAGTTTAACACAGACACACCTAAAGCAGAAACGTGTTATTTCATTACAAAGACACAACTGGAGACGTGCAAACACAACAAAGTGGTGCACGAGAGCTTGTTTACAAACGGGAACAGCCCGCTGCAGGTGCAGGGGAGCGGGGATTTTCTCGGGAAGGGTTAATTGTGTACCTGCAGTCTGTGGGTGGATGAGCAGAGGGGAGCGCTGTCCCCAGGCCCGGCTGTGCTGCCTCGGTGTCAGAGGTTTTCTGGCTGCTAAATCTGGACCCATTAACGTGGGAAGCAGCTCCAGAGTGAGGAGGCATCGTCCCTGGCAGTGCTCTGTGAATGGCACTGAGATCCCAGAGTGGGCTCACAGGGAGGGAGGGAGGCACAAATGTGCTGCACCATTTGCTCACTCTTCATCTTCTGTGTCAGGCTTCTAATATAATTTAATTTTGCCATTACTTTCTGAAACCTGTCATGTCTGGAACCCCACATGTTAAGGAGGCCTGTTTAATGATGATATATCCAATCTTCCTGTTTCTCCCGTTGTGATATTAATTCTTGAGAATGAAAATTAAAAAGAAGCAATGAATGTTATTTCAGTAAATTTACTGGAAGCAATTAAACTACAAACACTTTTTTTATGACTGCAGAGTGTAGCCAGTATTAGGAAACATAATTTTTTCCCTCTGCTGACTATATTTTCCCCTTCAAGCAGAAGCTGAATCTATCTATAGAAATGATGGTCTTTTTCAGAATTTTTCCCTCATCTAATTGAGTGTTGCTTTTGTACTTGTATCTTGAGCAATGTTAAATCCCATCCTCTGAGCCAGAAAATCTTCTCTAGGTGTGAAGGTCATTAATTTTAATTCAATGGAACTTTTTGACACTTGCTAGAAAATGAGGATGAGTCTCAATGAGTTTCATTAAATAAACAGAACAAATTAAAATTTGTAGTACGGCCCAGAGCAGATGAGAATCATCTCAGGGAATGGCAGCTAATGGGCAAGCATGGGCCAGCCTGGGTGGGATGGAGTGAGGGGTGCTCAGTGCAGAAACCTCTGATTTCTGTGCCTCATGGGCCCTCTTACACCTCTGTCCAAGGCTGGTTTCTGTTCCTGATGGACCCTCTCACACCTCTCTGTCCGCTGGGGGTTGGTGTCTGTGAAAATCAGAGCAGTTAAATATCCAGGATTGGATTAGCACTACAGGGGCTGCCTTCCAGTAAGGTCTGGTCTCCTTTGCCAGCCGTCCTTTCACTCCACACTGGCAGGAGCAGCTCCTCTAAGTGGTTCCTCTGTGCTTTGGCATCTCTGGTTTATTTGATTAATAATGCACTAGGCTGCATGCATCGTCTTGCCCCTGGGAATTCTTACATATCCTTCATGTGCAAAGTTCTTCCAGCCCAGTGTTTAGGAAGCAGTCTCTGCTGCTGCCCAGCGTGGGGACAGGCAGAAAACACTTGGCCAAAATGAAAAGATAAAGTCTGTAGGTCCCTTGACTGCAGCCTCTTTGGGTTTGAAAAATGTGGCTCAGTGTTTCCGGGTGAATGTTGATATTCTCTGCGAGAGAAACGAGCTGGTACAACAGCTCAATGTCATCATGGAATTTTTTAGTAATGACGTTGCTATTCCAGGAAAATAAATGGAGCCCTCAGCACCTTTGCTGTGGGTGACATGGGAGCAACATCTGTAATTCTGCACCTCCTCTGGCGTCGCTGGGAACTGCTGAAGCAGCTCCCGGCAAGAGCAGCCTTGGATCAGCAGCTTGATATTTATATCCTGGCTGGGAGCTGTGTTTGCTGCGATCGTTTGTCTCTGCAGAACAATAGCTGTAGTACATGAAAATACATTTCCTACCCTTCTCCTTCGCCCCCGGTGCTGATGGCACCTGAGCTGCCCGTCCTGCTGCCACCTCCCTTTGCCGGGCACTGCCTACTGCTGCAATTCGATTGTCTTTTTGGTTTTTGTTACAATGGAGGAAAAAATAATGGTGTGGTTTCAGCTGAGCCAAGGGCTGGCCAGTCCTTTGCAGCCTGGGCTCCCCCAGGAGGGGCAGGGGGCACGAGGGGCAGGGGCACTGCCCACCCTGGGGCAGGAGGAGAGGGTGGGAAATGCCCACAAACCAAACCCTGCCCACTGAACCCAGGGCACAGCTGGCAGGAGTCACAGCATCCCTGAGGCTGGAAAAGGCTCCAAGGTCGGGCCCAGCCTTCAAGCCCTCATCACTTTGTCAGCTCCACCAGACCCCGACCCTTGGCTTCTGTCTGGCTTCAGAGAGTCTGGATTCACTTTTTCAGTACAACTAAATTAAAAAATAATTAAATTGTAAGCTTCAGATGATAGTTTGATTATTTAAAAATAATCAAACTATCATCTGAAAATGCCAAAGCAAACTGCTTTGAGTTTGTGAAAGATTTTTACTGTTAATTTACTAAATATTTTGATCAACTTGAATTTGATTTGATTTATTGGTTCTGTTTTTTGGATTTTATTTTTTTTTTGACACAGAAAGGGATAAAAAGTTTTAGCTCAGTTGTTCGCTGAGTTCCAATTAGGCTTTAACAATTTAATGCTAGAAATCTGAAAGCATGTCCAAACATTTCACTTGCAAACAAGTAAATTTTAGAATTTATTCTCATAAAATAGTTGGTTGCCTGGAATCCAATTATGTTGGGTTAGTTTATTTTTTGTCTGGCATTTTTGTCAGGTTTTAAATGACCCACTGAGCCATTGATTTGCTGTGTGAAGTCTCTTTGTCTGACAGGAGAACAGCATTTGCTCCACAGCAGGACTCAACCGTCAATAATCAGTAATTACAGAATTTTAGAAATGCAGATTTGTTTCTCTACAACTGAAATAATTTTAACAAAAGTGTCTGAAAATACAGGAGAAAGGAAAATTTAGGAAAAAGGAAAATTCCTTCCCTGCTGGGGGCGCTGGGGCAGCCTGACCCCACCAGTGCCAGCTGCTGGGCACCAAGCAGGGCACAGGGCACAGGGTGGTTGCACTGGCACACCTGGGAAGGTTTTTCCCCCCAGAGGGTGGAATGAGATGGGCTTTAAGGTGTCCTCCAATCCATTCCCCTTAATTTTGAGTTAATTAAGTCATTAATTTCCTTTAGGTATTTGGATATGCAGGATGGAATGCAGAAACCTGGGTGCAGCCTTTCCAATATTGTTTGAAGATGGATTACAGGTTTTGGCCTCTTAAAAATGCTTCTGTAGATTTGAGCAGATTCATTCCTGGCATGACTCTATTAACTTACAAGTGTTATTATCAAGAGCACCAAAATGCCAGCAAGCTGTGGGTGACAACGAGCCAGGGACGTACAACAGAAGTGATTAAGGAGCTTGAGGAACTCAGAGGGAAAGATTAAAAGAACAAAATGTTTAAATTGGATAAACAGCAACAGCGGCTGTGATAATCAGCTGCTGGCGTGTGAGGGGTGCAAGTGCCAAGAGCATAATTTTAAAAGGGATTTAGCTACAAGTGGGATAAACTTGGGATGTGGATGAGACGTTTTCCTGTTATTATTTGAAGCTGTCAGAGAGCAGGGCCAGCTGGGAGCCCTGCAGAAGGTGGGGCAGGGTGGGGTGGGCCAGGGTTCCATCCATCCTGCAGTGCCCACAGGAATCCTGTGCAGCCAGGAGCGTTCCTGTCCCTGGAGGGTTCCCAGTGCAGCCTTGGGGCTGCAGCTCCGCACAGCACCTGTGCAGGTGAATGGGGCCTCAGTGTTACTGTTGGAGGCTTTAATGCTACTGCACAAAAATCCTGTACCAAACAGCGCTGTGGCACTCACAGGAGGGGGGGATTCACTGGAAATTGCCAAGGTGGTGTGAAATACCCATTTCTGCTGATCTGGGGTCCAGTGAGCAGCAGTGAGGAGGGCAGGGCATACCCTGGGCATGGCACTGGGGTGGCACCTTCTGCTACCGAGGGGCTGAGTTTGGGCCAGCCCGGGGCTCCTCCTCTGCTCCTGGGGAGATCGGAGTGCCAGCAGTGCCCGGAGCTGGCCCTGGCATGTGCCTGAGCCTGAGCCTGGCACGGGGTTCAGCCAGGGGGCGATGCTCCCACTCATGGCCCCGGGTGTGACCTGCAGGGTGGGCTCAGGGCAGGCAGGGTGGGCTCAGGGCCGCCGTGTCCCCCTGTCCCCAGCCCGGTGTGACATGCACGGCTCTCTCCTGCTCAGGCTGCCCGGCCCGGCAGTGAGCAGATCAACATCTCAAACGCGCACGGTAATCGGGATTCTGAGCAGGGCGAGATGAGAATGAGCTGCCTGTCTGGTGCTTCTGTGTTTATCTCCAAATGTCAGCACTGGCACTGCACGCTGTGATAGGGAGGATCTGCTGCTCCCGGTGCACAGTTAGCGAGGGGGAATGAGGGTGCGGAGGGACAGCAGGGATTGAATCCGGCTGTGGGGACAGCAGCTCCTGAAAATGCTGCCCCAGGTCCGGAGGGACAGCGGGAGGGAAAGTCCTGTCCTGCCAAACCCGGGGACAGGGCTGGACACGGGGCTGGACACAGGAGCTGGACAGAGGGCTGGACATGGACACTCCTGCACCCGAACTCGGGGCAGGGAAGGCTCCAGGGGCTGGGACACCAGCTCAGATCCTCCTCCTGGCCCTGAGCTCAAAGCTGCCCTCTGCAATATGGGCCACAGGTGCCTGCTGGAGCAGGAGGTGGGGGGTTCTGTCCCTCACCGATTTTCCTGTGGCCTTTGCCATGCCTTACATGGCAATGACAGATTTGCACAGCTTCTGGGGGAGGTTTGAGGGGTGTCAGCAGCCTCACAGGCTTCCAGGGATGTGAAATCACAATTTCACAAGGTCCCTCTGTTACTTAGGGGAGAGTTTTGGTTCAGTGTGTTTGTGCTTTCCTGTCAGGAGCTCTGTCAGGAGCAGTGCTGGATCTCTGATTGCTTAACCCAGAGCCAGGAGCTGGTGCTGGATAAAGTGCTGCAATCCCTGGGTGTGCTGGGGGCTGTGACTGTCCCCTGACAGATCCCATAGGGACCCATCCCCTTAGAGCCCCCCAGCCCCGTGGGCTCTGGGCCCTGGCTGTGCCAGCATGAGCAGCTCCAGCCCCGCTCCCCCAGGGCTTTTCACAGCATTTGCTTGCTGTTCTCACACACACAAACCTCATTGCTCTCCCTGTGGTTTTCAATCCCCACTCCCAGTGGGCTGATTTATTTTTAATGCCTGTACAAGGCTGGAACTTTCTCCCAGGCTCTGCCATCCCTGGTACCAGCCCAGTGGTGCTATTTTTACCAGGAGCTGAGAAATGCCAGCACAGCACTGAAAATTTTATCATGCCAACTGTGCAGCTGCATCTCCTCAGGTCTTTGTTGCGTCACTGAGCTCCAGCTCGGGCCCTTCCTTGCTGGCTCTGTGTTCCATTATTTACAACACACATTTTCTGACCCAAAATCAGCCTCTCTGTTCTCTCAGGTCACAAAACTGCTCTGAGCCCCTCTGGAGGGGGCAGGTGACGCTCAGATGGGAGATGTGCCCTGTCCCTGTCCTGTCCCAGTGCTGGTGGAGCCTGCAGTGAGTGGGACACTGAGGGTTCCATTCAGGAGAAAGGAAAATTTAGGAAAAAGGAAAATTCCCTGTCCTGCTGGCTGTCCCTGTCCTGCCTCCCAGCAGCTGCCCCAGAATGATCTGTTCTCTCCTTGCGCTCCCATTGCTCATGCTGTGTGTGCAGTGCTGTGATCAGCACTCCCTGGGGACTGCTCCTGCTCCTTCCACCTTCCTCTCACCTTCTGTAGTCCCAGCATTTCCATCTTGGCAGCAAAAATAGAAAGACCAAACAGAAAGCAACTTTTTCCTGTCACATCTCTCCAGCAGCCCCTGGCATGAGCTGAAGATGTAACAGGAAGGGGTTTGTGATGCTGTGGGGTGGGAGGGGAGCAGAGGGGGCTGTGTGGGGCTGCTCAAAGCTGAGGGTCCCACTGCCAATTCACAGAATGACAGAGGGCTTTGGGTTGGAAAGGGCCTCAGGCAGTGCTTGCAGTCTGAATGGAGGGGAAATACTAGGCCTTCCTCCCACAGGTGGGTTTGTAGGTAATGATGGTATCATGAAGGTACAGGTTAGAACACAGGTGCCTTTAGAGTCAGTGTGAAGCTGCTCTCCTGCCAGGGCAGCCACTTGTCATGTCTGCAAGTCCAGTCTGTTGGAAGGTTAAGGGCAGTGAAGGGGGGACTGTGCACATTTGATGTTATTCCTTCTATTATCCAACTCTTCTGGTCCTCACGCCCTGTCCCAAGGCAGAGCAGCTCCTGGGCAGCCTCCAGAGCTGCTTCCCAAGGCAGAGCTGCCCCATGGCAGCTCCCTGCCCGGCTGAGAGGGGCTCTGTGCCTCTCCTGGGGCTGGGCGCCCACCCCGGACCTTCCAGGAGTGCTGAGCTCCAGAGGCTGGGAGGGACAGGGGAGTTGTTTAATCGGGTGGTGGAATGCAAATACGATGAAGGAGCTGGTGAGGAATTGCATTCTGTGTGCGTGTGCAACCTGCAGAACGTTCCTGTCACGAGGCTGATTTATTACAGAGCTCTCCCAGAGAAGAGGAGCCACAAACAGCAGGGATGAGGGGCTGCCGGGCTCTCCTGGGGTGTATCAGACCAGGATCCATGTCCAACAACCAATTAATGTCAGGGAAAACTGCACGAGAGGGGAGCGGAGGGAAAGAGTTCCAAGAGGTTTTTTTAAGAAATAAGAGTAAAAGCAGTCTTTGCCAGGATTAAGGGGAGTAAATTAAAAGGTCAGGATTAAAAGCTGTGTTTTGGAAATGTTTATAGCAGGATTTTCTCACCCAGGGGTAAGAAAACCCCAACAAAATGAGCTCTGTGGTGTTGTCATCTCTGTGCAGCAGGAAAGGAGAGAGAACAGGAGAAACCTGAGTGCTGATCTCCTCCCCTTGCCTTCAGATACATGTTTCTGAAATTATTTGCTTCTGTACAAACCCTGGGTTTTATAGCTTTTTATTAAACAATACCTGCAAATAAGTTTCAGCTGCTTTCCTGCCTTGCCTAATCCCCGTGTTTTGGCACAGATAAATCCTGTATAATTAGCTGCGGCTCGGGCAGCCTGATGGGGATGGAATGAAAGCTCTCCCCCAGCAGCAGCGGGCCTGGGGCTGGGCTCTGGCCCCCTCAGCCTGGGTTAGTTTGGGTTTGGGGGCAGGACAGGGACAGCTGGGGCAGGGCCTGACCTGTCAAATACATTGTGAACAGATTTGTGATTGAACTCTGTGGTTATTCATCTTCTGTGTCGTATTATCTCCTTTTTCTTTTAAATAATTTGTGCTTAAATTGATATTTTATCTGTAAACTGAGTATTTAGCACAGATTTTATGGGTTTTCATTGCAAATCACAGCAGTAAGATGTCAATCATTTGCTAACATTTTTGCTATCATATTTACACATTTACAGGGACTTTGCTGGTGCAGGAAGGGCCTGGCCTCCAGTCTCAGCCCTGGGCATGGCTGAGCTGTCCCAGCACCTGCAGCTCTGCATGGGATGGGCACAGATACATGAGTGTTTGCTGCATGGGATGGGCACAGATACATGAGTGTTTGCTGCATGGGATGGGCACAGATACATGAGTGTTTGCTGCATGGGATGGACACAGATACATGAGTGTTTGCTGCATGGGATGGACACAGATACATGAGTGTTTGCTGCATGGGATGGGCACAGATATGTGAGTGTTTGCTGCATGGGATGGACACAGGCATGTGAGTGTTTGCTGCATGGGATGGGCACAGATACATGAGTGTTTGCTGCATGGGATGGGCACAGATATGTGAGTGTTTGCTGCATGGGATGGGCACAGATATGTGAGTGTTTGCTGCATGGGATGGGCACAGATACATGAGTGTTTGCTGCATGGGATGGGCACAGATATGTGAGTGTTTGCTGCATGGGATGGGCACAGATACGTGAGTGTTTGCTGCATGGGATGGGCACAGATATGTGAGTGTTTGCTGCATGGGATGGGCACAGGCATGTGAGTGTTTGCTGCATGGGATGGGCACAGGCATGTGAGTGTTTGCTGCATGGGATGGGCACAGATACATGAGTGTTTGCTGCATGGGATGGGCACAGATACATGAGTGTTTGCTGCATGGGATGGGCACAGGCATGTGAGTGTTTGCTGCATGGGATGGACACAGATACATGAGTGTTTGCTGCATGGGATGGACACAGATACATGAGTGTTTGCTGCATGGGATGGACACAGATACATGAGTGTTTGCTGCATGGGATGGGCACAGATACATGAGTGTTTGCTGCATGGGATGGGCACAGATACACGAGTGTTTGCTGCATGGGATGGCACAGATACACGAGTGTTTGCTGCATGGGATGGACACAGATACATGAGTGTTTGCTGCATGGGATGGACACAGATACATGAGTGTTTGCTGCATGGGATGGGCACAGGCATGTGAGTGTTTGCTGCATGGGATGGACACAGATATGTGAGTGTTTGCTGCATGGGATGGGCACAGATACATGAGTGTTTGCTGCATGGGATGGGCACAGATACATGAGTGTTTGCTGCATGGGATGGGCACAGATACATGAGTGTTTGTTGTATGGGATGGGCACAGATATGTGAGTGTTTGCTGCATGGGATGGGCACAGATATGTGAGTGTTTGCTGCATGGGATGGGCACAGATACATGAGTGTTTGCTGCATGGGATGGGCACAGGCATGTGAGTGTTTGTCCTGCCTGCCTGGACATCCTCCCACCTTCCCAGGGATGGGACACTGGGTACCAGCAAGCACAGGACAGAGAAATTGGTGCAAACTGCAGGGCTGTGCCCGACCCAGGCACACATCAAAGATTTCAGGCTTCAAACCAGCCTGGGCCAGGGTTCATCACTGCATTTCCACTTCAAACTAAGCAAGCTTAATGTTTCCCAAGGAAATTCTGTCTCATCTAGATATACACACATGTATGAAAGAAAAGAGGGAAGAAGGCTTGAGACTCAAATGTGTCATTTCTTGTTTGTGGAGCAGGAAGGTTCATGTTGCTCTTCACTGGGGCAGGTTTCTGTAACCCCAAACTCTGTGAGGAACATCTCCTGCCTCTCCACAGCTCCTGACTGAGTCCCCAACCACCCCTGAATTCTGCATTAATGCTGTCCATGAGCACCATGGATTTTACTTACTCTCTACCCAAGAAGGGTTAAACCATTCTGTGCCTTCCTTTCAGCTCTGATTGAGTTGAAAATGAGAAGTTCCAGAAAAAATTAATTTCCTGGTAAGGAAAGGGATTGTGTGAGTGACCCTCTGGGCTCAGGTGGTTTAATTCCCCCGTGCAGTCTCTCTGGGTGGGAGAGCTCAGCTCAAAGGAAAAAGGGAATTCTGTTATAATAAGAACATGGCAGAGCAGCTGATAACATTATCAAAGAGATGAAACTTTTGCAAATGCTGTTTAGCCCTTGCCTTCCTTCTCCCAAAGTGAAAATGAATCATGAGGGAGGACAAAGCCTGCACCCTCTGGCAGCCTTTCCTTCAGCTTTCATTTGGTTTCTCTGCCATGATGTCCATGAATTCTGCCTGCCTGAGAGCTCAGGGAATAAACTCAGCAGGACCTTGGGCAGGAGTGGAAGCCAGGTTATTTCACCTGTGTGTGGCTCTGAGGCTCAGGGGCTGGCTAATCCCTCCCTGCTCCATCCTGTCCTTTTGTGCAGCCCCTTTGTACCTGCACGCTTCCAGAGCTCTGCACAGGCACTTGTAGAAGGAGAGAGCTTGAAGGAATGATGTGGATAATTGGGTTTATTCAGCTGGAGCAGAGGAGTGAGAGGC
This sequence comes from Zonotrichia leucophrys gambelii, assembly GCF_028769735.1. Classification (NCBI taxonomy): domain Eukaryota; kingdom Metazoa; phylum Chordata; class Aves; order Passeriformes; family Passerellidae; genus Zonotrichia; species Zonotrichia leucophrys. The sequence goes on from NC_088183.1 coordinate 539,043, forward strand.
CGGAGCTCACCTGGGGCTGCAGCTCCAATCCCTGGGACAGGGACAGGGCTGGGGCTGTGCCAGACAGGGTCAGGCTGGATTTTGGGAAAGGTTCTGATTCCCCCAAGGGTGCTGGCACTGCCCAGGCTCCCCAGGGATGGGCACAGCTGCCAGAGCCCCAGGAAGGTTTGGATACTGATCCCAGGGATGCCAGGGTGGGATTTTGGGGCTGGGTGATCCTGGGGGTCCCTCCAGCTCAGGAGATTCTGTGTAAGCCATGCTGAGTGTGGCGGTGCTACTGCATTAACAGCTGGACTCTTGATAAGTCTGGGAGGTCTTTTCCAACCTTGGTTCTCTGCTGATTGTATGGAGGAGCATGGGATTCTCTTGTGCAGCCACTGTAAGCACATGGCCTGTGTGTCCTCAGGTGTTTGCAGGATTTCAGGGGGCTCGGATGAGAATGGTACCATGTTCCTTTCCCAGTGTGCTCCCATGTGATGGCTCTGCCACGGTGTTGTCTCAGCAATCCAGGAACAGCAGCGGGGAGGAGGGGATGCTAAATCTTCAAAACCAAGCTGAACAAAAAGTGAATGCATTCCAGCAATAATTGCTTTCTGTACGCAGAGATAAGCTGCCAAAATAACAAGAGTGTCATTTGAAATGCTGCTTTTCCTCCTACGAGGAGCTCTGGGCTGATCCTCAGCTGGAGTAAGAAATGATGGAATTCCTTAGGAGCAGCAGGGCTGGGGCACTTCCATCACCCTTGGGGCACAACCCCAAATAAGAAATAATGGGATTCTTGAGGGCAGCAGGGCTGGGGCACTTCCCATCACACAGGCCTGTCCTGCTCGGGGTGTGACCAAACCTGGGGCAGGTGTCTGGAGAGCCAGAACCTGGGGGTTGGAACAAACCCTGAAAACCTCCTCTATGAGACGCAGTCGTTGTGCAGGCTCCACAGTGGGACCTGGCTGATGCTGCCAAAAAATGTGAGAGAAGGCAATGCCAGCAGGGTCTGGGTCTCTGCCCAGCCAGGAGGGAACTGGGTGGGCACAGATCATGATGGGGGCAAAGCAGGGATGCAATGAGCTGTGAGCATGCAGTGCCCCCAGGGATGCAATGAGCTGTGAGCATGCAGGGTGCAGGGATGCAATGAGCTGTGAGCATGCAGTGCCCCCAGGGATGCAGTGAGCTGTGAGTGTGCAATGAGCAGGGATGCAATGAGCTGTGAGCATGCAGGGTGCAGGGATGCAATGAGCTGTGAGTGTGCGGTACCCCTGAGAATGCAATAAACTGTGAGCATGCAGTGTGCAGGAATGCAATGAGCTGTAACTGTGCAGTGAGCAGGAATGCAGTCAGCTGTGAGTGTGCAGGGTGCAGGAACATGCAGTGTGCAGGGATGTTATAAACTGTGAGTGTGCAGTGAGCAGGGATGCAATGAGCTGTGAGCATGCAGAGTGCAGGGATGCAATGAGCTGTGAGCATGCAGTGCCCCCAGGGATGCAGTGAGCTGTGAGTGTGCAGTGAGCAGGAATGCAATGAGCTGTGTGCATGCAGAGTGTGGGGATGCAATGAGCTGTGAGCAGAGCACACCCTCCATCCTCCCTCCCAGGCACAGCTTTTCCCTTGGGAAGGGGCTCCCCTGTGGCTGAACCCAGACAAGCTCCGTGCCTGGCTTCCACGTGGTCCCTGGCACTCTGAAGAAGGGCTGGGATGTTTTGCTCATCCTTCAGCTGCTCCTGGAGCAGGCACTAAACTCCCAGGATCCTCACTAGTGCCAATTACTCCCCTGTGTTTTGAAGCACAGGAGAATGCTCCATGCCTGCGAATGGAGCATCCCTGGGCAGAGAGAGAATGAGAATGCTCATCCCTGGGCAGGCCACCCCCAGGAACAGATGTCCAGAGCTCAGGCTGGCATTGCCCAGGTTGTTAGAGACACAGAAATGCCAGTGTAATTTAAATTATTTTTAAAAATGCTCAGTGTAATGCACAGGATGGGGGCGAGTAGGGTTCTTTCCTAACACACAAATCCTCTGCATAAAAATGAGTTGGAAATACCAGCGATGTGTGGAGCAGAAATAAAAAGAACTTGTGTTTGGCTGCCCTGCTTCAATCCATCTCCCTCAGTAATTGAATGTACATTCCCAGAGGAGAGAGGAGCAGCTCACCTGCTGCAGCTCCTGCATTAATTGGCACAAATATTGAGAGCGTCTTGGGAAAGACATTGGGGTGGGGCTGGTTCTGGTCAGAATAAATGAGTGAGGAATTGCAAGTACCCTGAAAGGTCTGAAGGGCTGGAGGCTGTGCCTGGCACAGGACAGGGACAGTCAGGATTTACCTGATGCTCTTTTCTGATTTCAGTGTGTGGAACAGGGACAGTCAGGATTTACCTGGTGCTGATTTATTTCTGTGTGTGGGACAGGGACAGTCAGGATTTACCTGGTGCTGATTTATTTCTGTGTGTGGGACAGGGACAGTCAGGATTTACCTGATGCTCTTTTCTGATTTCAGTGTGTGGGACAGGGACAGTCAGGATTTACCTGGTGCTGATTTCTGTGTGTGGGACAGGGACAGTCAGGATTTACCTGGGCTGGTTTCTGTGTGTGGGACAGGGACAGTCAGGATTTACCTGATGCTCTTTTCTGATTTCAGTGTGTGGGACAGGGACAGTCAGGATTTACCTGGTGCTGATTTCTGTGTGTGGGACAGGGACAGTCAGGATTTACCTGGGCTGGTTTCTGTCTGTGGGGCCCTGCTGCCCTGGCAGGGGTGGGAAAAGGCCCAGAGGGGTTTGCAGCCTTGGGGCTGGTGCTGCTCCATCCTCTCCTCTTTCCAGCTGCACAGAGCCTGCTGAGCCCCCTGGCTTTGCCATGCAGCCTCTCAGACCCTCTGAACGTTTCCACTTGAAGCAAAGCAGAACTTCCCAGTGTTCTCACAAGGCAAAGTCTCCTCTGCTCTGTTCTTTTGATGTGGCTTTTGCTGGTGGAAATCTCTGACCTTGCTTTATAGCCAGGGGAGCCCAATGAACCCAGAAGCCGTCGGTGAATTTGTCTGGGAGGGGAACTGCATTTGAATTGGGAGCAGTGGCTCACAAGGTTATTGAGAGGAAACAGCCCCAGGCTGGGTCAGGATCAAGGCAGGCTCAGGGTGGGCACAGCAGGAATTTCCCCATGGAAAGGGGGCTCAGGCACTGGCACTGCCCGGGGAGGGTGGGAGTGCCCATCCCTGGAGGTGGCACTCGGTGCCCTGGGGACAAGGTGGGCACAGCTGGCACTGCAGGGGCTGGGAGGGCTTTTCCACCCCTGAATCCCCCGTGGCTCTGCCCTTTCTCCCAGCAGGATGCTCTGCTGTGGGTCACAGCTGGGGCTCTGGCAGTGGGAGAGCCCTGGGCAGAACCTGAGCAGGGATTTTTGGGCTGGGGCTGGAATTTCACCCCTTTGTGGGGCAGCCCTGCTCTGCCCCGGGCTCTGTGCCTGCCTGGGGGGTTTGGCACTGCCAGGGCTGCTCTGCCCTGCTCTGCTCTGCTCCCTGTAACCTATTAGTGTTCCTTATCAACATGCTGTTAATATTAATTGCTTCAGAAATTCTAACTCCAGGAGGGCAATGAAAATGCAATTACGGAGCTCGCAGATCCGGATTCCCCACCCCGGAATCTCATTTCTGTGGTGGATTGCAGCCATGGAGCTGTGATTATGGCGAGAGAATAGAAAATAAATCCCAGCCAGGATGTGCAACTACAGCTCCTGGAAGGGCTGCTGAGGAGTTTCATGGATTGCTCTGCAAAACCCTGGGGTGATTTCTGGCAGCTTTTGTTTTGCTGGGTGGTGTGAGGGTGGAACAGGAGAGCTTCAGCCACACGTGCAGTGGTGATTTCAGGAGTATTTGTGATCTTTGTATCAGGAAAACACTGACTTGAAAGTCACTGAAAATATGGTGTTTTCTTTATGCAAATATTATAATCACCTAATCCTGCAAACTGGGCTCGATTCAAAACTGGTCTAATGTGCAGAATTTTGGACGCTGCTTAATTATTAATGGCTAAAACGTTTTTTAGTTTAATTTCGTTAATGTTTATAGAATATCTGCACATAATGTGCTACAATAGAAAGAAGGTTTTTGCACTGCATAAAAAATGCAGAAAACATTTTGGTTAATTTTAAGACTTTTACAAAGCCCCAGTTTGACTCCTGGCAGCTGGGGGTCTGGAACATGATCTTTAACAACTGGGTTTATAACTTCCTCAGGGTTTAGACCTTTCTTGTAGCTGTGTTTCAGCAGTTCCTGGTGCTGTAATCGATAGAGGGGAATAAACTAAGTGCAGAGGAATGCAGCTTTGATTTTGTGATAGACTTTGCTTCTCCTGTCCCCAGAGGGTGGTTCTGCTGTGGGTGAGCAGGACAGGGATGTGCTGGGGGCGTTGGCTCCCCTGGAATGTTCTGGTTAATGGGAAGGGGTGTCAGTGAGGAGGCTCCTGTGGGGCTCAGGGAACCTCAGGGACCCCAAGGTGTCCCAGGACACCCAGGGAGGGTGAGGGCTCACGTTTAACCCAGGGGCAGCCCCAGGGGCTCATTTCACACCAGCAGCACCTTTGTATTTCTGCCTGGTGGGAAATCAAAATGATTCTGTACTGAACTGGCACAAAAACAAATCTCCAAGTATTAAAAAGTGCTTAAATCAGAGGCTGAGAGATGTTTTATTGGTTTGTTTATAGTCCAAGCCCATAAAGGAGGCTGGAGGCACACAGAGCAGAGTTCAGGCAGTGAGCTGCCTGGAGCAGCAACTGGACACAAAGACACCAATTTTGGAGAGTTTTGAATACCAGGAGGTGGAGTTTGTTACCTCTGAGGGTGAGCTCCATCTCACCCGGCCTCTCTCTGTGTGAGAGGTTTTGCTAATTATGGATGCTCACAGTAAGCTGAGGGGGCTGTCACTTATTTGCTGGTTTAAAGATGCATTTTGGAGACCCTGAGAGAAATCTGAGGGCTCTGAGTAGCTGGAGCCCCATGCTCAGTAATAGGATTTGGAAGTGATCCATCTCCTCGTGAGCAGAGTGTGCCAGTGGCTCCTTCCTCTGCTCCAGCTCCCTGCACGTGCCATCAGCATGAATAAGTGATGGCCAGCAGATTGAACATGCCTTTGATGAGCTGGGGAGAGCAGCTCTGTGTCGGTCTGAGCCCGCTCTCGTGCTTCCTGCACTGGATTAGGCGCTGTTTGCTGGGTGGCTTTGATTTCAATAATGCTCAGTCAAATATTCAGTAGACTGTTAACTGGGGAATAGCAAAAGGAGTTTAATCTTGTCAGATCAGCTCTGGAGAGAGCTCAGTATTTGTGGACTTTATGGTTCTTACATAATTGATTATAAAGTCATATTTTATACATCTGTCTTACACGGGTTCATCTCCAGTAGGATCCACTCTAGGAGGGATGGATGGATGGACAGACAGATGGATGGATGGATCCATGGATGATGGATGGATGGATAAAGGATGGATGGATCCATGGATGGATGGATGGACGGATGGATGATGGATGGAATCCATGGATGGATGGATGATGGATTGATCCATGGATGGATGGATGGATGAGCTGCCCAGGGGAGCTGCTGCATCCATGGAGGTGCCAAATGCCTCTCAGTGGTTTTGCAGTGAGATGGGACCCCTGCTTATCCTGCAGGACCTTTCTCACCCCTCCCTCTGTGCTCCAGCAGCCACATCCACCTGCTGGGTAATGCCCAGGTCAGGTCTAGTCCTTGTGCTTGACAGATCTTGGTGTGTCACAGATCTTGCAGTCTGACTTACATGGGCTGGGATTAGAGGCCAGCAGGCAGAAATTGTCTGCTCCCCATGGTTCCAGGTAGGCAAACCTGTCTCCTCGTGTCTCTCTGGATTTTAAATACCAGCAAACTGGAGAAATGTAACAAAATCCAATCAACTTAATCAGGGTCATCGAAGGCTGTGATTGGAAATCACAACCCAAATTTCCAGAAAGCAGAGGAGCCACAGCTGCTCTGAAATCCATGTCACAGTGGTTTCAGACCTTTCAAGCCAACATCCTTTCTGCTCGTGAAATGTCATTGTTGCTGAAGTGACACTCCAGTTTCCAAGGGCTGTGTTAGAGCTGGCACAGGCACTGACAGGGGAGCACAGCCCAGTGACAGCCCCGGCAGTGACACAGGGAGAGAGGGCTCCTCTCCACTGCCGCCTCCCTCAGGGGCTGCTCTGCTCCTGCCCGGAGACACCAGCTGGGCCTGGGGGCACTGGGCATGGCCTTGGCAGGGGATGGGGGCACAGGGGACAGTCTGTGCCCAGGGAGCAAACTGAGCGCACGTGTCCCTGCCTGGAACATATGGTCAGCAATGGTACCTGATTAAATCCTCAGGGAATCCTCAGTGTGAGCCAGGAGCCCCAGCATGGAAACCCCACGGACAGCAAGGCCATTGTGCATCCCCTGCTGCTTCAACGCTGCCCAGCTCAGACAGGAGGAGGAGCAGCTGCCCCTTCCCCTGCCAGTGCTGGCTCATATCTGATCCTTCACTCTGGGGTGTGTGCCCTGCTGGGTGTGTGTCCCTCCAGCCTGGGCTCTGACCCCTCATCAGTGTGGTAGAGGGGTTATTTTGTAAAACAAACCCAAAAGTGCATTTTTTTCTTGCTTTTTGTAAAAAAGCAGAGTTTAGAGTCAGGTCTGTCAGTCACCAAAGAAATATTTCTGTTGGCTTAAAGTCCTGCTGCTACTTCCATTGCATTCTTATCAGGAGGAGCTGGAGCCTCTGCAGGGAAGGCAATCTTTAATCCATCCATCCTGCCTGCCAGCCTTGATCTGAGGGGGCCACTGCCAATTTGGCTTTGTTTTCCCAGACCATGGAACCACGGGCAAATCCTGCCAAATTAAACTCGTCTGAAATGTCACCAGCATCCCAATTCCGTATATGTTCTTTTAATGGGATCTTGCTGGAGGGGTTTCCATTCACTGCATTTGCAAAGCCCCTGCCCTGATGCTTCCAGGCCAGCTGTGCCTGTTGCTGTGCCTGGGGCAGAGCAGGGGGGGTTCCATGGGAGATGTATTGAGGGGGTGTCTGTGAGCTCTCCTGGGAGGAACCTGCAGGATGTTATGGAAAACACGGACCTGGCTGGGGAGAGGCTGCAAAAACCACCCTGGTTTAGCAGGGGAGCTCAGGGCTTCGGCTGAGGTGGCTGTTCCTTGGCAGAGCCAGAGGAGAGGCAATGGGAGTGGGGCTGGAAAGGGAATGTGTGCCCTAAAGCATCCCTGAGGTGCTGTGGGTGCCCTGGAGGTGTGCAGTGCCCTGCGAGTGATCTCAGCACCATGACCCGGGATCAGGGCAGTACCTGAGCAGGAATTCCTGCTGCTGCTGATGGGGGATTGCTCTCCAGCTGCAGCAGCTCCCTCCCCATCCCTGTTTGTGTCAGAGCAGGCACGCATCCCCTCTCCCAGGCAGCACTGCATCTGCTTAATTATTCTGCTGCTGTAGGGACAGTAAAGGGATGGAGGCAGGCAGGTACCCCGTGCCTCTGGAAATCTGAGCACTAATGAGATTTTCTGCACGGGCAGCTTTGGGCCAGTTGTGTTTCTGTGCTCGGTTTCAGAAGGCACTGGCACCAGGCAGAGCCTTCTCCTGAGCTTCCACGAGAGCTGGCTGAGCAGCTGATGCTGAAAGGTTTTCAAGGAAATGCAAACGTGCAGAAACAGAGCTCTTTACCAAGGGCCTCTCCAAGCCCAGGTCAGAGCTCAGGGTGCAGATCCCCAGGGATGGAGCTGCTTTTCTCCACCAGAGCCACCCGTGAGGACCCCCCAGCTCTGGCCATCCCCCCTTTGCTTGCTCCTTCTGTTGCACAAGGACTGGGTTCTGTATTTTGGCTGAATGTTGGTGGTTTTAATCCATTTCTCTTGTTTTTTTTTGTCTTTCTGTAGGATTTTTTCCTGCTCTTCCAATAGCTCTCCATCAAATATGATTAATCTGGACTTGATTCTTTGGCTGCTTTCCCCACTCATTCCATGGTGGGATTGAAACACGTTTATTGCAGTATTAGGGTGGGAGGAACTCTTGTTATTGTTGATGCTTTACCTGTTCTTTGGAGAAAACACTTTCATCTCCAGCACCACCAGACTTTTATAAACATTAACTGTGTTAATGAGAGTGAGAAAAGAAATTGCATTTGTGCCAACAGTGGGAACAAAATGTGTAATTTCTCCATTAGTCGATCAGGTTTGCTCATGTAAACAACATGATTAAATTTGTCTGCGTGCATCGTGCTATATGAATAATAATGATCATTAAAAAGCCATGCAGGGCCCGAAGATAACGAGATTGTGCTGGGCAGAGCTCGGAGGGGTGGCAGTGCTGGGGCAAACAGAGCCAGGCTGGGTTTGGCAGTGCCAGGGCCAGCCTGGGCATTGGGGCATTGGGGCTGTGGGGCCATTGGGGCTGTGGGGCCATCAGGGCTGCATTTCCCCAGCCCAGCTCTGTGACAGGAGTTGGGGCTGGAGAAAGGGAAAAATCCTTGTTCTGCAGGGACGCTGCTCGTGTGCAGAGCAGTTTTACACGAGTGGAAGGCTTTGAAGTGGAATCCTGCTTCTTGTTCAGCACAAGGCACAGCCCAGGGGACAGGAGAGGGGACAGGACCTGTCCCTCACACACTGCACAGCCCTGGGAGGGACGTTTGCAATTCCTCCAGGAAGGAAATACCCACACGGACGTTCCCTGGTGGATTCCCTTCCTTCAGGATGTTTGTGTAAATCAAATTATTTATTTAGAAATCCAAGAACTCCATGGATGCCTGAGGGCTTGCTGTGCTGTTGAGAATTGAGATTTTGATCAGAATCCTTCTCAAACTCTGTAAGAAGACAGGGAAGGTGCCATTTGGGCTGTGGAGCTGTGCAGCTTTGGGTTTCAGTGACAATGAAGGGCTCAGCACTCCTGCACTGCCCTGGGGCACCTCCTGTTCGGGGCTGCAAACCCCAAACCCTCAGAGGCAGTGGGAGTGGGGCTGGGTGAGCACTGAACACACAGACAGCAGGGGCTGGAACTCAGTCAGTGTTTAATTGTGGCTGTCAGCAGTTACTGTGTGGGATGAGCAGTAACCCATGTCCCCTGTGGCACAGTAATTAATGTCCCCCTGTCCAGGGCACCCTCAGGGGCTGTGAGGGGTGGGCAGGGCCCCGTGGCACTGCCAGCCCTGCTGGGGCACTGCCCAAGGGCTCTGGGGCTCTCCTGGGTGTGCTCAGCTCTGGCCCTGCTGCCCAAACCCCACTTCTGCCATCTGCCACCGTGTCCTGCTTTGAGTGCCTCTCCCATGGGACAATGGCAGCAGGCAAGCAATCCCGGCCCTGCAGGGATCCAGCCCATCCCTGGGCCTGGGGCACACACAGCAGCTGTGGCTGCCCTGCATCCTGGCAGTGCCCAGGCCAGGCTGGGAGCACCTGGGACAGTGTGGGCTGTCCCTGCCATGCCAGGGTGGCACTGGGGGCATTCGGGGTCCCCCAAGCCACGCTGGGGTTCTGGGGCAGGAGGGTGAGCCCAGGCTGGGGCTGCCATTGGGGTTTGTACCCTCTGGTGCAGCTCAGCGCTCCAGAGCAGCCCCCTGTGCACCATGAACCTGTGAATTGTCTCCCCTGTACGGGGTTCATTAGGAAGATTAATGAGGTGTTATTTCCCCTCCCTCACCGTCGGGCTGCAGAGGGCCCTCAGTAATTTTCCCAGCTGTGCACAGCAGCCATTGCTCCTCCCCAGGGCTCCGGCAGCGCTGCCTTGTCATCAGTTCAGCTGCTCCATCCCAGCAAGTGCTATTTGTCAGCTTAATTAGCCCTAAAGGAAGCACTCCTTCTAAAACGAGACAACACTTTTGTTTTTCCCTGAGAAACACATCATGTTCTTAGCAGAGGCAACTTGTTTAAATGAAGGAGCTTTTCAGCTGAGTTTGGTGTCATTTTCAGGTTGTTCTCCAGCTCGTTGTGCCCTGGCCCCAGGGCAGGCACTGTCACCTGCAGGAGAGGCCAAACCCTCCCTGGGCAGGCTGGGGATTGTCCCTGAGAGCCTGGCCATTGTCCCTGGGCTCTGTCCCTGCCCAGGCTGGGCTCTGTCCCTGGGCTCTGTCCCTGGGCCCTGCCCAGGCTGGGCCCTGTCCCTGGGCCCTGTCCCTGCCCAGGCTGGGCTCTGTCCCTGGGCTCTGTCCCTGGGCCCTGTCCCTGGGCCCTGTCCCTGCCCAGGCTGGGCTCTGTCCCTGGGCTCTGTCCCTGCCCAGGCTGGGCTCTGTCCCTGGGCTCTGTCCCTGCCCAGGCTGGGCCCTGTCCCTGGGCTCTGTCCCTGGGCTCTGTCCCTGGGCTCTGTCCCTGCCCAGGCTGGGCTCTGTCCCTGGGCTCTGTCCCTGCCCAGGCTGGGCTCTGTCCCCCTGGCCAGGCCTCAGCTGCCCAGGATCCCTGCGGTGGGAAGGGACCCCAACACCAGCGAGTCCCAGCTGTGCCCCATCCCCACCCTGTCCCTGCCCAGAGCCCCCAGTGCCACCTCCAGCCCTTCCCTGGGGTGTTCCTCCCTCCATCTCGGGCATTTCTCTCTCTGGTTTATTGCAGAACAATTCAGAATTGCTCGTTTTGCTCTCCTTCCAGGGTAAAACCTCCAGAAGGAAGCCTGGGAGAAGCCACAGGAATCCTGGCTGGGTGTTGGATGTTTGCCCCTGACACGTGTGACCACAGCAATCACTGCAGCTAAAACCAGCTGGTGAGTGAGGTTTGGATAAAATTAAACCATGTGGGAGCTGTGGGAGGGGTGGAAGTTGATACCATAAATAATATAACCAGTCAATAGCCAATAGATCTGTGCCCCTATGGCTCCAGTAGACTCCCTTCTTCAGAAAGTGACGTGATCTTTTAAAAATCCCAACAAGCCCCCCAAAAACGATCCTTAAAAACCCAGTTGTACCTGAACATTCTATCTCACCCCAGCCCCCAGAGCCCCAGCCAGGCCAAGGCTGGCTCTTTATTGATAACCTGCCCCCACCAGCTCTGAGCATCCCATTGCCGCGGAGCTCTGCTTGCATTAACCAATAAATCTCCACAGAACCAGAGAGTGGGAAGTGCTGCTATTCTTGTTTTATGGATGGCAAAATGAGATGCAGAGAGGTTAATAGCAAGTCTAATTGGACAATAATTACCCACTTACCACACTGAAAATTAAGAAATAATCCTCCCATTGTCGTTACATCAGCAGAACAAGGCAGAGCAGTGCTCACGTCCTCCCCATCCCACCACTCAGCCAAGCAGCTGACATGCAAATGAAAGCACAGGGAGCACAAGAACAGATAAATAAATTGTTCTTTCCTTGTTTAACATCTATTTTGCACCACTGAGTCACTCAGGATAGAGGAAAATTATTAAATTTCCTCTGGAATCTATTAGGATATGACAAAACAAAGGCAAGCTCCATTTGTAGAACACATCTGTTGGAAAAGAAATGGAAGAAATGGGATTTAATTACTGCTATGGACTGGTTTCACTTCATTTTTCTGGGGAGGGAAAAATATAAGATAAAAATTTCTGCCTTAAAAAAGAGCAGTGCTCTGATAATTCTGTTTCTCCTTATGTTTTGTGTTTCCTCTATAAAAGACCATTATACCAATGGCCACCCCTGTATTGGTTTAATAGTCTGAATATTGGGGCTTCACTGAATCAGTTTACAAAGGGAATTTGTCTTCCAAGTCAGCACTCAGAAGCTGTTTTGATAAGCACTGAAACTCCAATTTCAGTGTTATGAATGAAAAGAAATCATAAGACACATTGGAGAAAATATTTTATTTTATTTTGGGTTAGCATTTGAATTTAAGTCTTCCTTTCCTTTCCTTTTTTTAAAGGAAAATATCAGTTTGGAAAATGGCAGTTAAAAACCCATTTGTAATGAAATGGACTGGCTTCAGATTGCCGTGGGAAGTGAGGAATTCAGCTGGAATTGTGATTTCAGGGGCTAAGGGGCCTCAGCACACACCAAAGGTGAGCCAGGCCCTGGCTGTTCATGGGAGCTCCCGGTAAATCCTTCAGTGAAGCAAACTTAGGAAATTGAAGAGAAACAGAAAAGCACTTTGCAGGTTTTTCCCAAAGTCTGTGGCAGCCAATGGAAAATCATCATCTCTATCTGGTTGTGAATTGTGCAGCACAGATGTGGCTTCAGATTAAATCCCATAAAAGCAATCGATAAATCTGCAGAAATCCAGTACCTGCAATTAAATTCTCCAGAGCTGCTCTCTAAGTACACAAATTGGGAGCTCAGAAAGGACCTCTGCCTCTTGATGCATCATTTTTTGCTGTGAATGCTCCTCCTAATGAAAAATGATGGCAAACAAAAATAGATTTTCTGTCATGGGGGTAATTGTTCTTTTTCTTAGTGCACTCCAAATATTTCTGTAAAGCATCATCTGCTCTTTAAACACATATTGTAGAACATCAATGGAAGTCAATACCCTTTGTCAATGAGTAAAATATTAAAAGTGATGAGCTGACCTGTTTCTTGTTTAGCTATTGATTGCTCCTGCTCTCCCAGGCTGGTTTGCTGAAATGTGCAGTGCTGGGGATTTGCTCCCAGGGTCGGAGCAGCTGGGCTGGGGCACTGAGCTCTGCTCTGAGGGGTTATCCCATGGCCATTCCCATGCTGATGGGGGAATTAAATTGCCTTGGGTAAAACAATCAATGAGGGGCTGAAAGGTGGGGGCTCCTACTGATTTTATTTACACTGCTGTTGCTCTGAGTGGGGAAATGGTGCTTTGGGTGTATGGATTTTAATTAAGGCTGTGAACGACCTCTCAGAGATACAACTAAGATTGGAGGGAAAAATTAATTTTTGTGAGTCTGAGCTGCCTGTTTCAGTAATTGTGAGGATTAAAAATGGAGCTGGGGACTGAAGATCCAGATTAAATAAACAGCAGAGTATTTTCAGTTCTATTCAGTGCTGCTGGAGGTGAGCTGGGTGAGTGGCTGGCCAGCAGGGGAATGGAGGGAAGCAATTGTGGCACCTTTGGTCACGGTCCTGAGGCCTGACCTGTGCAATTCACCCTCAAAGGGATTGATGTGGCGTGGAAATGTCCCTGGGCAGGTGTGCTCCGGGAGCCCCTGTGCTCACCAGAGTGTTAGCAGCCATTCTCTTTTTTGGTTTATTTTACCAAAATCTTTATGCTTTTATATACTGGGATTGTTTTTATACCTCACAAAAATTAGAGATATTTTTAGTGGATTTTCATTCTTATTTGGGTCAATTCTTTCAGTGGCGAAGGCCAGGATGTGATTTTGGATTAACCCTTTTCCTGCCAGCACAGACGGTGCCCCGGTCACAGCAGCTGCCACCCCTTGTCTTGGCCAGCCTGGACCTGCTCCAGGAGTGTGGACACCAGCTCAGGCAGACTCTGCTGCCAGGCACTCCAGAAATATTCCATGGGCAGAAAGGAAAAGGACAAGGTCGCTGTTTGGGGGTTTGGGCTCCCTCCCATCTGCTGTCAAGGTAAAGTCTCTCCTAATGCTGCAGAAACTTTCAAATCCCCAGCAGAAGCTGTGTGTGAAGAGGGGGAGTTATTGGCAGTTTAGCAGTGATGGAGCAGGAGAGAGAGTAAATGTTAAATGCACTTTACTATACAACAAATTTTCAGTTTATGGCATCCCAATACATCAAGAAATGCTGCTCGCTTCTGGCCAGGAAAATGCCATTCATTTTGTTATTCATATTGCTTGGAAAAGAGGTGCTGTGCTCGTGGTTATTTACAGTGTCCCAGCCCTGGGGGAGGCTGCTGTGCCCCCCTTCCCTCCTGTGGCTGCAGAGTTCCTGCTCTTGCCCACAGTGCTGCCAGGCCAGGACGGGCTCCTTTCCCCAAAGAGGGTTTGGTGTGCCCTGAGTGTCAGTGACCCTGCTCCAGACAGGGGATCTGGGCAGAATGACCGATCCTAGAGTGTGTTTGGCTCTTGGGTGCTGGCTGCAGAGTTCCTGCTCTTTCCCAGCACTGCTGCCAGGCCAGGACAGGCTCCTTTCCCCCAAGGTGGGTTTGGTGTGCCCTGAGTGTCAGTGACCCTGCTCCAGACAGGGGAATCTGGCAGAATGACCGATCCTAGAGTGTGTTTGTCTCTTGGGGAGATCAGAGCTGTGACAAACACAGCAGACAAAGCCCAACCCCTCCCTGGAGCCCTCTGCAGACACTCGTGTGCCCCATGGGATGGGGAGAGCAGTGAGCGCCGTGGCTGGGACAGGATGCTCATCCCTGGGGTGGGACCCCTCTGGGAGCTGTGCAGGGAAACGTGGCTGGCATTGTTCACCCGTGGATTCACTGCCTGGGAGTGCTGCTGGCAATCACTGCAGTGAGATAAAAGTGTTCCAGGCAGAGAGGAGCAGGAGGGAGCAAACAGCCCCTCGGAGCGTGCAGAGGAGTATCTTGGTTTTACAGCTGCACACAGATCCATCAAAGTGCCACCTGCACACCCTGGCTGCTACCTGGAGCTGCACACATCCCCTGAGCCCACAGCATGCATAAAACACACCTGTAATGAGGCAGGCTCTGCCTGTGCATCCAGGAGGCCCAGAAAGTGAAGTACAGGGGATGTGTGTGCAATGCCTGCTCACAACAGAGGAGCAGGGCTTCATTCCATCACAGCCACCAGCTTTCATTTCTACAGCTTAGCAGGTGTCACTCTAAGTGTCCAGACAGAGTTCAGGTGCTCTCAGGAGCCCTTTGGGGCCCGTGCAGGTCCTTGCAGGGTGCTCAGTGGCACTGGGCTGAGTGAGGGCAGCTGTGGAGGGTTTGAAGGTGTCTGTGCACAATCGTCCCACACTGCTTTGGGCAGGAAGGACCCCAGAGCTCCCCCTGCTCCCCCTGCCCTGGGCAGGGACAGCTCCCCCCAGAGCAGGCTGCCCCAGCCCTGTCCAGCCTGTGTATCCCTGCAGAGCCCTGAGCCCTCTGTCTGTCTGTCTGTCCATTCCTCACGTCCCCCGGGCTGAGGTGGGGAAACGGCAGCAAAGAATAGGCTATTTTTATTTCTGTGAGCATCAAATCCTGGTTTTATAACTTATTAATGATGAATTGATCTCAGGAGATATTAACTCTGTATTTACAGAGTGTTTAGACATGCTGGGGGCTGTTTTAAATGTACCAGCTGCTCGGTGCTGATTTAAGTACACAGATGTTCTTATTAGCATAACATTCAAATTCGATGCCCTCCTTATCTGCATCCTGCCAAAGCACAAAAACAGCAAATCCACAGCCCGGGAGCTCCAGGAAGGAACAGCCTTTCCTCCCTGGGACCTCATCAACTCCTCATGCCATCCCATGGATCCCATCCCATCCCATCCCATCCCATCCCATCCCATCCCATCCCATCCCATCCCATCCCATCCCATCCCATCCCATCCCATCCCATCCCATCCCATCCATTCATCCCATCCCATCCCATCCCATCCCATCCCATCCCATCCCATCCCATCCCATCCCATCCCATCCCATCCCATCCCATCCCATCCCATCCCATCCCATCCCATCAGCACATGCTGGGGATAGGCACAGGGGGATATTTGGGGTGATTTGGTGGAGCCACCTGCTTGCAGGTGTTTGCAGCTGTTTGTTCGCATGGTTTTTTTGTAAGCATTTGTTTGCAGCTGTTTGTTCGTTTGCAGGTGTTTGTTTGCAGGTGTTTGTTTGCAGGTGTTTGTTTGCAGGTGTTCATTTGCAGGTGTTCATTTGCAAGTGTTTGCAGGTGTTTGTCAGTGTTTGCAGCTGTTTGCAGGTGTTCATTTGCAGGTGTTTGCAGGTGTTTGTAGGTGTTTGCAGCTGTTTGCAGGTGTTCATTTGCAGGTGTTTGCAGGTGTTTGTAGGTGTTTTTAGGTGTTTGAAGGTGTTTGCAGATGTTTGTCATGTTTGCAGCTGTTTGCAGTGTTCATTTGCAGTGTTTGAGTGTTTGCAGGTGTTTGTCAGTGTTTGCAGCTGTTTTTAGGTGTTCATTTGCAGGTGTTTGCAGGTGTTTGTAGGTGTTTTTAGGTGTTTGTTTGCAGGTGTTTGCAGGTGTTTGTAGGTGTTTTTAGGTGTTTGTTTGCAGGTGTTTGCAGCTGTTCATTTACAGCTGTTTGTTTGCAGGTGCTCAGTGAGGGGCAGCTGGGACAGCAGCGTGCCCGGGTTTCCTTTCCTCGTGCCCAGGTTTCCTTTCCTCTCCTCTCTGGGTGCTCTCTGTGCTCCTGCCGGGCCAGGGGAGGGGACAGGGCAGGGACACCCTGAGCAGCAGAGCTGCTGGCAGGGCTGGAGCTGCCCTCCCAAAGCCACCCTCCTCTCCAGGGACCTTTGGCTCCTCATTTGCACTTTTCCCTTCCAATTTCTGCATTGTGTCACGGAGAAACAACAACCAACCAAATCTCTTCATTATTTCACCTACCCACCAACAGGAATGGCACGAAATGTGATCAGGAAATCTCCACTCATTCCAGCTTGGCCTTCCAGAATGTGGGAATAACCACCTGGACTGATGAATATTTTAGGCCAGTATCCAATTTTAACTTAATTTTTTAAAACCTTTCTTATTGGCCTTCCAGCATGCTTTATGGCTGCTAAAGCCCTTTGGTCCCCAGCCCTTCTTTCACTGGGATATATTTATATATATAGATGTATGTATATATATATATGTGTGTGTGTATGTATGTTTATATGTATGTATATGTGTGTACATATATATACACATATATTTATTTTTTATATATGTGTGTGAGTGTGAGAGAGTGTGTGTGTGTGTGTGTGTGTATCCCAAAAATATCTATTTTTGCTCTCAGTTTTTGCTCGCAGCAGCTTTGGGCTGCCACCCGTGGCTCTGTCTCTCACTGCCCCGTGTCCCCACCTGTCCCCTCTGCAGGGACCGAGCACAAAGGGAGCCCTGGGCTGGCTCAGCCCCACCAGGACAATCAGGACTGATGGGGACACGGGAGCAGCCCGGGCTGCACACCAGAGAATCCCCGGAGCAAACTGCACCCAGGAGCCCCAGCTCAAACCGCCCCCCTCTGCTCGGCAATGAGGAAAGGCATCGTAAACAGCAGAGAGAAAATTTTTGCCTGGTGACTGCAAATAAGCACCCAGCAGAGCTGTTAAAAGTTGCTTGCTGAAGAGAAAAATATGATTCTTCCAGTTTTATGGGCCGTGCTCAGATAGCTCTTACTCCTGTGCCATAAATCCAATTTTCACATAGATTAAATGGAAAGGCAGCAGAGGCTCTGCTGAATAATGCACGGCTTGGGTCGGGGTGGGTCTGTGAGGGGCAGGGATGGATCCTGCTGCTGCTGCTCACCCCTGGGGCTGTGACCGGGCACCTGGGGCTGCTCACAGGTACCCTGGGGCTGTGATGGGCATCCTGGGGCTGTGACTGCACTGCCCCGTCCTGCTTCCTCCTGGAAATGGAGTTAAACACTGGAATACCTTTACCATTGGTGAGGGCACATTGTCCCTCTGGAAATGCACCCAGTGCCAGTTTCACCCACCAGTGATGGGGGCTGCATGGAGGAGCTTCTCCCAGAGAACAAGGTCCCCACCTGCACGTGGCAGGAGATCTGAGCTGGCTGACACCCGGTGGGATCACACAGCCAGCCTTTGTGAGCGAGTGCTGCTGCTCTCTGAGAGGCAGAGAAAGCAGCACTTGAGCACAGGAATAATTCATGGTTGTAGTTCTCTGGGAGGCCTTTCATCTCCTTGCCACTAAACATCCCCCAAATGGGGAGCTCATGGTTTTCTCTGTGGGTGGAAGGCTCTGCCTGTCTCCTTCCAGCTGTGCCCCAGCCCCTCATGGGGACCCTTGGCCCAGCTGGGGAGGTGGCTCTGTCCCCTTGTCCCCAGAGTGCCACCAGCCCTGCCCTGTTTGGGAAGATGGCTCTGTCCCCTTGTCCCCAGAGTGCCACCAGCCCTGCTCTGTTTGGGGAGGTAGCTCTGTCCCCTGGTCCCCAGAGTGCCACCAGCCCTGCTCTGTTTGGGAAGATGGCTCTGTCCCCTTGTCCCCAGAGTGCCAGCCCTGCTCTGTTTGCTGTTTGTCACTGTGCCAGCATCCCTCTCCCCTCTTGTGTCCCCATGCAGGACAGACCCCCTGTCCCGCTGCCCCCCGCCCTTGGCTGCCCTGCTGAAAGGGTTAATTTATTTAAACCAGCTCGTTCTCCTGTGGCTGCCCTGCTGAAAGGGTTAATTTGCTTAAACCACGCTGTTCTGTGAGCTGGGGCTGGCTCTGGCAGCAGAGGAGAAGGGATCTGATTTTGCAGGCTGAGCGTGGCAGATGTGTGAGTGGGAGGGCTGTGAGGGAAGGGGGCTGTTGTTGTTTGTAAGGTGACCAAAATCTGCTCCAGCAGATTGAATCTGACCCAGTTCCAGCCCGGGGGTGGTGGCAGCTGACACGGCCCTGCTGTCACCGGGTGCCACCGAGCGTGGGGGTCCCTGGCCATGGGGCTGGGGGCACAGGGGCAGGTTTGGCGTGGAACAGCCCTTGACACCATCCCTGATCACCACAGCTGATCCCCAGCCCAGCCCAGGGCTGCCTCGTGCCCTCCCTGGCACAGACTCTCCCTGTGCTGCCCTGGGCCGGGGGCACTTGCAGGTTATTTGCCTGGATGTTATTTGTTATTATTTGCCTGGATATTATTTGTTATTATTTGCCTGGATTTTATTTATTATTTGCCTGGAAATGTGTCTCACTTTAAGGTTCAGCCAAATGCAGGGAAGGTCAGAGCCCTGCCTGGGGCTGGGCCTAACAGGTACCAAGCTGTGCTCAAATACCCAGGTTTAAAAAGCTTTTCCACTTCCCTCTCTCAGTGCAGGGGACACTTGGCTGGTGCCTGGGCAGGAGCTGGAGCAAAGGTGGATTTTCTTTGTCATCCTTTTCTTTCTGTTCTATTTTTAGAACAATCTGTTATTAATAGATAATTTAACAGACAATAGTAATAGATAATAATCCTGTTAGGGTAATTAGAATTATTCTGCACAAAACAATCTTTACAGACATCATCTTTACTCTCCAAAATAAGTCTCTGCCTTGGAGTTGCTGGTGAGGAACATGGAGCAGAGTTTGTACCTGACAGCGTTTTTCTGCCGTGAGCAAATGCAAGTTCCTCCCCTTTGGGAGTCCCCTCACAGCTCTCTGTGGGCTCGGGAGGTGTCTCTGGGTCTGTTTCTGTTCTTTAAACCAGCACAGGAGCTGCTCTTGTTCCATTGCTGTGTCCAAACCTGCCAGAGCTGTGAGGAGGTTGTTTTTGGGGGTTGTTTATGCTCTGTCCCTTTTAACCCTCTCTGGGTTTGCAAATTAAAAGAATCTTTCCCATCAGATTCAATTTCTAATTTAAATAAGTTATGTTTAGACTGGGGAAAAAACTCTTCAAACTGCTCAGGAACTGGGCAGTGAATCAATGGCAGAGCCAGTTAGTGATGCTGAGAGAATCAGGGGTTCATTGGAAGGGTTTGGGAAGATGCACAAGAGGAAACGTCCCCTTTTGGGAGGGTATATTCTCTGAGAAGCTGATCCTTCCTGGATCCCTCTGCATCCTTCCAGAGAATGGTGCTGTCTCCCCAGGAAGGCAGCAGGACCTCGTGCCTGAGACTCCCCACTTATTCAGGGTTGTTTAAGGTTATTTAAGGTTATTTAAGGTTGTTTAAGGTTATTTAAGGCCACTCTGGATTTTCAGCACCAGATAAAACCCCATGGCCAGCTGGTTCCCACAGGAAACACCCGTTACCAGACAGGGCTGGGGACCTGCCTGGCTCTGGGGGTGCAAATCCCTCTTTGTGCTTTTTCACAGGTAATGGATGCCCCAATTATTGGTTTTTCTCTCATTCAACACCTCTGCTCATCCCCCTGCAGCTCCTCCAAGGGCTCACACCCTCTGCAGGGCAGAGCAGGTGGAAATGTTCCGTTCCATCACCTGCAGCTCATGCAGACCCAGAGCACAGAGCTCGTGCGGGGCAGACAGGTTTCTATGTGCTGAGTGGTCTCAGGGCTGTCACATCCCAGCCCTCCTGTGCCTGTGGCTCATGCTCAGCTCTCCTCTGTTCCCCCTCAGTTCATCCTCCTTCCTCAGAGCCCTCAGATGTCATCTCCTGTGCTGGCTCAACGTGTCTGCTCTGTGATTAATCTGTCTCATGCCTGAGCTCTGAACCCATTTAAACAGCCTCAGCAGCCTGGGACTTCCTACAAGGTTTTCCATTTTCTTTCTTATTTACTGTAGGAAATTGCTGATGGAAGAAAAAAAGAAGTTCCCCTTTGGCTCAGTGCCCACAGCTTGGAGGGATGAGGAGCTGAGGTCCATCTGGCTGAGATGGAAGGCAGGAACAAAAAGGGAAAGATGAGAGTGAGAACATCTGGATTTTGGTCCCAAGGAGTCCCTGTAACAGATTGAAGCCCTGAAACACCAAACCCACCTCATTAAGTTGTCCTGGTCCATGTGGGCCCAGCTGAAAGAGAAGGATGGAGAGAGGGGAAGGAGAACAAGCAGGAGCCCATAGAATATTAACCAATGCCAGGCTGGCACTCAGCAACTGGGCCCAGCAGGTTTGGGTTTCCTCTGCAGTCAGAAACGTTTGCACCCTGTCCTGGAGACCTTGGCACGGCTCTTGGGGTGACCCTGCTCCATCCTGAGCTCCCTAGGGTTGGAAAAGCCCTCTAAGATCGCAGAGTCCAACATCCCACGAGAGCCCTGGGTGTGCTCGGGAGGTGCAGGAGCTCCCACAGCTCACTGCAATGACCTTAGCAAAAAGTTTCCAGGGCTGGAATACTTGGAGGTGACTTAGAAAGCAAATCCATAAGGTTTTTATGGCTGGGAGTGTTTATCACCGAGTCTCAGCAGTATCTCATGACGTGAGTAACAGTTATAAAAGCACTCGGAGCTTATTTGACAGTAAATGTTTTGTGGCCATTCTCTGTTCCTTCCCCTTGTATTTTAGGCTGCTGAGCTGTGCCATCAGTGTTTATGGGCACCCCGTGTGCAGGGCTGGGCTGAGCAGGAGCAGCCTCTGAGAGGCCCAGGGAGCAGCAGGGTGTGTGATGTGACAGTGCCTTATCTTGGTGTGTTTGGTACCTTTTCTGTTTATCACTTTGTGCAGGGGGATGTGAGAGTCACACAGGGGTGCCATGCTGCCAGGTGCCAGCACAGGGACAGTGACAGAGCCTGCAGAACAGTGGTTGGTGTGCAGAGCATTGCTCTGGCATCTCAATAGTGAGCTGTAGGAATTACATGCCAAGGACACTGGGAAGAGCTGGGCAGAACATTTGTTATGCAAACAGGAAAAACCTGCTGATCTTGGAGAGGGAGGCTTCCCACAGCAGCCTCCTGCTTAAAGGCTTCACTCAGGGCAGGGGGAGCTGCTGCTGATGGGGAGAGCTCAGGGCTGGCACTGCCCAGGAATGGAGCCCTTGGGGCAGAGGGACAACTCTTCATGGAATGCCAAGGGAAGGGAGAGCAAGGGAATGGAGGCAGGATTGAGCTGAACTGGCACTAAACCCTGTTTTGATTCTCCTACATTGGACCAAGGTCACTTTGGTTCTGGGATAATTTTAGATTTAATGATTCAGTTAATTGTTTGGCCTGATTGATAATGCACAATTCATTGGGAATTCAGACTCCAAGGAGCTCAGGTATTTTTTTATGTGACTTTCAGTTCTTTGTATGTTAGGAAGCATCACATGGATGCAGGATATTGAGAGCCAGAGGGAAATCATCCTTGCTGGAGTAAAGAGATTTCTAACCCATCTTGATTCAGTATGTTTTATTGCTCTGAGCTATCGGGAATTCTGGGGGTGCGCAGCAGGGGGGTCCCCCCAGCCCTGTTGGGTGTCTGTGTCACTGTGCTCAGGGCCAGCCTGGCTTTGGGCCCTCTGTGGCTGTTGGGGTGTCTGTGTCACTGTGCTCAGGGCCCCTCTGTGGCTGTTGGGGTGTCTGTGTCACTGGGCTGGGCGCAGCCTGGCTTTGGGCCCTCTGTGGCTGTTGGGGTGTCTGTGTCACTGTGCTCAGGGCCAGCCTGGCTTTGGGCCCTCTGTGGCTGTTGGGGTGTCTGTGTCACTGTGCTCAGGGCCCCTCTGTGGCTGTTGGGGTGTCTGTGTCGCTGTGCTCAGGGCCAGCCTGGCTTTGGGCCCTCTGTGGCTGTTGGGGTGTCTGTGTCGCTGTGCTCAGGGCCAGCCTGGCTTTGGGCCCTCTGTGGCTGTTGGGGTGTCTGTGTCACTGTGCTCAGCCTGGCTTTGGGCCCTCTGTGACTTTTGGGGTGTCTGTGTCACTGGGCCCAGCCTGGCTTTGGGCCCTCTGTGGCTTTTGGGGTGTCTGTGTCACTGTGCTGGGCCCAGCCTGGCTTTGGGCCCTCTGTGGCTTTTGGGGTGTCTGTGTCACTGTGCTCAGGGCCCCTCTGTGGCTGTTGGGTGTCTGTGTCACTGTGCTCAGGGCCAGCCTGGCTTTGGGCCCTCTGTGGCTGTTGGGGTGTCTGTGTCACTGGGCCCAGCCTGGCTTTGGGCCCCTCTTTGGACAGGCCCTCAATCCTCGGGGGGATTGTGCTGAAGGGAGCAGGGCCTCTGTGCATGGTTTGCTCTTCTTTCACCCCATCCTCGTCCTGCTGGTGCTGCAGCAGCCCAGATCACACATCCCAGAACATTCCAGAATGTTCTTTGCTGGGGGGATCCCAGGGCAGCCCCAGCCCCATCCAGCCCTGCCCCATCCATCAGAGCAGCATTTAAATCATGGAGTAACTCAATCAGCAAGGAAAAGCATGTGGAGAAAGGGAAGAAGCTCTGAGTACAGGGAGTATATTTTTTTCCCTTGTCTTTTTGAGTAAACCTTGTGGAAATCAAGGGAAGGTTTAGATGGCAGGCACTTAACCACTAAAGATTTTTGCAAGAGTCATTTCCACAAATGTCTTACAGCCCTTGTATAGATCGAGAGCCTGTGCTTTTAATGGACTGACAAATGCAGCCCAGCCCCAGCTGAGTGCTGCTCCTTGCTTGGCTATCCAGATAAGAGGAATGCTTTCCTTTGATTGAGATCTTAAATCAATTGTTCCTTTACCCCGTGGCTGGTGGTTATTATCCAAGGAGAAGATAAAGTTCAGATGGTAAATTGTTAATATTGTAAGAAAAATGTCTGTTGTGTCCTGCTTAAAGTTCCCTGTCTGGATGAAATACACTCTGCTGTAATATTTCCCATTGTGTGCCATCCATCAGGGCTGGTGCATCTCTGCAGGGCAGCCCTGGGCTCTGCCTGCCCCAGGGCACAGCAGGGCTGGGGAACCCCTGGGCACCACGGTGCTGCTGCAGGTGGGAGCACAGCCCTGCACCTGGGCACAGCCCTGGCATCTCGGGCACAGCTCTGGCACCCTGGGCACAGCCCTGGCACCCTGGGCACAGCCCTGGCATCTGGGCACAGCCCTGGCATCTGGATACAGCCCCTGGCACCCTGGGCACAGCCCTGGCATCTGGGCACAGCCCTGGCATCTGGATACAGCCCCTGGCACCCTGGGCACTGCCCCTGGCACCCTGGTCACTGCCATCCCCTCCTGCAGCTCCTCTGCATCACCAGGCTCTCCCATGCCCTGCTGTCCCCCTGCCCTGCTGTCCCCCTGTCCTGCTGTCCGTGGGCTCTGCTGCCCCTGAGCCAGCAGCAGGTGGGATGCGAGTCCTCAGATGCTTCCTGGCATTACTCATTCATTATTCATTGCCTTTTTGAGTTCCATGACTACAGAAAGAAACGAGAACTATTTGGAGGCTCTTCCTTTCTCGCTGTGTTACCAAAGATACCAGATTTTCTCTCAAGCTCTGCAAACACATCGTCTCACATTTGCTTCCCAAATGAGCACCGACTGTAATCCCTCATCTTCTCATCCCTGATTTACTTGGGGTCCTAATATTTCACCTCCCTTTGGTATTGAATTCTCACCCCTTGTCATTGAGAGGAATAGTTCTGTTATTTGCTAATGGTGACTCATGTTGTACCTCATGAACTTTAACTGCTCTCAGGGTCATTCTCCTGACAAATTGCTCCAGGCTGTTGCAGTAATTATTTGTCCTTGGGAAGATGCATGTCCTGTATGGAAGGTACCCTAAGAATAAAACAATCTTCAGAATTAAAATGTCTGCTGTGCCACTGGGAGATTAAATGCTCATCCTTTTGACCCGTTTGTGGCAGTCCTTGAGAAGCAGAGACCCAGCACTAAACTGACTCTGTGGAAGGCTGCGAGAGAAGGTGTGTAATTAACATGAATGCATATAATTAGTTGTGATACGTTCCTATTTCCATTTCAGTTGTGTGTTTCAGATGTGACAGTGATCACCAAGGAAACTGAGACCTGCTGGTGCCTGTTCAGAGCCCGGCAAAGGCAGAGCTGCTGCCGGGAGCTGCTCCTCGCTGGGGCAGGGGCAGCTCAGCTGCT
Source organism: Zonotrichia leucophrys gambelii (assembly GCF_028769735.1). Classification (NCBI taxonomy): domain Eukaryota; kingdom Metazoa; phylum Chordata; class Aves; order Passeriformes; family Passerellidae; genus Zonotrichia; species Zonotrichia leucophrys. The sequence continues at coordinate 563,402 of NC_088183.1, forward strand.
CCCACCTGGGCTGTGTCTGCTGGCCCTGAAGCCCCCTGTGACCAAAAGGGGACTCCCAGCGCCGCCAGGCTGGCACGGAAGGAGGCAGGGCAGGGATCCAGGTCCTTTCCTGGCCCAGGGACCTGCACAGGGCTCAGGGTGTCCAGCACCGGGACCAGCTCTGCCTGCTGCCTTGGGGGCTGCACAAGGGCTCAGCAGGGACAGCAAACCCCACTTCTGTCAAAAACAATGGGGAAAATGAAGCAAAGTCCCAGCCTGGGGTCTGGCCAAAGTTGGGCAAGGGAGCAGCAGAGAGAAGGAGCTGTGCCCTGGCACATCCCAGCTCCTGCAGCCCCAGGGAAGGAGCCAGAGCCTTCCCCGGCCTGTGCTGGCCAAGGCCTGGCCCCAGAGAGCCCCAGCTCCCCCCTGACCCCCAAACCCCTCTGCTCGCCCATCTCTAACCCACATTGGTGCCTTTGCTGCTGCTGCTGCTGTGACAGATGCTGAGGGAGGCTGGCAGTGTTTCTGTGTGAAAAGCAGGACTGCTCTGCTGACAGGCTGTTAAAGGAAAGATTTACTGTTATGAGGCTGGCTCCCCTCTGGGTCATTTCTGAGAGGGAATGGCTGGCTCTGTTGGCTGGGGACGCTCAGGGCTGTGTCCCTGCCCTGGCACAGAGGGACGGGGCAGCCTGGCATCAGTGCCACGCCACGGGAGCAGGGGCTGCCCTGTCCATCCCCCTCATGCAGGCTGCTGCTGGTTTCTGCAGTGCCTGCCCCCAGGGCTTGTGCTTTTCCTGCTGAGGCAGTGACAGGACAGCAGCTGCCAATCCAGGCCTCCTCCCCAGCGCTGGCTGAGTGAGAGGCTTTTTGTTCTTCAGAGGCACTTTGGGGATTGAATGATCTTGTTGGCTGCTAACAGAATTTACAGAGCTGTGCAGAGCCAATTTCCAATATTCACCTGCAGTGTGGCTCCCTCCTGTACCACATTCCTGATGTTCTCCATTGACAGGGATCAATAGAGCCTGTATGAGGAGACAGATAAATAAATGTATATCTGGATAACGAGGGGTAAATGGCTCTTCAGAGCAAGTTGGCCTCATAAATTCCTACTTGTCTCTGCCTTTTTCCATGTTTTGGCTAAATGTTCAGCTGTGCGTGCTGTCCCCCCACCCTGGATGGATCTGGACTCTCCAAGCTCTGCTCCATGTGCTTTCAGCGTTGTGCAGCGTCAGATGTTGCTCACAGCTGTACCAGCAATTCCCTTTTATCCTCCTCTGAAGGCAGAGCACTCAGAGCAGTTCCGTGTGCAGGGGGGCTGTGCTGGGGGGCTCTCGGGGCCAGGGGGAGCCGGCTCTGCCCCGTGGGCGCTGCCAGGGCCGGGCTGCGCTCAGGATTGATGAGCCCCATCCCCGCAGCCGCGTTATTCACACCAATCTGCCTTTCAGATCATCTTCAGAGACACTCCAGATTAAATTCTCGTCATTATCATGATAGAACTGGATGAATAAGTGGCACATCTGTTCATGAAGTGCTTTATTATCTGTTCTGATGAGGTTTTGGATGAATAGCAGGATGACTTAAACACGGAGCAGAGAAACGCACACAGGTTTATGCATCATCTTAAATTCATGGCCACTAGTGCCAACTCAAGGCATCTGATTTTATACAGAAGAAGTAATTATTAATTAGTGATTTGGGCCAATCTATCACGAGGGCCAGCCTAATGAAGTGACGAGAGGAGACAGAGCAAACCTGCCTGTGGAGCAGCACTAATGAAGCCCCACACATTGTTAAACTGGTTCTTGCTCCATCACTGCAAAGGAAAACTCCATAAATATTTTATACACACTCCATGCTGGCCATGTAAAACCGAATTGCACCAATAAATCTATTTATCCAGAAGTTATCTCCTCATCTCTCCAGCTGCATTCCCTGCCAAGGAGGACGCTGCTCATGGGTCTGTCACAGAGACAGAAGGGCCGAGTGTTGCTCACCCCTCGGTGCAGGGCAGTGCCAGGGACACTCCTGAGCCCCAGAGCTGCACTCAGGGCCCTGCTCCAGGCTGCTCTCACAGGCAGGCAGAGCCTCAGAGCCGAGGCTTTCAGCTGCAGCTCAGGCTCCCTTGTGCAGGGGGAATTTTCTCTTCCACACCATACATTTTGCTGGAAGTCCTGAGGAAATGCCCCAGTCCCAGTGAAGGAAGCCTGCTGCACAGCTTGATGCCAAAATCCCAGGATGGTTTGGGTTGGAAGGACCTCAAAGCTCATCCAGTGCCACCCCTGCCATGGCAGGGACACCTCCCTCTGTCCCAGCTGCTCCAGCCCTGTCCAGCCTGGCCCTGGGCACTGCCAGGGGCACCCACAGCTGCTCTGGGCACCTGTGCCAGGGAACAATTCCTAATTCCCAATATCCCACCCATCCCCGGCAGTGGGAGCCATTCCCTGTGTCCTGCATGGCAGAGATAATAGCCAGTGACTACAGAAATTGGCCCCTGCAGATGAGGCCAAACAAAGCCTCAGATTCCTGTACAATCTTCAAATCCTCATTTTGGGGATGTGAACTCTGTGTCAGGGCTCAGGGTCCCACCCCTGCTCCAATGACAAATCCCTGCAGCTGTCAGGGGCAGGGGCTGCAGGGTCACAGGATGCCAATCAGAGCTGCAGGGTGACAGGATGCCCAGTCTGGGGATGTGACAGCAACTCTCAGTTGTGGCATTCTGACAGGTTCTGTTACAGCAATAAAAATCTCCAACGTCTCCCGTTGTTGCCTGGATAACAGGAGAACAATTAAGGGTTTTTGTCAGCTTTTATGGGAGAACAAATCTGTGACCCTGCCCTCGGAAAGCTGAAATGCCCAGGGCAGCACAGGGATGTGACAAACACCAGGAGGAGGCTCCTTGTGCCTGTGCCAAGGCAAGTGCCCAGCAGGGAGGGGAAACTGCTGGGCTTCTGTGGGAATGAGGGAAGGGAAAGAGAGAAAGAAAGAGAAAAAGAGAAAGAGAAAAAGAGAAAGAGAAAAAGAGAAAGAGAAAAAGAGAAAGAAAAAGAGAAAAGAAAGAGAAAAAGAGAAAGAGAAAAAGAGAAAAGAGAAAAAGAAAGAAAAAGAAAAGAGAAAAAGAGAAAGAGAAAAAGAGAAAGAGAAAAAAGGAAAGAGAAAAAGAGAAAGAGAAAAAGAGAAAGAGAAAAAGAGAAAGAGAAAAAGAGAAAGGAGCCATGTGTGCAAGCAGAGATAAAGCAGTGAACAGAAAGGACTAGAGAGGAAACAAAGTCAGACTGTAAACCTTCAAATAGGGAGGAAGTGCAGGGCTAGGATGTAATGACAAAGCAGCTGTAAGAGGCAGGGGCTGCAGGGTAAAGAGCCAACAGAGGCAGGTGAAGGATGAGTGGGATGTGAAAGCAACAGTTGTGGATTGACAGGTATGAAGAATAAAAATCCAAGGTTGATGGGAAAGAGAAAATAAGGTGAAGCTTTAGGAGAAAAATGAGCTGAAAGCTGAAATGAGGGCAGACAGGGATGTGACAAAACAGGAGGAGCTTGTCCTGTGCCAAGGCAAGTGCAGCAGAGGAGGGGAAATGTGGCTCTAGAGGAAGAGGAAGGAAAAGAGAGAGAAAGAGAAAAAGAGAAAGAGAAAAAGAGAAAGAGAAAAAGAGAAAGAGAAAAAGAGAAAGAGGGAGTGGGTGTGAGGTGGGCTCTGCTGCACACACGGTGCCAGATTACTCATTTAATAGAGAAAAAATATAATCTAATCCCTTTTGATGGTCTTTTGCGGTCTAAAACTATGTGAAAATATTTAACTTTCATCTGAAAACACATAAGGAAAGTTAATTTAATATATCACTTAAAGAACAGGTCATTGTACACTCAACTCTGCCTTATTAAGGCATTAAGAGCTTAATTTTGGGCTTGAGCTGGGATCTGGGAGAGCAGAGCCATTCCCAGCCTCAGCCCTGCAGAATCTCTCCATTAAAACATGTTAATATTTTATTAAAAAATATCAATTGAATATTGGCACTTTCAAAAACGGTGCAGAAAGTGCAGCTTGCCCTAGACTGAACTCAGGCTGTGCTGTTGCCTACAGATTTGGAGATGCTTTTCTTTCCTTATTATTTTCCCAGATTTAGAAAAGGTCTTTCCTGCGGCTTTCTGAAGGAGGTAGGATTCAGAACTGAATTGCTGTTGTAGGAATTTTAAATATTTGGGAAGTGCTCTGCACTGCTCGGTTCAGCCCATTGTTTTTGAGACCTGCCACGGTGGCAGATCCTGCACAGAACATTTTTGTCTCCTTCTGAAGATAGCATCAATCACGTCTGCTCCTGACAAGCCCTGAGGAGAGGAACATTTATCAGCATCTATTAGAACAGTCTAAAAAAATTCCAGAAATGACATTTCGTAGCGAGGGTATGATCCGGTTGGAAAATAGCAGAAGCTCGATGCTTTCCCTCAAGAATTCTGTGCTGCCTCCTTATATAGCTGCTGTCATCACACCCTCCCCACACCTCACTCCTCCTGCCTCAGCAGCTCCTTTTTATTTATCCCTTCCCACGTCAGCGCAGGGAAGGCTCCAAATGGGGACCCAGAGCCCCCAGCCCCGGGGGCTGAGCAGGATTTGGGGCTGAGCCTGAGCCCAGCTCTGAGCGGGCTGGGGAGGGTTTGGGGCTGAGCCTGGCTGGGCCCTTGTCACAGACAACTTCTATGGAAAATCCTTTCCTTAGGATTCTTCCTCCTGAGAAGCTCAGAGGCCTCAGGAACAAAATGCAAACATTGATTATCTGCTGCTGTGGAATGCAACAGGTGCATCTGTGATTGGTCTCATGTGGTTGTTTCTAATTAATGGCCAATCACAGCCCAGCTGTGTCAGACTCTCTGGTCAGTCACAAGATTTTATTTTCATTCCTTTTCTATTCTTAGCCAGCCTTCCAATGAAATCCTTTCTTCTTTTAGTATAGTTTTAATATAATATATATCATAAAATAATAAATCATGCCTTCTGAAACATGGAGTCAGCTCCTCGTCTTTTCCCCAGTCCAAGAAGCCCTGTGAACACTGTCACAGGCCCTGGCACAGGTGCCCAGAGCAGCTGTGGCTGCCCCTGGATCTCTGGCAGTGCCCCAGGCCAGGCTGGACATTGGGAGGTGTCCCTGCCATGGCAGGATGGCACTGGGGGGATTTCATGTCCCTGCCATGGCAGGGTGGCACTGGGGGGGATTTCATGTCCCTGCCATGGCAGGGTGGCACTGGGGGGATTTCATGTCCCTGCCATGGCAGGGTGGCACTGCGGGGATTTGGGGTCCATCCCCCCCCAGCCTGGGTTTGACTCTGAGCACACTGAGGCACAGCAGTCCCCGTGTCCCCCTGGCTGCCCCAGGGCATTGTGCTGTCCCACAGCAGGGGAATTGTCCCCAGGAGCCAGCCCAGCCCTGGGCACTGCTGCCCAGCACAGCCAGCTCTCCCCAGCACTGCCCAGACCCGCATCTGCTCAAATTTGACACCACATGCATTTATCTGTAACAGTAAAATCAGCGGGGCCATTAAAGCCGATTATGTGCTAATAATTATGCAAATATTCCTTCAGTGAAACTATAAAAAATCTCATGAAGATTTAGCACATGGCTATTAGGGGAGAGGAATATGTGGCAAATGAAAATGAAGATTGTCATTAAGTTTAAGGAGTTCAGGGAGTTTTTGGCTATAATTTAAATCCATGCTTTGGGACATCTTTGGGTTTAACCTGGAGGAGATGATTACTCATGGTGGTGCTGAAATACAGCTGCAGGATGGAAACCTGCCCTGCCTGGCACAGACAGCTCACCAGCTTTGTCCTCTTAGAAAGAGCTGAAACACCATGGTAGGGCATTGTAAAAAGCAGAATAAGGTTCCAGCCCTGCAGGGAACCTCCCCACTGCTGTCCCGGGCACAGGACAGGGCTGGGGGACCCCAGGTTTGGCTGCTCCATGCCCTGGGCTGGGGCTGCAGGGACAGCAGGGAGCTGCCCAGGGGCCAGAGCACCCCTCTGGGGAGGGAGGGATGAAATATGGGTGAGGAGCCCCCCAAAGGGGAGAATCCTGCTTTGTTTATTGAAGCTGGGCTCCCCATCCAGATAGAATTTGTCCTTTATGAAATTTCAACCCCCAGGGGCTCTGGAGGTGCAGCTACCACAGGGACAGGAGGGTCTCCAGAGCTGATGGATCTATCCAACAGAAAGCTAAAAAGCAATTTATCATTATGCTTGGGCACAGTGATGGCAGAAACACAAACAACAATCCCAGCAAAGCCCCAGGGCTGCTGCCAGGGCTCACGGTCAGCAGGGGAGGGACCAGGTGTAATGGCTCCAATGAATGATAATCCATATTTTATGATATTAAATTTTATGTTATTCTACTTCATATTCATAATGATACAGATATAGATAGATAGATAGATATAGATACAGACTTGTTCTCTTGGCCTAATGATGAAAATAAAAGCTCGCAGCTCCATGAGCAGAGCCATTGGTTTTAGCACTGAACTAACATTCCCAACACATTATGCTAAAATTGCACATATTAGATGCCTTTATTGGATTTCAAAAATAATTGGGGCAGCTTAATAACAACTTCAACAGCAGAGGCAAGCCCAGAGAGAAAGCAGAACTCACATTTTGGCTTCCAGGTGTCCAGCTGGGCCAGAGCAGGATGGAGCTCAGGCTGGGGGTGACTGGAGTGGGAGCTGTGGGTTCCTGATGGGGTCCAGGGGCATGGCTGGTGCCCCCAGCCATGGGCAGCCCTGTGCTGGCACTGCCCTGGCACTGCCCAGAGCTGGGAGCTGCTGCAAACCCTTCCCAGGCAGCTCAGGGGTTAAATCCCGAGCACAGGCTGCCCAAATTCCTTCTGCTCTCCAGGCAGAGTCTGCCCAAATTCCCTCTGCTCTGTGTGGCAGCAGCTCCCTGGCCACAGAGAGCACAAGCACAGCTTTCCCAGGCCCTGTCCTGAGAAAAGAATGAGAAACAATCCTTATCTTCACTTGCTGCCCCCGTTGTTGTGAGCATGTGCAATGTGTTAGGGAGATTTGTTTACCAAAGGGTGATTTCCTAACTGGCCACTGGTGATGGTGTTTGGATCCAAGGACCAATTGGGTCCACCTGTATTGGACTGTCTGTAAGGGTGATGGGTTTCTCATTAAGTACAGTACAATAAAGTGATTGATCAGGCTTGGAATCATGGAGTCAGTGCTAATTATTGCTCCTTTGGGGATGCCTGGTTACAGCACTCACAGCCCCATTTCATGGGCAAATGGCCACTCACAGGGTCACGGACATCACCCCCCTTCAGGCAGCACTAAGTCCCCAAACCAGGAATCCTTTGCTCTGGTAAAAACCCAATAAAGTTTGCTAAAGGGTTTGGATGTGGCAGCCTGGTGTGGCACGGGCACAGCTGCCCAGGGATTTGGGAGGAGGAGGTTTTGGTACCTCCTGGCTGCTGCCTGCTGGCATCCCTGGGACAAAACAGCCCAAAGAGCTGTGCCTTGTTTTCTCCTCCCATAAATTGTGCATAATAATAAAAACACATCTGGAAAGATGCAAAATTTATGCCAGGGAGAGGATGTTTATAGTATTAATGGTTTTAGTGATTTTTTTTAACGAGCCTCTGATGAACCCATTTTTCTCAAGATTTTCTTTGGGAGGCAGCTCATTAAGATGCAGTTTAATTGCTGCAAGTTTTGCTTTTCTTGCTGTGCTTTAAAAATCCTGAGCATTTGGGGATTATTTTGGAGCCATTCGTGATGTTTGTGCCATCCCAGCCCTGCTGGGTGATTCAGTGTCACCTCAGAGCTGGGGCAGTGCGGGGCACACCTGGGATGGTGACAAGCTCGGGGCTCCTCTTCCCACGGAGCTCAGGGCAGGATTTCCATCCCTTCCATTTCCATTTCCATTTCCATTTCCATTTCCATTTCCATTTCCATTTCCATTTCCATGTTCTCTGTTTGGGAGAAGGATCCCCAGTGTGGCAGGGACAGGCTGGGAGCCTGCAGCCCCTGTGCCAGGCCAGTCTCTATAACTGCCCACCCAGACCACGCCAAACTCTGGTTTTGTCTTTGGTTGATTTTTATTTATCAATAAAACAATACTACAAAACATGGGAAACATCTGCATTAAGTACAGACTCGCTGATACCGCGCCAGTTTTTAACCTGCTGTATTTACAGAGCTCTCCCTCCAGGGCACGGGACAGGGGCAGGGCAGCCCTGGGGGAGAACTGGGGTGAGCAGGGGGAGAAGCAGGGTGTACAGGGGGGTTCTGTGCTGTCCTGTGACCCCCAAACCCAGGGGTGAGCAGGGAGTGAGCAGGGGGTGTCCTGAGCCCCCTGAGCCAGCCCCAGCCCCTCTCCCTGCACAGGTTTGCTCTGGCCCTGGCACAGCACAGAGGGGTGGCTGGAGGATGCTCTGCAGCCCTGCCTTGCCCTCCCACCCCCCCTGCCCAAGGGAGCACCTCCTATGCTCGGGTTTGGGGCATGGCAAGAGTCCAGCCCCACCCTGGCAAGCCCACTGTGACCTGCAGGGTCACCCCTCACCTGTCACTGTCACCTGCAGGGTCCCCCCTCCCTGCCTCCCCAGCCCCACCTGGTTCCAGCTGCTGGCCCAGCTCAGCACTGGGGTTAGGGGCTGTCCTGGGAGGGGGTCTCTCCTCTGAGAAGGTTTTGGCCAAGCTCTGGGTTTGTCTCTTGTGGCAGCAGCGGGCACAGAGCAGGGCCAGCCCAGGCCTGTGCTGCCCACCCTGCTCCCAGCCAGAGATAAATACACTTGTGGGGAGATAGATAGACGGGTAAATAGATAGATATTTCTATATATAAGCTCTCTTAATTATATAGTTGTAAGGCAGATTAAAATCATTTTCTGGAATCACCTGGTGCCAAAGGGAATCTCTCCTCCTTCCCATGCACATCACCCCGTGCTGCGTGGGGGAGGTAATTACATCCTCAGTAATTACTGTGCAGGTGTTCCACCCCAACACCCACTGCTCCTTCACATCTGCCCTGACACCAGGAGCAGCCAGTGCTCAGAACACCCAAAATCACCTTCCCGCTCGGAATGCCAGTGGGCAGCGTGGAGGTGAGCCCTGCTCAGCACTGAGGGCTGTGCTGGCTGCAGCAGGGCTGTCACCAGCCAGGCCACGGCACCAGGGCTGTGCTCCTGCCCTGGGAGCTGGCATGGAGCCTGGGAGCCAGCCCGGGCAGGGGAGAGGGTCCTGCAGCCCTGCTTTGCCCAGGAACAGCAGCAGCAGCAGGGTCCTGCAGCCCCCCTGTGCCCAGGAACAGCAGGGTCCTGCAGCCCCCCTGTGCCCAGCAATAGCAGGGTCCTGCAGCCCCCTGTGCCCAGGAACAGCAGGGTCCTGCAGCCCCTCTGTGCCCAGCAATAGCAGGGTCCTGCAACCCCCCTGTGCCCAGCAATAGCAGGGTCCTGCAGCCCCCCTGTGCCCAGGAACAGCAGGGTCCTGCAGCCCCTCTGTGCCCAGCAATAGCAGGGTCCTGCAGCCCCCTGTGCCCAGCAATAGCAGGGTCCTGCAGCCCCCCTGTGCCCAGGAACAGCAGCAGGGTGCCCTCAGCCCCCCTGCACCATCCCCAGGTCCAGACAGAGCTGCTTCATGGGGAGAAGCTCGTCCCAGAGCTGGGGGGCACTCCAGGGACACTGCGGATGCTGGCACAGGGCACAGGGCAGGGGCTCTGCAGGGGCTGTGCCAGGACAGGAATCCTGGCACCACCAGGCTCGTGGCACTGCCAGCACCGGGCTGGGGCATCAGGGGAGCCCAGGGAGCGTCCCCTCAGCACTGGGGGACACAGACCCAAACCATGGGACAGGTACTGCAGCACCCAAACCCCAGCCTAAGGAAGCACCACATTGGGAAAATGCTGCATCCACCTCCTGCCAGGAAGGGGCCATTGCAAAGGGCTTCCTCCAGACCACAGCCAAGTACTGCAGATTAAAAACAGCAATAACCAACCCAGAAACAAACTGGGGAAACCCCAGTGCTTAGGAGGGAGGATAACACCCAGCCAGCAGGGAGGGAAGTGGTTACAGGAGTGCTGAACCCCTGTGGGCAAAAAGGCCTGGGTGTGTCCATGGATGCACTTCTGTGAGTGTGTGTGTGTGACTGCTGAGGGGCACCAACACCTTTATTCTGGTCTGTGCCCTCCCTGTGGGCACTCACTGTGACTGAGGCAACGCAGTCCAGTACACCATTCACTCTGACTGAGTGGCAAAACAGCTCCAGTACTGAGCACTTATGGTACTGAGTGCAAACACAGCTCCATACAGCCCATTCCCTGTGACCTGCAGTGTCAAACAGCAGCTGTCTGCAGCTGTGGGCCCCAGCACCCCAGAGCAGGGCTGATCCCCCCATGCAGGGTCCCAGAGCCCCAGCCCAGCCCCAGCCCCTTCCCCTCAGCTGCCAGCCTCTGAAAATGGCATTTCAGCACTTGTAGCCCAGCAGGGGCTGTCACCACCCTGCTCAGGGCACAGCTGTGACTTCATCCCTCCCAGACCTCTCTGGTTCCTGGTGCTCCCGGCACCAGGGAAATACAGCAGGCTAAAAGCTACAGGATTTGTTTCACACACCACAGTAGAAACAGTTACCGAGTTATATTTGTCAGAGTCACAGTAGTTGATGCATATTTGCTATTCACAGACTGCAGAATATTGCCAAGAACCTCACTGGTGGGACTGACAACACGGATACATGCATTCAGGTGAGACCATTAGCAAGGATGTCTATACTGTATTAAGCACATTCATTTTTTTAAACACCTTCCAGTAAAATCGATTCCTTTAAATTTGCAGTTAAAACTTTTTTTTTTTTGTTTCCACAATTACGCACAACTGTAAACAGTTTGACATTACACTTATGTACAAGTGAACCACGTTGGAGAGTCGAGAGGTAATTCGGTGGGTGCCACTTAACCTACATCAATGTGCAACAGGCTGACTGAGCCTCAGCAAAGTCATTTAGTGCTGAATGAGGTCCGAAAATGTAACGTGAGCAAGGCCCCAGGGACCCCAGGGCCCCCGGGCCCCTGTGCCTCCCTCTGGGCTGGGGATATTGCACTGGCAGCACCTCACACAGCCCAGGGCAGGGCAGGGACACCCCCGTGTCCCCGTCAGCAGCACCCCGGGGCCAGCAGGGCCCTGCCCCTCTGCCTCCCCCCGGGCCTTTGCTCGGTGGAACTCTGGATCCGTGTTTGCTCGAGCATTGCTATAGTTTAAAATCTGCAATATCCTACTTAGAAACGGACTTTTAGCTAAGTGACATCAATGCCAAGAAAAATAAAGAATGTCTTTTTATAATATAAATAATTTAAAAGTGCTTTTTATTTTTTTTTTTTTATTTTTTTATTGTTCTTTTACTATTAATCTACAAAACCCCGCTGGGGCATAAACTATCCATAAGACTGGACAATTATTTTGTACCATGATACACATGGGGCCTTGTGCATAAAGTACTCTGGAAGTCGAGCCCATAGTGACAGGGCTGGGGGCTTGGGGAGGGGGCTGGGGGCTCCTCCAGCCTTGCCAGGGCTGGGAGAGCAGGGGGACACGGCTGAGGGGCTCAGGTACGTGCTGGTCATTGCCAGGAAAAGCCAGCCCTGTCCTCTCCTCCAGCCCACAGCCTGCAAAGGAAATCAGTGATGGACTCACCAAGGACCCAAAGCGTTCTGCAGAGCCTGGGCAGCCCCTGTGCTGGGCGTGCAGGTGGGGCAGGGGGAAAGCACTTGGTGCCCATGGTCTGTGGGAATGACACGTCCTCTGTGTGTCCCGAGGGCTCTGAGTCCTGCTCAGGGGGCAAAGCCCCTGGGAATGGGGAATTCTGCCCTTGGGAGCTGAGCAGGGGTACCTGTGCAGCTGGGCATGGCGCCAATGCCAGTGTGCATGGCACCAATGCCAGTGTGCATGGCACTAATGCCAGTGTGCATGGCACAGATGCCAGTGTGCATGGCACTAATGCCAGTGTGCATGGCACCAATGCCAGTGTGCATGGCACTAATGCCAGTGTGGATGGCACCAATGCCAGTTGCATGGCACCAATGCTGGGAGGGGATCTCAGGCCCATGGGGAGCTCACCCTCCTGCCCCCATCCTGCTGCCTGCAGGAGGTGTGGGTGCCCCTTCCTGAGCCACCACCCCAGCCTGAGCCACGGGGCCACCAGGAGCAGCCTTTGCACTCACACTGCTCTGCCCCAGCCTCCCAGGGCTGCTCTGCCCTGCCAGTGCCCCCAGCCCTGCCCAGCAGGGCACAGGGAGGTGCCCCAAAGGTGCCCCATGGGTGCTGTGGGACTGTGGAGGAGCAGAGAGAGCAGCAGGTGAGGAGGGAGAGAAGGAAGGGGAGCTCTGGGCAGAGCTGCTGACCCCTTTGGGGCTGTGAGAGCCCCCAGCACTGCCCAGGGCCCCCGTGTTCCACCTGCAGCCCCCCAGCCCCTCTGAGCAGCACAGACCCTGCCAGCACAGCCCCAGCTCTGCACAGAGCACTGCCAGAACAGCTGCCATGGGGTCACTCCTCAGGCAGGCCCCTCAGAGAGGCAGCAGAGCCCACACACACACATGGGCAGAGCCCACACACACACACATGGGCAGAGCCCACACACACACATGGGCAGAGCCCACACAGCAGAGCCCACACACACACATGGGCAGAGCCCACACACACACACACATGGGCAAAGCCCACACACACGCACATGGGCAGAGCCCACACACATGGGCAAAGCCCACACACACACATGGGCAGAGCCCACACAGCAGAGCCCACAGACACACACACACATGGGCAAAGCCCACACACACACACACATGGGCAGAGCCCACACACAACACACACATGGCAAGCCACACACACACACACATGGCAGAGCCACACACACACACATGGACAAAGCCCACACACACACACACATGGGCAGAGCCCACACACACACACACATGGACAAAGCCCCCACACACACACATGGGCAAAGCCCACACACACACATGGGCAGAGCCCACACACACACAGAGCAGAGCCCACACAACACACACATGGCAAAGCCCCCACACACACATGGCAAGCCCACCCACACTGCAGCCCACCAGGCTGGGTGTCCCTGCAGGCTGGGCCTGCCTGTGATCACTGAAGTTTAAGACCTTTATTTCTGTAGCACTGGAGAGCAATAACCATTCCATCTCAGACTGGAGACGTGAAGGCCACATAAATCAAACCCCCTTGGGTGCTTTTCATTTTCCCCCAGTGATTAATCACGGAGCAGTCCCGTGCCCCTGGGAACACACACACGCACACACACACACACACACACATACACTCTCACACACATGCTCACATTCACACTCACACAAACACACACACTCACACACAGACACACACACTCACACAAACACACACACGCACACACATGCTCACATTCACACACACACTCACACATACACTCACACTCACAAACTCACACTCACACTCTATCACCTGCTCCTCCACCCTGAAAAGCGCCAGGGGAAGGTCTGGAGAGCCAGCAGGATGTTTCATCTGCAGGCTCCTGCCAAGGAACAGAGGTGGCCTGTCCTGAACCCTGCTGAAATCCAGAGGACAGCTCTATCCGTTCCTGGTTCCTGCTTGGTGCCACAGCAAGGGGAGAGGGGTCCCAGGGGAACAAGGTGCAGGAAATGCAGAGTGGGGAGAGAAAAATGCTAGAAACTAACCATGAAATAAGTAAGCAGGGCCAGGTCTATGGAGCTTGTACAAATCATTGATTTCCGTGTGAAGATGTGCCCTTTGAGCCTGTGAGTAGAGGGTGGCACCAGAGCCTGAATTCCAGAGGCAGGGCATGTCCTGAGCCCCGAGCTGGCTCTGCAGCACAGGCCCAGGAGGGCTGAGTCTGTTCGGTGAGCATCTCCCAGCAGGGACCTCCTGCAGCACCCACAGAGGGACAGCTCGGGCAGGGACAGCTCCTCCTGCACCCGCAGCAGCCCAGAGGTGACCCCAGCCACCCATGCAGCCCTGCTCTGCAGCCCCTGCAGCTGCACTGCTGTGAGGGTTCCCCAGCTGCCGCAGGCTCCTGCCTGCCCACCCTCTGCACACGTATTGCTTCCTTTTTTAGGGTGCACCGGACCCCAAACACGGCTGGGGGCTGCTGGAGACCCCAGGGTTCCCTGGCACCCCTGCCCAGCCCTGCAGGCACCGAGGATGCTCCTGGCTGGAGCTGCAGCAGGAGCACAGAAAGGACAGTGCAGGCAGCACTGCAGCTCCCACAGCAGTGTCTGGGCTGTGGGAGGGGAGCCTGGGACCTGCAGGACACTGACTGAGTCAGAGCTGAGTGATCTGTGCTACCAGCACTGCCCACACTTTATATTCATACATATACATATATATATATAAACTCTTCTTTCTGTGCCTTTAGAGAAGAAAGGATTGATCCCAAACCCTGCAGCTGGTTTGTTCCCAGCTGTGGCCTCCCCAGCTGGAGCGCTGCAGTGTTCTGTTCTTCTCCACAGCTGCCCCAGCAGCCCGAGCCCCCTGCCCAGCCCTGGCTGTGCCCCTGCCTGTGCCAGCCCTGCCAGTGCCAGCCCCAGCCCCTCTCTGGCCAGCCCGTGCCCCCTCCCCTGGCCCTTCCCCGAGCTCAGAGCAGTGCAGGAGCAGCCCAGCCCTTCCCACAGCTCCGGGCACATGGGCACAGAGTGTGCCTTGCTGCAGTGCCAGCAGGGCCCTGGCAGGGCTGGCACCACAGGAGGGGCTGCAGGGAGCTCCTGCAGGGCCGTGCTGCCCCTGGCACAGCCCTGCTCCCTCCTGCAGTGACAGCTCTGAGCCCTGGGGTGGGCTGGGGGCGTTCTGGGGCTGAAGGGCTGCAGTGCCAACTGTCCCTGCCAGCTGGGACAGCCCCTCCTGGCACACAGCCCTGGCACCTGCGGGAGCCAGCACCTCCACAGGGCCCCCACAGCATCCCCACACAGCCCAGAGCATCCCCACGGCATCCCCACACAGCCCAGAGCCATCCCTGCAGCTTTCCACACCTGTAACAGCCGAGAGCCGTGGGGAGCAGGGAGGGACACAGCATCCCAACCAAACAGAGTATTTCACTGATGGTAACACAAACGCAGAGACTGCACCCTGCTCTCCCCAGGGACACATTCACAGTGCCCCAGGGAGGGGAAGGACGGGCAGGGGGAGAGGAGAGAGACAGGGAGATGGATTCATACTGTTCAGCCCTCAGAGGCCTGGAGGAGAAAAGGGACATCCACAGACTAAAAAAATGCTCTTTTCTGAGAAAGTGCAGTTATAAGGAGAGAGCCAGAAAATCTTTAAGCAATATATATTGATATATATATACATATATATATACACAGAGATATATATACACACATATATATATGCACATATATAAATACACATGCTTAAACTGCGGGGCAGGGCTGGGCTCTGTGCTGTGCTCCTCCCTGCAGGCACACGGGGTCTGAGCAGGCTGCAGAGGGCACCGAGCCCTGCCCGCCCTGCCCTGCCCTGCCCTGCCTGCTGGGGCCACACCAGCGTGCCCTGGCTGTGCCATTAAGGTTTTCAGCTTGTGTAAGACTCGGAGTTTACAAACAAAAGCGTTTGTCATTGTGCTTCCAGGACTGCAGAGAGATCGCTCCCCTACCACTAGAAATGTTAAGGTGAAGTAGGCAAGTTAGGCAGTACTAGAGATGGGTTTGGTTTTGGCGACCTAACACACAGTTATTACTGGGAGTTCCCGTTGTGTCCCTTGGCTCTGGCTCTGGGTACGGGGCCGTGCCTCTGCCCGCCCTGCTCCTACAGGTGGTACTTGCGCAGCAGTTCCGATTGCCAGGGGTGCTTCCTCTCGGGAAACCTGTCTGGGATTTTGATCTTGAGGAAATCCTGGATGCATTTCTCCAGCTCCTCCTCGATGGAGAGCTTCTCCTTCACGGCCTTCTTCTTGCTGGCGTTGGACTCGCGGGAGCCGGAGGTGAGAGTCCGGAGCAGGTCGCTCTTCCTGCGGCTCTCGGCCTGCTGCAGCAGCTGCACCGGGCCCTTCTTGGCCCTGTCCAGAGTCTGGATGTTGGGCTGGCGAGTCACGGGCCCGCAGATGACGGTCTCCTGCGGGGAGCTGGCCTCGGACTGGCTGTCGCAGCTGGACGTGGACAGCTCGTTGCAGGACGTGCCGCTCTCGCCCTCCTTGTCGCCCTTGCCGTTCTTGCAGCAGCAGTCGCAGTGCGACGAGGACCAGCGGGAGGGCTCGCCTGCAGGCACAGAGAGAGGGGTTAGGGCAGCTCGGGACCCCTCACACCCCAGGACAGGCTGCTGAGAGTCCCCCCCGGGCCGGCAGGGCAGCCAGGGCCACAGGGACCCGCACAGGGACCTTCCCTGGACATCAGCACACAGTGCTGGCACGGCTCCCCAGGACCAGCAGCAGATCCCCTTAGCCTGGAGATACCCAGGACCAGCAGCAGATCCCTGTTAGCCTGGAGCTCTTCCAGCACCAGATCCCCTTAGCCTGGAGCTCCCCAGCACCAGATCCCTGTCACCCTGGAGCTCCCAGCAGCAGATCCCTGTTACCCTGGAGCTCTCCCAGACCAGCACCAGATCCCTGTCACCCTGGAGCTCTCCCAGGACCAGATCCCCATTACTCTGGAGCTCCCAGCACCAGATCCCTGTTAGCCTGGAGCTCCCCGGACCAGCACAGCAGATCCCTGTTACAGCCTGGAGCTCTCCCAGCAGTAAATCCCTGTTACCCTGGAGCTCCCCCAGACCAGCAGTAGATCCCTGTTAGCCTGGAGCTCCCGGACCAGCACAGCAGATCTCTGTTACCTGAGCTCTCCAGACCCAACAGCAGATCCCTGTTAGCCTGGAGCTCTCCCAGCACCAGATCCCCTTAGCCTGGATCTCCCCAGGAGCAGATCCCTGTTACCCTGGAGCTCCCCACACCAGCACAGCAAATCCCTGTTACAGCGGGTCCTTCCCCGGCAGAGCCCGGCAGGGAAGCCCAGCACAGTGACAATTGACAATTCCCATCCTGCAGTGCAGGGCGGAGGCTGCTCTCCAGCTGGAGCCCTGCCCAGCCGCAGCAGTCCGTGACCAGGGCAGAGCTGGCAGCGGGCTCAGCTGTGGGACTCAGGTGACTTTTTGCTGCCCCAGAGCCCCATCGAGAAATGGGGAAAGGAGAGAAAAAGAGAAATAGACATTGGTGCCAATTGAGAGCCCCTGAGGCCGGGGGGCAGAGCCTGGGGAAGGGGCTGTGGGCACTGGGAGCCCCCCTGGCACTGCCCTGCTCTCCTGCGCCTCCATCCTTACCAGGAACACAGAGCACACAATTTACAGGAACAGGCAGAAAACCAGAAGCCAGGAAGCCTCCTCACCTCCTCCCTCCTCTTCCCTGTCAATGATGAAGGAGTCTCTCAGTCTGGAGCTGCAGGGCCACTCTCATTTACAGACTCACTTCAAAGCTGCCCTGTGTCTCCTCTGAAAACAGTCAATAATGGCTAAACTGGATTTTTTTTATCCATTTCTAGGCTTGGACAAAGGCATTATGAGCTGAGCTCCTGTAGAACCCTGACCCACGTGCCCTGAGAGCAGTTGCAGGAGCTGTGTGGATTGCAGCATCCCCTCACTGCAGCTGGTACCCACATCCCACAGCAGCGGGACAGCTCTGAGGGCTTTGTTCCAGCTGAGGAACAGAGCTCAGACTGTGCCTCGAGCCCCCAAACCGACCCCAGAGCCCCCTGCAGGGGCCCAGGGCACTGCTGGGATCATCAGTGAGCTCTGCAAGCCTGCACAGAGTGCCCAGGCCATGGACACCCTTGTCCCAGCTGGGGCTCACAGGCTGTCACACCATGGCGTGGGATGGAAGGGATGTTTGTGTCATTGCAATGCCCCTGCCATGGGCACGGAGGACACCCCCATGGGCAGGCACAGCTCCAGGGATGGGACAGGGATGGGACAGGCACAGTGCCCAGGGCCGTGGGGCAGCAGAAGGGATGCAGCCGAGGTGGCAGCGGGGCACAGGGACCCACCGGCTGCCATCAGGCACAGCTACAGCGCAGACTTCATTAGCACAAAGCAAGGCTTTTATAAGTCAATTAAGCCCTATTAGATGCTAATTTCTCGTAATGAATATTCACCAACAGTGGGCACAGCACGGGTGTGGCGGGAGACTGGAAGGATTTGCCCCAGTGACTGGCTCTGTTGGTGCCCCAGGTGCCATGGCACAGCTGCCCCGATAACCAGCATGTTGGTGCCATGGCACAGCTGGGTGGGAGCTCTGTCGGTGCCCAGGTGCCATGGCACAGCTGGGTGGGTGGGAGCTCTGTTGGTGCCCAGGTGCCATGGCACAGCTGCCCCCATAACCAGCGTGCTGCTGCCATGGCACATGTGGGTGGGAGCTCTGTTGGTGCCCAGGTGCCATGGCACAGCTGGGTGGGAGCTCTGTCGGTGCCCAGGTGCCATGGCACAGCTGCCCCCATAACCAGCGTGTTGCTGCCATGGCACAGCTGGGTGGGTGGGAGCTCTGTCGGTGCCCAGGTGCCATGGCACAGCTGCCCCCATAACCAGCGTGCTGCTGCCATGGCACAGCTGGGTGGGTGGGAGCTCTGTCGGTGCCCAGGTGCCATGGCACAGCTGCCCCCATAACCAGCGTGTTGCTGCCATGGCACAGCTGGGTGGGCGGCTGGGTGGGAGCTCCAGGGCTGGGCAGGGCCTGCAGGAGCCTCTGCTGCCCACGGGTGCCCAGGATGCCAGGGCAGTGCCCGGCTGTGGCGGCACACACACACACACAGCCAGGCCGAGGGGATTGAGGAACCATCGGGATCCACCCCCGTGCCCGCAGGAGGATGAGGAGGGGCCGAGCCCCAGCACAGCGGCAGTGAAGGAGCAGCGGCTGCCTTAACCACAGCTCCCTTAATTAATGTCTAAATGCTTTGAGATTCTTAGATAAAAGTGGCTAATTAATTCTGGCCTGGCTTTCCTGCTTCCCTCCCTGATCTCAGCACATTTCTCTCCCAGTGCCCTAATTATAATAATTATTATTAGAAGTTTCTGAAGCGGCAGCAGAGCCTCTGATGTATAATTGACACACGAGCCAGCAGCCACCCAGCTTTCCCCTTCTCCTCTCCCCCTTTCCAGCCAGCCCGCAGGGAGGGGATGGGAAATCCCTGTGCAGGAGCACAGACAGACAGACAGACAGACAGATGCTGTGAGAGAGCCGGGGAGCAGCTGGGGTGGAACCAGAGTGACAGAAACCAGGGAAAGGTTTCCATGGTGGGAGAGGGGCCAGGGCCTGCCCCAGCCCAGACACCTCTGGTCGGGGTTGGGGGCGCTGGGCCTGGGATGGAGAGCCCAGCGCAGGCAGTCCTGGGGCCCAGGGCAGGGCTGGGACGGTGTCACGGCTGGGAGGGGACAATGTCCCCAGGCAGCAGCTCAGACACATCTGCTGCCCGTTTTTGAGGCACTCAGGGATATTTTCTGTACCCAGATGCTCATTTACCTCCCCGTGTGTGTCTGTACCAACCTCCCAGCCTGTGATCATCCCTTGAGCCATTTCCTACTGTTCTCAATCCACTCTGGTCCATTTATGTTGTCCTCTTACCTTTCATCCCTGCTCCTTCTGCTTTGGGGCTTTGCTGTTGGTTTGATTTATTTCTGTTCCACGCTCCTTTTCTCCTCCTGTCCCATGACTTTCCCCTCTGCTCTGGGTTCTGCTGCCTCCCCCTCCCTGTCTGTGCCCTGCTGGGGCCGATGGCAGCGGCTGGTGCCCGTTTGAGCAGTGAATGCCCAGTGGGCAGGGCTGGCAGGGGGAGCTGACAAACCCTGGGCACCGAGGGCTCCAGGATCTGTCCTGGCAGCAGCACAGGCACCCCGGGATTTATTTGCTTTTATTTGCTTTTAGGATCAAGCATCTGCAGTAAAACCTCAGTGAGAGACAATCCTGGGAAGGACTTGGCAGGGACATCGCTGGTCTGAGCCCTCCCAGATGTTCAGAGGCAGCGGGGACAGGGGAGAGGGATCAGGAGGGAACTGGGGAGGAAGGAACCAAGGAAGGAACAGGCAGAGCCTGTGGCTGTCCCAGCCCCCTGAGGCAGCTCACAGAAATCTCACCCTTCTGGGGGCAGCTGGGGACGCCTGCATGCTGCCATCTGATTTGAATTCAATTGAAATTGAAATTAAAATTTAACATTTCTAGTTCAAAGTGTTTTCCATTTAAATATCCTGAGCTTGCCAGCCCAATATAAAGCCCAGAATTGCTCCCTGGTCTGTCTTGCTCTTGCACAGTGATTTCCAGCCAGGGCCCAGCACACACACACTTCCATCAGGAGGCTCCCAGCACATTGCCATTTCACTCCTGCAATCTTCCCTAAAACACTTGCTTCTGGAAGTGAACTGCTGCGAGAGTATCAAATTTGTTTGAAAATAAAAATAATTTCCCCAAATGGTGAAGAAAAAGAGACCTGGTGTTAAAATACCAGAAGGCATATCAAATGAGCCAAAATATTTATGTAGGGATCTTCTCAAAGTAACATGTGATGGAGTTGGAATTTGGAGAGAAGGAGGGAGCAGGCTGGAGTGTGAGCAGCAGGACGGGAGCGCAGCAGGGTGGGAGCAGCTGCTGCTCATGGCTGGGGGCTGTGGGACCCCAGGCTGACAGAGAGCTCCTCATGGTCACCCCATGCCCTGGGGTGAGCAGGGAACATTGTGGGCTCTGCTGGTGCCCCCAGGCTGGGATACCTGCACAGCCAAGCCTGCCCTGTGAGCAGTGCCTGGATAACCCAGGTGTGAGCAGTGCCTGGATAACCCAGGTGTGAGCAGTGCCTGAGGAATAACCCAGGTGTGAGCAGGACCTGAATAACCCAGGTGTGAGCAGTGCCTGCATAACCCAGGTGTGAGCAGTGCCTGGGGAATAACCCAGGTGTGAGCAGCACCTGAATAACCCAGGTGTGAGCAGTGCCTGCAGGAATAACCCAGGTGTGAGCAGTGCCTGCAGGAATAACCCAGGTGTGAGCAGTGCCTGCATAACCCAGGTGTGAGCAGTGCCTGAGGAATAACCCAGGTGTGAGCAGCACCTGAATAACCCAGGTGTGAGCAGTGCCTGGGGAATAACCCAGGTGTGAGCAGCACCTGAATAACCCAGGGTGGAGCAGTGCCTGCATAACCAGGTGTGAGCAGTGCCTGCATAACCCAGGTGTGAGCAGTGCCTGCATAACCCAGATGTGAGCAGCATCTGAATAACCCAGGTGTGAGCAGTGCCTGAGGAATAACCCAGGTGTGAGCAGCACCTGAATAACCCAGGTGTGAGCAGTGCCTGCATAACCCAGGTGTGAGCAGTGCCTGCAGGAATAACCCAGGTGTGAGCAGGACCTGAATAACCCAGGTGTGAGCAGTGCCTGAGGAATAACCCAGGTGTGAGCAGTGCCTGAATAACCCAGGTGTGAGCAGCGCCTGAATAACCCAGGTGTGAGCAGTGCCTGCAGGAATAACCCAGGTGTGAGCAGTGCCTGGGGAATAACCCAGGTGTGAGCAGTGCCTGCAGGAATAACCCAGGTGTGAGCAGCATCTGAATAACCCAGGTGTGAGCAGTGCCTGGGGAATAACCCAGGTGTGAGCAGGACCTGAATAACCCAGGTGTGAGCAGTGCCTGGGGAATAACCCAGGTGTGAGCAGTGCCTGAATAACCCAGGTGTGAGCAGTGCCTGCAGGAATAACCCAGGTGTGAGCAGTGCCTGAGGAATAACCCAGGTGTGAGCAGTGCCTGCATAACCCAGGTGTGAGCAGTGCCTGGGGAATAACCCAGGTGTGAGCAGTGCCTGCATAACCCAGGTGTGAGCAGTGCCTGCATAACCCAGGTGTGAGCAGGACCTGAATAACCCAGGTGTGAGCAGTGCCTGAATAACCCAGGTGTGAGCAGCATCTGAATAACCCAGGTGTGAGCAGTGCCTGGATAACCCAGGTGTGAGCAGTGCCTGCATAACCCAGGTGTGAGCAGGACCTGAATAACCCAGGTGTGAGCAGTGCCTGCAGGAATAACCCAGGTGTGAGCAGTGCCTGAATAACCCAGGTGTGAGCAGTGCCTGAATAACCCAGGTGTGAGCAGTGCCTGCAGGAATAACCCAGGTGTGAGCAGTGCCTGAATAACCCAGGTGTGAGCAGCACCTGAATAACCCAGGTGTGAGCAGTGCCTGCAGGAATAACCCAGGGCTGCTGGCTCCCCTGCCTGGTGCTCCCCTTTCCCAGGATGTGAACAGAAACAATATTTAACCATCAGGACGGAGGCATTTCAGTGCATTTTCCTCTGGGAAAATGCTGATATATGAAAACCTGGCACTTCAGCTTTCCCTGCCCACAGCATTTGCTCTTTCTGTTCTGCCAAGCAGCTCCAGCTTGGGTGAGTTTGGAGCACAGGGAACTCACAGCTGCCACTGTTTGCATCTTCCTTGCCTCCTCAAATTTAAGACTTTTTGGGTATTTCTTGATTCATCAATGCCATATTAACCCAGCACCTTAACACAGCCTTTTCTTTTGCTCTGTGCTACTTTCAGTTTCTGCTCAAGACCTTGAAAGTGAAGTTTGATGAGAGACAGCAGTCTGGGCTGAGGAGCAGGGGTTCCCTGTCCTCCCTGGGTGACCCTGGCCCTGCAGGGGCACACACAGAGCCAACCCCAGGGAGGGATCAGGATCATGGGCTGAACCTGTTCTCAAGGGAGACCCTCCACCCATGCATTAACCAAAGCACAGGTAGGAGCACACTGTATGGATGATCACAAACAGGGCCCTGAGGCTGCCCCAGCTCTGGAACTGCTGCCAGGAGCTTTGCAGCAATGCAGGGTGAGGGCAGAGCCAGCCCAGCCCTGGCCATGGGCACTGCCAGGGCTGGGAGCCCACAGTGCATGGGCACTACAGGGATATTTCCATACCTGGATGGAGCCCCCAGTTCACATGAAATGAGCCCCACTTTGGACACCTGCTTTAATTAGCAAAGCCTGAGAGTTTATTGCTCCTGCTTCTCAAAGACCTGTGTGAGAAACTGCTGACAGATGGCTGTGGTGATGTGGGAGCCAGAATTCTTGAATTTTTGGAAATTAGAGCTCATGAAGTCAGAAATGCTCTGGAGATCCGAAGCTATCATGTCAGCCTATGTTGTTCCAATTAATTGCAATCAATCGCTAATTGAGAGCTATTTTAAGACTTGTCATTACCCTGAACATAATGGAGAATAAATTGCGTGTTCCCCTTTACCCCACCACAAATGACATCAGTGCAAGGAGATCTCAGCAAACAGGGGAGGAAGAGGAGCAGAGCCCTGATTTGCTCCTGTCCCCTGGGCAGGTGAATGGCACAGCAGCTCTGGGCTCACAGGGGAAGGGACGAGGGCTGGGATGGGGGCACAGGCAGGGCTGGGATGGGGGCACAGGCAGTGAGGGCTCACAGGGGACACAGGCAGTGAGGGATGAGATGGGGGCACAGGCAGTGAGGGATGAGATGGGGGCACAGGCAGTGAGGGATGGGATGGGAGCACAGGCAGCTCCTGGGCTCCCCCCAACACTCACTGACATTGCTCTGTTTAATGAGCTGCAGCTCAGTTTTCTCCAGATCCCTCCCAAGCCAAGCTCTGTTTCCATGCCAGCCCTGGGGACAGGAATCAGCGCTGGGATGGGGGCAGCACTTTGGTTTTGGTTACAGGGCCCCAGATCCTGACAGAGCTGTTCTGGTGTAAGAATGCAATGAGCTCAGTTACAGGGCCCCAATCCTGACAGAGCTGTTCTGGTGCAATAAGCTCAGTAAGTGCCCAGCAGCAGGCTGGGCTGTGCTGCAGAGCTGGGCAGGCAGCCCTGCAGGGACAGGGACAGGGCTCAGGGACAGCCAGGCTGTCACTCACTGTCACCCTGGCTCCAGCCTGACAGGCCAGTCCCTCGTGGCACGGAGGGAAATCCCAGGCTGAGATAACCAGCTCTTCAGCGAGGAGCTTCTGCTAGCAGCCAGCCAGTAAGGTGGGTTTAATCCAGCTGCAGTTCTGCTGTCTTTGCACGGCATTTTATTCTGGATACAGTTGGAACAAACCCAGCTCTTCTTTTAAAAGGCCCAAGTTTCACTGTTTTCCCCCGATGATTTAATGCCATACTCTCTTCCCTTTCATCTCCCACCTGGTCCTCATCCCCACTACAGATAAATCTGTGTCTCCTTGACCCTGCTGTGGCCTCTGTGTGCCACCACCACATGGAGAAATTCACCCCTTTCACCTCTCGTCTGTTCTGTTCTTGCAGTCGCTCCACTTTCTCCTCTCTCATCCTTTACTCTCAGTATCAAGTGATCTGCTATTCTTGGAGCATCCTCCCGTTGTCCCTTTGTCTCTGCTCCAGTGCTGTTCCCAAAAGTCACCCTGGCCAGGAGCTGCTCCCAGGGCTCCTTGGGCAGCCCTCCTGGGCTCTGCAGTCCCCTTCTCCTCAGGGCTGCAGCTCCCTTCCCTTCCCTTCCCTTCCCTTCCCTTCCCTTCCCTTCCCTTCCCTTCCCTTCCCTCCTTCCCTTCCCTTCCCTTCCCTTCCCTTCCCTTCCCTTCCCTTCCCTTCCCTTCCCTTCCCTTCCCATAACTGAGCTGTATAACAGGGCTAGCAATCAATAATTAAGCTTCATAGCAGGCAGTGAGCTGTTAAACACACAACTGAAGTGACTCTGCTGAAAAAGGCTGGAGGTGGGAGGAGTTTTGTCGAATTTAAAGCAAATATTGCTAAAGGTGAGTGAACGCAGCCCTGCTGCTCCCCCTGGCAGCTCAGGGCTGGCTGGGCAGGGTCCAGGGAGGAGGGGATCCACTGCCAGGCTGGGCGGAGCCCCCAGAGGGGTCTGCAGGGACAGGAGCCCCCAGAGGGGTCTGGGGTCTGCAGGGACAGGAGCCCCCAGAGGGGTCTGGGGTCTGCAGGCTCCCCCATCCCTGGCACTCCCACCCAGCTGGCACAGCTCAGTGCCCGTGCTGGATGCCACGTGGAGGGTGGCAGAGGGGCACGGCAGCCCTGCCAGCTCTGCCAGGGGCACCCAGGCCTGGAAGGGAGTCTGTCCCACCTGCCCTGGCCGAGCCCCGTGTGCAGCCCCCGAGCACACCTGCCCAGGTGACCGAGCCCCTGCAGCCCCAGCCCACCATGAGCTGTTATTTCTGCCCTGCCTCGTTCAGCCCCGAGCTGGCACTGCCCCGGGCTGGCTGGCAGGGCAGAGCCAGCAGGGCAGCTGC
Source organism: Zonotrichia leucophrys gambelii (assembly GCF_028769735.1). NCBI lineage: Eukaryota > Metazoa > Chordata > Aves > Passeriformes > Passerellidae > Zonotrichia > Zonotrichia leucophrys. Next base: position 588,584 of record NC_088183.1, read on the forward strand.
TCCTGGCTGGCACAGGGACATGATGGATGTCCCCATTACAGAGGGACACGGACCGTGGCTGCTGCACCTGGGCACAGGGACGGGGCAAGGGCAGCAGAGCAGCCACGAACGGCTCTGCTGAGACACCCAGCTGAAAGAGATGCCTATGAAAACAATTACTTTGGAAATTACTGCCCTCCTTCCTGCCCAAAGCCGTTACTGATCTCCTAATTGGAGGCTGCTGTGAGGGGAGCATCAGCCTCCTCCCCAGGCAGGGAGAGGTGGGACAGGGGAAAATGGCCCCAAGTGCCCCAGGGGAGGTTCAGGTTGCATTGCTGGGAGAATTTCCTTACTGAAAGACTGGTTAAGCATTGCAGCAGGCTGTCCAGGGAAGTGATGGGGTCCCCATTCCTGGAAGTGTCCCAGGCCAGGCTGGATGGGGCTGGGAGCAACCTGGAATAGTGGAAGGTGTTCCTGCCCACGGCAGGGGTGGGAACAAATTCATATTTAAGGACCCTTCCAACCCTGTGGATTTACTTAAGGACCCTTCCAACCCAAACCGTGCTGGGGTTCTGTGGTTCTGCAGGCAGGGTTGCCCAGCAGTGCCCAGCAGTGCCACAGGGCATTCCCAGTGGGTTTATCCCCTGGGATGACAGTGGCATTTCCCCCGGCCACAGGCACTGACAGACAGCTCGGGCCTGGCTGCCTCTGCCCCAGCCCCAAAGCAGCTGCATTTTGCTGATCAGCTCCTGGGAATGAGCCTGTGCTCTGGCAGAGGCAGCAGAGGGAACTGCTGTGGGGCAGCGGTGCCAGCCTGGAGCAGCAGGGACATGGGGACAGTGGCTCGTGCCCCTGCCCGGGCTGCCCGTGCCCAGCTGCCCCTTCTCCTGCCCCTGATCCTGCTCCTGCTCCTGTCCCTGTCCCTGCCGTGGAACAAGGGAGGGCTGAGGGCCAGAGAAGCCTCTGGTGATGGAGTCCCTGGAGCATGATGACCATCAGAGCTGCTGCTGCTGGCAGAGGAAGGGAGGGATGCTCCGAGCCCTTGGAGCTCCACAGGTGAGCTGAGCTCTGTGTTGGGAAGGGAGGGATGCTCAGAGCCCTCTGTGGGAGCACAGGTGGAGCTGGGCTCTGTGCAGGGCTGGCACTTTCCTGGGACTATCAGATATCCCTTTCCACAGGGGCACAGGCTCCATTTTTATGAGCTATTTAAGACACCCTCTCTGGAAGTTTTCTTATTTTTTCCCTGTCTGAAGCTCATAAACTGGGTTTCTGCTCTACAGAGATAAATTTGATTTATGTGAGAAACATTCCCAGGCACAGTGGGCTTTGCCTTAAACCCCGTATCTCGCTGTTCAGCGGTGCTGTGGCTTAGCTTGGTTTATTTTCTATCCTCTAAGTGGTGAATTGAACTTTCAGAAATGAATGGCTTGCTTTATCTGATTTAGCATCTTGAGCAAAGCACTTTTGCATCAAATAAACGCAGGCAGTGGGAGACCCTCCAGACACCACTTTATTCCAAACATTTTCAGCACCAGTTTCAAGACCAATTAAGTTTCCCACGCCTGGGCAATCCTAAATGCTCTGGGATCAGAAGCTTTCCCCTTCTCAGAGGGTTGGAGGGGGTGAGGAGGGTGCTGAGCCAGGCAGGGACCGAGGGCCCCCAGCTCCCTGAGCTCCCCTCGTGCAGCATCAGCCAAAAGCACCTGGGGCCTTCTGCCTGGGCAAGGGCTGGGAAGGATAAAAGCAGAGGGCAGGTGAAGCTCAGGTGCCCCTTTGCTTTGAATTCACACTGGGATGCGGAGAGGGAATGGGCAATTCCAGAGTGTGGAACAGGGCTGGACACTTCCAACCTCAGGGGTTCTGGGATTTGACTAAACAATGAAGGTAATTACAGAAGGTGGATTCACAGGTGGTGTCCAACACCACCAAGAAATGAGCTAATCACACCAATTGCTCCAGATATTTCCTTTCCCTCCTGCACCCTCCTGGGCCCTTTTGCCATCAAATCAGCCACAGAAATGAATTTGGTCAGGGAAGGAGCTTGCTAAGGAGTGAGGCAGCTCAAGAAAGCACAGAACCCCAGCAGGTCCTTCCAGCCCACGTCCTGACAGACAGACTGAGCCCCAAAGGGGCTTTCACTGTTGGGGAAGGGTGAAACCCCAGCAGCCCATGGTTTAAAAGCCCTCCCTCAGCTCTCCTCAAGCCAGCCCCAGCCATAAGGAGATGGCCTAGAGCTCGTTTTTGGGAGTCATTTCTGGATGCTGACACTGGGAGCAGCTGCTCAGGTCTCACCCATTGCTTTATTTCATCTTCATCTGGTGAACACCAAATGCTGCAGCCCAGTTCCTCTGCTGGGGGAAGATGAATTGCACTGTAAATGCAGGCGTGCCCTGCTGGTCAAGAGGCTCATTGTGGTGGTTTATGGCCATTATTTACTGACCAGCTGCGAGGTCGGAGTCTGACCAGGCTGGAGCCCCAGGGGGACACGCTCAGCCCTGGGGGGCAGGGTCTGGGCCCAGGGAATGCAGCAGCCCCATGCCAGCAGCCCTGATGGGACAGCCACAGCCCAGCAGCAGAGAGCCCTGTGTCAGCACACGGGTGGGAGACTGGCTTTTGGCAAATATAAAAATGAGTAGTGTATGTGTTGTGTTAGAAAGTGATGCTGTGTTAATTCTCTTAAGTAGTGTGTTAAATACAGTTTTGGGTTATAACAAAATGTTAAAATTGAAACTACGCTATGTGAGATACTTTTTCTAAAGAAAGGACTCACAGTGAGACAGCAGCCACAGGACACCTGAATCTTTCAGAGAAAGAGAATTTATTGCTCCATTATCAGAAGAAACGAACTTCTTCCTGCCTTGCTCAGCCCTGAAGAGCTGTCAGGATTCAGAGGGAGAAGCTGACACTGCCCAGACAGAATCCTGTGTTTGAATGGAATTTATGCATCATGGATGAGCTGTATGAATATGCAACAGGTTATTGTTTTTAAGGGTAAATCTTCTGTTAATGTGAGGCCTTTTTTTGGGCTTGTGCTGCCCAGAAAAGGTACCTGGACATCCGTAACTCTATTGTCTCATATTGTCCTAATTCAAATTGTCCAAAATTTTTATTACTCTAATTATATTGCTATTTTTATAGCCATTTTATTACTAATAAACTTTTACAATTTTACAAACAAGTGATTGGTGTTTTTCTCAGGGCAGCCCAGCAGGTTTGTGCCAGGAGGAAGCCCCTTTTGTACCCGGGAGCCTCGAGGGGTCTGGGGTGCTCCTGGAGGGCCTGCCAGGGTTCATCTGCTGGCTGGGACTTTGTATTGTATTTCTCTCTCACGTTTAACCTATTGCCTTCAGAAAATGAAACAAACTCTTACTCAACGTGGGAGATTAATCTGTAACACAGAATATTTAATTAATAGAGTGAAATTTCATTTCATGGGTGCTTGCATTTGTGCTGTGATAAGCAGTACCCGGAGATCTGGGATTCACCAGTGACAAAGGAACCGTTCGTCTGCATCGCAGTGAGGCACAGCAACCACCCAAGGAGCGTTTTGGCACGGGCTGAAATGTTTGCTGTATTAGCCCTGTACATGAATCATTTACAGCTAAAGGTCTGTCTCGTTGCCATCACCAAATCAAAAGCCATTTGCTCTAGTTATGATATCACAGTGACAGCTTGGCTCCGGCAGCTCCCACCCTGCCAGCTGAGGGATTTCACTGAGTTCAGGAGATTTCTCTTACATATTAAACAACAATGGAATGAAAAGCAGCATCAGCAGTGTCTGGGGCAGAGGCTCCTGTTTGGCTGGGGTCAGTCCCACTTTGGTGAGCAGGGGCTGAGCCGAGCTGGCACCTTGGCACTGGCACAGCAGCCCTGGGCTGCCCTGTCCCCCCAGTACAGCGCTGGCACTGGTGCCCAGGGGTGCCAGGGGGTGCCAGGGGGCAGGGGCAGAGCAGGACCGGTGCCCAGGACCCTGCCAGCCCATGGGACAGCCCAGGGAGCTGCTCCACCTCGGCGTGTGCTGCCTCTGGCCACGCTGCCCCTTCCCGCAGGGAGTTTGGTGTTGGGAAAGCATCACAGGCCCCAAAGCAGCAGAATCAGAGCCTCATTTACACATTAAGCCTTTTTATATCTCTCCTGCTGCACACAAGGGCCATAAAGCAAGCAGCAAAGTGATTTACTTGTGTTTCAAGGCCCCTTTACAGAGACAAAATGATTTATGGGGCCCCCGTGCACATGACCAAGAGGCCCTAAATATTTAACAGCTGTAAAAATCCTGCACAAGGCTGTGCATTACCCAGGCCTCCAAACAGATTAAGGTAACTTTGCATACACTGTGCCTGGTCAAATATTAATCACTGAATAATTTACCCCGTGAATTTATTTTGTTTTAAATCATTCCACAGATAAATTTGCCCGCTTCAGTGCAAATACATATTTATGATATGGTTATTGGTCTAATGTATGTTTTCTGGTATCCTCCTTTCAGGATATCCATAACAACAGTCAAATCCATCCCTGGGAAAGGAAGGCTGGAGAGCCCAGCAGAAGTTCCCTATGCAGGGCTGCACTTGGCTGGAGCTGCTGCCTGCACCAGGGAAACGAGCACTTGGAGCCTCTTTAAATATTGATGGCGTGGCTGGAACGGTTATGAAAGCACTGGGGGAGCACTGGGGGGATGGAAAAGCCCCAACACGAGGAGAGGAGTGCACAGGAACCCCGGCAGGGCTGGCTGGGACATGATGGCACTGCCACCCACTGCCCACCCCGAATGCCACTGCCACCCACTGCCCACCCTGAATGCCACTGACACCCACTGCCCACCCTGGATGCCACCAGCACCCACTGCCCACCCTGAATGCACTGGCACCATGCCACCCGAAGCATCGACACCCACTGCCCACTCTGAATGCCACCAGCACCCACTGCCCACCCCGAATGCCACTGACACCCACTGCCCACTCCGAATGCCACTGACACCCACTGCCCACCCCGAATGCCACTGACACCCACTGCCCACCCCGAATGCCACCGACACCCACTGCCCACCCTGAATGCCACCAGCACCCACTGCCCACCCTGAATGCCACCAGCACCCACTGCCCATCCCGAACGAGCCCCATGCCCTGAGCAAGCCCCAGAGGAGCCCCCAGGCCCAAAGGAGCCCCCAGCCCAAAGGCATTGTGTGCCAGCACCCTGCAGCTGTGCACACCTGAGCTCCAGGCAGCCCCACACACTGAGTGCCCCAGCACAAGCACTTCATCCACATCCAAACCAAACAAAGGCCAGCCCAGAGCTCCCCTGGCTCCCAGGGCACCAGAACCCCACAGTAACCTTTATTTAACTGATTTTCATTTCTGCATTACAAGCTGGCTGGCAGCATTGGATTTTCCCTTGGAGCAGCATTCTGCTCTCCCAGGGTCACATTAGAGATGTCTCTGGGCCCCCAGGGACCCTGCCCAGAACTGCTGGGCAGTGCCCTCACTCTGCAGGAGCAGGGGATTCCAGCCACCCTCAGCCCAGAGGGGTCAGACGGGACCCTCAGCAGAGCAAAACCCCCTTGAAGTGAATCCCAAGCAGCCTGTGCTGCTGTGGAACTGCAATCCTCATTGGGATCTGCCCTGTCAGAGCCCTCCTGGTGCCCCCCAGCCCCACTCCCAGCCCAGGGACGCCCTGCTCTGCCCTCCCCACCGAGCCCAGGCTGCAGGGGCTGCACTTCAGATGGAAATAAAGAACTTTAACTTTCCAGTACATGTGAGAGATTCCCCCATCACAGCAAGGAGCCTGGCATTCGTTTAGGAGAATATAAACTTAATTTCAAAGCACCTGGGAAATGCCATTAAGTGATTTATCCTGGATCTGATGAAACTGCAATTCGTTTCAAGGCCCAAACCAGCACTGAGGCAGTCCATGAGCTCAGCAGTACAATATCTGACACTGAGAGTTATTGTAACAGCAAAGAAGGGTCAATCTCCAGCTGGGCCAGTGTGGGGATCAGGGCAGGGCCCAGCTGGAGCTCAGGCCACAAACAGCTCCAAAGGCAGGGCCCAGGTGAGCAGGACAAGAACATTCTGCTTGTTTGCTCTGCTGGGTTTCCTGGCTTTGGAAAGGGATGGATGGAGGAGGCAAGGCAGAGAAATGCTGTGGTGGAAGGGGTTTATTTATCTTCTGAAAGGAAACAGCTCAATTAGGCGCTCGCTGGAGTGACGGATTTACTGCTTGCCCAACAAATGCATCTGAAAGCAGAGGCACAAAGGGGGTGAGAGGATGGGCAGGGGCATCAGGAGAGCCTCAGCTGAGCCAGGAGAGGGCCCAGCCCTGCCCAGGCTGCTCCAGCCAGCCCTGGCAGCCAGGGTTGGCTCAGTGGCAGTGGCACCCAAGGTTTGCCCAGAGGGAGGCTCGGCCCCTGCAGGTTCCAAACTGCTGCAATCAGAGCAGGCAAACCCCAGCCCTCCCTCAGTGCCCACCCAGCAGGATCTGGGGGTGTCTGCTCCAGGCACACTCTGGAAGGCACAACAGGCCATGGTGTGTGCAACTCCTGGCAGAATCCATGGCACTTGGGTCCTTACCAGCCATTATGTGCTCAGAAATCTACACTTTTGTGATTAATGCATTGTTTCCTTGGCTCTCCTCTTGATTAACAGGAATCACAGAGAAACACTCACACATCCTATCATTACTGGCTCAGGAGCTCTGCAATTACAGATTTTAATTAATATCCTGGTTCATTTCAGGGGAACTCTGGCTTCAAGTCTACTTTGTTGGGGACCCAATAGCAGCCCTGGCATGGATGGAGAGTTTTCCTCTGGCAGCCTGGGGAAAGGGCAAATGAGAACAGGCATTGCCCAGGATGACTTTGTTCTTTTCCTCTGAAAAGTTCTTTTCTAAACAAAACCTCTGGATCTGACCCAAGCCCAGTGGCGATCTATTCCCATCCCCTCGTGCAAAGGCTCCTTTCTGCAGTGTCACAAAAGTCCCTGGGCAGTTTTTGGGGAGCTCTCTGAGTCACTCTCCCAGGACACCTTGGGGAGATGCCAGCCCTGCCACCACTGAGGTGTTTTAGCTGGTTTTCAGTGATGGGGCACGTGGGGCACAGGATCCCAGCATCCCTGGGGCTGGCAAAGCCCTCCCAGCCCAAGGAGCCCCAGCTGTGCCTGATCCCTGTGGCAGACATCCTTTATGAAAATCCTTTCCTTAGGATTCTTCCTCCTGAGAAGCTGAGAGGCCTCAGGAACAAAATGCAAACATTGATTATCTGCTGCTGTGGAATGCAACAGGTGCATCTGTGATTGGTCTCATGTGGTTGTTTCTAATTAATGGCCAATCACAGTCAGCTGGCTTGGACAGAGAGTCCCAGACACAAGCCTTTGTTCGCATTCTTGGCTATTCTATTCTTAGCCAGCCTTCTGATGAAATCCTTTCTTCTATTGTTTTAGTATAGTTTTAATGCGATATATATAATAAAATAATAAATCAGCCTTCTGAAGCATGGAGTCAGATCCTCGTCTCTTCCCTCATCCAGCAACCCCTGTGAGCAGTGTCCCAGATCCCCACCTGTCCCCAGAGCTCTGAGTGCCACCCCCAGCCCCTCCTGGGGCCCTCCAGGGCTGGGCACTGCCCCAAACACTGGATCAAAGTGGATCCCTGTGGCTCTGGCCCCGCTCTGGGCCTGGCCTAGCGTGGTGCGGCACTGCCCTGGGCACAGGGGAGTTGGAATTGAGCTGGGCCTGGCTGGGAGCTGGGTGAGGCTGCAGCTCCTCTCCTGCAGGGGACACCATCTTTCCCCCTTGGATCATTCCCCTTTTTCCTCATCCTTTCTCTTGTTATCTCCTCTGCCTTTTCCCCTGGGGCTGAGGCAGAGCTGGAGTGTTCCCTGCACTCAGAACAAAGCAGGGCTGGAACGTGCCCTGGAGGAGGGGTGCAGGCACAAGGAAGGCAAAGAGGAAACTGCTGTGGTTTTAAAACAGGGGAGCATTTCTGTGGGGAAATATAAATTGCTTTCAGTCTTGCAATGTCTTTTTTTTGCCAAGGCTGCCCGTGTTAGAATGATGGATGCTGTTATCTGTGCACAATCTCCTGGCTGTGCTGGGGAAATGACCCAGTGCCCATTGCTGAGCCCCAGAGTGAGGGCTGCCAGTGCTGGGCATCCAATTTGTCCTGCTGCAAAGGAGGGCCCAGGGGAGCTGCACTTTAGGCATTGTGAGCTTCAGAGACAGATTTTTATCCTCAGTGAGAACGAGCCAAGCAGACACTGAAGCTACAAGTGACTTTATATCAGCATCCCCTTTGCCAGCAGCCTGGGGCATTCCCTGCCCCAGCCCCAGCCCCAGCCTGTGCCTGGCACACAGGGCAGGGCTCAGGGCAGCCCCCACCCCTCTCTGGGGCTGTGCTGCTCCTCCTGCCCTCCCCAAGGTGCCTGGCACAGAGGTGCCCATTGCCCTGAGCCCTCCTGGTGCCAGGGCTGCTCCCTGCAGTGCCAGCTACAAACCCTGCATGTGCCACCCAGAGCCACGGTGAAACAGCCAAGAGCAGTTCCTTATTTAATGGCTTTGATCTGGGCTCTGGTGAGAGCCATGGAGCATAATTATATTCTTGCTTTAAAAAGAGGGAAGGAGAAAAAAAGGCTTTATTTTGATGTTTTAGTGTTTGCTTCCCAGCTATATGTGCTTAAAGGGAACTATGGTAATTTATCTTTCCAATTCCTGCTTTATACAGCTGAAAAAAGCAGGAATAGCTCCTGTACATTTGCATTTCATTTTTAGCTCAGGCGCCTCAATGAGGATTCAGCCAAACAAACCAGTGCAGTTTGCAGGAGAGCAGCTCAAGGAAACAAAACCTCTGGGGATGCTGAGAGAACCAGGCATCAAAATGGGGATCTGCTCCTCCATGGGGAAAGGAACCAGCCCTTGGAGCAGGCTGAACTCCTTCCATCAGCTCTGCAGGCTCTGCAGGGCCCCAAAGGGTTGGGTTGGAAGGGAGTTCAGAGCTCATCCAGTGCCACTCCTGGCAGGGCCATGGGCAGGGACACCTTCCCCTGCCCCAGGGTGCTCCAAGCCCCAGCAAACCCAGCCCTGAACAATCTGTGTGTGAAGCTTGCCTTGCTTTCCCTGGAAAACCTCAGGAGAACTCATCTGTGGCAGTTCTTGGATGAGGGAAGAGATGAAAATGTTGACTCTTATGTTCAGAAGGCTTGATTTATTATTTTATGATATGTATATATTACATTATAACTAACTAAAAGAATAGAAGGAAAGGTTTCTTCTTAGAAGGCTAGCTAAGCTAAGAATAGAAAATAAAAGAATGAAAACAAAGGCAGCTGCCTTGGACAGAGAGAGAGAGCCAGCTCTGCCATGACTGGTCACTAATTCCAAACATCCACACAAGACCAATCCCAGATGCACCTGTTGCATTCCACAGCAGCAGATAACCACTGTTTACATTTTGTTCCTGAGACCTCAGCTTCTCAGGAGGAAAAATCCTAAAGAAGAGAATTTTCACAGAAGATGTCTGCGGCACTCATCCATCTGACATTGCTGAACACCATCACACCCAGAGCACATTGCAGAGGGGTTGGGAAGGCTCCTGGCATCTCCAGGTAACCATGCAGGAGCTGTGTGTGTCAGCAGCACCCCCAGCTCACCCTCCTGCAGCTGGAATTGTGCCATTTCCTAAACAGAAAGGTAAAGCAACCCCAGCATTTCATTTTACTAAAAACAGCTTCATAGAACAAAACAAATCAGCGTTGCTTGGAAGCGTGGAGGTTGTTTCGTGGAGCAGCATGAGGTGAGTGACACAAATGGCTGTGAATGATTCTTTCCTGGAGCACCTGTGTGGCCATTTTTACCTGAGACAGGAGCAGCAGCAGCTCAGACCCAGGGTATTTCTGGTGAAATATCTCAGGAGCACTCCGAGCTAGAAATGACTACAGCAGCTCCCCTTCAGCAGCAGATTGCTCCCTAATTCACAGAATGCACATGCAGATGCTGTTCCTGGCGCTCAACCAAATGAGTGCACAACACATTTGGTTCTAGAGGAGCAGCACAGCTCACCCAGCACAGGCCCTGCCCAGCCCTGGGAACTGGATCCACCTCATTGCAGGTGACAGTGACACAGCTCCCAGGCCTGAGGGTGTGCTGGCAGCTCAGTCCAACACAGCTCTCCTCACACAGCCTCACCTTTCCCATCTTGGTTAATTATAAACATCATATCCAGATTTTTATCTATTTATCAGATTTCTGTGCATACAGTAACCTTATTTACCTGAGAGGGATGGTGGGGGCACCAGTAAGTAAATACTTGATGAGTATTATCTGAACTTTAAATGTTATTCCCAGTAAAAATGTCAGCTTGAAAATCACTTAAGTCCCATGGAAGCAGATCCACAGTGGAGAAGAATTGCTTCATTTCTGGGGAAGTCAATGAAGTTAAACCAATTTCCACAGCTGCTAACACCACCCTGGCTGCTGAACAGCATCAAATCATCTGTGCTCCCTTCCCTGGCTTTCAGCAGGAACACATTCCTTGTTTGAATGGAGAGAGCCCTGCTGAAGCAGCTCCCGAGCTTCTGGCCTGAAAGGGATCCCACCTTTTGTGCTTTTACCCAAGGCAAAGCTGGGCTGTGGAGGCTCTGCCTGGTCTGAGGTCAGCTGTGCTCCCAGAGTCAGGAAGGAGTGCTCCTCACAGCCTGAGCACACTGAGCAGGGGGATGCTCCTCACAGCCTGAGCACACTGAGCAGGGGGGATGCTCCTCACAGCCTGAGCACACTGAGCAGGGGGATGCTCCTCACAGCCTGAGCACACTGAGCAGGGGGATGCTCCTCACAGCCCAACTAAACTGCCCTGGGGTCTGTTCCCCCTGCCCTGAGCACACTGAGCAGGGGGATGCTCCTCACATCCACCCTAACCCTCCCCGGGGCAGCCCGAGGACATTTCCCCTTCCTCTGGCAGGATGTCCCTTTTAAACAAATGTGTGGATGCTGAGTGAGGAGCTGAGCTCCAGGAGTCTCTTCCCAAGGCCCATGGGGGTTTGCCAGCCAGGGTTCTGAGAGGAAAGAATCTGCCAAAACTGCTTTTTGTCACTAATGAAATGCAAGTAAAGCTCCCAGTTTTTACAGCCCCCGAGGTGTCCCACACCAGTAACTCCTGCCAGTTCTGTGAGCCCACATTGAAACGCTGACAAGGTGATTTAGGGGCACTGGTGGATGCTCCCTGCCCTGGTGAGCCGTGCACAGCCCGAGAGGAGGCACCAGGGCAGGGAAATCCCTGCTGCTCCTGGCTGGGCCCTTCCCACGCAGCTGCCCAGAGCCCCAGGCTGGGCACAGGGCTGGGATGGAGCAGAACCAGAGCCTGGCAAACCCAGCCCAGCCCAAACCCAGCCCTGCCCCTGCACCCTCTGCTGCTCCTGAGCCTGTACCCTCTCTGCTCTCAGCGCTGTGCAGAAC